>NC_090447.1:329977162-330599037 GCF_031143425.1 Pleurodeles waltl | reverse complement strand
ACAGATCAGCAGGGAGTGCACAAAGAAACAGAGGAGAAAAAGTGGAAGCATGACATACACTGAAATATCAAAAAAGAAATATGAATATAAATCAATGGCAGTGTGCAAGTTCATAAGATGGTGGGCATGCGGTCTTTCAGTTCCTCACCCTGCTTCAACAAATCCCCACCACATCAGCCTATTTGGTCCACAATGGCCACTGGGGAACAATCATGCCTGGGAGGAGAGACAAGGTTTTCCTCTAAAATCAGGACCTAAATCACTGTAGAGTCCATGCAGCCAGACATGGGTACTGGCTGCCTTGTTGTTCTTCAAGATGATGGATGCAAGATAGGTTGCCCAAGGTCTTGGAGTTGCAGCTTCCCACTAGCAGCCACAATAAAACTCACACAACTTGAGCGAAGAGATCACGTCACACACAAGACTCTGGATACCCAATAGACCACCGCAACAACAGAGGAGAGCACTAGTGGGGGCATCATGCAGATCAGAGGCCCAATAGACACTGGTCCAAGTATGAAGGAGAGGGCTCTGTATGTACTCCGTACCAAGTAATGCCACACCAACTAGCTTTGGGTCCCACTGGAGCGAAAGGGGACAAGGTAAACAAACGCATCCCATGAGGGCCTCAATGAACTTAAAAGTGAGGGTTTGTGCAGTGGAGGTGCTCTGCTAGTGGTTCCTTGACCGTGCAGCATGGGACATATGGAGCCTCCTGGTAGCAATTAGTAAAACTTTGATCACTAGTTTGGAATGGGGGGCAGCCAGTCCCTGGCATACTTTCATCAGTATTCCAGAAAAGGGAGAGAGGGCCCTCCTAAACCTATCATCCAAAGGGGACAGGGCACCGCAACACAGTGAAAACGAGTAACTCCCCAGTGGGATCAGAAGAATATACAACACACAATACACTATCTCAACCACTCCATCACTCCATTGATCAATCTTAAATAAAGGAATCAATTAAAAAATTGTTTAATATTACAATCCCATAAAAGTACCCTTCAAAAGACAAAGAAAAATGATAAAACTATCACATATAAAAACCATACATGAGGGAGACAAAACGAAAGACATCCACTCTGGTCTATTATGTATACGCTGTCCCAAACTTGGTATATACAGGCCAATCGATTTCTGTCCACAATCCCTGTTCAATTTTGGGCCCGTTCCAATGGGTCCAGCAATCCAATTTGCGTCAATGTGTTTCAGTGGTCTTTCAAAGTCCTTCCACCACCTTCTTGAGGACAATAAAATATACTCCCAACATATACTTTTCAGATCTATCTAAAAACAAACAAACAAAAATACACACATTCCCAAATTCTTAACCTTCGCTTAAAATTTTAAAAGGCACCAATACGGCTATCAGCTCCCATCATTATCAAGATAAAATACAAATAAAGAACTCAAATTCCTTTATAAAGAGTATCACATGGAGAAATACACTACACACAATCAATTATCCATATATTTTCTCTGGAGAAAATGTACATACTCCTCTCCCATCATCAACCCACTCCACTCACCTGCATATACCATAAGTCAAATAGGCACCAGTTTACCAGTCATCCCAGATCCAAATACTTATACACACATTGCCTTTAGTTTCACGATAATCCAACAAACGGATAACTTCTATATGGACAAAACAAAGCAGATTAATGGACTGATATAATCCCATCTATTGCATGCTCTGGTTATTACATTGTGTCATATGTGATTTATCCACAACATGCACAGCCCATATTAGTTCACCCATATCTAATGTAGATAAACATAGGGTGATAAAATGAATTTAATCGTGAGTGAGGTAATTCCTTTGTGTTAGTACCCTTATTGTCCACGGGAATTATCATAGAATTCACTTATTTTTCAAACTCATTTAGTAAATCTCTAAGGGCCCTATATTATTAGATGGGCTCCCAGTCTTGGATCTATGGATAGAGGGCACAAATAAGATACTTATTTAAAAAAAAAAAAATCCTACAATAGATAAAGCCTTATCGTTTAACTAATGATGCCCAGCTTCCATATTCCCTAATACTCTACATCAAATATGGAAGTCTGCCTCAATTATCCCTATTTTACTACGGTTTACAGCACAAACATCCTATTATAATATACCTAAAACATCCTAGAGAAGAAGCATAACTTATCTATAAAACCGGATCCAATTAGCGAATTTAGTGTGAACACCCAATTCCAATTTCGATAAATTAGAGGTAACGCTATTTATTGTATAAAATATCCATATTATATAGTAAATGTTAGTTATACATGTCCCCTTTTCGGACATCCCTTATTAGAACTATTCCACTTAGTTATTGCTTTCACCTACCCGAATCGCTGAACTGCGTCCTCGTCCTATTCGTTTTGTTCAATCAACCCGTCTCAAAGCCCGTCTTACCTGTATATCCAGATGTGGGTGTGTTCTTAGTCCGGCGACCATTAAACAAACAAATCCTTTTTCCATTTACCTACTTCCTTTTACCAAATATGCACTTCCTGTATTTTGAGACACTACACCGCTAACTGCAATTCAGCGGTTTAGGTGCCAGCGCCATCTTGGATTATTGCGCTCGATCAATTACACGTTGTGTGAATCGTTATTGCCTTTTATTTATATTCTTCTAACAAGTGCTCACGTCCCGTTTCATGAGACACTTCACCACTGATCACACTTTAGCGGTCACCATCTTGGATTTCTTACGCTCTATCTATGACACATTGTATTGTAGACTATTGATTAACAATAACACTAAGCTTTGTATTCTTTCTGATTAAATCTTATAATCTATATATTATGTACCCCCATGCCCCCAAAAACTGGGATATTGTGGGTGAAGACTACCCAATGATCTTATAACTATCTAGCCCCATCTTTGCCTATGTCCAGGATTTTATCTTATAACAAAATAATGATCTTTATTTTTTTCCTCATTTTTTCTCAAAAAGACCTATCAATAATAAAAACTAATTAAAAAAGAAATAAATAATTTAAAACTATATAAAAATAAACCCCTTTGTCCCAGTCCTCATTACTGTTTAAACCTTTCTTAACCGTTTCCAACCTTATAATACACCATAATTCTCGCCTCTTTCTAAATATTTCACAATTCCCCCATCCTCTTCTTTGGGCAGATTTTCTCCAAAATAAACCACCGCAGATCTTTTTCTGAGTGTTCACTGTCTTTGAAATGTTCCACCAATGGTGCATTTATTTTACCTGTTCTAATTGCTGATCTATGTTCACATAGACGAATCCTCATTTCTCTTCCTGTTCCACCAACATAACCCAAACCACAAGGGCGCAAAATTAAATACACAATATTTTTACTATGACAATTATTCATACTTACTGGTGTAACTTTAAAGCCCTGATATTCAATGGACCTCTGTTCTATGCATACATCACAGCAACTACAGTTTCCACATCTATAGTTCCCTTCTATTTCACTACCAGTCAAGCTAAGCTGTCTAACTGAGTGTTCTTCACTATAGATATGGACTAACTTATTTCTTACATTTTTGTTGCGTCTAAACGTATAAAGGGGTTTGTTTAATGGGGTATCTCCCTCATTGTTTAAAACATGCCAGTTTCTATCAATAATATTCTTTATCTTATTATTACTAATACCATTAAATTGACTGACAAAAACAATCCTATCTACCTCCTTATCC
This sequence comes from Pleurodeles waltl, assembly GCF_031143425.1. Taxonomy (NCBI): domain Eukaryota; kingdom Metazoa; phylum Chordata; class Amphibia; order Caudata; family Salamandridae; genus Pleurodeles; species Pleurodeles waltl. The sequence continues at coordinate 330,595,353 of NC_090447.1, read as the reverse complement.
CTACGATTACTTTCAAACATACTCCCTCTATTGTAAAAACGAGCTCTCTTGAAATAATGGCTAATCAATTTATGTGGGTACCCCCTATCTTTAAATTTTTGTTTCAAAATCGTGGAATGTTTGTAGAAATCATCAAGGGTGATGCAATTCATCCTGAGTCTCAAAAACTGTCCAAAGGGAATGCACTCCCTTTGGGCTTTTGGATAAAAACTTGAATAATGAAGGAGAGTGTTTTTGTCAGTTGGCTTCGTGAATAACTGTACCTCCAAAACACCACCATTGTCCTTGATCAAGATGTCCAAAAAATCAACCACAGTGTCACTCATATGGGCTGTAAATCTAAGGTTAGTGTCATCCAAGTTTAGCCGTAACAGAAATTCATCTAATGTTTGATGGGGTCCTTCCCATATAAAAAAAATATCATCAAGAAACCGGTTCCAAGTTAAAACATTTTCATAAAAAGGGGCTGCCTCATTGTATATATGTTTATTTTCAAATTCACCTACATAGAGGCAAGTCACACTGGGGACACAGGTCGCTCCCATGCTGGTCCCTTTAAGCTGAAGATATAAATCATTTTTAAATAAAAAAAGATTATTTTTAAGAACCTAAGTTGCACAGTTGATGATAAATTCACTATTTGCCCTCTCAAATCAGTCACCTCAAGACAGCTCTGCATCACTTCAATGGTGTTATCCTGTGGGATATTTGTGTACAGTGCTTCTATATCTAAGGTGACTAAGAATTGCTTATCTCTATTAAACGGCCTAATCTCAACCTTAGATATCATATGAGCTGAATCTCTGATATACGACCTCTGCTGTAGAACTAAGGGTTTTAAAAATGTATCTACGCATTTACTGAGTGGTTCCAATAGGGACCCAATACATGATATAATTGGTCTCAACAGTGGATTCAATAAGCTCTTGTGGATTTTAGGTAACCCATAAAATGCTGGAGTAATTGGGTTCTCATTCAAAAGGAATCATCCCTACTCCTCACAAATCCATCCCTCTGTCAACCCTTTGCCAATAACTTTTCCAATTTCCTTCTTCAACGTTTCCATCCTAGTCATTGGCACTCGCTGATAATGTTCTTTGACTAACAAGAGCTCCTCAGCTCTTTTTTCATATTCTCGGGTATCAAAGATTACAACACCACCCCCTTTGTCAGCAGGTTTTATGGTGATGCTGGCATCTTCTTGAAGGGAACGGAGGGCATTTTGTTGTTCACTCGTTAAATTATCCCTTGGTTTGAAAGGATCCCGCAAAATTCTCTGATTCTCCATTATCACAAGCGTCTCAAATAACTCCACCTCTTTTCCAACTTGGGAAAGAGAGGGGGTAATCGTGGCTTTAGGTTTTAACCCCAAAATCTTCTGCACATCTCTAGAGAACTCACGTCCCATAAAAAAACATTTGGAGCCTAACTTTTCTGAAAAACAGCCCTAAAATCTTTCTGTAACTCTAACCCATTGACCGTTGCTGTAGGGGCAAAACGAAGGCCCTTTTCTAACACTTCTCCTTCCCTGTTTGTTAAAATCCTTTGTGATAGATTTACTACGTGATAGATTTACTACAGGGGCTTTATCTACCTCCAATATCTTTGATTTCTTGTTCTCATGTATTTCTGTTGGGGTTGGTTCAGCTGCAACGAACCCCTCTCTACCACCCCCCTGACTCTCCGGTTTGGTCGTGGACGTGATTCTAAAAAATCATTATCACTCTGTTCTCCAGCATCTGAATTGCCATGTGTGTATTCTTCATCCTCACTACCCGTACCTGATGACTCACAGAATGTGACATATTTCTTACCCCCCGTTTTTGGGGCCATCTATCTCCGTCCTGGGGTCACATCTAAACCCTGGTCTTTCTTTCCAAGGTAATAAACTTTCTGAAGATAGGGATATGTCAATTCATAATTAAATCTATTAATATCCCTTCTCAATTTCACAGACTTTTTATTCATGAGGTAATCTCTATATCCATCTACCTCCTGATTTAGTTCATCCAAGAATTCTTTTGCATTATCTAAAGCCATACTCTCCTTTAAAGCTTTCTATAAGTCCTCTATGTCTTGTCTCTCAATAACCACCATCCCTTGAGCTGTCTCAATGATTAGTAACATCCAGTCTCGACAACATCAATTAGCTATAAGAGTCCAAGTTTCCAAGAATTTCCTATTCTCTATGAATAAACCTGGTTCATTCCTCACCTGTAATCCAACCAGAATAATTCCTGATTTAACATGTTCTACAAGAAAGTCAGCATATAATTCTGTTCTAATCATTTTTTTCTTTAAAGTTAAAATCCTATTTCTTTTTTCATTATCAGAGGAAATTATCAATACTCTTCCACCAACCTTTCCATGTGTTCCAATAATTTTGTTAAATTGGTCTTCACTAAACCCAAATGTTTTAAAATCAGCCATATTGAAGCCCAGTGGACAATAAATCTCTCCAACCTACAGGTTGTACTCAGAATTCGAGAAAAGTGAGAGAGGACCCTCCTAAACCTATCACCCAAAGTGGACAGGGCACTGTAACACAGTGAAAAAGAGTAACCCCCCAGTGGGATCAGAAGAATATACAACACAAAATACACTATCTCAACCACTCCATCACTCCATTGATCAATCTTAAATAAAGGAATCAATAAAAAAATTATTTAATAATACAATCCCATAAATTTACCCTTCAAAAGACAGAGAAAAATGATAAAACCATCACATATAAAAAACAAACATGAGGGAGACAAAATGAAAGACAACCACTCTGGGGGCACCCTGCTTGGGGACTAGCGCAAGGTGTAGGTGATTGTTTTGGGTAATTTCTGCTGCTTTAATGGAAATGACAGCTTAGAGCTGAGTGGAACCGACCCTGTCTACAGTCCTGAGACCTACTGGATGCCCTGATGCTCCTCACCAAACCCAACTTCAATTAACGCAAAGCAGTTCTACAGTGAACAACCCCTTAACAAGGCAGTATTGCTGTCTCATAACTTAGGCGCTTGTCTCTCTATCTATGGAACTCCCAGACAACATGTCTCCCACACTGCACAGTTCAGGATTGACCCATATGTATGCTGGTGAACCACTGCAGAGGGATCCACAGGTCTGGAAACCCAGCACCATATCATGTTCCTGTAGCAAGAGTACTCCCTCACAAATGGCCAGGACCGTGGAGCAAAATAGGTAGTACTTCAATATTCAGGTACTATTTCAGCAGGGCTCGTAAACATGAAAAACGGGCAAGGTGGTGCATCTGACAGTGAGGTGAGCAACTCTCTAGAGGCGCAAAAGCACCAGCCTCAGACGATCACCGGGGACCTCCTCCTTCAGATCTTTTAAGAAATTAAAGAGGAAATCAAAGTGGTCAAATCTGACCTTCAAGAGAACCTACTGGTCATATAGCACACCAATGATCTGAAAGAGAGGGATGCTTCAAACTAAATGTACATTGATAAGAAATCAGAGGACTGTGAACCCTTGAAGCAGTGGATCAACTGAAGGACAAGCATATCCTGCTCCATGAAAAGTAGGAGGATCTTAAAAATAACATCTGAATCCAGGGCTTTGCTAGCAGTGTATTAGACACCAATCTGCCAAAGTTTCTCAACGTCTTCTTTAACACTATTGATACACTAGGTTCTGCCCTAGAAGTACACCCAGATTTTTTTGCTTTTCTGACCACCCAGTTTTTGGACATTTTACTGTGGGTGAGTCTCACTATCGGTGTCTCACCCATTGTTATTACATGGTAAATGGACTGAATGTGTTTACCACCAGAGTCTGCCTTTTAAGATAAGGCTGCTGAGACGCAGCAAGGTTAAGGGGTACTTGGTTGGGTATACATGAACATGTATGCACACACATATGTACATGTGTGCGGGCTGTGCATGGCAGACTATTGTCATGCACAGCCCAGTAACAGCACACAGGTAGCCTGGCACAGTGAGGACTCTGCAGGATTAGGTATTAGGTATTCAGCTGGGATAGGCCTCATGAGGGTAGAGTTCACTATCTAGGAAAGTCAGTGTGCTTTACTGTATTACCCCTAGAGACACTCCATTATACAGAAGGGGGGGAACTGCCTTAGAGTGTGGTTTCCCTTCTCCGTGGCCTACAGAGACCATTGACATCTTGAATTGGAGTGTAACCTTTGCAAGAAACCCAAATGTGTAACTTCCAAATTGATAACTCTACATCTTGTAAGTCATTCAGAGTTTACATGTTTTCTTGGCTCAGCTCAGGATCAGAGTCCAGACCTTTTGTCACCCTGATATACGCATTACATTTTCTCCAGCAGCAGGAACAAAGGCCACCCCCCACACAAAAGGAGATATTAGCAATACTTATTCTAGCTCCTGAGGAGGAAAGGGGCAGGGCGGGATGATTTGTATCAATCGCCCAGCAGTCACACTGCACCAGGGATGGGCCTGCCCAAGCCACCAGAACAAAGGAGAGTGCCCAGGCAACTGGAGCCAACCAACCGGGGGCCCCCTTTGAACTTCTAGTGTGCAAGTCCCTGGTAGTGATGTCAGCGAGGAGTGGAGCTGAGGCCCCCTGAGCTGATGTGACCAGTGGCTCCTGGATTGTTTAGGGGTGCCCGTCTTCTGAAACCTTCCTCTCCCCTTAATAAAGTCTGGCACAAGGGGAAGACTCTTGCTTGCCTGAGGAATTTCTACATACCATGTTCCTGGATCCTGGGACTGCCATGGAGACCTGAAAAGAAGAACAACCTCACCCCCACTCAGGACCCAAGACTCTATCCTGTTGATGTCAAGACTAGTGGCTATCCCCAAGAGCAAGTGAGGTTGGCCCCTTTGATCCCCCTGAGGACCAGTTGGGGGCAGACCTGGACTTTTCTGTGCCCACCAAAAAAGCCAAAAAGGGGAACTGGCAGAGGGAGCCAGAAGGACCAGCTTTTGGAGGACTGCACAACTTCAGAGGTGGGGAGGGTTGTGCAACTGCCCCTGGTGGATAGAGCTCACCAGGAGTAAAATGAGCCCAGGATTGTCCGAATTGCTCCAAGAGCCTGAGTCATGGCAGTCTAAAGTTTGGCAGCCTTTGACTTAATTTCCTCCCTCAGAGTGCTTGGGGCTACTCTGCCATTTGATCGATTTCCCCCACGGTGGAACAGGGGTCGGAGGACTGTGCAAGAAAGTTGCATTTATCACGCTGGATGAGAGAGTGTGTGTGGGGCCAACTCCCTGTGTTCCTATCTCATCCGAGGACCCAATCGCCCGAGCAGACTTATGAAAATGAGTGGGGGGACCCCATCCCCAGCACCAAAAGAATAGGAGGAGCACTGGCTTGCTTCTCCCATCAAGACAGGAGGGGCCCAAGACCCCATCCCTGGGTCCTGGCATGCAGCAGGAGTCAGTCACTCCTGCACATCTGCCCGCTGGAGCTGTCAGACACAAATAAGGATTGCCGGCCCCCACAGCCACATGCAGGAGGGCGGGCTGTGCGGGGAGCTGGTGAGGGCATCTGGGAGTGGGCTCCCCATGCTGCCCTTCAACATCAGTCATCTCTGGGACACCCGTTGGGACTGGACACTCCCCATCCCAAACAAAATTAAAAATGTGGCGCAAGGCCACAGTTTATGAAGCCAAAAAGAATAAAAGCCTCAAAGCGGCTCTTCCTAGAACAGCAGGGGAGCCGCTGCTCTGATATTCACCATTCGCAGCAAACTCACCCCATAATGCTTTGAGAGGCATTCAGTTTAAAAAGCATTTTCACCCAATACTCTGCCTATGGTCCTAGGACAATGGGACCACTAATAAAATGTTCAGCACAACATGCTCTTTCTCCTCAGTTTATCTTGTGGGCCCCCATCCTAAGTTAGTGGGGATCCCAAAATTATTGCCTTTACTACTGTTCAATGCATTTTCAAACCCTCCCATGGTCAGAGCTTTTGCTCTATAAGTGGGAGTAGTTTGTCCTTTAAGTGCTTTGTTTATGGTATATTTTATAAGATCTGGAAGGTCTGACAATGTGTAATGCGTTGTTCATATGGTTCTCTAAGGGTTGATTGTAGGGTTACATTACAATGTTTTTCATCATGCTGTTTTACTGTGATTGTTACAAATGAGGTCTTTGGTTGGCAGTCAGTTTGCACTCTGTCCAAGTAGGGGTCCTCATTCTAGTTAGGAGAAGGGAGATACCCACTCAGATAAACCCTGCTCATCCCCTTGGTAGCTTGGTACGAGCAGTCAGGCTTATCTCAGAAGCAATATATAAAGCATTTGCACATAACACACAGTAACACAGTGAAAACACTACAAAAGGACACCACACCAGTTTCAGAAAAATAGCCAATATTTATCTATATAAAACAAGACCAAAACCAGAAAAATCCAAGAAGCAGTAATAAAGAGATTAATTTTGCATGAATTCCTTAAATATACACTTCTTTGAAGTCGATAGCTCCACCTGGGGCAATCACGGCATTGTAATCAACAAAACCATCAGTTACAATGTCAGGAAGACCCACAAACAGTACTCTGGAAATGCAGGGCCTCGTGATCCTCGCAATGAGATCTGGAGAGCAGTGTCGCATGCGTCGCAGGTGTCGGTTCCAGAGGTCAGTGCAGGGGTCATCTGGCCCTTGAAGTCACACGTATTGCGGATTGAACTCCAGGGTGATGAAGTCAGGAGGGCTGGTGTCGGTGGAGTCGGGGCTGCGGTGCGAAGCGGGGCGATGCAACGTGTGGTGCCCACAGGTCACAGTGCAGGCAGCAGCTCGGTGGCGGCATCAAGTTGCTTCGGTGAGACGAGGGCTGCGGTGTGAAGCAGGGCAGTGCAACGTGCGGTGTCACCAGGTCACAGTGCAGGCAGCGGTGTCGTCGAAGCTGAAGCGCTGTTGTCAGTAGACCCAAGTCAGGGTGCAGTGCAGGACGGGCTCCTTGTGGCGTCCACGGTGCAGGCAGAGATGCCTGGTGGTGGCACTGGAGTCAATGGTGCTGGTGTCCGTGGACCCAGACTTTGGTGCGGGACAGGACGGTGCTTCGTGTACCTCACAAGCAGTGTCCACAGGCCACTGTGTAGGCAGCGGCTCCGGTGTCAGCAGGAGCAGGGAGCGTATGGGATGCCCAGGCTGCAGTGTGAGCAAGGCGATGCCAGAGGGTTGGACCTACAGGTTATGGTGCAAGCAGCGGCTCGGTGGTGGCATCGGTGAGACCAGTATTGCTGTGCGAAGCGGGCGGTTCGGCACTGTGCAGCATTGGCAGGTCAGGGTGCAGGCAGCGGCATTGTTGGTGGCGGTGCAGTGGTTTTTCTTCTTGAACAGCACAAAACACACAGGGGCATATTTATACTCCGTCTGCGCCGAGTGTGTGTCAAAAAGTTGGACGCACAATCAGCGCAAACATTGCCCCGTATTTAAACTTTGATGCCGAGCCCGTGGACGACAAAATTCCACCATAAGCGTCATTTTTTGGATGCAGCAACCCGCCTTGCGTTAATTATATGCAAGGTAGGCGTTCCCGTCCAAAAAATGGCTTAAACAGTCGTGCGTCATATTTATGCTTTCGGGCAAAAATGACGCACTGCCGAGAGGCGGAGCCAGAAAATGACGCACAGCCCGATTTGCATCAAAAATTAATGCCTGGGTCAGGGCAGTTGTTAAAATGGGGCAAACACACCTGTATTTAATCAGAACACACAGAACAAACAGCAGAGCAGCAACATAGAGGTGATTCTAATCCAGTGTGCACTCAGACACAGAGCCCAGCAGCAACAACAGCAGCTACAACAACACCAGCAGGGACCCCAAAGGCAGCGCAGAAGGCAGGAGAGGATATTCCGCCCCAGAACCACCCTTCAGGGCCTCAGGGAACACGACATCATCCAGAGGTACCGGTTGAACTGGCAGGCCATTCAGCAGCTGCTGAGCAACATTGAACCGCAGTTGGCCCCCACTTTGGTGACACCCCGCACCATACCAACAGAAACCAAGCTGCTTGCCGTAGTTCATATGCTGGCAAGTGGCTCTTTCCAAACAACTGGTGCCCTGGTTGGCGGCATATCACAACCATCATTCTCCGCCTTTTTGCCCAAAGTACTGGATGCCATCATTGGACTGACATCCCGCCACATCTGCTTCCCTAACACACTGCAGAAGCAGCAGGAAACAAAACAGGGGTTCTACCTCATCAGTGGCTCCCCACACGTCCTTGGTGCAATCGACTGCACACATGTACGCCTTGTGCCACCTGCTGCAACTGAACACCTCTACCGCAACAGGAAGCACACACATTCCATCAACGTGCAGGCCATAGTCAATCACCAGGGATTCATCACCAACATTGTGGCTAAATATCCTGGGAGTGTACATGACTCATTCATCTTCCGTCACTGCACCATCAATGAACACTTCCAGGATGGACGGTATGGCAATGGACTACTTGTTGGTAAGTACAAAAACCTACTTATATACACACTGCACAGCAACCTTCTAGGACACACAACACATACACCACAACAGCAACATGTGAACAGGAACATACTGAGGTTGTGACATCGCTAGCCATGTTTCTTAGGTCACCATTGAACCTGTCACACATCGGAAATTACTGTACAGCCTAATGTTAAGACGTCAAAGATCACAACGTGTGGAGTGGGTTGCCCAAATGTCATCTTGCAAAATGTAAGTGTCCCAATGACCTTTACATTAATCCATTGCCTAAGTCTAAAGGTATGGGATGTCCAGGGTACATTGATATGAAGGTGTTAACAACACTGTCAATTTTAACTGTGCATGGAACTATCATCTCATCCCCAGTGAAGACACATGGACACCTGTATCACAAGTCACAATGCTAGGGAGGGCACACTGTACTGCAAATACCAAAACATACTGCTGACAAACGGTTAGCAGACAAACACTCGTTCTGCCAAGGAAACAACAAAATGCAGATGGTACATCCTACAAGCATAGGATGCCACATTATTACACAAAAGAATCACAGACAACACAAGACAACTACTGCCATGAAAGGTCATTTCAATAGTGCCAGCTACATCAACATGATCCCAATAATTTTCTCTTGCAGCTGATCAGGGGTATGGCATCCAGCCATGGATTATGACACCATTTGGCAACCCAAGTACTGCTGCAGAGCATGCCTACAACGACACCCATAGGAGGACAAGCAGCATTGTCGAGAGGACCTTCAGCATCCTCAAGTCAAGGTTCCGGTGCCTCGACATCACTGGTGGTAGCCTCCTATATTCCCCGGAGATGGTCTGTAGGATCATCCTCACATGTGCAATATTGCACAGCATTTGCATCAAAAGAAACATTCCCCTCCTGGAACCAGAGCCACACATGCCTGAAGAGGAGGAAGAGGAGGATGCTGGCCTGCAACAGGAGGGGGAACTACAGAACACGGCTGCTGGTATACACAGGTGGCAACAGATTGTCAACAATTTCTTTTAAATATGATCACCTTCACCACTTTAGTTAACACATTTAAATAAACACCTATTCTAATCACCATATCATGGTCTGGCTATTCCTTTTTGCACACCTTCATCACTACTTATCAGAATAAGAGTGTTGCCTCATGGAGCATTGCTGAGATACTGAGTAGGACACAGAACATCCCAGAGCTAATGTGGTGCCTAACATACAATGGTCACATACACACACTCTTAATTACATATATCATGTACATTTCTCCTTTGAACGCCAATAGCAGAGGACCACAACTATTTCACACATACATGTTGGAATCAAGGTCCAACGCAGCATATGGCACACAACTAAGACACCATCACTCAATAAGGGGAAAACAAGCCTCATACATGAGGCAGTCAATGTGCTTTGGCACCAGTAACAGGAATGCCTGACCAGTCCCTTGACAGCAGTAAGTCCAGCTGCATCCAATATTTGCAAGGAATATCTGTGACCAGAGTCCCATAGAAGCAGAACAGCACAAGTGCCACACATATGAGCAGCTTTGCACACATGACATTCCATGTACATGTCAGCCCATTTCCTAACTCCTGACACACCCATGCACCTGTTCACAACCCACCTGTCGGAAGAGGTCCCTGGAATACTAAGATGTGTACCCAGATATTCCCTCCTCTACACACACAGACCAACATTGGCAAACCAATGTGCTACACCCTTTCCTATGGTATGCCATTGTCATAGAACATCTGACTTCAAGGACGTCAGGTCAATTTATACACTGTCTTCTAGTTTCAAAGCCCTGTTAGCACATGTAGATTGCTTCCCCTGTGAAAATGTCTGTTGGCCCTTAGAATGCAAGTCTCACCTACAGGACTGGTGAGACGCAGCCCACACCTGTGATCACCTCCATGCACACCACCCATTTCAAAAAGCACTGCCTCTGCTGATGCCTGGAACAGCATAGGAGTTGCCATTATGTCAAATACACCGTTAAGCATTGATACTAATTAAGCTGTGTAACACAGCCACTGGGTTCATTTGTCACCTTCAAAAACACAGGACATACACAGTTTTACATGTCAACCGTCTAGTTTGTCCTCCAAACAGTCTCAGTCAGACCACTGATTATGTAACTTGTCAAGTAGCTGGATCCTGAATCACCTTGCATTCTGTCAGCCAGACTGGCAACTGTCTGTGCGTCACACTAAAGTATCCCTGTGTCTACATATGTACCACACCTCTCATTCATCAGGGGGTATTGGGCATGGGCTTCTTCCATGCATACACAAATACATTGTATAGCATCATCTGCCTTTTAACTGTACCATTTGAGTTACATCCTCTTAGAAAAGCAAAATTCATGGCCCATCCCTTGTCTGGGTTGCATTTATGCATGAATGACAAAGTGTGACAGTGTCCCAGGGCCGTAGGCAGGGATTGGGTACGGGGCTTTCAGCACAACCAGCAACCTCTGATAATGTCCATGAATAATACACAAATGTCAGGACCATGACAGTTCACACAGAATCACAGTGCGCACAACATAGTGATGGGCCATGTGTGGTGAATAGCTGCTAGAATAATCAGCACAGAGGCTATGATGTTCCCTGGTGAAGTGGGAAGTGCAGAGGCCAACCTGTGTACAAATGTTGTAATGACACCTGCCGGAACATGACACCTGAGACATTATCTCACTCAGCACACCAAGGTTGCCCTGTTGACTGTCTCATTACACGTCTTTAGTGACAGGGTGGGACCATCCCCATGTAGGTTCACATGTCCACATCCACTTTACTCACATTGATCAACCAAGGATACTCAGTAGATACAGGAATAGCTGCCACTGACTCATGATGAGTCCTGGAACGAACTGTGACAAATGACACCCCAAAAAATATACAGGATCATCACTGGACCACACACATGAACAAGACACCTATGTGCAATCAATCACTGGAAATAAGTGGACACGTTCTGTCTTGTATGCTGGTCCACCACAGCCACTTGATAGTTGGGGCTCACTTCTATGGCCTCAACTGTGGTATCATCATACATTTGAAATTCAAACTTGTCTGTCTGTGCAAACAACATGGTACCCACTTCCTCAATGCATGTGTATGACTCACTGTGGGATTCACCAACTAGTGCCTACGAAGCTCTTACCAATGCTCTAGGACATAGGATGTAGAAAATGTGGACCATTGACATGAACAAGCGTCTGCCATCCATCTGGTGCATGCTTTGTCACATGTGGTGTCTACGTGACCCTAAAACTTGGAAGTACACTTTACAGGTGTTGTTACATGTATGACTAACACATGCCCTCGCTCATTTCCAATATGACTTTCATCTAAGGATTGGACACATGGACGTCACATTCATACAAGCATATGTACAAATATGCTTCATGTGATACACACACACTTGGTCAACAAATACATTAGTTGCCAAAGCACACAATTGGAGCCAAAGGCATTTAGGTATTGTACATATGTGCGTCACATTGCTATCCTCTCCTTATGCCAAACATGCCCAATTTGTGCAACACATATATGTAGGCCACACTTATGACCATCTATTGCGTCAGTCAACCATAAAAATACTGTGAAGTGAGTAGTGGATCATGTTCCGCTGCAGTATGACGTCATACATGTGAGCATACACCATCAACACCATACTGTCTTCAATCAGCCTATCTCTGATGTGTCCCAAATGTAACATAACCAAAAAACAAGTAAAAATGCCACGTCTTGGCAGGATGGGGGAAGAGGAGTTGGGGCGGTTCATCTGGCTTGTGACGCATTTCTTGCCGCTCATGATCCAGGCAGGGGGCAGGGTGATACAGGGGTATCCAACAGAGGCGGGCAGAATCCGGTGGGGAAAGGTGCTGCGTCACCTGCAGCGTGGGTATGCCAGCCAGAGGAGTGACCACCAGCTGAAGCACCGGTGGGCTGACCTCATCACCAGGGAGCAGGATCTCTTGGACCACCTGGGAATCATGATTGGTGGCACTGCTGGTGAGTACGAATCATGTTAATGTGCACGATTAAATGCTCTGTAGTGACGTAAGGGGATTAGTACAATGTCTGCCAGCTAACTTGCTGACTGCGTGTAATGCTGGGGAAATATAAAGGGATAATTGATGCACTATGGCAAGGATCACAATTGCTAGCTGTCAGGTAGCACGTACTCAGCAAACTTACAGGATACTTTTCCATGAAGGAAATTGGTGCGGTCTCTTTGTCAGAAAAGCTAACAAAATAGGAGCCAATCATGTCTATATAGGGTACTACTGACAGAGAAGTACAGATGTACCAACATTTAGACCAACTTTGTTGACGCAATTGCTAGACTGACTTTAGAATCACTACATGTTGCAGGAAATGAGTGCTGCCGTCACGTCAATTGATAATAGCAAAGTGGCTCAGACATATGTCTCATGTGAGTCTGGTGAGTGTGGAAGGAAAGCGTTCACGGAAGTACTATGAATGTGTGGGATTATTGTGTTCCTTGATCTTTTTGGATACATGTCAGTTCTGGATTTGAAAACATCGTGAAAAGGTGTAAGGTGCCCTCAGCTAACATCTTAGAATGTTTGTTGGAGTTAGTTGTGCCACAATCCAAATATGGATGGCAGTCCAAGTGTATGCACATGGCCTCACATCTCCATGGTTGGTGCAAATCACCATATCTGGGCCACATCAATTGAACAAACTGTAACAACAGGATGGCTTACAAAAGTCCCTGCCCCTCCCTCTGTACATTGGACCTATGTGCAATAAATGTGTCATGGCCACATGGCATGTTTGACTGGTAATGCAGTCCTCAAGTAACCAGGTTTTGGATGTCTCTCTTGGATGCACATGATGAGACGATTACACTCCATATTTTTTACTGCTCACCAATTACGGGGCAAATTTGCAACCACATAATAGTTAGGGCCAATGTATGTGTGCAGATATGTGTGTAACTGTCACAGGAGACCCATGCTATGTACAAGTTGTCCGTGATATATCAGATGCAGTACCATCATGTCTGAATGGCTCTCATTTCCTTATTAAGCCTACACATTGTATATGTTTATGAATTTGTTGCGCTGTGCACAGATTTTGAGCACATTTCTTCCTTCCATACCTTACAGGTGGACTGGCACCCTACATTGTGGGAGAGGTGGCGACATTTGAGGACCCGGACCACTCCAGTAAGTGTTGATATGTCTGTTATGTGTTGTGTTTTCTGGTTATGGACTCGTGTGAGTTGGACGCATAGCAAGGTGTGATGCGTTGGGCAAGCTTTTCTCTTGTTCCATGAGTGGGAATGCAGTTCTCACATGTTTTGAGTTGGCCAATGCGTATCCAATGGTATCAGGTAGGGATTGTGGGCCATTCCTGTAGGCCCCACTGTGAGTACAGGGGTTAGTCATGTGTATGACACTTGTATCACCAAGAGTCGCAATGGAAGTCAGCCCCGATTTTGTCAGCTTGTCAGACCCACATTCTCTAAGATTGGTACAGCAAATAGCTTTCCAATAGACATCTGCTTCCCTATTTACCAACGTAATTTTGAAACAGTAGGTAGAACCTCCTAGCAGCATGTACTTCCACATGTAGTGCTACAAGTATGTGGAACTTGAGTGCAATGGCCCAGGTGTGCATGCAATTCATGATCATGAGTGTTCTAGCAACTCTGTGTCTGATGTAAGTCAGGCCTCACTGGAAGTATATGTTGTATCCAAAGTTCTGCATTTCCTGACATATCTGACCCTATGAGTGCTCTAGGGTTTGCTGACTCCTAATTGTAGATAGACCTTACCTGTGGTGTGTCTGTAGAGACAAACATGTGTGGAGTTTTCTAAACACTCCTCTGTGTACATGTTGTTGGCAAATTATAGTTGTTTATCCACTCCCCCCTCAAACACGGGCATGGGTTTGTGAATGGGGTACCTAGTACTGATGCTACCAGTATGTTACACATACATGTGAATAAGTGACGGTTTGGTTGCAAACTAGTATACACACTCAGGTTTGGCACTTGGTACTATACTGGCAAGTCCAGTTACAACTTGCAGACCATGTGGCTTTAGTTTTGCTTTCTGTACACTGACATTTGTAGCCCAGGTCTTGGCGGAGATAGGCCTTGCAATGATGAAATCCGAATTTGGCAGTATTTCACTGCTGGGACATGTAAAACACATCAGGACATGACCCACCTTTACCATACACTGCACCCTGCCCTTGGGGCCACTTAGGGCTAACTTAGGGGTGCCTTACATGTAGTAAAAGGGAAGGTTTAGGCCTGGCAAATGGGTACAATTGCCAAGTCAAATTGACAGTTTAAAACTGCACACACAGACACTTGAGTGGGAGGTCTGAGACATGTTCATAGAGCTACTTATGTGTGTGGCACAATCAGTGCTGCAGGCCCACTGTTAGCATTTGATTTACAGGCCCTAGGCACCTCTAGTGCACTTTACTAGGGACGTACTAGTAAGTCAAATATGCCAGTCATGGATAAACCAATCACCAATACAATTTACATAGGGAGAATTTGCACATTAGCACTGATCAGCAGTGGTAAAGTGCACAGAGACAATAAACCAGCAAAAGCAGAGTCCAGCATACCATAAAAACAGGAGGTCAGAAGGCAAAAAGAGAGGGGAAATACGCCAAAAGATGCCAGGTCTAACAGTGATGCTCTGTAAGGATTGTTCTGCCCATTACAGTTTAATGTTCAATACATGAAAGAATGCATAAACACAAACTTTATTTCTGATAAATGTGTTTCTGGGTTTTCATGAAGATTGCGATATCGGAATTATGACAGTGATGCATGCCAAAGTAATACAGTTATCAGACAGTGACTGTTGAAATTCACTTGATGTGTTTGGTGGCCCCTCTAGGGGGTCACCAGTGATTACAAAATATCCATCTGTCAATATATATTTGTAAACTACTGCATTGTAATTAATAGTGTGTGCATAATGAATGTACTTCTTTTTCTAGAGAAAATTTTCTGACTGGACAATCATTTATTGATTATGATTGCATAACAGGGATTACTGGCCCACACCACCTCCCCTGAGTAGGCCTTAGACTGCTCCGCCTCGCTACCCCATGAGAGTGAAGCACTACAGTGGGGTGTTTGTTTCCCAAAGAGGACAATTGTGAAACTATTACTTGTGCTGGCCACACAACTAATAGCCCAATTTCCAACAGCTGTCCTAGAAGGAATAGAAGGCACTTCTGTCGCCATGGACATGTTTCTGGGTAATTCTCATCCCCCCAGCATTGAAGGAATGGATTTGTCATGAACAGGTATGAAAGAATGACAGAACTTGACTATAGATCTCAGCCCCCCAGCACCTGCTGGGCTACATGGCAACAAAGATATTGTATATAATAGGGTGTATTCCTCGGCCACTTTGTCAGCTTATTCCCCTTGATAGCAAACACATTGTATGTGGCCATTACCCCGGGATTTGACGAGATCTTGCAAGATGGTGGCAAGTTTTGGCGCCCATCTTTGGTGCAGTCAGGTGTTTAAACCGCGTCAGTATTACTCATCTGCTTTGCCTTGAGTGTTTTAACGAGGAAACACTCCTGTGCTGGCCCTCCGGACTGGACCAATCAGACTTACCTGGTGTTCCTCATTTCCCAAACTCACACTTCCCTGTTGCTTCTTGCCGCAGGCTGCATACACAACGTAGGTCTTTAGATCGAAGGAGCCTTGAGATCTGGACACTGCAATAGTCACACTTATCACCTGCAGCAAAAGACAATAAAGGAAGACACGGTGAGTTAAACCACGTGCATCACCTGAATAGAAACCTAAGAAAGAGAGGCACAGTGAGGTAACTGAGTCTATAAAGAAACAACCTTCAAATAGGTACCCAATGCATGCATGTTTTTATAAAGAAAACTTAGATGTTGAAAGACAGTGCATTGTCATTTTGGGATCTGCTGTTTTGAGAACTTTACCAGAGACCGATACAATGCTGCTAGAGAACCAATAAGAGAATTTATATCAGTATGTGCGAATGTTTATGCATTAAAACTTCAGTATAGCAGGATTGATAATCTGAATATAATATGTAATTAAAACACTGTTGTAAATCTTGTTATAAGTAGGTAATCCAGAAAACAGAGATAGTAATCCGATGGCCGGAATTCCAGCGGAGTACCTGGACACTATCCACATTCCTTGAACTGGGAAATTGGAGAACATCCTTTATACAACAAGACATCTCCAAGGACTGATGTAAGTTGATTGTATGTGGGTTGGGAACATTCAGGATACAGAGGGAGGGTTCAGAGCACAATGTAAAAGTCAATTGGGTAAGGTGGGCCTAAAATCTTATTGATCCTTTCACTTATTTTAAGATTCGACAGCTACCCAAGAGTTGACAATTAGGATGACAACATAGACCCTCGTCCCCTGAACTTTACCGCTTTTCCTTGTGGATAAGAAAAATCACAAGCAGAAAGGCAGGGTGCACGGAACTGGGTTCATATAGTCTCTGTGAAGCAAACAGTGCGGGCTTAAAGGTAAGCAATGCATTGTTGAAACTTGACAGAATGTCTATTTCTATTTTAATTTGTATGTTGCCATCATTGTGTTAAAATGTAAATGAACCCTCCCTTTTTCAGATATGTAAATCAGTGTCGAAAATGGTTGTCTAAATTACAATGCTTGATTTGTGTAAATATAATGTTTAGCATTTTGCTAATTGTATTTATCAATGATTGTTAACTTATTCTCATTTCTTTAAAATGTCAACTAACTCTGCTTCACCAAGGGGCATATTTATACTCTGTTTGCACCGAATTAGCATCATTTTATTTTACTCTAATTCGGTGCAAAACTAACTCCATATTTATACTTTGGTGCTAGACCCGTCTAGCACCAAGTTTATGGAGTTAAAGTTTTGGAAGTGGAGACCTACCTTGCCTTAATGAGATGCAAGGTAGGCGTTCCAGTGCAAAAAATGACTCTATGGCCTTAACGCCATATTTAAGGGCATATTTATACTCTGGGCCATATTTATACTCTGTTTGCACCGAATTAGCGTATTTTTTTTTACTCTAATTCGGTGCAAAACTAACTCCACATTTATACTTTGCATGCAATATCAATCTTACTCATGAATGTACATTCAGCCTACTTCTAGTAGTAATCTATAACGTGATAAATCTTTTACCACTATTAAACACTTGGAATCGGTCTAAAAAAGTCAATCTAAATTTGAATGGCACCAAGGAACTTCGAGGAAAAGAAGTGGGAGCAATGTAGGTTCCACAACACAAAGGTCCTCATTTTTAGGAATCTAACGCACCATCATTGATGCGTCAGATTTCTTCCACCAGCCGCACATCCCCTAATGACGCCATGGATGCACTGTATTTACAATACAGAGCTCCATAGTGCACATTTTCACAGATGGATCAAAAATTCGGGTACTAAGCTGACGCATTGCTGGAGTTGCGTCATTAAAATGACACAACTCCAGCAATGGGAGAAAAGTTACACAGGAAAAAGCCCTGTGTCAATTTTACACCTGCTCTGAGCAGGCAATTCAATTTTGACGCAGTGAAGTCATTGAATGACGCAGTGAAAAGTTGTAAATTTTACTGCGTCAATTCTTTGCTACATTTTCCGAGGGAACACCTACCCTGCATACATTACACTTGGCGCAGGTAAAATGTGACACAAGGCCTTACAAACTGATGCATTGGGCCCAATGAGTCAGTTTGTAAATATGAAGCACCGTAGTGCACTGCTAGCACCACCGCTGGGAATAAAAAAAATGAAGCAGTAGTATTGAAATGGGCTTGTAAATGAGGCCTCAACCTTATTATCCATGAAAGGTCACCAGTATATAGTCCTAGCATTTTTAATTAGAACAGCATTGACCAAATTGACCCTCATGATCCGGTTCAGCAAGTCTACCACACATGCTTTCAGACGGCCAAACTTATCACCCTACAAAATAGCAAATTGTTCATATGACTAATATGCTTTAACCATCCAAAAGACATGTAAATCCAACAGCATAGATCTTGTCTGGGCTAAATATCCACAATACACTTCTGCACCTTTTTCAGAACTTTATCTTCTTCTATACCTTTCATTTAGGAATCATTGCCCAAAATATTTCCAACACACTCAAGGGCCTCACTGACAGCAGCAATCACACACTCATCCATTAACAAAGTCTTAACCGAGCCCGACCATATGGCAATCTCAACAGTCAGTTCAAAAGTTGTTTTTACCAGGCACCAATTCATCACTAAAAGTAAATTCCAATAATTTGGCTGAGACACAAATACGTTTAGAATATGAGTTAACTGTCCTATTCTATGAAAATAAATTAGATGAGAGGCTTGTGTTAAGTTCTGGGAAGAAAATTCCTTTCTCTATGGAGAGTTTTAAAATGATCAACTACGCATATGCATTCAAGGACCTCATGCCTAATTGTGGAATATCTTAAGGTGGGAGTGGGTCAGCAAGAATGGAAGAAAGAACTGTTATTACAGCCCCCAGTCCGTGGCAGCTCAAACATCATACAGTGGTCTCTAGTGGAATGCAGTGAGGGAAGGGATGTGGGGAATGCATGAGACAAGGAAGGTAGGGTGCAGGGACACTAGAACACGGAGTACACGACAAAACACATTTCCCAGTCTTCTTCTAGAAGCTACCTCTCCTTAGGAGTATGCCTACAAGATATGCCAAAGTAGAAAGAAAGTAAAATCAAGAGGCAGGGCATAAAAAAGCCACCTTTATGAATGTCATTAATTTTGTGGGGATGCAGAGAGGAACTCATGACTGGTGTGGCAGGGTAGCAGCAGCAAAAGTGCCAGCAACAAAACACTCACTCCGCACAAGCTTGTGAATCCATTTCTTGATCCTGTGTGGCCTTGCTTTCACAGATCCAGGAGTCATATTGCCCTTTGTGCAAAACATCTGGTAATGAAAATAAAAAACACAACATTGTATGGTAAACTAGAAAAGTTTTTAATATACCATGGTGTACATGTTTTTTTAGACAGAAAGAGAACTCACGAGCATGTCTCATCTGATTTTTGGAAACACAGTCTATTTTGTTGGACGCAATTGGCATCCCAGGAGATTCTGAAGGCTAGTGTTTCCTGGATCATATTCGGCTGATGGGATCAATAGTTTATGCTTCTGGGTAGGGTGTATTATATTACTCTAGTATTTCTTTATAACTGCCTACCCCACATTCTGATTCAAACAGATTTGGGGGCGCACAGTGTTGGAGTTCCTCAGCCACGGCATACTCCAGTGTTTAATCTGTGAAAGAATACATGCTGGGGACCAAAGTTTTGATCACAAGCCTGTGGCCTGGATTATTGGATATCTGGGATGATAAATATTAAGGCTGCATAGTTTTGATTCAGCGTCATGCCTCTTTAATTTACCATCAGACAGTACCTGCCCATTTATCTCACTGTTTCTGGTTCCTTTTAATCCCTGCTTTCTTTCTTCATCACTGTTTTTCCATCTTCCAACTTCTTCACTGTCTTTCCAACTTCTTCCAGTTGTTGTGTTTTCTCTCTCTTGCTCTGTCAAAATATAATGAGGAAAAAAAAGTGGCAGTCTCCAAAAATGAGTGCAGAAGCAAACATTGATTCACACTAAACACTATTATCACCCCTGATTCTATTGAAGACTGAGATATTCTACCTGACTCGGGTATCTACTAAAGTCACTGTTATCATGGTGCCTCACATTTGTACGTGCATAAAGGGGAAAACCTTGAAAGGCTTACAGAAAATTTCCTACGTTCCCTACATTTGTGATCTCTCATGAGAATCAGGTCACCATTTTAATGACAAGTCTTTAATATATCCAGGGTCTGCCTATTCAGACGTCCTGTACGAAAGGCAATGGATGGTCCTAGTGATGGGACACTGTAACATCACAATGTGAGTTGCATATGTTGAGGGGTGTGGAGTACAATTTTTTACTCTAAGAAAATGGTCAATCAAAGATCCATCATTTGCTCTTCAACAATTCTTATTATCCTCTTCACATACATTTACATTTCTTCACTGCTCAATTAAGTTAGGCAAGTGAGGTATTATTTATCAATATGTGACTCTGATTGTCTCCAGGTACTCATGTAACTCTCTCCCTTGGTCTGGTAGCCCACTGACTCTCATGCCTTATTTAGGTGGTTTCAAAGTTGCAATCCATGACACTGATACCAAGTATCAGTGGCATGTATTATGACTGGATTGCCTTAGCTTCGGGCTAGTAGGATAGCTGACTTCCTTCTACGCCTGAAGATGCTGCCTCACAGCAGTGGTGTTCCCACCCACTCCCAACACATTTAAGGACAAGTGCTGGTGGTTTCAGAGGAATGGGTGCAACCCTCACAGGAATTACCATTCTCATGAGAATACTGGCCATTTTGTGTGTAGCTCAGTATTTAAGCTGTGCCCATGCCTCCAATCTCTGCTTGTTTTTGAGGCTCCCCATGAAAGAGAAACCAGCACTGTTGTGCTGCTTCACTCGTCATGCAGCAGACATCTCTATACTGCGTTCTGGAAATAAAACAGACATATCCGGTGTTCTAGTATTCAGAATATAAAACATCTCTAGGGGCCTGCAGCTTTTTTTTTGCTTTTTCTCACCACACTTGTATCTTTTTTGAGCATTCATGTGATGGCCATACAATGGTTAATAACCTATCAATTAACTTGTGGTAACATTTGGTGAATCCTAGGACACTGCATATCCTTAACAGGATTGGGTGCTTCAGCACATAGTTAGGAAGCACCCAAAACATTTAGACATTTTTCGGCTCCATATATATGCCTGTTGAAAAGAAGCCCAAAGACTCTACTGAAGTAGCATGACATACACAAATCCTCCAGCAATGGTTTACCATAAAGCTGGTGCTGCATCAACGAGACACAGCAAAGCCATTTCTTATTGATGTGGACACATCACAGGTGACAATTGGAGAAGTTCAATCATGACATCACCCAGCAATAGTGCAACTTCAGATCATCAAATTTGTCCCATGTGGAAAGTAGTTATTCTGTAGCTAAAATAGAAGTTCTTGCACCTCCGACTGCAGTTGAGGAGTGGTAGCACTGTCGCCTTGCTGTTAATCGTACAGTAACAATTCTAATAGAATACTCAAGCCTACAGTTCTTGAAGTATGTCTGAGCCCTATCAGCTCCGCACTACGATTCCAGCTCAGGCCAAATATAGCAAAGCAGATGCCCTCACAAAGTATGGGAAACATTGCCTCAGAAACATCCTCCTTACTACCTCTAATACTTTCCCGGCAGGTTTGTGAATGTCACAGCTGCTAATGTTCTTGCTTTACCATGTAAAGAACATAAAGCCTTGACCAAGTAGATTGGGTAAAGCAGAGAGGGAAAGTTAAGAATGAAATGCCATTATATGCCTAATACTTTGTACATCATGATTTCAGATCTCCAAACTCAAGGCTTCCATTGGTGTTGCTCATCATAACTGGTGGGTCATGTTGGTAACAAAAACACTGCAATTACTGCTGTGGTACAGCTGATGGCAGTTTCTGCCTCAAGATACTTAGAGGCATGTAATGACTTGTGTGGGGTGTGCACAAAGCCAATCCTGTCTTCAGGCACCTACTGGACTTTTCCAGTCAATAACAGTTCCAACAAGTTTCTTTGGAATTTCATTATGGATTTATCCCTCAGTTGAAGGAGAGAGGTTCTCCTCCATCTCAGTCATAGTGACCACTTGGCAAAATGGTCTATTTTGTTCCTCTTAAGAATTTACCAAGTGCTCTTACATTAGTGTCCATAGTTCTACAATGAATATTCCAGCTTCATGAGGTACAATCAGTTCTATCACTTACCGTGGTATGCCCATATTTGGAAGACTGTTTGTATTCTGCTAGACATCA
The DNA here is from genome assembly GCF_031143425.1 of Pleurodeles waltl. Lineage (NCBI taxonomy): Eukaryota > Metazoa > Chordata > Amphibia > Caudata > Salamandridae > Pleurodeles > Pleurodeles waltl. The sequence continues at coordinate 330,573,001 of NC_090447.1, read as the reverse complement.
ATGCACACATTTCGTCTAAACACCACCCACAGACTGTTGGCCAGACTGAAATGATGAACCAGATACTCAGGCAATACTGGGGTCAATTTTTGTGCTACTCTGTGGAACAATTGTATCAAAAATGGGACAACTTGTTTTCCCTAGAACAAGGGTAATTAAGTACAAATAAAAAATGTTCTGCCAGGAAAATTGTGATACAATTTAGCATGTAATGGGTCAGAATTAACATACAAAAATAAGAAGTCAATAGTGACAATAAAAGGACAACACAGAAATGAGGATGTTCAGTTTTGTATTTTAACAACAAATGCAATAGAATGATCATCACACTGTAGTCAACCATAGAAGCTCCAAGTGACAGTGCAGTAAAAGTAAAAATCTGTGAGCCATACCAAATAAAAGCAAAAGTACAAAAACTAGAGTACCTAATGCTCTAATTTTTGTGGTAGCTTGGTCGAACAGTTGGGCTAATCTTGGAGAAGGTAAATTCATTTGTTGTACTCAAAGTATCAATAAATCAAGACACACACTCAAAAGAATAACTGAAGACCAATTTACAAAAATAGTTCTGATTTTTCTAAACATTTTTAAGACCGAGATCATCAAAATCGGGAAAGTACTTTTTATGTTATGAATTTTTGAAGTTTAATAAAATTAGGGGCATATTTATACTCTGTTTGCGCCGGATTTGCGTTGTTTTTTTTAACGCAAATCCGACGCAAAGCTAACTCCATATTTATACTTTGGCGTTAGACCCGTCTAGCGCCAAAGATCTTGGAGTTTGCGTCATTTTTTTGCGTGGACACCTACCTTGCGTTAATGATATGCAAGGTAGCCGTTCCCTTCTAAAAAATGACTCTAAGGCATGTGCGCCTTATTTAAACTCCCGTGCAAAAATGACGCACGGGAGTGGGCGGGCCTGAAAAAATGACGTCCAGCCGTTTTTGCGTCATTTTTTAACGCCTGGTCAGGGCAGGCGTTAAGGGACCTGTGGGCTCGGAAGGAGCCCTGAGGTGCCCTCCCATGCCCCCAGGGACACCCCCTGCCACCCTTGCCCACCCCAGGAGGACGCCTAAGGATGGAGGGACCCAGCCCAGGGAACATAAGGTAAGTTCAGGTAAGTAATTATCATTATTTTTTTTGGGTGGCATAGGGGGGCCTGATTTGTGCCCCCCTACATGCCACTATGCCCAATGACCATGCCCAGGGGACAGAAGTCCCCTGGGTATGGCCATTGGGCAAGGGGGCATGACTCCTGTCTTTGCTAAGACAGGAGTCATTTCAATGGGGGTTGGGAGTCAAAAAAAATTGCGCAAATCGGGTTGAGGCGAAAATTTTGCCTCAGCCTGACTTGCCCCATTTTTTGGCACCCAAGCTCCATATTCCCCTACACCGGCGCTGCCTGGTGTGGGTCATTTTTTTTTATGCACACCAGTCAGCTGCGCCGGCTAACGTCATTCCATAAATAAGGCGCCCGCATGGCGCTGTGGAATGGCGTTAGCCGGCGTTAAAAATTTTGACGCACAACTGCGTTGCCGCAGTTGTGCGTCAAAAAGTATAAATATGGCCCTTAGTCTTTTTGTGTGTTATTACACACTCTAGGAATCAATGAAAGATATGCTTTAAAATTGCATATAAAATCAGGCAGTGGATTTACCAAGTTCTCCTTGTGTAGGTAAGTCGAGGTCATCGATGGCCACTATTGGTCAACTCCAGAGGTTTGGGTGCCTCCCGGTTCCAGTAGGAGCAGTGAGAAGTGGTCTTTGAAGCTCATGCCAGGCCACTGTGAGGGGCCACTTGGAAAAGCGCTGCACAGGTGAACTTAAGGGTAAGTCCAGTGGGTTCCCTTGGAGTTTTGAGGTTGCAAGTGGTGGGGGACCCTTAGAGCACAGCTGGATCTTTGATGAAGGGCACAGGGTGACCTAGTGCAGAGCAAATTGGTGAGCCAAGAGCTGTGTGCAAAGATGCCCTTTAAAAGCAGGAGGTAGGTCACTTTCAGGGTCGCTTACAAGTCAGCAGGGGCACTCTGTCGGAAGTCCTAGTGTTTTCTAAAGTCCCTCAACTGGAGATTCCTCTTGGTCCTTTTACAGACTGGAGTGGACTGTCCTTCCTGGTGTCCAATGTGAAGTTACTACTACCCAGGGCAATGGTACGGTTTTGCCGCTGGAGGGCACAGTGCCACCAAACTTGGCACAGTTGCAGGGTTTGTCCTTACAGTCCATCAGGTGGAGTTTGTCTAGCTGCAGCTTTGGGCTCAGCAGTCAGCAGTCGGTCAGTAAAGTGGACCTCACTGGCATGTTGGTTCCTTGTGATTTTTGAATGATGCCTTCACTCTGGAGGGAGATCCCTGGCAATTTTTGAAGTGCGGATGTTCTCTGGGGGTTTCTAGAGTCCATCCAATGTCCAAGCAACCCCTAAAAGGGATTGTTGAGTCCTGGGTGCAGCAGGCAGGGTTTTGTACCTTTTCTTTGTGCAGCAGAGCTTCAGTTCTCAAACCTTGGGTCTTAGTTGTTGCTGGTCTTCTTGTGTCCTTAGAATTTGATTTCTTGGTCTAGGGATGCCCACTAAATACTGCATTTAATGGGCAGTTTAGGAGGTACCTAGTAGTGACCAATAGGTCATCTTACCTTAGGGTGGCCACACCCACTAAGTGAGAACTTCCTGTGGGAAGAGGTCTCTTCCCTACACCTGATTGGCTATTTTCCTTCCATGCAAGATGGAGGAAAGTGAAATGGAGAGGTCACCTCACATGCAACACCTTAGGGTGGTTCAAGCAGGGGCTGACCACTCCTCCTGTCCTTTGTGTGTTTTGTTTTCCCATTGTTGCTGCCGCCAAAAGTGGGGGTTTGCAATGAGGGAGGCCATCTGCTGCTTGCAGCGTCTTGGGGATCGGGTTTCAAGGGCAGTAAGCCCTTTAAAGCTCTTAGGCATGGCTTTGCACATTCCTCTGGGAGGTGGGGTAGCGCCTCTGCCCAGGAAGGGCTTTGCTCTCTGGCCCCAGAGACATTGTCTGGCTCCCCAGGGGTCCAAAATCCTGTCTCGTTGCAGCAGGCTGTTTGGGAATGGCCAGCAGCCATGTCGGGATACTTAGCTTTTCAAGGGAACACCTCTAAGGAGACCCCTGGGTACATTTTGTGATACATCCAATACTGGTACCAGTTTGGATTTATCATTCTGCGTTGTTTCATACCAAACAACCCCAGGGTTCAGAGCAGCCATCATGTAGCTGTGAAACTCGTACTGACCAGAGTCCAGCACATGCATTTAAAAAGTCTACTCTGTTTACTTACTAGGTCCCAGGTTTGGCAAGGACACACTAGGGGCATATTGCTCATGCATCTATGCCCTCACATACAGTATAGTACACACTAACTTAAGGCTAGTAGGCCCCCTATAGGGGTGACCTACCTATATTGCATGCAGTATAGAGTGGGCAAGGCAAGCAAGCTGTGTGCCATGTCAAGTTTGCATTTTGGGATTGCAACAGGACACTCATCCTGCAGTAGCAGTGCTGGATGCATGGTCCCTGAGGGTGGCACAGTGTGTGGCACAGTGTGTGCTGCTGCCCTTAGGGGCCTATCCTTAGTACCCCATGCCCTGGGTGCCTAAGTAACATTTACTAGGGACTTATAGTGGCAGCTAAAGGTGTTGCCAATTGTATCAATACCTTTGCAATTTCAGGGAAAGAACATGTGGTTAGTAGGATCCCAGTGCACACCAGTTCAAGTTGCATCCAGAAACCAGGCAAAAGGTGGGGGAGTACTGCAACAGTGTGCCAGTTTCTCACACAGTGATATGGAAATTTGAGTTTGAAAGTCCTTCAATAAGTTAAATGGGTAGGCCTGTGAAGTGTTGACATTTTGACCCCTATTAAGACCAATCATCCAGGGTCTTCATCAGGGCAAAGAACTGGTAGAAACCTACAGTGAGATACATAGATAATCAGTCTAGACATGATGGAAACAATACTGAGTAAGAGACAACAGAAGGCAGATAGATATATCTTATCTAACCAGATCAATCTGGATCAATGTGTGATCACAAATAGTAGTTTTCACTCACTAAATGAAGGAAAGAGAAAAAAAAAACGATACAATTAATACAAGGTACATGAAATTTGCATGTACACAGGCATGCACAACCACAGAATCATGCATGAACATCTTCAATCCACAAAGTACACATTGGGCTATGTGGCATACAGCCCAAAGGCCTCTGTGGATTAGGCTTTGCAATTGTGGCTGGCTAATTTTTCTTACAACAACACTCATTGATTGGGGTTTCATCCTTCCATTGCTCCATGTGCAACCACTTGTGCATGATTAGTCTGGGTGCTGAACCACTATACCTGCAGTAAATGCACCAAATCAGCACCTTCAAGGTATTTACCAGGCTGCACAGCATAATTTAATCAAAGCTATCAAAATTTTCAAAACATATGCAGACAAACATTGCCTACCAGTTTTTGCATCACAAATTGATTTGAGCCATTTTAGCAACACATTTTTTAAAGCAAAAATGGCGCATAGCTAACTCCATATTTATATTTTGCGCTAGACCCGCCTAGCGTCAAAATATTGGAGTTAGCGCCATATTTAGGATGCACGAAACCACCTTGCGTTAATGAGGTGCAACATAGGCGTTCCCATCCTACACATGACGCTAACCCCCAGCACCATATTTATTCCCCGGAGCAAAAAAAAGAAATACACATGGGCAGGGCCACAGAGATGTACAAGCAACAACACATAAGCCACATGCCACACCACACTGCACACATTGCATGTCACAAACGCATGTACCCTAATCTATATAACACAACAACACCCTGACTGGCAAACCACGTGTGGACAGGTGGAGCCAAGTTTCCTTTGCTTAAGAAGCTGAACACAAATCACTACAAGTTTCCACAGGTTGACAAATAAATACAGATCACACACACCAAACAAAGAAGCACACGGGTATGTCAATGGCATAGGCTATGGTCATGTTGAAGAAGTCACACATAGGCACAGTCCCACATAACTCATGGTGTGTAAGTTTGGGGCAGAACCTAAACCCAAGTGGTGCCATAACCAAGTATACATCAGCAGCACATACCTGACATACCTGTAGTGTACACATATACCTGTCTGCTGCATTTTGTCCCACGCATATGTCTACAAAAATATTTGCCATTGAAGACCATGGGTTTGAATCATGAGAACTGGGGAAGCACCTACTCCAGTGCCACCTCACATTTGCCCCATGTGCCCACTAAGAACACCATAGGGCACATTTATACTCTGTTTGCACCAAATTAGCGTCATTTCTTTTTACTCTAATTTGATGCAAAACTAACTCCATATTTATACTTTGGTGCTAACCCGTCTAGGGCCAAATTTATGGAGTTAAGGTCATTTTTTGGGCGTGGAAACCTACCTTGCCTTAATGAGATGCAAGGTAGGCATTCCCGTGCAAAAAATGACTCTATGACCTTAACTCCATATTTATACTTCCATGCAAAAATGGTGCACGGGAGGGAGGAGGGGGTCAAAAAATGGGGCAAAGCTAGCTTTGCCCCATTTTTTAACGCCTGGGTCAGGGCAGTCAGTAGGGGCCGTGTGGACCTATTTCCATGGTGGAACACCATGGGCTAAGCCCACAGGTGCCCTCCCCATGCCCCAGGGACACCCACACCCACACGAGATGTACAGCGGAGGATGGGGGACCCCATCCCAGGTAAGTACAGGTAAGCATTGTAATTATTGAAGTGCCATAGGGGGCCCTGAATGGGTCCCCATACATGGCACAGGGTGCAATGGCCATGCCCAAGGGACCCTGGTCCCCTGTGCTAGCCATTGGGGTGGTGGGCATGACTCCTGTCTTTTCTAAGACAGGAGACATGTGGTATAGATGGTTTTGCATCAGAAAATGACTCTAGGCAGTTTAGAGTTTTTTTTTTTTTTTACTCTAACCTGCCTAACGTCATTTTTTTTTTTACACTAGCCTACCCTTTGCACCGGCTTTCACCATTCCATAGATATGGTGCCTAGCTGGTGCACAGAAATGGTGCATGCTGGTGCTAAACTTTATTGTGCAAAACTGCGTTAGTGCAGTTTTGCCCCAAAAAGTATAAATCAGGGCCCATGTCTGTTCCAACTACCAGAAAGGCTCCACTATGGTCTTGTATCTGTGAAAACATCACTAACATTCATGGATGACATAGTCGGATGTGTTAGGTGTATAGTGGAGATACCTGACCTTATAGGCACCGTACTAAGGGACATGTGAAAAATAGCTGTGCCCTCTCCAAAAGTCAGCACTGTGAATGTGTTGAAAGTGTCTGTCAGAAATCATGTAATAGAAGGCATGCGAAACTTCTGCAACAAATTACTTCATCCTAACAATGTGGGACACACACTCATGTACACTTCATGGCTGGCACAACCATCATCTACCACAAAGGGTCTCTAGGGCACATTCATTTAAGGGAAATGACAGAGTGCAACACTGTGCCAAAATAGGCAGCGCAGCTGACCCTCATGTACACGAGGCAGGGGTGTGCCTAAATAATAGTATACGGTATACCCCTGTGTTGTCGCCAAAAATTAGCTACCAGCACCAACCCATGCATCTTTGCACCATTGTGTAAGCATGTCTGCGTTGAAGACTGTGATTGTACATGTGTGGGAAGGGACACCTTCCAGCACATAAACTACCATGTCTGGCATTTTGCTCCTACTAAGCATCCTGCAGTATGCAGCACATACTGAATTTGGTAATACAAGAGGAGGAATCAAAGTATTCGTCCTTATTATGCATTACTAATGACACCTCTGCGGTGGGGTGAGGTATTGGTGCTGTCTCAGGTTAACAAAAACTCTTAAATCACTGTCAGCTAGAAAATGCTATGGGTGTTGCTGTTGTACACACACAGCAACACACTGCACGCAAAGGGTTGTGTGTGAAGGGGCCGTAGTCACAAGGTGGCATCAAGCAACAAAAAATGATATAACGCCACCTTGAAATACGGGGCAGGACATAGTGCCACCAAAGCTTCCATATAAGTGATGCTGTGGTGGTGCAAGGTGCTCAAAATTATGGCCCTAAGTGTCGCACTGCATGCATAGTGAAACATGTAAAAAAGGACGGCACATTCTTGCGTTTAAGGGCAACAATGCTGTATCAACATCTGACACAATTGTGCGGCTAGGAAGTGGTATGTGCTGTGTAAAAATAGTACACTGCTCCAAATATGGACTACACAACACAAGGGCCTAAATCATGACCATTACTACTGGGAACAACATGATAACTTCCGAGGCCATTGAGCCACTACTCAAGTTTGTCATGTCCATCAACAGAGTTCAAAGAAACCATTTCACAGGACCGAACAGGAACATATAGTACACCACAAGCAAGTTTGTGTCACGACTCCAATGAAAATGTACAACTGCCATAGGAGGGACCAAACCAATATCAACACCTAACAAAAACATCTCCTCTCTATCCTTTGCAGCTGACCAAGGGTATGGCATCCAGCCGTGGGTGATGACCCCTTTTACTAATCCCACAATGGTGGAACAGCGGGCCTACAACGAGGGATACAGGAAGACCTGCAATGTGGGGGAGAGGACATCTGCCCGGCAGAAATCCAGGTTCAGGTGTCTGTCCCTGACAGGAGGAAACCTTTTATATGCTCCATTACTTGTGTGTAAGATCATCTTGTCATGTGCAATCCTGTACAACATTTGTGTCTGGACAAATATCCCCTAGGATGAAGAGGATGACATTCCCAGCAAGGATGAGGATGATGATGGAGCAGCTCTTGTGGAGGGGGAACAAATTAACACTGCAGCCGGAGTTCATAGGAGACTCCACATTGTGGAGAACTTCTACACATGAGCACAATACTTTACACATCACCTTGTAAATAGCACAAATAAAACACTTAGCACATGAATCTCCTTGGTCTACTCATTCTTGACTACATACTCCATTGGAATGTGACTCTGAACACAGTGAGCAGGTAGGTAAGACAAAGGTATCCAGTATGGTTGCAACAATGTTTGTGACATGAGTGGATCTACTGCCATCATTATCAAATGTCGGTGATACGCAAATTGCGGGCAGTGGAATCCTGAAGGTCTAGTTCCATGCACCACTACAAATATTGTCCTGTCAAGAGGGAAAGGTGTCAATACCTAGACCATCCACCACAATGACACCATGTATAACAGGATTAATGCAAGGGGGGCACACATGAGGTAGGGGTTGTCACCAAATGGATAACAAGTCATGTAGGAACACTGGTGACAGTAGCATTGCCTGCATGGTACATGTGTGACAAGGGTGGTACATCATTGTGAACTATGGTCCCTCAGTTGAAGGCCAGAGATTGTAACCAATGTCCCATGCTGAGCCTGCACAGTGTAACTATGGAAATGTGTCCCATCACTGACAATGTGCACGACCTGAGCACATGATGGGCTTTACCTCATGTATGGCACACACATATTGCCTGTGGAGTGCGCAATGGCTTGCCTTGACCACATAAGCAGCTATGGGTGCAGAATCAAAATCCAAACACATGATCCAGTGTGACCATCCATGGATATGTTGGGACAATGTACCACCACATATTCAACCAGGTTGAATGTAGTCTAAGTAGCAAATAATCACAATGTACATAAGGTGCTAACTTTTCACACAAATCTCCTGTCCGGACACATGGCTAGCCCAAATCTAGGAAAACATGTGCATACTGATGTAAGAGTGTATGTTCTAGGTAGCAACGGTTTTGCTAGGATCAACAGTGCTTGATGTGACAGCATGTATAACTAGTATGCTGTGTACAACTACATCAAACAGCACAAAGCAAGTTACACCATCCATTGTCACTCACATGACAGGATAAGTGTAAGATAGCAATATGGTCAACTATTCCCATACATGTCGTGGCCTCCAACTTCGCAATCCGGTGTGGGATGTACTACTCTGTCCAGCATTGCTGAAATATGTCAGAGACACAACGCCAAACAGAGTGAGTAGACCTACCCCTATATGTTGCAATTGGCTAATAAACTCACCAGCACTGAGATGATGTGACACCTCAATATCAGTCAGTCATGGAAAGAGTTACCTAGGCTGTGCCATGCTGGAAAAATGCTAACACATGTACAATGGTCATACTGGATGGACTGCTTCCAGACACCCACACATACTTATACATACAACATACGATTTCAAATGAAGACCACAGAAGTGGTGTGGCAGGAGTGATGTAATGTGTGTGTAGAAAACATGACAACTCACAAATACAGACAATGTAACTGTACCTATCAATTTGGCAAGAGAAGGAGATGTGAACATTTTCCATGAACACAAGTCACATGTAGCATCATGTCCATGTATTAATAGGCAATGTTGCAGTATGAGATGTCCACAAAGTGCTAACAGACTAAAGAATGGGATCAATGTAGGTGGCAAAACATGCCTCACCAGTAGTGCAGGAATACATTGCGAAGGGACACACATAGACCAACACTGACTGTAAAACACATTAATGTGTACATGTCATATACATTTGTACGTAGAGGGGGGCTGGGTCAGTACATCACCCAGTCACGTTGTCCACTTGCATACCACGGTATTTGCCCCGCTCATGCCACCATGACAGGAGGCTGTGACAGATACCACCATCTGTAGCCTGGCATGTTTCAAATGTTGAAGTCACAACAGAGATATAAGACCAAAAAGATGCCCAACGGATATGCCAAGGACATCAAAACGTCGCACATGTACTAAATGTCCAAGATCAGAGTGATGTACGTGAGGGGGAAAGCTGACATCAATTACGGCATAGTAAATGGGAGATCCAGGACTGTATGACCACAAAAGTGCATGTGTCTGCTGGAGGGCGTGCTAAGTGCAGCTGAGTGGCAAACATGAAGAGTCTAGGTCCGTGCTCAATATACCCACACACCACTGCTCTAGCTACATGTACATATCACATTGTCAGGAGCCTGATGCATGTGCACAAGGGTATGATAAGAATGGTTTTCGATTGACTTACCTCTTCACGTGCAACCATGCTTTTGTGTTGAGCTAGGAAATCACACTGATGTGATGATGAGTATGCTGGCAGCTATTCCAGACTGCAACACTGTGACACAGTGGTATGCAATTGTTTGTGACAGCCATTACTAACCTGATAGGGACAAATATGGGTACCTACTTGATGGCATGCACACATATGCCACATATGTCAGCACACATGGACCACTGTATTGGCTCAGCCATGGACATGTGTATGGACTGAGACCAAAAGTCAACCTAGCACAGAAGTAGGGCATAGGTGTCACAAGATCAGTGACTGACAGAAATTAGCTACACATGTGTTCTAACATAAGGAAACATGGGTGGCACTGATGTGACAACACATGCATTTGTCAAATGGCAACATGTGTCCATGCAGGAAGAATGTAATGTGAGAGTTCTCATCCCATGAACACACCACTGTCGTCACATGTTGCAGAAATCACAAAACATATGTCCATGCACACCCACAGCAGATACCAATCTTACACTACACATGTGTACATATCTCCTGCACCTAAGTTGCTTAGGAACACAAATGGCACACATGTAGCAGAGCAACATGAAGGGAAATCCAACTACACAGCACAGAGTGAACACACATACACAGGCATACTGGCTGGGTTGTTGTTATGATGTTAATGCAGTCCAAATCCACTGAGTACTGTTTGTAGAACTTTACATGGTTGTCACATGCATTACCATGTGTTGAACATAGGCCACCAAACATGTTAGGTGTTGTGAGTATGTGAACATCTGTATCTCTGACATCACAATGTAGTCCACACCAAAATTAGCTTACGTACACATGTATACACACATAGCACACATGTGCCAAAATGTCTGTGGACACAGTGTAGCCACACATGCACATGTGCACGAGGTATTCAGTAATCGCATCTAGCACACTCACAAATGAACTCATAGGTCTAACATCCCATTGTCACTGTGATGAGAGTACTGGACATACACCCACATGTTGCCATGACATGTATCCACTATAGTTGTACACCCTATGTAACATCTCAAGTTAATAATCGTGCACTCAAGGGTCACAATGCAAAAATCCACACAAAACCGTCATGCGTGAAACATTTTCACACATACAAATTTGCCATACAATTTCCCTGGCTAAAAGAAGCAAAGCCCCTGTGCATCTATTGCACGTCCAAATGCATTTTTCCATCTCATGGTGTGAAAATACGGTGCAAAATCATCATGCATCAAAAAAACAAGGCATGACTGAAAAACGTGATGCACACGCCCAGGAAGTGATGGACCAGGACATCCTGCCACTAAACATGCTACAGTGAGTGTACTTTCACTTTGCAGTCTGTTTCCCTGTGACTGTGTGAGGTTGTGTTTTTGTTGCTGTTGAATTTGTGGAGTATTTGCAGTGTGTATTGTGTACATTGTGCTGTGTCCTGTGCAAAATTTATATTATTATTGTGTCAATACTTGTATTTTGTCTGCTGAGTGTACTGTAATTGTTTCTGTATTGTTGGGAGTTAAGTAGTTGTGGTAGGTTGGGTAGTTGGGGTAGGAGTAGGGATTTAGTTTTTTCTTTTTTTTGTGTTAACTGCATTCACCCCTGGTAATGTCTGGGAAAGGGAGGATGAGCCGGATGTCTGCTGATGAGCTGGAGGGTTTCACCTGGCTATTGGCACACCACTTCCCGATGATGCTGGGTGGCCGGGTGATCCAAGGCTACCCCACGGAGAAAAGGCGGCTGCAGTGGGGCAAGGTGCTCTATCATCTGACCAGGATATTCAAAACCACCAAATCAAGCACCGCTGTGCAGATCTGGTGTGGAGGGAGCAGGATCTGCTCGATTATCTGGGAGTAGAGATTGGTGGAACAGTTGGTAAGTCATCCATTGCCATACAACCTTAATTTGTGAGCATATGCGTGCAGTATGAAAAGTCAATGTTCCACGTTAGGGCAGCATTTCAGTTGTACAACAAGGAAGCAAATGCAGGACAGATGTAACATTTACCATGCACAACCATCTCCAAGTGTTGTGATGAATGCATATTGTAACTGAGTAATGAGCAACTATAAATGAGGCCTGTGCCATGCAACATGCATGAAAAGGGGCCGCAAAACATTTTAGTGATCCCAATTTTTCATCTGCTGAGTCAGTAGATAGTTCCCCAGGTATCGTTTTCCAGCACTCAGAATGGCTGCTGTGAGAAGCTGTGTAATGTGGGCATACAAATGTATGAGATGGGCACCCATTTACTTAGCAGTAGTTTTGATTATCTGTTGCATCTCCTGCTGAGTGCATCATTGACCTTCACATTAATAGATGATGTTGGACGACACGTGCAACATGGTGTGACATATTTCTGACTACGCATACGCATTGAAGTGAGTAAGGGGTCCACTGAGGGCCACAAGGACACTACAGATGCAATTGGTAACCATGGTAGTCCTATTGGGCACTTTGTGTAAATTGCCATGGCAATGTAAGGGTGCCTGAACATGCATTAGTCCAGACTACTGGCAGTTCCATGTCCCACTTCGTTGTGTATCACAGACCCAGCCTATACGATGTCAAAAACTAGAAACGTGCTGAGTCAGTTCCTCAGGCCTGTCGCTTTTCACTGACAGTATGGGGCAGCCCTCCATCACTGGCATACCACTCACTAACCTGTACCATCAGATGCATCCTCTGACCACTGAGCAAGTGTGTCCGTGTTGAGGCGTATTCATGTGCCCATGTACTAATTCCTCAATAGACTGATAATGGTATACTATGGCAGCAATGGCAGGCCACACATTATTGTCACTACAGCTATGATTTAATTAAGTCAATGTGCAGGTAGGCACCTCAACATCACATGTGTACACTCCCATAGCTATTGAGATGGCACACACAGATTACTTACTTGACTGAAGGATGTATGATGCCATTCCTCAAGACCTTGGAATACCCACATAACCCCAGGGTAGTAGTTTGTCAGTTAGCTGTGACAATGATGTAGATGTGTACAACATCAGATGGAGGCTGTAATGCCATGGGTGTTACAATGGGCCAGGCACTACGACAACCACTGCATGCCCCTCAGATTGAAAAAACATTATCAAGCAGTCCCATATGGTAATGGAGGTGTTGTGCTATCAGACAGCTGCATGACAATACCATTTATATATTGTGCAGTGAGGCACACCAGAGGAGTGTGAGGGACAGTGATGGTTTGGATGTGTGTGGGTCTACCTTATCTGAGAATATGTGTGATAGAGTGATCATAGAAGTTGGTCAGTTACTGTGATCTACCAGCAGGACAACTATCTCATTCAGCCTAACAAGTTTACACTGTACAATGCCTATGTACTGCAACTTGCCTTTTACACTAAGCAATGTATTCCATTCATTTCTTGCAGGTGGACCAGCCGCATACACCACTGGAGAGGTGGTCCGTATACAAGACCCCGAAGCATACAGTAAGTGTCACATTGTGCGTCCTGTGAGCCAATCCAGGGAATGCTATGAGTCAGTCAGAGGTATGGAATGCAATGACAGGAGTATTTTGTCCTGACCAATGATCTGATAACATAGGAGGATGGATAGTGACATCATGTATGTTGGAATGTTATGCAATGAGGATGGGCTGCATGTAGTTCACGGCCAACGTGTGCTGGCATGGAATTGTGTGTAATGGGAATAGTTATGGCTGACCACATATTCATAGCTGCCTTCCTTCATGGGTCACACGGCAGCTGGACATGTACATAGCATGCCTGTTGACAACCACTATGTCACAGCACCATTGCCAGCACTGTGTGCAACACATAGCATACACTTTTTGTCATGATGGTACAGATGTTTGTTCTATCTCCAGAAACCACTAGGGGGAATATGTAGGAAACACACACGCCACAGGTGCTTAAGTAACAACAGCCAGTAGTGTACACAATTTGTGGACAACTCCACTCCAGATGTTTGTGGGAAAAGTCTATGCTTCTCAATCACCAGGGGCCATATGTAAGAGCCCCTAACGCCACTGGAGCATCACTTGATGTGAGGCTTCAGTCACGCTACCTCAGATCCATATACAAGAAGTTGTGACACATTTTTTGTGGCATTATGCCTTCTTGTAAAAATGGACCCCTACGACGCAGTGTTCGGCGTCAGAGCGGTGTGCAATGAGTGTTGATGTGGGCGTGCCACAGCAACACCCAATGCATTTTGGTGCTGCCTCAGATCTACGAGATTCCGTAAACCTGAGGCAGCGCCAAAATCTATTGCCACCCAAGGGATTGTATTAGCCAGGCGCTACGAGGAGGAATACTTTTGTCCTCCTCATTCTTCCCTTTTCCTGTGTGTGCTCCATTCTGCAGCACGGACAGAAAGAGCAAAATTGCCAGAAAATTATTGTTAATGTGTAGGTAGGGACACCTTCCCGCACATGAACCATAACAGCCCTCAATGCAGACAAACATGCACGATGGTGCAAGGATGCCTGCGTTGGCGCAGACAGATACATTTAGGGCCAATGCAGGGGACAAAACAGGTGTGCACCTTATTCAATTACATAAGGTGCATCCCTGCATGGTGCAATTGACAGAGCCCAGCACAGCAAATTTTGGGGGTGCATTGTGCTCCGTAATTTTCACAAGAATATGGGCCCGGATGTCTGCAGTTCTCACACCATGGTCCTGCCACCATGATAATTGTGACTGATATAAGCCACATCACATATGCAAATTACGTGATTTATGTGTGTATAGCTGGTACCTTGATGATGTATGGCATGCATGTGTTAATGATGTAACACCTTTCAGGATACAGTTGCAGCAACCAATGCTGTGCCAATATCACTGTGGGCTTAAGGCCATCTATACAGCCACCTTTTATGTACCGTTGTACACATGTAGGACTACATGGCACAGCGTAGGGGAATTCAGTTCTGTAATGTGCTGACAACTGTAATGTGCATCTCAGACCTTGCCCAACCGTTCTTCAGCCAACATTGCATCAGTTGTACATGTGGGCACAAATTGGGATATGGGGTGGCCCCTTGTAACATAAACTCAGGGCAGGTCTTACACCAGAACCCATGAATGTAGATTTACCTGACCTCAGAATAGCAGGTTGGTAGTTAGCAGCCCCACAATGATATGGGCCACACCTTGACTCCATAATGAGTGATCAGGCTGTGATGTATCACCAGGGGTGTTGAGGAGATGGATAGAATGCCCATGCACCCTAATGGCCAGAGAGAAAGTTATTTCAGACCTGTAGAGGCATGTGATACTCACTAGTTAGGTGACACAAATGTTGATACAGGTTATATTAGTTCCTGTCAGCCCAGCGCCCTTTTGCTTTTCTATGGATTGCCGTCATCTCACTGATGTACATGATCCTGGTAATGTCTGGTTGGTTTTAAACATGAATGAGGTTGAAGTCAGTGTTGTGGAATGAGTATGGGACTGTGGCGGTCATTCTGACCCTGGCGGTCAAAGACCGCCAGGGCGGAGGACCGCGGGAGCACCGCCGACAGGCCGGCGGTGCTCCAATGGGGATTCCGACCGCAGCGGTAAAGCCGCGGTCGGACCGGCAACACTGGCGGGCTCCCGCCAGTGTACCGCCGCCCCATTGAATCCTCCAAGGCGGCGCAGCTTGCTGCGCCGCCGAGGGGATTCCGACCCCCCCCTACCGCCATCCAGATCCCGGCGGTCCGACCGCCGGGATCCGGATGGCGGTAGGGGGGGTCGCGGGGCCCCTGGGGGCCCCTGCAGTGCCCATGCCACTGGCATGGGCATTGCAGGGGCCCCCGTAAGAGGGCCCCTAAATGTATTTCACTGTCTGCTGCGCAGACAGTGAAATACGCGACGGGTGCAACTGCACCCGTCGCACAGCTTCCACTCCGCCGGCTCGATTCCGAGCCGGCTTCATCGTGGAAGCCTCTTTCCCGCTGGGCTGGCGGGCGGCCTGAAGGCGACCGCCCGCCAGCCCAGCGGGAAAGTCAGAATTACCGCCGCGGTCTTTCGACCGCGGAACGGTAACCTGACGGCGGGACTTTGGCGGGCGGCCTCCGCCGCCCGCCAAGGTCAGAATGAGGGCCTGTATGTGTTAGTTGCTGTTGCATTGCAAATTTTGACATGTACAAACTCCACCCAATGCTGATACTGGTGCTTGCTTCTCCTCATATTTCAGCTGCCAACATGACTCTTGAGCAGCGGCAAGTGTTCATGAAGAGGGCAGACTGGTACTACCACATCCTAGAAGTGGAAGCGGGATATCGCAGGATGGGCAGGCATTGCAGGCATGAGAGAGCTTCCAGGGAATGGTGTGCCTTTCCACATGGTGGTCCCACGTTGCAAGCACCAAGTGACACAGGAGCCAGAACCTCAGGGATGCAGGGGGTCCCTGCTCTACCGAAGCCCTCAACATCAGTACCACCTGTCGGCACACAGTCACAGGTACAGCCACCAGCAGCCGGTGCCCCAACCCAGTTTGAGCTGGACCTCAGGAGAGACCTGAATGCTATTCTCAAGCGCCTGGAGAAACTGGAAGAAGAATCAGCTGACAACCGTAAAATGTTAAAGTTCATTAAGAAGAAGATCAAGAAACAGCACAAATGAACTTCAGGACAATTTGGACTACCCTCAGTTCCTTCCACTCCCGATGACATTTTTTTTTTGTTTTGTGTTGGGTTTTAGATAGTTAGTAGTAGTTTAGTGTAGGTTAGGCATTAGTTAGGTTAAGTTTGTTGGGGTGGGTTTTTATTCTAATGTTTTTATTGGTGGGGGTTGGGTGGGGGATAACGTTGGGGTATGTGTATTTATATAATAAAAAATATAAAACAAATATAAATATTTTTGGGGAAAAAAAAAACCAAAAATATATCTTTATATAGTAAATAGGATAAGTTAGTACATGTGTAGTTTAGTAATTGTTGTCCTACTTGTATCTTGTCTCTTAAGGGAAGTGGGGGGACCAATGTTTAGAGTGTGGTTTTCCATGTGTAGGATACGTTTAGATTAGGTTAGATAGATGTAGTTGTTTTACGAGTATAGTTAATATTGGTTTGCTTAGGATAGGGTTGGTTTTAGTTACTATATAGGTTGTTGTTTTAATATTAAATCCTCTTAATATTAACATTCATTTAGTGTCAGTTGCCTGTGTATCTGGGTCTTCTCATGAGTGCACTGGGCAATTTGGGGAATGGCTAATGAAACCTTCCTGTTTTGTAATCTGGGATTAAAAATGTGCTTCCTCTATTGGCAAAGGAGCTTTCACTTTGTCTGCAACATTACGTCTACTGGTCCATGCATTTGCCATCCAGTGTACCCACCATTCACAAGGTCCATGTGTACTTTGTCTTGGACAGGTAAGTCTGGTACTTCAGCTGTCATTGGTGGGATCCTGTCGTTTCTAGATTGAGAAGTGTGACACATTTGACAACAGGCACAATTGAAACTGCATCCTGCAATACTGACAGGCTGACAGGTGCCCATCACTGATGAGGTTAGCTACCTTTGTTGTTCTGGGACTCCCATCTGTCTATATCAGCATTGACTTGGTTCTCAGCCATACCTGCTGCATATCAGTAGTAAATGATGAAAGCAAACATTTCAGTTATTGTACTCAGTGAATTGGTTGTATAAGACAACACCGTCTTACAGCTGTCTCATGTCAGCAACCTTGGATGGAGCTTGGTGTCCCACAGCCCTGCACTCATGTACTGCTATACTGTAATCATTGAAATGGATTCATGCAATTCAATCATTTAGCTGAGTAGCTGGTTCACAGAAAACGTAGACATGCTAAATGTGTACAAGGTGTTTACATATTTGGTGGTAGTGTGA
Source organism: Pleurodeles waltl (assembly GCF_031143425.1). Taxonomy (NCBI): domain Eukaryota; kingdom Metazoa; phylum Chordata; class Amphibia; order Caudata; family Salamandridae; genus Pleurodeles; species Pleurodeles waltl. The sequence continues at coordinate 330,555,103 of NC_090447.1, read as the reverse complement.
AAGTGACTTATTACAATGTCCAGGTCTGGGACCCAATTAATGTAAGTCATGTATATGTGACACTATTTAGAGTCCAGGGTTGAGGGACATGTCATTAGACAAGCTCAGGAGTAGTGTCTATTAGTGAGGAGGAACAACATTTGCTAATTGGTATGTTAGAGACAATGACAGTAGATAGCAGACAAGTCAACAGTGGGTGGGTGAAGAGAGCACATTTCCTACTGGCACGATCCTAAGGCCAGAACTAGGGAGAATAGTCCATGTGGCACATACTGGTGGTACCGGGTACTCTTCCTACTGAAAGTTATTTGTTCCACATCTTCATTTTCTAATGCGTGTGGTGCCTCTTGTGCCATTGGTGGTACTGTTGATGAGGTAGAGGGGGCTACACACACTTCATGGGATAAAGATGTGGAGTCCAAGTTCCCAGCAGCTTCCTTTTGTGGTAAGACATAAGGCATCACTGCAGCGAGGAGGAACTGCAGATTTTTCAATATAGCTGCAACATCACGGTGGTAGACAGCTATGTCTCCCCTGGGGCAGGATACTTCCTGCTGAATGGACTGCAGCCTGTTGTCTGCTATGCTGCTGCCGGTTTGTGAGGGGAATTGTTGTGGCCTCTCCCTTATGGCAGCAGCTTTGTCTGTCAGGGATTGCTGGACTCCAGGCAGTGGGTAATGTGTGCCTCGGATGGCAGGTGTGTTCTCATTACCTGTTATGAGGCATGTCCACATTCCCTCTGGGCTGACTGACACAGTCTCCATCCCCACCTGCACCTGCTTGGCAAGCTCCTGCTGGACTCTTACCACTGTCCTCTAAAAGGTGGTCTCTGGGTCCTTGGTATCCAGGGCTGTGTCATTAATGGCAGGTGGGATATTTTGGTTGTTGAGTGGTTCATGTGGAGACCCTGCAATGCTGTGTGTCCTCCTTGCAACTGGAGGTGGCATCTGGAGGGATCCTAGGACCTCCTGGACAGTCAGTTCATTGATGATTGCCAGTTGGTCATCCAGGTCATCATTGAAATCCAGACAGGCAGGTCGGCAGGAGGGAAGCCATCATCCTCTGCAACGAGATCATTTGAAATCAATCCTAGATTGTTGTGGCAGTTGACATGGCACATAATGTATACAGTAGTGGAGGCTCAGTGACTAGTTGAAGGCCCAAGGTTGTTATTGTACATTATGGCCCTCATTCTGACCTTGGCGGTCGGCGGAGAGGCGGCGGTCGGACCGCGAACAGACCGGCGGTCCAAAAAATGGCATTCTGACCGCGGCGGTCACCGCCGCGATCGACCGCCACTTCCCCACTCCGACCGCCACGGCGGTCATGACCGACGGGCTGGAGTTTGCGCACTCCGGTCCGGCGGTCGCCCCAAGACCGCCACCCGTATCATGACCCTGCTTACCGCCGCGGTTTCTGGCGGTCGGGAACCGCCATGCGAACCATGGCGGTAGGCACTATCGGGGCCCGGGAATTCCTTCCCTGGCACTGATAGGGGTCCCACCCCACCCCCCACTGCCCCCGGAGTCCTCCCCCCACCCCCTCCACCCCCCTGCCACCCCCCAGAGGTGGTACGAACCCCCTCCCCACCCCCACCCCGAAATGCACATACACGCACCCCGACATGCACGCACCCCAAGATGCGCATCTGCACACCCCCATGCACGCACACATCACACAACACCCCCCCACCCCCTCCCCTCACGGACGATCAACTTACCTTGTGCGTTGGTCCTCCGTGAGGCGACGGGAGCCATAGGGACATGACCGCCGACAGCACACCGCCAACAGAAGACCGCCACACAGAAATGTGGGTCGTAATTCTGGGGGCGGTGTTCTGCTGGCGTGGCAGTGGAGGTTGACCAGTCTCCACTTTCCCGCCGACCGCCAGTCTGGCTGCCGGCGGTTTCCCGACGGAACGCTCCCAGCGGTCGGAATGCGCACAGCGGCATACCGCCGCGGTCGGCGGTCTTCACCGCGGCGGTAACTCGGCGGTCTTGCGAAAAGACCGCCGAGGTCAGAATGAGGGCCTATGTGCCATATTTTTTTAGCCCCTAGTGCCACTGGAGTGTCACGTGAATGGATGCTCCAGTGGTGCAACGTGCTGCGCCGTATTTACTAGGTGGCATTAAACCACTTCTTGTGCCTTGATGCCCCCATTTCAGTGTCCGCCCCTTCGCATGCTGCACTTTATGTGGAAGGAGCGTGCATTGGCTGTTGCCAACACCCACTGCATTTTCACACAGCCCCAGATTTATGTGTTTTTGTAGACCTGAGGCTGTGCCAATATCCATCACCACCCCAGGGTTGACATTAGCAGGGCACCATGTCGACTTATGCTTTATTTCCTCCTCATGTTTACCTTTGTCAATGTGTTGTGCATTACACTGCACACATGGACCAAGCAGATTGCTATTTCAGTTTCTTGTTGTGCAGGAAGGTCCTCCTTCCTACACAACAATATTCTCCCACTCAACGCTCCCTGCCTGCACTCTGGTGCAAGTGATGTGGCCTTGTTGTTGGACAGCTAATGTACCACTGGCACAGGGGTGGAAATAAGGATGGCCCATATGCTTTACATTTTTGGTCAAGAATGCATTTACTGAATGTCAGTGAATGATCCAGCCTAAGTTTACACACAGACACCCTCCTTCATTTCCAGCTTGATCAGCCCCTCTATCTTGTCTGATGGTGTGATTGCTGCTACTTGTCCTACTGCATACATGCGCCCTCATAGCGAGTCTGGCGGTCCTCTGACCACCTGACTTGCAGTGGTGATCGATCCACCATCAACTGCAGTGGTCCAACAGACACATTGGAACCATGGTGTAAGCACTATGGTCCAGAGGCCTGGCACTGCCAGGTTGCCGTCAGTCTACAGGCTGGCGGTGCCACCGGTCTTGATCCTCCAGGCCAGCACTGCAATCAGCGCTGCCTTCCAGATTATTATCTCGCTTTACCACCAGCATTTGCATGGCAGTCTGTCCACCATGCATTGGCTGGTGGTAATAGGGTGTGGGGTGCCCCTGCACTGCTCATGCACTTGGTATGGGCAGTGCATGGGCCCCCAGGGACAGCCCCATTGCACTTTCCACTGCCCAATTAACCGGCAGTGATGAGCACACCCCAACATTGGCGCTGGCTACATTACAAGCCAGCATCAATGTTGTGGTGAGTTTCCCACAGAGCTAGCAGCCCGTGACACGGTTTCCACCCACTGTCCCAGCCAGAATCTCGTAATGCCTACCACAAAGGGAAGACCGCACTGGCGGTCTTTCCAACACAGGACTTTGGCGGGCAGCCTCCACCAGCAAATTTTGTAATGGGTGCATTATGTTCACAGACAAGCACCATGTGTTGCATTTGTTCAATTGTTTGCCCATTCCCATGTGTGTAATATGGTTGTGTCTGAGTTGTTGTGGGTTTCACCCTGTATGTGTTGGGTTTCACAGGTTGTAAGCTTTAGTGCAGATATTTCTCTTGTGGCACCGTTCTGGTCATCAGCAATATGTGTAGCTCAACACTGCACCAAGTTAGTTACGCATGGTAGCACCATGTTGAGTGGGATACGGGACAGCCCTACAATTCCCCCTGCAGATGCACTGATTTGTTCTCCCTGCACTGATACAGACATTGTTGCTGCATGATGTAGGTGTGGCTGCCTTGAGGGTTGAATCGTTTCTGTGCAGGGTGGTGTCCCTTCCTGCACATGTACCAGTAATGTTAGCTAAGGTGGCATTTCAATGTGTGCTGCAAGATGTGACACACATGTGTACTGGCAATGCTACAAGGAGGTAGGGGAGCATTTTTGCAAGATACACCACCCTGAGCTCCCTCAATAGTATTGACGTCCGTCATAGTGTCACATGTCTAAGTTGTGTGGGTACAGGAAGTTTGACAATATGCAAGGGGTGTTGTGATGGCACAGCCCCAGGCACAGTATATACACATCTCTTCCAGCCAATGTGCTGCACATTTACGTGGTGGAGTATAGCCCTGGTGATTGGTGTAAATCCATGTTGTGTATATGTTGGGGGGCATAGCACATCCAAGGTGTGTGTACATGTGTTGCTTGCATGGGGATGGGGCATCTGGATTCAGGGCGCATGTGTCCCCATGCACTCCTTTAGCATGCATTAGGTGTGTCCTATCTACCTCACCCTTCTGGCATTTGTAAGATTCCCGTTAATTCCCCCATGCAACTTACCCTGCATTTGTGTTGTTGGTTGATAGTCTGCGCTGTCTTGTCCTTGGATTCCTGTGACCAGCTCTTCCGGGATGAGCACTGCAACCATCTTCTCCAGCTCATCCAGATGCTCCTGTGGTGCAGGACTTCCACCTCAAATCTGCAGTGCTGCCTGTCTGTTCTTGGCCAATTTCTTCTTAGTTCTATGCTTGCAATCATGCCAGCGCTTCTTGCACTGAATAAAAGATCCCTTCACCTCTGCCACGCAGTTGATTTTGTCCACTATTTGATGCCATATAGCCTCTCTCTTACCAATTGGCAATTTGGAGGTGACGAAGAGCTGGTGCTCTGTCACCTCTCTGACAAGGATGTTGCACTTTTTCTTCTCCTTCTCTAGGGACTTCTGTGGATCCTCCTGGCTAGTGCTTGAGCGATTGGGGTCTCCCTGGGGTCTCTTCCTGGTCGGATTCTCCCATTTTCAGTTGCAATTGTACTTTTTCCTTCTTGTGCATTTAAATTTAGCACTAATGCGGGCTGCAATTTGCCGTATCCCTTTTGCGACATGTTTACATGCCTCAAAATGGTTTCGCGCCACTTTTGATGCATTAACGTTGTTGGAAATGGCCCTTTTTGCAGGGTTATCCCCAAACTTTTTGCCTTCTTCCTCCTTTTTTTTTTAGGTCTGTTTTTGCTGGTTCATTGTCCCTGCGCACTTTACCACTGCTAATCAGTGCTAAAGTGCAAGTGCTCCCTATAGAAATTGAACTGTTGATTGGTTTATCCATGATTGGCATATTTGATTTACTAGTAAAGTGCACTAGAGGTGCCCAGGGCCTGTAAATCAAATGCTACTAGTGGGCCTGCAGCACTGGTTGTGCCTCCCAGATTAGTAGCCCTGTAAACATGATTCAGACCTGCCATTGCAGTGTCTGTGTGTGCAGTTTTAAACTGCCAATTCGACTTGGCAAGTGTACCCACTTGCCAGGCCTCAACCTTCCGTTTTACTACATGTAAGGCACCCCTAAGTTAAGCCCTAGGTAGCCCTATGGGCAGGGTGCAGTGTATGTGTAAGGTAGGACATATACTAGTGTGTTTTATATGTCCTAACAGTGAAATACTGCCAAATTCGGTTTTCACTGTGCAAGGCCTATCTCTCTCATAGGTTAACATGGGGGCTGCCTTTAAATATCCTTAAAGCGCAGATTCCCTTTGAGAGTAGATAAAAATGTGGAGTTTAGGGTCTCTGAACTCACAATTTAAAAATGCATCTTTTAGTGAAGTTGCTTTTTAAATTGTCTGTTTGAAAATACCACTTTTAGAAAGTAGGCATTTTCTTGCTCATACCATTCTGTGACTCTGCCTGTTTATGGATTGTCTGTCTAGGTCAGTTTGACAGTTGGGCTGTTCACACCTCTCCTCTAGATAGTGACACAAAAGGGAGCAGTGGTGTAGCCTGCATATCCTGATGAGCCATCTGAGCTGGAGAGGAGGGAGGAGTGGTCGTTCACACCTGAAAGGACTGTGCCTGCCCTCACACAATGCAGTCTCCGACCCCCTGGTGTGCGTCTGGGGCCTGCCCTGAACAAGGAAGGGTCTTTCAAACACTTGAGACTTTGCTTTGAAGTCTGCCAACTTCAAAGGCAGAACTGAGTATAAGAAGAAGACCCAAAACCCCAGATTTTTAGAATCTTTCTGGAATCAAGAGGAACCTCTGCCCAGGAGAAGAGCTGAAGAGCTGAAGGAGTAGATCTGTCCCTTTGCTGTTTTGCTTTGCTGGACTGTCCTGCAGTTGCTGCTTCTGCCTGAAAAGAGTGCAAAGGGTGAACTTTGCTGTGTGCCCTGCTTCAGATAGTTCTCCAAGGGCTTGCAGTAGAGCTTGCCTCCTGTTGGAAGTCTCAGGGACACCAAAGACTTCAGTTTCCTAGACCTGCAGCACTGGGAACTGGGTGTTTTGTGCTGCTGAAGAGGAGAAACCATCGCGATGACGCCACTGGCCTGAACCATGAGCTGCCGACGCCGCACGGAGTCGCTTTGCCCCGCTTCGCACCGTGACCCTGGTCTCACCGACGCCGTCATCGGACGACTTCACCGAGCTGCTGCTCACACCGCGACCTGTGGGCCCCACACTCCACAGTCACCTGCTCAAACCGCAGCCTGGGCATCCACGACGATGTCACTCCTGCTGACACCGGTGCCGCTGCCTGCACCGTGGCCTGTGGACACCGCTTGTGAGGAGCACGAAGCACCGTCCCGTCCCATGCCGCAGCCCCGGTCCTCCGACATCAGCACCATCGGCTCCAGTTTCGTCACCAGGCATCCGTGCCTGCACTGTGGCCTGTGGACACTGCTCGTGAGGGTGACGAAGCACCGTCCCATCCCGCACCGCTGGCTTGGGCCTACCGACAACAGCGCTTCTGCAACGACAATGTCGCTGCCTGCACCATGCCCTGTGGACACTGCACATTGCACCGCTCCGCTTCACACCGCATCCCTGGTCTCACCGATGCCGCTGGACGCCGTCACCGAGCCGCTGCCTGCACTGTGACCTGTGGGCACTGCACGTCGCATCGTCCCGCTTCGCACCGCAGCCCCGGAGCCATCCACACAAGCGCACCTGATTTCATCAGCCCGGAGTTCGATCCCCGAGGTGCGTGACTTCAAGGGCCTGATGACGCCTGCACCGACTCTGGAACCAACGCCAGCGACGCCGCTCTCCGGAGCTCACCGCGAGGATCACAACACCCTGCAAATTCAAGGTACTGTTTGCGGGTCTTCCCCCCCACCGTAGCTGGCCCGCAACGCTGCGGCCGTCCTGAACTGTTGGTTTTGTTGATCACAACGCCGTTATAGCCCCAGGTGGAGCTATCGACTTCAAGGAACTGTAGTTTTGAGTAAATCTTGCAGAATTCATATTTTTCTTACTGTATGTTAGATTTTTATTGTATTTGGTCTTGTTTTACATAGATAAATATTGGCTATTTTTCTAAAACGGGTGTGGTGTCCTTTTGTAGTGTTTTTACTTATTACTGTGTGTTATGTGCAAATGCTTTACACATTGCTTCTGAGATAAGCCTGACTGCTTGTGCCAAGCTACCAAGGGGGTTAGCAGGGGTTATCTGAGCGGGTATCTCCCTTATCCTGACTAGAGTGAGGGTCCCTACTTGGACAGGGTGCAAACCGACTGCCAACTAGAGACCCCATTTCTAACAAACCTCATATTTCTTTATGACAGGGCACACTCACCATTCCTTTGTGCCAGCTCGCCCCATTCCCTTAATATGGTGCATGGCTTGCGCTCAGGAATGGCGCTAGCAGGAGCTAATATTTTTGATGCAAAACTGCATTATCGCAGTCTTGCGTCAAAATGTATAAATATGCCTCCAAGTATGGCTGTCCACAAACACATTCATCTTAAACAGTGGAATAAGCCCTAATCATGTTTAGTAGGTCCCTGTTGAACCATTAACACTCCCCTTGCAGCATCAACATTTCCGACAGCTTCTTAACAGCTACATACTCAATATACTCAGTTTACCATGTTTTCAGAGTGCTGATCTGACTTTCATCTCAATACAATTTGCCTTTTGGCTAGTAACAGGGACTGATCTGCAAATTTGCATTCTGTTTTGTTTTTGTTAATCCTGAGAACGGTCCCCATCAAGCACATTTTAGTGATATTTGCAGAGACTCTGGGCCTGATTCTAACTTTGGAGGACGGTGTTAAACCGTCCCAAAAGTGGCGGATATACCACCTACCGTATTACGAGTTCCATAGGATATAATGGACTCGTAATACGGTAGGTGGTATATCCGCCACTTTTGGGACGGTTTAACACCGTCCTCCAAAGTTAGAATCAGGCCCTCTGTCTTTCAGGTGACCTATCTCCCGTGTAACTGCCACCCAGAATTGTGACATGCTCCAGTATATCTTATGAAGCTGTCGGGGTGTTAAAGGAAATAAATAGCTCTGGCTTCCACCAATAATAATCAGGTACAAATAGAAATCAGGCAAAATATTACCTAATACTCTGGGATGGCGGAGAGGAAATGAAGAGTTTGATGAAAATACTCTCATGCCCAGGCATATAAGGAGTGAGAGCAACTAGGACAGTTACTAGTTGTCATGACTTGACACCCCTGGACAGCAATTGAAATTACACAGATTGAGGGTGTCTGGTGCCAACTACTAGGATACCTCACATGACATACAGGTTTTTCACACATACTTCTCTAAACTATATGCACCAACACAGACACCTCCTAACACATCCGTAGATGAGTACATCGGGATATAGCCATAGGCTGGGTGAGTGACAATCAATGTCAATATTTGATGCAGTTGTTCACACTTAATGAAATTCAAAAAGCTATAAATGGGCTCTCAACTTCCAAGACTCCTTGTTCAGACAGGCTCCCTGCCGAAGTCTATAAACATGGGCCCATATTTATACTTTTTGACGCATACCAGCGCCGGCGCTGGTTTGCGTAAAAAATGTTACCACCGGCTAACGCCATTCCTACGCGCAATGCAGTCATCTTATTTAAGGAATGACGTTAGCCGGCGCTGCGGACTGGTCAGAGTAAAAAAAAATGACTCAAACCAGGCAGCGCCAGCGTAGGGGAAATGGGGGTTGTGCGTCAAAAAAATGGCGCAAGTCAGGTTTGAGGCAAAAATCATGCCACAAACCGGACTTGCGCCATTTTTTGACGCACAACCCCCATTGAAATGACTCCTGTCTTACCAAAGACAGGAGTCATGCCCCCTTGCCCAATGGCCATGCCCAGGGGACATAATCATTGGGCACAGTGGCATGAAGGGGGGCCAAAATTAGCCCCCCTATGCCACTTTAAAAAAAGAAAAAAAAAACTTACCTCAACTTACCTGTACTTACCTGGGATGGGTCCCCCCATCCATGGGTGTCCTCCAGGGGTGGGCGAGGGTGGCAGGGGGTGTCCATGGGGACAGGGAACGGCACCTCTGGACTCCTTCCATGGTCAGAGACCATGGAAGTGAGCCCACAGGTCCCTTAACGCCTGCCCTGACCCAGGCATTTAAAAACGGCGCACATCAGGCTGTGCGCCGTTTTTTAAGGCCCGTCCCCTCCTGTGCGTCAAAATGACGCTGGAGTATAAATAAGGCGCACAGGCCTTAAAGTCTACCTTGCATCTCATTAACGCAAGGCAGTTTCCCGCATCCAAAAAATGACGCACGTGGAGGAATTTTGACGTCCGCAGGCTCGGGCGTCAAAGTTTAAATATGGTGCATGGTTTGCGCCGAATGTGCGTCAAACCATAATTCGCCAAAACTGGCACCTCATCTTCCAGCGATGGTTGAGCAGTCCCATGAGAAGGGAAAACTGTGTCCTACCCTGCACAAGGAGACCCTTGTGACATTGCTAAAGGCAGGAAAAACAGAGCTCCATTGTGAATCAAAATCAATCTTAAGGAGAGAGCACCCTGCTTCACCCGAGAAATCCCACTAAAATGGTAGTCTGGGTCTCTTAAGTACCTCAGCATCTGGATGAACCATAATATGGACACTGGCATGAAAGCAAAATAGAGTCAGACTTTACATAAAATGATGTCACCAAATTACCAAATGGGTGTCTCTTTACCACTAGATAGACCTATAGTACTCAATAAAATGCTCCTGTTCCTCAACATGCTCTACTTCTTCATTAACATATCTCTACCACTCACCAAATTCTTCTTCAGACAGATATGCACACAGTCTATCAGACTAACATCGGCGGGAAAGTAACCGTGGCTAAAATGGGATACTGACATTTCATCTCGGGTGTTTCGAAGCAACTGACCTGGAGTTTTATTACTTCAGGGCTGAGGGACACTTTGGCCCTCATTCTGACCCTGGCGGTCGGTGATAAAGCGGCGGCCAAGCCGCCAACAGGCCGGCGGTCTAAAATATGCAATTCTGACCCTGGCGGGAACCGCCAACACAGCCCACCGTATTAACACTCCGCCCGCCACGGCGGTACAAACAAACAGCGCGGCGGTCCCCGCCAACAGCCAGGCGGCAGACAAAGTACCGCCCACCCTATCACGACCCACCAATCCGCCACCTTTTCCGGGGCGGGAGCACCGCCGATAAGAACACGGCGGAAACAGACTACGAACGGGAAAACGCTCACCTCTACGCACTCCACGCGAGATTCCGGCAGTATGGAACCAGAGTTGCAGGTCATCCCCGCACTCCTATACCTGCTCATATACCAGGAGCACGCCCGGCGGCGCGGAAGACATCGGTGACTACTGCACCTACGACACAGGGGAGGGAAAAGATTACCGGCACACACCCACCCACCCACACCCACTACAACACACACATCAATGCATTCCCACAGATCACTGTCACAACCCACAAACCACCCCCCTCCGAAATAATGCAAAGACCAAAAGAAGAGATCATAAACGGGCAGATATATTGAAATATGTACACCAGTAATCCCAATAAATAAATAAACTATGTACAAAATATACACAGCTACTAAATGTAGTCCAACCACTGTCCGTGGATCACAGGGGTCCTGTGCAAAGGGGCAAGGCCCAGTCCCACGACAAGAACTCCACGGAGAGAACACTGCAGGGGCATCAGAAAGAAAATAGGACAGGCACCTCAGGGGGAAGGGAAGGGGGGGCACCTCAGCCACTTGAGTACACAACGCCAGATCCACGAGGGGACTCCATGACCACTGGGCCATCCTGGGGAGTGCTAAGCCACAGTCCATACAGTCCATACAGTGGGTGGCCTGCCCACTGGGCCATCCTGGGGAGAGCAAAGCCACAGTCCATACAGTCCATACAGTGGGTGGCCTGCCCACTGGGCCATCCTGGGGAGAGCAAAGCCACAGTCCAAACAGTCCATACAGTGGGTGGCCTGCCCACTGGGCCATCCTGGGGAGAGCAAAGCCACAGTCCATACAGTCCATACAGTGGGTGGCCTGCCCACTGGGCCATCCTGGGGAGAGCAAAGCCACAGTCCATACAGTCCATACAGTGGGTGGCCTGCCCACTGGGCCATCCTGGGGAGAGCAAAGCCACAGTCCATACAGTCCATACAGTGGGTGGCCTGCCCACTGGGCCATCCTGGGGAGAGCAAAGCCACAGTCCATACAGTCCATACAGTGGGTGGCCTGCCCACTGGGCCATCCTGGGGAGAGCAAAGCCACAGTCCAAACAGTCCATACAGTGGGTGGCCTGCCCACTGGGCCATTCTGGGGAGTGCAAAGCCACAGTCCATACAGTCCATACAGTGGGTGGCCTGCCCACTGGGCCATCCTGGGGAGTGCAAAGCCACTGTCCATACAGTCCATACAGTGGGTGGCCTGCCCACTGGGCCATCCTGGGGAGAGCAAAGCCACTGTCCAAACAGTCCATACAGTGGGTGGCCTGCCCACTGGGCCATCCTGGGGAGTGCAAAGCCACTGTCCATACAGTCCATACAGTGGGTGGCCTGCCCACTGGGCCATCCTGGGGAGAGCAAAGCCACTGTCCAAACAGTCCATACAGTGGGTGGCCTGCCCACTGGGCCATCCTGGGGAGAGCAAAGCCACTGTCCAAACAGTCCATACAGTGGGTGGCCTGCCCACTGGGCCATCCTGGGGAGTGCAAAGCCACGGTCCATACAGTCCATAACAGACCCCACTGCCACTGGAGGAGGCAAGTTGGCCAGAGGACATCCTGCAGCCCTGCCCGAGATAGATCCTGCCCTGCCACGTCTGCCAAAGGGCCAGCGGTTCTTGCCTTGAAGGGCCCAGTTCATCGGTTCTTGAGACGGCGGGGCCCAGTTAAGCGCTCCTTGCCTTGAAGGGCCCAGTTCAGCGGTTCTTGAGACGGCGGGGCCCAGCGGAGCGGTGCTTGAGACGGCGGGGCCCAGTTCAGCGGTTCTGGAGACGGCGGGGCCCAGTTCAGCGCTCCTTGCCTTGAAGGGCCCAGTTCAGCGGTTCTTGAGACGGCGGGGCCCAGCGGAGCGGTGCGTGAGACGGCGGGGCCCAGTTCAGCGGTTCTGGAGACGGCGGGGCCCAGTTCAGCGCTCCTTGCCTTGAAGGGCCCAGTTCAGCGGTTCTTGAGACGGCGGGGCCCAGCGGAGCGGTGCGTGAGACGGCGGGGCCCAGTTCAGCGGTTCTGGAGACGGCGGGGCCCAGTTCAGCGCTCCTTGCCTTGAAGGGCCCAGTTCAGCGGTTCTTGAGACGGCGGGGCCCAGCGGAGCGGTGCGTGAGACGGCGGGGCCCAGTTCAGCGGTTCTGGAGACGGCGGGGCCCAGTTCAGCGCTCCTTGCCTTGAAGGGCCCAGTTCAGCGGTTCTTGAGACGGCGGGGCCCAGCGGAGCGGTGCGTGAGACGGCGGGGCCCAGTTCAGCGGTTCTGGAGACGGCGGGGCCCAGTTCAGCGCTCCTTGCCTTGAAGGGCCCAGTTCAGCGGTTCTTGAGACGGCGGGGCCCAGCGGAGCGGTGCGTGAGACGGCGGGGCCCAGTTCAGCGGTTCTGGAGACGGCGGGGCCCAGTTCAGCGCTCCTTGCCTTGAAGGGCCCAGTTCAGCGGTTCTTGAGACGGCGGGGCCCAGCGGAGCGGTGTGTGAGACGGCGGGGCCCAGTTCAGCGGTTCTGGAGACGGCGGGGCCCAGTTCAGCGCTCCTTGCCTTGAAGGGCCCAGTTCAGCGGTTCTTGAGACGGCGGCCGGTCTATGGCCAACTGCTCATTGCCTGGTGGTGCCCTCCTGGGCAGCGGGGATGGTGCTCCTTCAATGCCCACCTGGGCTGTGGGTGGTGGGGCCCTCCTGGCCAGCTGGGCTGGGTCCTCCCTGGGCAGCGGCTATGGGGGTGGTGGGCTCTCCCGGGGCAGCTGTGCCGGTTCCTCCCGGGGCAGCGGCTATGGGGGTTGTGGGCTCCTCCTGGGCAGCAGGCCTGCTGCCTGACCTCTCCGACTTGCTGCCCTTGCCCTCCTTAGTCGTGGGCCTGTGGCCCTTTCCTCCCTTTGGAGCTGTGGCTGGTGACTGTCTCTGGGTGGTGTCCGGGGGGGATGTAGAAGGCGGGCTCCTGCGGCGCCCCTTCCGCCTTCTGCTCCTCTTCCCAGGGGGTGGGCTGGCTGTCCCCTTGCTGCTGGGCGAAGATCCAGACATGCGGGCTGGCGGGCTCCAATACCCCTGCACCCTTGTCAAGGGGGCTGCAGGGCTGGTGGTGGCTGAGGTGCTCTTCTTACCCCGACGAGAAGGAGGGGGGGGCTCAGGGTCAGGAAAGAAGTTAGTAGTGGCGAGGAAGAGTTTCTTGGGACAATGGAGAGTGGGAGGTACAGTGGGAATGGGAGTGGAGGGAGAGGATGTGGTTGTAGGTGAGTCACGTTTGCTGTCTTTGGGTGCAGGTGCAGGAGGGATAGGCTGTCGTGAGGTGGATGGCTGTTGGGTGGGTGGGTGGCTGCGTTTGTGTGGTGTGGAAGAGGGGGTGACAGACACAGTGGGAGAGGACACAGGGGACGTGTAAATGGCAGTGGGGGTGGTGACTGCACGTGTGCGGACTGGAGTGGAGGGTGTGCTGGTGATGGAAACACTGGCTGATGGTGAGGTGAATGGAGGTGTGAGTGTAGACGTCACAGGGAGGGAGGAGGGAGACGAGGAGGTGGGGGTCACAGAGGTGGTAGTGACTGTTGGCATGTCTGCATCGGAATGTTGCGTGTGTGAATGTCTGCGTGATCTGTGGTGCTTATGTTTGGATGAGCTTCTCTTGGGTGTTGAGGTGTGTGCAGGCTGGTCTGATGGTGTGGGTGGGACAGGCAGAGGAACAGGAGACTGGGAGGAGGGAGTTAGTAGAGGGAGGCAGGAGACAGGGACAATGGCTGCCGTCAGTGCTGAGGCCAGGGCCTGGAACGATCGCTGATGGGCAGCCTGACCCGAATGAATGCCCTCCAGGTACGCATTGCTGCGATGAACCTCCCTCTCCACCCCCTGGATGGCATTCAAAAGGGTAGTCTGCCCAACAATGAGCGTTCGGAGGAGGTCAATGACCTCCTCACTGAGGGCAGCGGGGGTAACAGGGGCAGGGCCTGAGGTGCCTGGGGCGAAGGAGATGCCCGGCTTCCTGGCAGAGCGGGCACGGGGCGAACGCTGAGGGGCTGCTGGGAGGGCGGAGATGGTGCGCTGGGTGGCGGCTGTACCTGTAATGGCGGGGGGCACGGATGGTGCCACCCCCGCAAGGGAGCCCCCTTCCGAGGACGTGTCCGTGTCGCTGCAGGGTCCAGTCGTCCCCGTCGTGGAGCTCCCCTCGCCCTCCGTCTCACTGGTCCAGTCTGACTCTGTGGCATGGCCCTCCTGGGCCATGTGAGATGCAGCTCCCTCCTGCCCCGATGCCACTTCTCCTCCGCCTGATGATGCTGATGCACACAAGCACAGAAAGACAAACAAAAAGGGGGGGGGAGAGAGAAATAAAGGGATATTGAGTACATGGATCTCCGGTACAGTTAGCGGACATGACAGACACAGATGCCCCCTGCACTAAGTTGCGCACTTGGGGTCCGCTACGCATTCCGTGGAACATGCCCTACACGCCTAGAGTTGACAACTGCACCCATGGATGACACGGCCCAGGGATGGCTGTACTGACAAACTACTGAGGGTGGTGGCTGGGGACACAGGGGCTTACGGGGGTGCCCAGCCTACAGATATCGCCCTGGCCTAGGGGGACCCCCAGCCCTCCTCCCCCACCCAGACACCTCCACTGCGCGACAACAGAGTAGATAATGCTTGGACTCACCCCCTTGTGTCTGCTGTGCTGCCCTCACGCGCCCATCCAAATCAGGGTAGGCCACCGCCAGGATCCGGAACATCAGGGGGCTCAGTTGACGGCAGGCACCCCGCCTACGTTGGGAGGCCATCCCCAGCAGAGACTCGGCGGTCTTCTTGGTCCCGCGGCGGATGTCCTCCCACCTCTTGCGGCAGTGGGTGCCCCGTCGATGGTGGACCCCCAGGGTCCGGACTTCCTTGGCGATGGCACGCCAAATCCCGATCTTCTCATGGGCGCGGACCTATGTGACACGTACAGGGAGGGAGAAATACCACGTTCAAGTTTGTCAGCATTTTCCTTGCCAGTGGCCCAACATGCCCCCCATCCCCGCCAGGCCCCCCGCCATGCCCAACATGCCCCCCATCCCCGCCAGGCCCCCCGCCAGGCCCAACATGCCCCCCATCCCCGCCAGGCCCCCCGCCATGCCCAACATGCCCCCCATCCCCGCCAGGCCCCCCGCCAGGCCCCCCGCCATGCCCAACATGCCCCCCATCCCCGCCAGGCCCCCCGCCAGGCCCAACATGCCCCCCATCCCCGCCAGGCCCCCCGCCAGGCCCCCCGCCATGCCCAACATGCCCCCCCATCCCCGCCAGGCCCCCCGCCATGCCCAACATGCCCCCCATCCCCGCCAGGCCCCCCGCCATGCCCCCCGCCAGGCCCAACATGCCCCATCCCCGCCAGGCCCCCCGCCAGGCCCCCAAGCCAGCCAGTGGCCCCAAATCCAGATTGAATTAAACTCACTTGTTGGTCTGGAGGACCGTAGAGTAGCGCATACTGGGGGAGGACCCCATCCACAAGTTTCTCCAACTCCTCTCCAGTGAAGGCAGGGGCCCTTTCCCCAGGCGCAGCAGCCATTGTCCCTTCCAGACCGAGGTCACAGCAACACTTGCAGTATAGGTCCTCTCCTGTGAAAGTTCAAGTCGCAAGTGGATAAGTAGATAGAAAATGGCGGTCACGTCCGCGGCGGTGCGTACCGCGGCGGTGCGTCCCGCCACCGCCGGCGCCCTTCGCCATTGGCTCCTGAAACCCATAGGCTTCAATGTTAACAAATGCGGCTTCGCGCCGCGGTCTTCGCCCGCCGCCTGCCGCGGTGTGCCACGCCAGCGCATTGACCTCACATCCCATTGTCACACTTCACAGGTCAGGCAGCCGCCATTTCCAGGGCCCACATGGCTCAATTTCAACTGCGTCACACAGGCCTAGGCCTTGCATAGCCACTCAGACACGCCATTCACTGCATAGAGAATCGTTTACTGTGCTAGCTGTGAGTACGTACCTGTGGGTTGCTTGACTGTGTGCTCCATGTTGTCCTTCCTAGGCACCGTCCGCTGGGTTGGGCGAGGAGACGGATAAATCCTCCCGTGTACCGACCGCTGGTGGACCTGTCGACAATGGAAGAACGCCACATTATCCTGACCTACCGTCTTAACCGTGCCACTATCCATGAACTGTGTGCCCAGCTGGAGCCCGACCTGATGTCCCCCATCCGCCAACCCACAGGGATTCCCCCTCTGGTGCAGGTCATGTCAGTACTCCATTTCTTGGCAAGTGGGTCATTTCAGACAACAGTGGGAATTGCTTCTGGGATGTCTCAGCCCATGTTTTCGAAGGTGTTATCCAGAGTGTTGTCTGCCCTGATGAAATCCGTGAGGAGCTACATCATTTTCCCTGAGGTGGGCGAATTGGCTACAGTGAAGGGTGATTTCTACGCCCTTGGACATATTCCCAACGTAATTGGTGCCATTGATGGGACCCATGTGGCTTTGGTTCCCCCAAGAGACAGGGAGCAGGTGTACAGGAACAGAAAAAATTACCATTCAATGAACATCCAGGTGGTGTGTTTGGCTGACCAGTACATCTCGCATGTCAATGCCAAATTCCCAGGGTCAGTTCATGACGCCTACATCCTCAGGAATAGCAGCATCCCTTACGTGATGGAACAGCTACAGAGACACCGTGTATGGCTAGTGGGGGACTCTGGGTACCCCAACCTGTCGTGGCTACTGACCCCAGTAAGGAATCCCCGGACCAGGGCAGAGGAACGGTACAATGAGGCCCATGGGCGTACTAGGAGGGTGATCGAACGCACCTTTGGCCTCCTAAAGGCCAGGTTTAGGTGCCTGCATATGACAGGTGGATCCCTAATGTACTCACCTAAGAAGGTGTGTCACATCATCGTGGCCTGCTGCATGCTTCACAACCTGGCTTTGCGCCGCCAGGTGCCTTTCCTGCAGGAGGATGGTCGAGACGGTGGTGTTGTGGCAGCGGTGGAACCTGAGGAGAGTGACGAGGAGGAAGACGACGGGGCTGAAACAGACAACAGGGACAGAATCATTGAACAGTACTTCCAATAGGACACAGGTAACATTTCAAAGATAATTTAGTAACTGTTAACTACTCTCCTGCATCTCTGCTGCCTGTCTATTTGCCCCAGTGTATGATGACTGAGTTTTGGCTTTTCCCTCCCTATTTCAGATCTGGGGTCCCCACTACGAGTCCTGTGCTTCGTTTCCCCATGGACTACAGCTTTGTGGCAGCTGTTTGTTGACTTCACCATGTACAAGGACATATTTGCACTGTCATGTCAATTACAATATATTGAAATCACAGCCAGACTCCAGATAGTTTTGTGCAAAATTGGTGTTTATTTAAGTGCTCAAAATGGGATGGGTGGTTTCAAGTGGGTGGGGGCTATGGTGAAGGAATGTCCATGGCAGAGTCCAGAGTAACAGTCACACAGGTGCATTGTCCAGAGGCCTGTGGAGAGATGGAGCATAGGCAGTTCAAGGATGGACAGGGTGACAATGTGGGACAGTGGGATGACATCAGGTGGTATCCATTGCTGGCGGGGGTCTTGACATCCTACTCTGTCTTGCG
Source organism: Pleurodeles waltl (assembly GCF_031143425.1). Classification (NCBI taxonomy): domain Eukaryota; kingdom Metazoa; phylum Chordata; class Amphibia; order Caudata; family Salamandridae; genus Pleurodeles; species Pleurodeles waltl. Next base: position 330,537,254 of record NC_090447.1, on the reverse strand, counting down.
AGATCTCAGGGCCCTCTTGCGGGGTGGTTCTTCTCCTGCAGGAGGTGGGGGTCTGGTGGGCTGCTGCTGTGCGGGGCCTCCTGTCCACTAGCGCCGGCGGAGGTGGTTGGCTGTTCTTGGTCCAGGCTAGTGGCAGGGGCCCTTGGGTGTTGTTGAGTGTCCGCCCTGGTGTTGACGAGGTCCTGCAGCAGCCCTACCATGGTAACCAGGGTGGTGTTGATGGCTCTGATGTCCTCCCTGTACCCCCGATAGTGTTCCTCCTGCAGTACCTGGATCTCCTGGAACCGGGCCAGTACCGTCGCCATTGTCTCCTGGGAGCGGTTGTATGCTCCCATGATGGTGGTGAGGACCTCGTGGAGAGTGGGTTCCCTGGGCCCGTCCCCCCCCCTGTCGCACAGCTGCCCTCCGAGTTGCCCTGTTTCCCTGGGCCTCTGCCCCCTGGCCGGTGTGCCCACTACCACTGCCCCCAGGTCCCTGTTGTTGTTGGGGTGGTGGGTTATCCTGGGTGCCCTGTAGTGGTAGACACACCGCAGATTGACGCGCCCTGGAGACAGAGGCATGGGCCCGCTGGGTGGGAGCTGTGCTGGTGTTCCCAGAGGGGTTTGGGGCTGTAGTGGCCTGGGCCTGTGTGAGGGGAACCAACTGTCCAGAGGTCCCCGATGGTCCGGGCTGGTCATCGGTGTCCAGGTCGACAGAGCTGCTGTCATCGCTGACGGCCTCTTGGGTGGGGGGTGGGGAAAATTCTGGCCCCTCCGCCGCGGTGTGTTGACGGTCGGGTCCTGCAGGGGTATAGAGGTATGGTTATAGTTTCAATGTGTGGCATATGGGTGTATCTATGGGTTCTCGTGTCCCCAAGTGCTGGCATTCGTGTGTGGGGGCTTTGGTGAGGGTGGCTTGTGGGGGGGATGTGTATATGCATTGGGCATGCTTTGGTGATGGGTGTCCATGCTTAGTGGACGCATGCAGGCCTAGGTTTTGGGATGTGTGGGTTGTGATGGTGAGACATTGGCGGGGAATAGGTGTGCTGGGGGTGGGGGTGAGGATGGTGGTGGGGGTGAGGATGGTGGTGGGGGTGAGGGTGGGGGTGAGGATGGGGGTGGGGGTGAGGGTGGGGTTCGAGGATGGGGGTGAGGGTTGGGGTATGATTTGGCATGCAGGTGGGGGGGAAGCAGTGGTGAAGCTTCAACTTACCAGTATCCATTCCTCCGCCGACTCCTGCGAGGCCGTCAGGATGCAGGATGTTCAAGACTTCCTCCTCCCATGATGTGAATTGTGGGGGTTGAGGTGGGGGTCCTCCGCCAGTCTTCTGCACGGCGATGTTGTGCCTGGATACCATGGAACGCACCTTCCCCCGTAGGTCGTTCCATCGCTTCCTGATGTCTTCCCGATTTCTGGGGTGCTGTCCCACTGCGTTGACCCTGTCGACAATCCTCTGCCATAGCTCCGTCCTCCGGGCAATGCTGGTGTACTGTATCTGTGTGCCGAACAGCTGGGGCTCTCCCCGAAAGATTTCCTCCACCATGACCCTGAGTTCTTCGTCTGTGAAGCGGGGTTGTCTTTGGGGTGCCATGGGGTGGTGTGTATGATGTGTGGGGTGGAGTATGTGTAGGTAAGTGTGTTGAGTGTGGTGGTGTGTGTTGTTTTGTGTGTGGATAGTGTGTGGGTGATGGTGTTGAGTGGCTGTGGCTGTTAGTTTGTGGATGCTGGTGTCTCGCTCTGGCCTTCTTTCAGAATTTTTTTGCGTAGGGGTTTGTGGGTGATGTGGGTGGGTGTTTTATATTGTATTGTGTGTGTGGGAGTGGTGTGTGTATGTGTATCAGGTGTGTGGGATTCAAATCGTCCAATGTGGCTGAGTTTTGTTCGTTTGTGTGTATTCTGACCGCGGCGGTGTGTCCCGCCAATGGAATACCGCGTTTGAATGACCGCCGCGTGGATTCGTGGGTCGTAATGGCATGGGCGTATTTCTGTTGGCGTGGCGGTGGAGGTTTGGTCACCTCCACCTTTCCGCCGCCCGCTGGTCTGGTGGTCGGTTGTGGCTGTCGGATTTTCGGAGGTTTGGCTGCTGCAGGTCAGAATGACCGTGGCGGGTTACCGCGACCGCGGCGGGATTATGGAGGATTTCTGACCGGCGGTAGGCGCCTTTTACCGCCGAGGTCAGAATGACCACCTTTGTGCAGTATTGGATCTACCCAACCCATTATTTACCACGCATTGCAGTAATGTAGATGTAGACCACCCGATCCCTGTAAGAGCCCGGGTGTGAGCTCCTACCCAATAGTTTTTAATTAACATGAATACAGTGACATGTACTGTCAGAGCCTGGAGGGAAATTGGCAAACGAGCTGGACTGGAGGAGCTATGCTTACCCTCTTTGCCACCTCTTCAGCATCTGTTACTTCCTACATGAAACAAAGGCAATCTCTTAGCTACTCCATAGGGGATTACATACATGGGGAGCCTCTATGAAAACAAGTAATATCACTAGTCTCATCCACTGGAACTACACCATGCACCTTACGAGATGTGTATCAATATTATGGGCTGAGCGTTGCTACTCCTACATTCCAGATAGAACAAGCTAAATGTTATTCACTGGAAAAAGTTGATTGCACCAAAAAATTCCAAACAATTAATCTCCAAACTGTACTGGGCAGCACTGGAAGAGGTCCCGGTACCAAAGCATAACACAAGGTTGGGGTGGGAGGAAGAACTGGGCTTCAATATCTATGAGGAGATTTTGCTGTGCGCAAATGGGCATGGTCTCCCCAAACAGTAGACTGCGTATTTTCCATTACAATTTCCGACACAGGGATTACTTTACCCCAAAAAGCCTGAACAGACATGGGTGGTCATTACAACCCTGGCGGACGGTGTTAAAGCTGCGGAAATACCGCAAACAGGGCGGCGGACAAAAAAAGGGAATTATGACCCTGGCGGTAACCGCCAACAAAGACAGCCACTTTAACACACCGCCCGCCACGGCGGTACAGACAAGCAGCGCGGCGGTCACTGCCAACAGACAGGCGCTAGACAATGTACCGCCCACACTATTACAACCCGCCAATCCACCAATCCGCCACCTTTTCCGGGGTGGATTTACCGTGGATAAAAACACGGCGGACACAGCTATTGCTATGGGAAAACGCTCACCTCAACATACTCCACGAGGAAGGAGGACACCATGGAGGCCGAATTACAAATCCTACCTGCCCTTGTCTTTCTGCTCCTCTACGACCAACAGCTACGTAGGCGCCGAAGACACCGGTGAGTACTGCATCTACGACACGGGGGAGGGGGGAGGCAAAAGTTAGGGGGACACCCACCAAACACCCCCACCCCCACCCTCGCATATTACAACATACACACCAATGCATTCACAAAAATCACAGTAACAACCCACAATCCCCCCGGAAGAATGAAAAGACAATGCGAAATTCGGTCAAACATTGTAATGTGCCAATATACATGTCATACAGAAATATACAGATATATATATCTCAAAATCACTCTTATTTACACATACAATCCGAGAAGTAGTGCAGATATGTACACAACAATGTCCGTGCACCAACAGTCCAAAAATGCATGGGCGAGGCCCACAAACTATACCTGACCAAAATCGGAGAGAACACTGCCGGGGCATCAGATAGAAACACTACAGGTACCTCAGGGGGAAGGGAAGGGGGGGAACCTCAGCCAGATGAATGCGAAGCCAGATCCACGACGGGGCTCCATGCCCATTGATGTATCTTGGGGAGTGCAAAGCCACAGTCTCTCAAGTCTCTACAGTGGGTGGCTTGCCCACTGTGCCATCCTGGGGAGTGCAAAGCCACAGTCTCTCAAGTCTCTACAGTGGGTGGGTTGCCCACTGTGCCATCCTGGGGAGTGCAAAGCCACAGTCTCTCAAGTCTATACAGTGGGTGGCTTGCCCACTGTGCCATCCTGGGGAGTGCAAGGCCACAGTCTCTCAAGTCTCTACAGTGGGTGGTTTGCCCACTGTGCCATCCTGGGGAGTGCAAGGCCACAGTCTCTCAAGTCTCTACAGTGGGTGGCTTGCCCACTGTGCCATCCTGGGGAGTGCAAAGCCACAGTCTCTCAAGTAGATGCAGTTCTCTACTGGTACTGGGGGGGACTGGGGCCCAGACTGCATGAGTCTCCCCGTGAAAGTTCATGTCCGGTCACTGTCCCAGCTGCACATGGGAGAAGGATGCCTGATGTGGCGGCCTTTTCATTCCTACACGGTGCATGCCCTGTTCAGCGGTGCTTTGCCATGGCGGTCTTTGCCCTGTTCAGCGGTGCTTTGCCATTGCGGTCTTTGCCCTGTTCAGTGGTGCTTTGCCATTGCGGTCTTTGCCCTGTTCAGCGGTGCTTTGCCATGGCGGTTCTGGACTGTTCAGCGGTGCTTTGCCATGGCGGTCTTTGCCCTGTTCAGCGGTGCTTTGCCATGGCGGTCTTTGCCCTGTTCAGCGGTGCTTTGCCATTGCGGTCTTTGCCCTGTTCAGCGGTGCTTTGCTATGGCGGTTCTGGACTGTTCAGCGGTGCTTTGCCATGGCGGTCTTTGCCCTGTTCAGCGGTGCTTTGCCATGGCGGTTCTGGACTGTTCAGCGGTGCTTTGCCATGGTGGTCTTTGCCCTGTTCAGCGGTGCTTTGCCATGGCGGTTTTGGACTGTTCAGCGCTGCTTTGCCATGGCGGTCTTTGCCCTGTTCAGCTGTGCTTTGCCATGGCGGTTCTGGACTGTTCAGCGGTGCTTTGCCATGGCGGTCTTTGCCCTGTTCAGCGGTGCTTTGCCATGGCGGTCTTTGCCCTGTTCAGCAGTGCTTTGCCATGGCGGTTCTGGACTGTTCAGCGGTGCTTTGCCATGGCGGTCTTTGCTCTGTTCAGCGGTGCTTTGCCATGGCGGTCTTTGCCCTGTTCAGCGGTGCTTTGCCATGGAGGTTCTGGTACGGACACTGGTGTGTGGCATGACGATCTCTACACTGGGCATTGGTGTGTGGCATGACGTTCTCTCCAATGGGCATTGGTGGGTGACATGACGTTCTCTACAATGAGCATTGGTGGGTGGCATGACGTTCCATCATTGCCCAGCGGGGCTGTGGCATCCGGGCCCCTCCTGGGCTGTGACTCCGGCGGTGGTTTCTGGACCAGTGACGATACTTGGGCCCTCCTGGGCTGTGACCCCGGCGGTGGCAGTGGTCTCCTGACCAGTGACAATACTTGGGCCCTCCTGGGCTGTGACTCCGGCGGTGGCGGGGGTCTCCTGACCAGTGACGATACTTGGGCCCTCCTGGGCTCTGACTCTGGCGGTGGTCTCTGGACCAGTGACGATACTTGTGCCCTCCTGGGCTGTGACTCCGGCGGTGGCGGTGGTCTCCTGACCAGTGATGATACTTGTGCCCTCCTGGGCTGTGACTCTGGCGGTGGTCTCTGGACCAGTGACGATACTTGGGCCCTCCTGGGCTGTGACTCCGGCGGTGGTCTCCTGACCAGTGACGATACTTGTGCCCTCCTGGGCTGTGACTCTGGCGGTGGACTCTGGACCAGTGACGATACTTGGGCCCATCTGGGCTGTGACTCCGGCGGTGGCGGTGGTCTCCTGACCAGTGATGATACTTGTGCCCTCCTGGGCTGTGACTCTGGCGGTGGTCTCTGGACCAGTGACGATACTTGGGCCCTCCTGGGCTGTGACTCTGGCGGTGGTCTCTGGACCAGTGACGATACTTGGGCCCTCCTGGGCTGTGACTCTGGTGGTGGTCTCTGGACCAGTGACGACGGTGCTGGCGGTTGTGTCTGGACCGCCGGAAATGATGGCGCACTTCTCCGCCGTGACACTCACAACAGGCTGGGCAGACTTTCTCTGGACTTTCCCCACCTTTGTTGGAGTTACAGCTGACTCACCAATCCCCTTCGAACCCATGACACTTGTTGTCCCACCAGTAGTCTTAACACGGTCCCGTCGTCCACTCTCCAATTTTAGAGCCTTTACAGGGGGTGGTGGCTGCCAGTGCCTTGGCTCCGGGTCCTACTGCCTGCCCTGGTGGCCGGTGCACTCCACAAACCTTGAACAGGCACCACTGGTATTGGAGGCTTTTTGGCTGAGGCGCTACGACAGGACTGTTGAATTGGAGGGAGGAGGTGGGGCAAAAAGGTCAATTTGACATAGGGACAGTTTCTGACGAACACTGGGATGGGTAGCTGGAGGGGGTCTGGGAGTGGAGGAAGAGGAGGTGGTTGTAGGAGGTGTCACTTTAGGTGTTTTGGGTGCAGGTACTGGAGGCTGTCGTGAGGTGGATGGATGTTGGGTGAGTGATTGGCGGCGTTTGTGTACTTTGGGAGGGGGCGTCACAGACACACTGGGAGAGGACACAGGGGAGGTGTAAATGGCAGTGGAGGTGGTGAGTGCAGGTGTGTGTGTAGACAAGACTGGGAGGGAGGAGGGAGAAGAGGAGGAGGCGGACACAGTGGAGACAGTGGATGTTGCTGTGTCTGTATGTGGGTGAGGCTTGCGTGAGTGCCTGTGGTGTGTGGTGCCTATGTTTGCCTGAGCTACTTGTGTGTGTTGACTTGTGTGCATGCTGGTCTGTAGGTGTGCTTGGGATGGGCTGGGGTACAGGAGATTGGGTCTGGGTGGAGGAAGTTGGAGGGGGGAGGCTGGACACAGGGACAATGGCTGCCATCAGTGCTGAGGCCAGAGATTGCAGGGTTTGCTGAAGGACAGCCTGACCAGAATGAATGCCCTCCTGGAATGCATTACCGTGTTGCAACTCTCGTTCTACACCCTGGATGGCATTCACAATGGTAGACTGCCCAACAGTGAGTGACCTGAGGAGGTCAATGGCCTCCTCACTGAGGGCAGCAGGGGTGACTGGGGCAGGGCCTGAGGTGCCTGGGGCGAAGGTGATGCCCACCCTCCTGGGTGAGCTGGCACGGGGCGAACGCTGAGGGGCTGCTGGGAGGGCGGTGCTGGTAGGGGAGGTGGCGGCTGTACCTGTAGAAGTGGGGTGCACAGATGGTGCCGCCACCACAGGGGAGCTCCCATCGGTGAACGAGTCCGTGTCGCTGGTTGGTGATCCGGTGGCCGACATGAAGCTCCCCTCGCCCTCCGTCCCACTGGTGCATTCAGAGTCTGTGGTGTGGCCCTCCATGGCCGTGTGGGATGCAGCTCCCTCGTGCTCCGGTGCCACTGTACCTCCGCCTGATGATGCTGATGTACAAAAGGACAGGGAGAGCAGGAAAAGGGGGGGAGACAGAAGAAAGAGAGTTTTAGTGCATGGCATTCCGCTATCGTTGGCGGACAAGACAGATGCAGCAGCCCCCTGCATTACGCCGTGCTCCTGCCCTCTGCACATGCAATTTCTGGGATATGCCCTACATGGCAATAGTGGACATCTGCGCACATGGATGCCACAGGGGCAACTATACCTCAACTTGGCACTCTGGTGAGGTGGGGTAGAGTGCCACATGGCCTACATTACGGAGGGGCCTTGCTACCGAATTCGCTCTGGCCTAGGGACACCCACAGCCCACCTCCCCCACCCAGACCCCTCCACTGCATGCAAAGTCCGCAGAATGAGGTTGTACTCACCCCCTTGTGTCTGCTGTGATGTCCTCAAGCGCCCATCCAACTCCGGGTAGGCCACCGCCAGGATCCTGAACAACAGGGGGGTCATGGTGCGACGGGCACCCCTCCCACGTTGGGAGGCCATCCCCAGCTGAGCCTCCGCCGTCTTCTTGCTGCAGCGGCGAATGTCCTCCCATCTCTTACGGCAGTGGGTGCCCCGTCTCTGGTGGGCCCCCAGGGTCCGGACCTCCTTGGCGATGGCACGCCAAATGTCCCTCTTCTGGTGGGCGCTGACCTACATGACATGCACAAGGGAAGAGGTACAGTCATTACCAACTGCACCGTCAATGTGAGTGGCCCCCTCCCTACTCTGGCCATGTGGCCCATTCATTCCCATGCATAACTGTTCTATATACTCTGCCCCCTTCCCTCTTCCACCCAGCCCTCTCCATCCAGGCCTAGCCCATACAACGGGCTCCCTGTGTACTAACCTGTTGGTCTGGAGGACCGTAGAGTAGCGTGTACTGGGGGAGGACCCCATCCACAAGTTTCTCCAACTCCTGTGTAGTGAAGGCAGGGGCCCTTTACCCAGAAGCAGCAGCCATCGTCGCTTCCAGACCGAGGTCACAGCAGCACTAGCAGTGTAGGTCCTCTCCTGTCGAAGGTCAGGTATCTAGTGAGTGAACAGAATGAAAATGGCAGTGATGTCCGCGGCGGTGACGTCAGCGGCGGTGCGCATCATCACCGCCAGCGCACCTGTTCATTGGCTCCTGGGACCCATAGGGTCCAATGTTAACCAATGCAGCATTGCGCCGCGGTCTACGACCGCCTACCGCGATGGTGTGCAACGCCAGCGCAGTTACCCCACAATCCCATTGTCCCAGTTTAGAGGTCAGGCAGCCGCCATTTCAGGGGCCCACATGGCTTCATTTACTACTGCGTCACACATAGCTAGGCCTACACTCAACACACATACAGGAAGGGTTTTGTGTCTGGTGTAGTCTTGTGTGGAACAGTGGGTACATACCTGGAGGATTAATGACTGGTTCTTTGCTGTTTTCCTTCGTAGGCACCGTCAGCTGGGACATATGAGAAGATGGCGGAATCCTCTGGTGTACCGACCGCTGGTGGACCTGTTGACAATGGAAGAAAGACATGTCATCGTCACTTACAGGTTTGACCGTGCCACTATCCAGGAACTATGTACCCAGTTGGAGCCAGACCTGATGTCACCGATCCGCCATCCGACTGGAATCCCCCCTGACGTGCAGGTGCTGTCAGTGCTCCATTTCCTTGCAAGTGGGTCATTTCAGACAACAGTGGCCATGGCATCAGGGATGTCCCAGCCTATGTTTTCCAACGTCTTGTCCAGAGTGTTGTCTGCCCTGCTGAAACACGTACGGAGATACATCATATTCCCTCAGGTGGAGGATTTACCTACAGTGAAAGGTGACTTCTATGCCCTTGGACATATTCCCAACGTCATAGGTGCCATTGATGGGACCCATGTAGCTCTGGTCCCCCCCCGTAGGAGTGAACAGGTGTACAGGAACAGGAAGAGTTATCATTCTATGAATGTCCAGATGGTCTGTTTGGCAGACCAGTACATCTCGCAGGTAAATGCTATGTTCCCTGGCTCAGTGCATGACGCCTACATCCTGCGCAATAGCAGCATCCCTGATATGATGGGTCAACTCCAGAGGCACCGTGTATGGCTATTGGGGGACTCTGGTTACCCCAACCTTTCCTGGCTATTGACCCCAGTGAGGAATCCCAGGACCAGGGCAGAGGAACGGTACAATGATGCCCATGGGCGGACTAGGAGGGTTATCGAACGCACCTTCGGCCTCCTTAAGGCCAGGTTCAGGTGCCTCCATATGACAGGTGGATCCCTATTCTACTCACCGAAGAAGGTGTGCGACATCATCGTCGCCTGCTCCATGCTCCATAATTTGGCTTTGCGACGCCAGGTGCCTTTTCTGCAGGAGGATGATCCAGATGACGGTGTTGTAGCAGCTTTGGAGCCTGTGGACAGTGATGAGGATGAAGCTGAGGAAGAAGAAAACGACAACAGGGATTCAGTCATACAGCAATATTTCCAGTGACACACAGGTGTGAACATTTTCAGGTTTAACATTACATTAACTTTCACACGTCTACCTCTATCCTGTACCTACATTTCACTCACTATTTGTTAATTGAGTTGTACCCTTCCATTTCAGTTTCACAAGTGTGGTAACCTACGTGTCAACTGCTTGCATCCTTCAATGGCTTGTGATGTGTGACACAGGTATGTTAGCCTTACAATGTGTAACCCATTATGACACTGTGATTGATAATACAAAGTATCAAATCATAGACTGACTCCAGATTTTTTGGTGTTTCAAGGGTGTTTATTTAAGTGCTCAAAAAATGAAGCGGGGTTGTAAAATGGTGATGGTTGATGGTGGAGGAATGTCCATGGCAGAGTCCAGTCTATTAGTCTCACAGGTGCACTGCCCATCTTGGCATAGGAAGTGGAGCTGGGGCAGTTTGAATATGGACAGGGTAACAAAGTGGGACAGTGGGAGGACAATCAGGGTTGTCTTATTTCCTGACGGGGGTCTTGCCATCTTGCTCTGTCCTGTTCCTGGATCTCAGGGACCGCTTGCGTGGTGGTTGTCCGTCTGCAGGGGGTGGGGTGCTGGTGTGGTGGTCCTGTGGCGGGGCATCCTGTCCACTAGCGCCGGCGGAGGTGGTGGGCAGTTCATCGTCCATGCTAGTGTCAGGGGCCCCTTGGAGTGCCACGGTATCCCTCAAGGTCTTTTGAATGTCCGTCAGCACCCCTACGATGGTGCCCAGGGCGGAGCCGATGGTCCTGAGCTCCTCCCTGAACCCCAAATACTGCTCCTCCTGCAGGCGCAGGGTCTCCTGCAACTTGTCCAGGACCGTCGCCATCGTCTCCTGGGAGTGGTGGTATGCTCCCATGATGGAGAAGAGGGCCTCCTGGAGAGTTGGTTCCCTTGGCCTGTCCTCCCTCTGTCGCACAGCAGCCCTCCCAGTTCCCCGGTGTTCCTGTGTCTCCGTCCCCTGGACTGTGTGCCCACTACCACTGCCCCCAGGTCCCTGTTGTTGTTGGGGTGGTGGGTTAGCCTGGGTGCCCTGTAGTGGTGGACACACCGCTGATTGACCTGTCCTGGGTAGGGAGGTTTGGGCCCGCTGGGTGGGTGCTGTGCTGGTGTTACCAGAGGGTGGCAGCTCAGTGTTGGGCTGTGGCTGGGCAAGGGGAACCGACTGTCCGGAGGCCCACGATGGTCTGGGCTGGTCATCAAGATCCAGTGGGGCAGAGCTGCTGTCGTCACTGTGGGCCTCTTCTGGGGGTGGAGTGGTGTTGTCTGGACCCTCTGGTGTGGTGACGGTCCTTCGGGTTCCTGCAGGGGTATGAGAACATGATTATTGCATGTGTGTGTTTCATGGTGTGCAATGGGTGGGTGTTTGTGTACCCCAGTGCAAGCATTCCTGTGTGGGGGCTTGTGTGATGATGGTTGGGGGGGTGTTCTGGGTATGTGCCGTGAGCATGCTTTAGTGAGGGGTGCCCATGCTTAGTTGTGTCATGCAGGCCTTGGTGTTGGGATGGGTGGTTTGTGTTATGGGTACATTAGTGAGGATTTGGGGTGATAGGGGAGGGTGTGAGGGTGGGGGTGTGTGATAGCATGCAGGTAGGGTGGGGGATGTGATAGTTGAGATTTGACTTACCAGTGTCCCATCCTCCACCGACTCCTCCGAGGCCCTCAGGATGCAAGATGGTCAAGACTTGCTCCTCCCATGTTGTGGGGGAGGAGGTGGGGGTCCGCCGCCAGTCAGCTGCACCGCGATGTTGTGCTTGAATACCGTGAAACGCACCTTCCCCCATAACTCGTTCCACCTCTTCCTGATGTCCTCCCTATTTCTTGGGTGCTGTCCCACGGCGTTCACCCTGTCCACTATTCTGCGCCATAACTCCATCTTCCTGGCTATTGATGTGTGCTGTACCTGTGAGCCAAATAGCTGTGGCTCTACCCGTACGATTTCCTCCACCATGACCCTGAGCTCCTCCTCGGAGAAGCGGGGGTGTCTTTGGCGTGACATGGGGTGGTGTGTGTGAGGTGTGGGGTGGTGTATGTGGTGATGAGTGTGGTGAGTGTAGTGGTATGTGGTGTTTTGTGCGTGGATGTTGTGTGGATGATGGTGTTGTGTGCCTCAGTGTGATGGGGTTGTCAATAGCTGTGCTCTCTCTCTGGCCTTCTCTCAGAATTTCTGGTTGTAGGGGTTTGTGGGTGATGTGGGTGTGTGTTTTATATTGTGTTGGGTGTGTGGGAGTGTTGTTTGTATGTGTATCAGGTGTGTGTATTTGGAATTGTCCAATGTGGCGGTGTTTTGGAGATGTGTGTGTATTTTGAGCGCGGCGGTGTGTACCGCCAATGGAATACCGCGGTTGAAAGACCGCAGCGTGGATTCGTGGGTCGTAATAGCATGGGCGTGTTTCTGTTGGCGTGGAGGTGGAGGATTTGTTTCCGCATGTTTATCGCTGACCTTTAGTGTGGCGGTGTTGTGTGGGTGTCTGAATTTCGGCGGATTCCGTGATGTGTGTCATAATAGCTGTGGCGGTCTACCGCCGCCACCGCGGTGTATTGGCGGTCTTCTGCATGGCGGTAAGCGCCTTATACCGCCAATGTTGTAATGACCCCAACTATGGACGATGTGGTCAATCAGGCACAAACTTCCTCACTTGCCATGGGCATGTGATGTTCCCCGGGGCTAATGGCAAGAGGTTTTCACTGCCTTGTCGGCCGTGATTGGACTTGAGCACCCATGCAACGCCAGAGTTTCTACATGACGATTGGTATGGGAGACACCTGCTGCATATAGGAGGCATACCTCGTTGGCATTAATGGTAGCTAAAAGACTGGTTGCCTGTTATTGGGGCAGAAGGAGATTTCCCAACCCCCAGGCATCAACATTAAATAAATTCATTGGTTTATTGTAATGAGCAAACAGAAATTCAGGTCAAACTTATGCCACCCCTAGCACAAACCAGAGACATTTGGACCCCACTCAAAACTTTTCTACTGATTGCCGACACATAAGAGATCTGAGGAAATGAGGCTCTTAAGGGGGATTGTCCACCTCACTCGGAGCGTACTAATACATCATTGGGTCGCAGCAAGTCTACATAACTTCATGTGTGCGTAGTCTCAGTCTGGCATGTAACACCTTATTATTGTTTAAATACTCAATAAAATGACTTTATATCTGAACACGCTTGACAGATAATTTTAGAAGTAGCAGTGTATCATGAGGCCAGGCGATGGATTCCCAAAGGGAACGAAAAACAAGAAGAAAATGCTGCCAATTTAATGGAGGCATATCGTCAAAACGTCGATAAAGCTCTTCTGTGTGCTTATTTTGCCTTATGTTTATGACTGTCATACCTTTCTTTTATTTTTATTTTATTTTATTTTGTTGTGATAAGATTTAATAAATACATAAATACAAAATAAGTGCAGTTAATTATATTATATTATAACTATTTAAGCGTAATTATAAACTTTTGCAAATCAGCATCTGTGAGATCTGCTCCAATATCCGTTTCAATAGAGATCAGACACCACCTGTCTGCCTGTGCCCAGACGGAGCATGAGTTCCAGCATAGCATGTGTTTTCGGTTCTCCAGGCCCTGGCCAGATCTCTTTGCTAGTTCACGCCAGAGACCCAAAGGCCAAGAATTGACCCACTGAGATGTGGCATGCCTCCTGCCATATGTGGACCGTATGTAAGGATCAGCACCCCTCCCCCACGCCCCCGATGCCCCCCTCGGGCAATTATTCTTGTTTCTCCTCTTTAATAGCTCTCGTGGCCAATTGTCCGTGTTTTCACCAGTCGGTCAGCATCACAGCAATTATGTGCAGTGCATGCCCAGAATCTTCGGTACCTTGTAAACCTGCTGCGCATTAGCTAATTTGTGAATACATGTGATTTTATGATGCCACGGGTTTTCCCTATCGCTCCACATGTTCGTTTTACTCCTCTTTGTATAATGTTCTGCTCCCCTCTCCTCGCATTAGCAATTCGACTTATTGAGATGTTGCACCGACCTCCCATTTTATTACTCCAGCGCTATATGCTGTAATTTTGTTCCAACCACTCTGATTGTTCAGCCCTCTGAAACCCACATCGAGTGGAGTTAGAGCTAATCCGAACAATACACACATTAGAAATAAAAAAAATCATATCCTTTAAAAATGAAAGCTACAGGAGCATTCCCTTCCTCTCTCGTTTTGCACATAATTAAGCTCATAAAATCAGGGGCATTTGTTCAGCTAAACAACTTAGCAAGTTAAGTCAGCATGACAGTGCTGTATAATTTAGTATGGTTATAAAAAGACATTCTACGGGCTCAGACCTCCTCGTAAAATGAGTCTGGAAAACGTCTCCGTGGTAACATAAGGACGATAAAACCCGCAGTTTATTTTAGTTGAGGGAGTCATTCTTGCAAATTGTTGCTGTGTCCATTTACATGGCACGAGGATATTCTTATCAGTTTAGATATAACTCGAGCATTAATTACACTGACAAATATGGTATCTGGTAAAGTCTGAATATTTTGTCATATTTTTCTTGTCTACCCAGGCAACACACTAAGGGGCTAATATAAGAAAAGTGGAGCTGCACCCAGTGCATCGCATCTTTTCTTGAACCCCTTAGCGCCCCCCCCTACCGCCACCATGTGTGCGCCGTATCTAAGATACCATGGCGCAGGGTAGAGGGCAATACAGTCAACATTTTTGATGCTATTGTTGTACTGTTCAGGGTTAAACAATGGTGTGCCCCCTTTTAACACCTGCTCTGAGCAGGCGTTAAAAATGCTGAAGAAATATTTTTTGAGCCCCACCTTCAACTGGGGAATGCCCCTTTTGCATACATTATGTAAAAAAATTATGCTAATGCGGAGCTAAAATGGTCCTCAGGGCTCTTAAATCTGGGCCTAAGGGCCTTATTTAAGAAAAGTGGCGCTGCACCCAATGCAGCGCCACTTTTCTTGAATGCTTTAGCGCCCCCCCTAATGCCACTATATGTGCGCCATATCTAAGATATGGCGCACCAGGGCGGTAGTTAGGGAACTAGCGTCAGATTTTTTTTTTTGCTAGTTCGGAGCTTTGCAGAAGTAGTGTCAAAAATGTTGACACTAATCCTGCAAAGCCCATTGAGGCCCATTGTAAACAATGGTGGGCCTTCTTTTAACATATGTATACGTTACGCCTGGTGCAGGCATAATGTAGAGCATAGGGTTACAAAGTGGTGCAATGCATACCCTGCGCCACTTTGTTAATTTGGTGTGGCAAATTTGGCCTTGTTGGGCCACATAAGCGTAAAAATAATTATGCTAACATGTCGCAAGGACGTGCTAGGGGCTCTGAGATCTGCCCCTAACTGCTTTTGGTCTCTAAAGCAATAATATTACAGCCATCACACAACCCGCTAACAGTTCCCATAGGAGAAACATGTCAAATATTTGTACTGTGTCCTAATTAAAAGTAACACATTTTCTCAGCCTGTTTTCGTTTTTTCTCCTCAGTACTGCATCAGTTATAAATGTATGTGATTGTTTGGAGAAAGGAGTTTTACTAACATTAAAATCGGATACTATACAACGGAGAACATTTCTTCCACAGTTGCATGCATTCTCTTTACATGTGAGGAAACGTACTTCTTGTTTGAATCTCTCTCATCTTGAAAATTTGGGGGCATATTTAAGAGCTCCTGGTGCCATTCTAATGCCACATTAGAAGCATTTTTCTATGATAATGTGGCGTTAGAAGGCCAAAAACACTGCGCCATTTTTACAACCCTTTGCGCTACATTATGGTGGTCATTCTGACCCTGGCGGTCTTTGACCGCCAGGGCGGAGGACCGCGGGAGCACCGCCGACAGGCCGGCGGTGCTCCAATGGGGATTCCGACCGCGGCGGTAAAGCCGCGGTCGGACCGGCACCACTGGCGGGGTCCCGCCAGTGTACCGCGGCCCCATTGAATCCTCCGCGGCGGCGCAGCTTGCTGCACCGCCGCGGGGATTCCGACCCCCCCTACCGCCATCCAGATCCCGGCGGTCGGACCGCCGAGATCCGGATGGCGGTAGGGGGGGTCGCGGGGCCCCTGGGGGCCCCTGCAGTGCCCATGCCACTGGCATGGGCATTGCAGGGGCCCCCGTAAGAGGGCCCCTACATGTATTTCACTGTCTGCTGCGCAGACAGTGAAATACGCGACGGGTGCAACTGCACCCGTCGCACAGCTTCCACTCCGCCGGCTCGATTCCGAGCCGGCTTCATCGTGGAAGCCTCTTTCCCGCTGGGCTGGCTGGCGGTCTGAAGGCGACCGCCCGCCAGCCCAGCGGGAAAGTCAGAATTACCGCCGCGGTCTTTCGACCGCGGAACGGTAACCTGACGGCGGGACTTTGGCGGGCGGCCTCCGCCGCCCGCCAAGGTCAGAATGAGGGCCTATGTCTGTGCCAGGCATAATGTATGCAAAGAGGGTGTTCCCCCATTAGGGGAGCAAAAAATAGCGACCATGTGGTCGACTTCTGCCGGCAACGGTGGGCGGTTCCTGATGTCCAGTGAGGTAGGTTCGGGCATCCACAATTTTTGACGGCTTGGAGTGCTGTATGTGGCCCTGTAAAATGTGTCACAACAACAATATACGTTTCAAATAATTTGAAGCATCCTAAATCTGTTTTGTTGTGTAGGTCTGGCTACACAACCACCAATGTAATGTGTTGCAGGGCACACTTTAACCAGACACTTGTATGTATGTGTTTGTGTGGAATGGTTGTAATCCTGAGCTGTGTACTGTGTGCATGTAACATATCCCATCTTGTACAAGTACCCTAGATCATCATATGGTTCAAATGTTCTGACATATCTACATGGCTGAATATAAATTCAAAATCAGCAAACAATGAGTCAGTGAAGGGTGATTTATATTGTGAAGCTACGACTATTAGAAAATATATGTGACATGACTCAACAAAAGTTAAAATGTTAAGGGGTCAGTCACGGTGAATGAAATCATTGGAGTAGATGCCACACCATTCGGAGTCCAAAGTCCAGAGTAATCCTCCCATTAGAAATGGTAGGTGTTAGAAATGGGGTCTTTGGTTGACAGTCAGGTTACCCCCTGTTCAAGCAAGGACCCTCACTCTAGTTAGGATAAAAGAGAATCACCCTCAGCTAACCCCTGCTTACCCCCTTGGTAGCTTGGCAGAGCAGTAGGCTTAACCTCAGAGTGCTGGGCGTAAAGTATTTGTACCAACACACACAGTAACTTAGTGAAAACACTACAAAATGACACAACACCAGTTTAGAAAAATAGGAACTATTTATCTAGACAAAACAAGACCAAAACGACAAAAATCCAACATACACAAGTCAAGTTATGATTTTTTGAAGGTTTAAAATAAAAAGAGTCTTTAGGTAGTTGTAACAACACACTAGCGCTGCTAGCGTGTAAATGTACCTGGTTTGCGTCAAAAATAACCCCGCACGGGCTGTGCGCGTCGAAAATAACCCTGCACGGTTATATGCGTCGAAAACAACTCGGCACGGCGATGCGCGTCGAAACAGCCAGCCACGCGACGGTCCGGAAGTCCCGCGGCGCAGGTTGCGATCTCTCAGCCTTCGTCAGCGATGCTGCGCGTCGTTTCTCCTGCTCCGGGCGTCGATTCTCCGGTCGCGTTTCCTGCGGCGTCGTTTCTCAGCTGCGGAGCCGGCGTCGCGTCGTTTTCTCAGCCGCGATCGGATTCGCGTCGATCTTTTCTCCGCACGGCGCTCGGTGCGTGTATTTTTGTCCTTGGGCTGCCAGCCTCTCCTTTCAGGGTCCCAGGAACTGGAAGGGCACCACAGAGCAGAGTAGGGGTCTCTCCAGAGACTCCAGGTGCTGGCAGGAAGAAGTCTTTGCTATCCCTGAGACTTCAACAACAGGAGGCAAGCTCTACATCAAGCCCTTGGAGATTTCTTCTTCAAGATGGAAGGCACACAAAGTCCAGTCTTTGCCCTCTTACTCTGGCAGAAGCAGCACTGCAGGAAAGCTCCACAAAGCACAGTCACAGGCAGGGCAGCACTTGTTCCTCAGCGATCAGCTCTTCTCCAGGCAGAGGTTCCCCTTGATTCCAGAAGTGTTTCTAAAGTTTGTAAGTTTGGGTGCCCTTCTTATACCCATTTTAGTCTTTGAAGTCACCTTCCTTCAAAGGGGACTCACACCTTCTTGTGAAATCCTGCCTTGCCCAGGCAAGGCCTCAGACACACACCAGGGGGCTGGAGACAGCATTGTCAGAGGCAGGCACAGTCCTTTCAGATGAGAGTGACCACTCCACCCCTCCCTCCTAGCAGAGATGGCTAATCAGGAAATGCAGATCACACCCCAGCTCCCTTTGTGTCACTGTCTGGTGTGAGGTGAAAAACAACCCAACTGTCAAACTGACCCAGACAGGGAATCCACAAACAAGGCAGAGTCACAGAATGGTTTAAGCAAGAAAATGCTCACTTTCTAAAAGTGGCATTTCCAAACTCACAATCTTAAAATCAACTTTACTAAAAGATGTATTTTTAAATTGTGAGTTCAGGGATCCCAAACTCCACATGTCCATCTACTCTCTAGGGGAATCTACACTTTAATCATATTTAAAGGTAGCCCCCATATTATCCTATGAGAGAGACAGACCTTGCAACAGTGAAAACGAAATTGGTAGTATTTCACTGTTAGGACATATAAACCACATTACTATATGTCCTACCTTATCCATACACTGCACCCTGCCCTTGGGGCTACCTAGGGCCTACCTTAGGGGTGCCTTACATGTAAGGAAAGGGAAGGTTTAGGCCTGGCAAGTGGGTACACTTGCCAAGTCGAATTTACAGTGTAAGAATACACATACAGACACTGCAGTGGCAGGTCTGAGACATGATTACAGAGCTACTTATGTGGGTGGCACAACCAGTGCTGCAGGCCCACTAGTAGCATTTGATTTACAGGCCCTGGCACCTCTAGTGCACATTACTAGGGACTTACTAGTAATTCAAATATGCCAATCATGGATGAACCACTTACATACAATTTAAACAGGAGCACTTGCACTTTAGCACTGGTTAGCAGTGGTAAAGTGCCCAGAGTAACAAAAACAGCAAAATCAGAGTCCAGCACACATCAACAACCTGGGGAACAGAGGCAAAAAGTTAAGGGAGACCACGCCAAGGATGAAAAGTCTAACACGTGTCCCCCCCAGCTAAAAGTGGGGAGCAACTACCCAACCTCATGGGAGTTCTCATCACTAAGGCGGAAGAACCTGGACAGACCATCAGCATTGGCGTGTTCTGTACCGGGTTGATGTTCCACCGTAAAGTCCATCCCCTGTAGGGAAATGGACCACCTCAACAGTTTTGGGTTCTCACCCCTCATCTGCATTAACCATCTGAGGGGTCTGTGGTCGGTCTGAACTCGGAAGTGAGTCCCAAACAAGTAGGGTCTTAGCTTCTTCAGTGCCCAGACCACAGCAAACGCTTCACGTTCTATGGCACTCCACCTACGTTCCCTGGGTAGTAACCTCCTGCTAATGAAGGCTACGGGTTGATCTAGGCCCTCTTCATTCAGCTGTGAGAGTACTGCTCCAATACCATGCTCTGAGGCGTCTGTCTGTACAACAAACTCCGTGGAGTAGTCAGGTGCCTTCAGCACAGGTGCTGTGCACATGGCAGCCTTCAGGGCATCAAAAGCGTTCTGGCAAGCCTCTGTCCAGATCACTTTCTTGGGTTGCTTCTTAGAAGTCAACTCAGTTAAGGGGGTAACAATGGTACCATATCCCTTAACGAACCTCCTATAGTATCCTGTGAGACCTAAAAAGGCTCTCACTTCAGTCTGGGTCTTGGGAGGCTCCCAAGCCAGAATCGTGTCGATCTTAGGCTGTAGGGGTGCCACCTGGCCACTCCCCACCTGGTGTCCTAAGTACACAACAGAACCCTGCCCTATTTGGCACTTGCTCGCCTTAATAGTGAGGCCTGCCTTCTGCAGGGCCTCTAACACTCTCCAGAGGTGTTGCAGGTGTTCCTCCCATGTGGAACTAAACACAGCAATGTCATCCAGGTAGGCGGCACTGAACTCATCCAGTCCTGCCAACACCTGGTTGACCAACCTCTGAAAGGTGGCAGGGGCATTCTTCATCCCAAAGGGCATCACATTGAAGTGGAAGTGCCCATCGGGGGTAGAGAATGCTGACCTCTCCTTTGCCCCTTCAGTTAAGGCAATCTGCCAGTACCCAGATGTTAAATCAAACGTACTGAGGTACTTGGCAGCTCCTAACCGATCAATGAGCTCATCAGCTCGGGGGATGGGGTGTGCGTCAGTCTTGCTGACCGCATTGAGACCCCGGTAGTCCACACAGAACCTAAGTTCTGGGGTGGCACCAGGAGCAGTAGCCTTTGGGACCAAGACCACTGGGCTGGCCCAAGGACTGCTGGAGTGCTCAATAACCCTTAGGGCTAACATTTTGGAGACTTCCTCCTTAATGCAAGCCCTCACCCTGTCAGTCACCCTGTAAACCTTATGTTTAACAGGTGTACTGTCCCCAGTGTCCACATCATGTGTGCACAGGTGTGTGACTCCTGGGATCAGGGAAAACAGTGAGGCGAACTGTCCCAGCACGTGGCGACAGTCCCTCTGCTGTTCCTCAGTCAGGGAGGGGGAGAGGATCACTCCCTCCACAGACCCATCTTTCTCTCCTGCAGACAGGAGGTCAGGAAGAGGCTCACTCTCTTCCTCCACCCCGTCATCTGTCGCTAGGAGCATGGATAGCTCAGTTCGCTCAAAGTGTGGTTTGAGGCGGTTGACATGTAGGACCCTCAAGGGGTTCCTGGGGGATTGCAAGTCTACCAGATAGGTGACCTCGCTCTTTCTTTCCACCACCTCAAAAGGCCCAGTCCACTTATCTTGGAGAGCCCTAGGCTCCACTGGTGCCATGACCCACACTTTTTGTCCAGGCTGAAACTCAACCAGAGTGGCATTCTGGTCGTACCACCGTTTCATGTCCTCCTGGCTTGCTTCCAGGTTCTCCTGAGCGAGACTCCTGAAGCGGGCAGTCTGGTTTCTTAGTGCCAGCATGTAGCTAAATACATCCTGGGGTGGTTTACTAGGAGCTTTCTCCAAAGCCTCCTTCACCAGACTGAGCGGTCCCCTCACAGGGTGGCCATAGATGAGCTCAAAGGGGCTAAAGCCAAGTCCCTTTTGAGGCACCTCCCTGTAAGCGAACAGAAGGCATGGCAAGAGGACGTCCCACTTACGCCTCAAGGGCTCCGACAGGCCCTGAATCATGCCTTTCAAGGTGCGGTTGAATCTCTCAACCAGACCATTACTTTGGGGGTGGTAAGGGGTGGTGAACTTGTAGGTTACCCCACACACCTTCCACAGAGACTTCATATAAGTGGATATGAAGTTTGTACCCCTATCAGATACTACCTCCTTGGGGAACCCCATGCGGGTAAAAACCCCCATCAAGGCACGTCCCACCACGGGGGCGGTGACCGTCCTTAGAGGAATAGCTTCTGGGTACCGTGTGGCATGGTCCACCAAGACCAGGATGAACCTGTTGCCCATGGCTGTCTTGGGATCCAGAGGCCCCACAATGTCAATTCCTACCCTTTCAAAGGGAGTACTGACTACCGGTAAAGGTTGGAGGGGAGCTTTGCATTTCCCCCCACTCTTGCCACTTGCCTGACAAGTCTGACAAGATCTACAATAAGCAGCTGACTGCTTGTTCATCAAGGGCCAGTAAAAGTGGGAGACAAGCCTCTTATAGGTCTTGTCCTGCCCTAGATGTCCTGCCAAAGGCACATCATGAGCCAAACCCAGTAGGAAGGTCCTGAAGCCCTGGGGTACCACCAGCATACGAGCTGACCCCGGCTCAGGAACCTTAGGCTCACTATACAGGAGGCCATCCTCCCAATAAATCAGGTGAGTACCTGGCGCCCCGCCAGCCGCCTGGGCTGCAGCCTGCTGCCGCAGTCCCTCAAGAGTAGGGCACTCCTTCTGCGCTGTGCAGAATACTTCCCTGGTGGGTCCCCCTTCCTGCTGCCACTGCGACAGCTCGGGGACCTCCCCCAGTTCAGCCACCTGTTCCCCTGTAGGTTCCGGGGCATCACCCTCAGGCTCTGCCTCCTCCCGGACCGTGGGAACTTCTGGGGCGGGTTTCCCGCGCCTCCTGCCTTTCCTCTTCTTGGCGGTCCCCTGGGCCACTGTTTCAGGCTCCAGGGGCTCTTGACTACCCTGATTGGCTGCCATAGACCGGGTGGATACGCATACCCACCCAGGCAGACCCAACATCTCCAAGTGAGACCTGTGTTCCACCTCCTTCCAAGGGGAATCTTCCAGGTCGTTGCCTAGCAAACAATCAACAGGCATGGTTGGACTCACAGCTACTTTCCAGGAACCTGAGACCCCCCCCCATTCAAAGGGAACCTGCGCCACTCTGCAGAGGCGCTCAGAATTGTCTACTGCAACTACTTGGTGAAGTACCCGGGGATCAATCTGCTCTTCAGACACCAGGTGACTCCTCACTGTAGTCACACTGGCTCCAGTGTCCCTTAGAGCCTCCACCCTCTGTCCATTGATGGTCACCCATTGCCTGTACTTCTTAGTGTTATCAGGCACTAGGTTTCTCTGGACCATCTCACTGTCCCCTAGTGAGACAAGGGTCATTTCTGCTGGTTCCCACCCACCTGAAACCAACTCCTCCCCAAGCGCTACACTGGCCAAACCCTGGGACGGTGCACCAGTGGGTGCCGGTGTACTTTTGGGGCATTTGGGGTCCCCCCTCACATGACCCACCTGGTTACATGAATAGCACTTACGTAGGGGACCACCTGCCATTGGCTTCCCTCTGGAGAACCATGGCTTGTTTTCACTGGGGGTTTGGGAATTCTTACCCTGGGAATCAGTTTGGGGCCCTTTAGAGAACTCATCCTGTTTGCCCTTACCCCCCCCTTTCGTCTGAGAGGGACCCTGCCCACCCTTGGCGTGGTCTCCCCCATACCTCTTTTGGACCCTGGTGCTCTCCCAGCGGTCCGCTTCCTGTGCAAGCTTCCTGGGGTCAGTCAGCTTGCTGTCAATGAGGTGCTGGCGCAGCTCTGGAAAACATAAACTGTACAAGTGCTCCCAAGCAATTAAATTGTAAAGCCCCTCATACGCGTTTACCTTACTGCCCTTCACCCAACCATCCAGTGACCTGCAACAAGAATCAACACATTCCAACCATGTTTGGGATTCCTTTCTCTTGTAGGATCTAAACTTCTCCTTGTACTGCTCAGGGGTGAGACCATACCTGGTAAGTAAGGCCTCCTTCATGGCAGGGTAGGTGAGACTCTGAGCATCCCCTAAGGCCGTCAGTGTGTCCCTCCCCTCTGCCTCAAAATGCTTCCACAGGGCTGCCCCCCAATGAGCTTCAGGGACCAGGTTCATGTGGAGAGCTGACTCATAACCCTTGAACCACAAGTAGATATCATCCTCCCTCTTATAATCCCTCACAAGGTCTTTTGGGATGTGTACCCTTCTCTCAGGCTGCACTGTAGAATTGCTGCCACCATCCCTACTGGACTGGCTTCTATGATCTATCTCTTTCAAGCTAAGCTCATGAGCCATTGTTATCTTCTTCTCCTCAAGGGCTAGCCTTCTCTGCTCCAATTGGTACTCCCTTTCTGCCTGTCTGTCCTGTAACTCTTCAGGTGTCAGACCCTTGGAGGATACACTGCTACTTGCCCTAGAGATTCTCCCCTGAGACATAGCAGGCCCACCCACTACATCAGTGTGAGTGACTTGCAACTCCTCTTCCCCCTCTGGCTCCTCATCTGTGTGCCCCTCAGCTGCTTTGGCTGTCACCCAGGCCCTCAGCGCCTTTTGCAGCTCATCCTTCTTGGATGAGCTCTTAATGGGACAGCCAACATTACTACAAAACTGCTTCAACTGAGCCACCTTGTAGCTCTCCAATTTCTCCAAGTCAAAAGCAGCTTCAGCTACGGCATCTCCAGACTGAGACATGATGAGAGGTTAAAAAAAATATGCACAGTTCCAAAAACAGAAAAGCAAGTTCTCAAATGAAGTTTCAGCAAAGTCAATCCCGGGATCAGCGAAAAAAAAAAGAAACTAAATGCAGAGAAAAACAGTCCAAGTAAAAAACAAAAATCACAAGACTAGTAGTATGTGGTCACGTAGTGGTCTGAGATCAAAACAGTAGTGTACACTTAATTACTGTATGTCAAGTACAAATACAAGTCCAAATCCCGACCGCTGGTCACCAATGTTAGAAATGGGGTCTTTGGTTGACAGTCAGGTTACCCCCTGTTCAAGCAAGGACCCTCACTCTAGTTAGGATAAAAGAGAATCACCCTCAGCTAACCCCTGCTTACCCCCTTGGTAGCTTGGCAGAGCAGTAGGCTTAACCTCAGAGTGCTGGGCGTAAAGTATTTGTACCAACACACACAGTAACTTAGTGAAAACACTACAAAATGACACAACACCAGTTTAGAAAAATAGGAACTATTTATCTAGACAAAACAAGACCAAAACGACAAAAATCCAACATACACAAGTCAAGTTATGATTTTTTGAAGGTTTAAAATAAAAAGAGTCTTTAGGTAGTTGTAACAACACACTAGCGCTGCTAGCGTGTAAATGTACCTGGTTTGCGTCAAAAATAACCCCGCACGGGCTGTGCGCGTCGAAAATAACCCTGCACGGTTATATGCGTCGAAAACAACTCGGCACGGCGATGCGCGTCGAAACAGCCAGCCACGCGACGGTCCGGAAGTCCCGCGGCGCAGGTTGCGATCTCTCAGCCTTCGTCAGCGATGCTGCGCGTCGTTTCTCCTGCTCCGGGCGTCGATTCTCCGGTCGCGTTTCCTGCGGCGTCGTTTCTCAGCTGCGGAGCCGGCGTCGCGTCGTTTTCTCAGCCGCGATCGGATTCGCGTCGATCTTTTCTCCGCACGGCGCTCGGTGCGTGTATTTTTGTCCTTGGGCTGCCAGCCTCTCCTTTCAGGGTCCCAGGAACTGGAAGGGCACCACAGAGCAGAGTAGGGGTCTCTCCAGAGACTCCAGGTGCTGGCAGGAAGAAGTCTTTGCTATCCCTGAGACTTCAACAACAGGAGGCAAGCTCTACATCAAGCCCTTGGAGATTTCTTCTTCAAGATGGAAGGCACACAAAGTCCAGTCTTTGCCCTCTTACTCTGGCAGAAGCAGCACTGCAGGAAAGCTCCACAAAGCACAGTCACAGGCAGGGCAGCACTTGTTCCTCAGCGATCAGCTCTTCTCCAGGCAGAGGTTCCCCTTGATTCCAGAAGTGTTTCTAAAGTTTGTAAGTTTGGGTGCCCTTCTTATACCCATTTTAGTCTTTGAAGTCACCTTCCTTCAAAGGGGACTCACACCTTCTTGTGAAATCCTGCCTTGCCCAGGCAAGGCCTCAGACACACACCAGGGGGATGGAGACAGCATTGTCAGAGGCAGGCACAGTCCTTTCAGATGAGAGTGACCACTCCACCCCTCCCTCCTAGCAGAGATGGCTAATCAGGAAATGCAGATCACACCCCAGCTCCCTTTGTGTCACTGTCTGGTGTGAGGTGAAAAACAACCCAACTGTCAAACTGACCCAGACAGGGAATCCACAAACAAGGCAGAGTCACAGAATGGTTTAAGCAAGAAAATGCTCACTTTCTAAAAGTGGCATTTCCAAACTCACAATCTTAAAATCAACTTTACTAAAAGATGTATTTTTAAATTGTGAGTTCAGGGATCCCAAACTCCACATGTCCATCTACTCTCTAGGGGAATCTACACTTTAATCATATTTAAAGGTAGCCCCCATATTATCCTATGAGAGAGACAGACCTTGCAACAGTGAAAACGAAATTGGTAGTATTTCACTGTTAGGACATATAAACCACATTACTATATGTCCTACCTTATCCATACACTGCACCCTGCCCTTGGGGCTACCTAGGGCCTACCTTAGGGGTGCCTTACATGTAAGGAAAGGGAAGGTTTAGGCCTGGCAAGTGGGTACACTTGCCAAGTCGAATTTACAGTGTAAGAATACACATACAGACACTGCAGTGGCAGGTCTGAGACATGATTACAGAGCTACTTATGTGGGTGGCACAACCAGTGCTGCAGGCCCACTAGTAGCATTTGATTTACAGGCCCTGGCACCTCTAGTGCACATTACTAGGGACTTACTAGTAATTCAAATATGCCAATCATGGATGAACCACTTACATACAATTTAAACAGGAGCACTTGCACTTTAGCACTGGTTAGCAGTGGTAAAGTGCCCAGAGTAACAAAAACAGCAAAATCAGAGTCCAGCACACATCAACAACCTGGGGAACAGAGGCAAAAAGTTAAGGGAGACCACGCCAAGGATGAAAAGTCTAACAGTAGGTAATTTAGGATCAGTCCAGAGTGAATGTGTAACACATAAAGGAGGTCTTTAAGGAAGAGGGTTATTGCTGGCAGTGGTGGGTGTCTTGCCATCTGAACCTCCTGAATGCTTTGCTAGATGTCTCTCCTTGCGGGGGCATCAGCTGCCACAGAGGCAGGGGTGTCTGTAGCTTGTTGTTCCTCTGGCAGGGCCTCCCTTCCTGTGGCTGGTGGAGATGTTTATAGGCCTGCTGTTGATGAGTCAAAGGAAGGGGGAGACTCGTTTTGAAAAGCTCTGCTCAGGGTGGTGTGTATGTCCCTCAACTTCTCTGGTAGGGAGGCCATGTTGACATTGTGGGCCTCTATCTGTTTAGGCATGTCCATTTGCATGTCCCTCTGTGGCTGCTTGATTACCCGCAGTTCGGTCAACACCTGACTAATCATGCCTTGGGACTCCTAATAGACCCCCAAGATGTGCCTGATTGTGTCCTAACCGAAAGCAGCCCTAGTGGCCTCAACCTGGTGTCCCACAGTATCCCTCCCATGCACCTTACCCCGACTGGCCTGTCCCCCTACTACAGGGTGCCCTCTCCAACTTGTTCCTGGACCCTCACTGTCTGAAGTGTTGCATTGCAACTGAGGATCCAGGACTGGAGGCACAAGATGGTGGACACTGTGCTATGTACACAAGTTGGGGGCGAATGGTTGCCTGGGATGTTGAAGCAATAGGAATGAGAGGTGAAGTTGTGGGCTAAGTGAGCCTCACTGTTGCCGTCTGACCAGGATACCCTGATGGGTCAAACCGTCCTCCATGTCCAGATGTCCAGAAGTGTTGTGATCACTGAGGGCTTTGCTTAGGGGGTATTGGTAGTCTGTTCCATGGACGTCTGTGTGCCCAGTGGTACATCTACCTGTTGATGTAAAATATACATTGTTACTGGTTACATTGTGACATCTACCTCCAAAGGTTTAGTGTTAAAATAAGCAGAGACCTTGGGCAAAGTTAAGTTGTAGTTAATCCAATTGTGCCAAGTAAGCATGGTACTGGGTGATTCAACATAACATGTGTAAAGCATTCCAACCCAATTTTACTCAAGCAGCTGATGAGGTGTGCAGATCAGTAGCACTTTGGAGGATGGCCTGAAAATGACATTTTACCACAAGTGCAGCCAATACAGTGGAGAGGCATGGTATGGCTTTGACAATTTTGAGGCCTAGTTGAGTGGGATGCAGGGAGACCCAGGACTTTGTTGAATCTGTGACTGGAGTCATCATGTGCACAGTGCTGTGTCAGTGTGTCTACTGCTGCTACCAATCTGTCGGTGCACCTTGAGGCCTTAGAAATACTTTTATGCACACTGGGTAAGTTTTCATTCCTGTCCTCAATAGTTCCATCTTGGGTTGGCAGGTCAAGATGGAGCTAGGTAGTCAGACACATCTCTGATTCGAGCATGATGTGTGCTTTATCACTCCCAGGTGAGTAAACTTCACTTGGGAGTTGATAAACAGGGGTCTTTGGACAAGAGAACACTGGGCTGGTGGTTGGAGTTATAGAAACAAGGCCTGCTGGGAGTTGCAGTCAGGTCACTCCCTCTACTACTGACACTATACAAATGTTATCCTCCCAGGTGAGTACACTTCAATTTAGAGTTAACAAACAGGGGCATTTGGACAAGTGAACACTGGGCTGGTGGTTGGAGGTACCGAAACAGTGCCTCTTGGGAGTTGCAGTCAGGTCACTCTCTCCACCACACGCACTTGACAAATGTTATCCCCCCAGGTGAGTACACATCATAAGGGAGTTGACAAACAGGGGTATTTGGACAAGTGAACACTGGGCTTGTGGATGGAGTTACAGAAACCAGGCCTGCTGGGAGTTGCAGGCCAGGTCACTCCCTCTACTCCCCAAAATTGACATCTGTTGTGTATTACGTATCTGTATGCAGGCTGCATTTAGGTTTGAGCATACATTTACATTTTGGAACATACCATGGTTCCTGGAATGTGCTTTTGTTATTGTAAGATTTCCAGGCACCATTGGACTTGTAGCATTTGATGGGCCTTGGTAGCTGTGATGCTGGGTCCAACAACACAGACTGACAGTGTTAACACTCAGATACTCTAAGTATTGAATGTTGGTGAGGTACATGAACAGGACAGTGGCAAAAGGTGAGCTGTAAGCATGCATAGCATTGCATTTTTGTGACCGTTTTTTTCTTTTGTAACTTACAAGATTCCACTCCTCCAGGTATTCCTGTCAAGCCCTCAGCATGCAGGATGGCCAAAACTTTCTCCTCCCAGGAGAAGAGTATTAATGTGGCATTCGGAGGGCTACCACCAGTCTTCTTCGCCGGTAGCTGGTGCCTGGAGACCAGGGAACGGACCTTGCCCCTACGGTCTTTCCACCTTTTCCTGATGTCCTTCTTTGTGCACAGGGTGGTGCCTAGAGCATTCACTCTGTCAACAATCCTGTTCCACATTTCCATTTTCCTACTGAGAGGAACTCAGTGCTCCAAACAATTGTGGCTCTACTCTTATGATTTCATCCACCATGACTCTTAACACCTCTTCAGAGAAACAGGGATTTTTTACACATGACATGGTGGATAAAAAAAGAGGGTAACAAGGACTTACTTAGCAGAGGAAGTGCAATAGGTCGTGTGTGTAGGGTGTTCTATGCAATGGTGGAAAAAGGGGTGCCTAATCTATGTAAAAATCAATATGTGCTGGTCATGGTTGTTTGGCTCCGTGTGGAAATGCAAAGGACTGTGGTCTGTGAAGGAGTGTGTTTTAGAGTGTGCTTTGCAGGTGTGTCCACTTGGCCAATGTGTGTCAGCTGTGTTGTTGAATTCATCCAATATGCACTTGTCTGTTATTTTACTGTCCGCAAACCATAGTGATCAACCGCCATTGGCTGACCTCCATGAGGGGACCGCCATGGCAACTGTGTGAATTCAATATGCTTGCTGGTTGGTTGCGGCTCTGGAGTTCAGACTGTCTATATCCAAGCCACTGCGCGAGTGGAAGTTTGCCTTTTTTGCTACCTATATGACCCATAATACAACAGTCTGGGGGACCACTGACTTGGCAGTCTTTTAAGGGCTGCCAACATGGCGGTCTGCCTGGCCGTCCGCCAAACTTGTAAACAGGCCCTAAGTGACTTGTCCAGAATCAAAGGATGTTGAGTCAACGTCGAGACTAAAATCTGGTTCCCCAGCTCCGAAGTCAGCAGCTCTGGCTGTTGTGCCACATCCTCTCCCCTACATTAACTAATTATATGTGACGCGTAAGTAATTAGATACAAATGAGGAGTTTACATATCTTAGTTAGGCCTTAACTATTTTCATCTGAGTGCTGTGAAGGAATAATCATTCACAAGGTAGTGAGATTAACCCCCACCCACCTGAAGGAGCACAAGGGTAGTAAGGGGCAGACACATCAAGGCACAAAATAGTCAACAGATACGCATGTAAAACACCAAAAAGATAATTAACTTTGATATAATGCTGGGCTGATATTTATCCCGCAGTTCTTATACAAAGTGGGAATGTGGCATAAAAATGTGCCAACCACTGCGCAAATGGGTCTCGTGGAAAAATAAGGCACTGTTGAGCCTTTGTAATGAGATTTAAGTTAAACAATAAAAACATGGAATGCTGTGGTCTTTGAATGACAGCCATGGCAATGACAACAAAGGGAATGGCTTTACACAGCTTCAAATCAACCTCGAGTTAGTAATGGGAGGCAAAATCAAGGCACTTGCACTAAGGGAAAGTAGCTCTGAAGGGCTGAGAAGTACACCTTTACATGTAAGCCCCATCAGTAATTTTGATGGCAACTAGAAGCTGCTTTTTATGTGAAAGAATTATAATTCTCCTCATACCTCATTGACAGCTGTTTTTCAGTTTCACAGTCTTCACCACTCTCCACTTTGACGCATCTTCTACCTCTCCTCTACTCCCTAACAGTAGACTGCTATCTTTCAAAGCTACTTGTTCTCTTTAGATTAATTAATAAAAGAGCAAAGTCTTCTACCTTCCTAGAGGCTTGGTACCTGCTCATCTACTTACCCTTCAATATTTCCTATTGACTCTTTTAGGGCCTGATTTAAGAAAAGTGGTGTTGCACCCAGTGCAGCGCCACTTTTCTCGTGCCCCTTAGTGTCCCCCTAACGCCACCATGTGTGCGCAGTATCCAAGATGCGGCTCACCATGGTGTTAGTTAGGGAACTAGCGTCAGAAGTTTTGACGCTTGTATGGAGCTTTGAAGGATTAGCGTCTCCAAAAGTTTGGGGCTAATCCTGCAAAGCCCTTGAGGTCCATTGTAAACAATGATGTGCCTCCATTTAACACCTGCTCTGAGCAGACATTGAAAGTGGTGAAAAAAATTACGCAAAGAAATCTCTTAGATTTCTTTGCACAATTTTTTCAGCATCAAAATTTGTTATGAGGACTCTTGGTATACTCTGCATATGCTGCCAAACCTCTCCACCCCAAAACAGCACATTACATACAATTACTCACTCTTATCTTTAAAGTCTTGAAACACTTTCCCTTAACTACCTAGTTCAAATGAATAACAGATACAGGTCATCAAGCAACCTTATATTTATAAACCTGAACCTTAATGCAAGTTGAGAAAGATGTATCTCCTCTCCTATAGCTCACTTACTCAACCATGAGATCTTAGACAATGTTAACCCTATGTCAACCTCCACAGCCTGAGCTCCACCCTGACTGCGAAGTCTCCCTGTGGTAAAGTATAGGGAAAATTATAAAAAGTTTATTTAACTAAAAAATAAATATATAAATTATTTTTATGTTAAATATTGATGTAAGTTAATTTTGTATACGTATGTTAAATAAAAAGCATCCACATTATTAAATTAAGTTTTAATTAAAATGGAAATATATTAAATTAAAATCACATTATTTTTCTGACATTTTATTTTTAAAGGTGCATTAATAATTATTAAAAGTGGTGTATCAAATTAATTAAAATCAAATTCATTATCTTCAGTAAACTTAATTGTTACATTATTTTTTACAATTCAAACTAGATTATTAAAATATGTAAATTTATTTTTATTCAAAAGCACAAACATGCTCATAAGTGTAAGTTGCATTTCTGAATCACATTTGTGAATACCGAAAAGTAGTAAACTTACTCAAAAGTGTAAACTACCTTTGTGAGTCAGGCCCAATTTCCTTTCATGTACAGAAAATGGAAACGCTGAATGTGCAGATTTGTGAAAACAGTCTCTTGGGTAATTATGTTGAACGCTAGGTAAAATAACTATTTAGTGTTAACACCACATTAGGTAGAGTCAACTTGAGAATCAATCAGAAAAAAAACACATATAGGGGGTCATTCCAACCCTGGCGGTCTCTGACCGCCAGGGCGGAGGGCAGCGGAAGCACCGCCAACAGGCTGGCGGTGCTTCCTGGGCTATTCTGACCGCGGCGGTAAAGCCGCGGTCAGAAAAGGGGAACCGGCGGTTTCCCGCCGGTTTTCCCCTGGCCCAGGGAATCCTCATGGCGGCGCTGCTTGCAGCGCCGCCATGGGGATTCCGACCCCCCTCCCGCCAGCCTGTTTCTGGCGGTTTTCACCGCCAGAACCAGGATGGCGGGAACGGGTGTTGTGGGGCCCCCTAACAGGGCCCCATACAGATTTTCACTGTCTGCTTTGCAGACAGTGAAAATCGCGACGGGTGCCACTGCACCCGTCGCACCCCTGCAACTCCTGACCGCGGAGCGGCCATTCTGCGGTAACCGCATGGCGGGCGGCGAACGCCGCCCGCCGCGGTCAGAATGACCGCCATAGTGGTTTGTGAAATAAAACTGCTAGATGCCCTGAACTTCTGGCCAAGTAGAAAGAAGACCATAAATAAAAGAAACATCAGCAGGGCTTCAAAACTGGGCTTTGGAAGGACATCCTGTAGACAGAACAGCATTAACATGAGTTCTTAGGCAAATGTCATGGGTCTTACTGTTGATCAGAGCAGTGAAAACCCCAATAACAGAAATGTACTGAACAGTTCTTTGGAGGCATGGCTACACAGTATTCACACAAATACCTAATAGCTCACTATTGAACTGTTTCTATGGCCATGGCCATTTATCTCAAGTCAAATTGTTTCCCTAAGAAATTAAGCACTAACCATGCATTAAATGCCATAGTCTTACTACCTTTTCAAATACTGCTTTTGGAAAGAAGATTAATTATGTCAACAGGTTCATTGTGTGGAAGCCTGCATTTCTGAAGTCAGGTTAGTAGCCCTAGTTGTTGAAGCCCTTTCAGCTCCAGGATGAGTCCTTGGTCCGTCACTCAAGACTGCCAACACAGGTAGGCTCCAAAGCTGGTAGGGCTTCACTGGTAGGATCTATTCTGGTACTATCATCAACAGTCACAGAAAAAGGAACCGTCTTATTCGTGGACAGAGCATGCCGCAAGTATGACGTGACACTTCCACTTGGTATTAGCATCAACAAGCCAGAAATAACAGAAATGAGAGGTGGACAAAATCTCATCTAACCTCTGGAGAGAAAGGTATTCTAAATGTCTGGACATCAATGGAAAAAATGTGTATTTAACTAAAATGCAAGCAGGTTCATTGTTCTGTTCATTCCCCTACTCTTCTGCATATTTATACAAACATGGCAAGAAGAAGGCAGGAATTCTGGGAGGATAAGAACACGCTATTCAATCTCATGTTGGGTTGTTAAAGTCCTGTTTTTGTACTGTGGAAAGCTCAGCTAAGTTATGTTCTGCCATCCACTAATGTGGAATATCAGGAAAAACAAAACCCAGAACACCAGAACACTCTATCCATTTAGATAACACGTGGCAACTTTGTTTTCCATTGAGACCACTATTACCTGTCCCTTGATAGTATGTCCAAATGGTTTTAGAGCCATTTGCACAGCAACAAACTTCTTCCAATTTAAGGACATAAAAAAGCCAGCCTCACACCTAATTGAAGGCTGTTGGCATATAATGTAATCACCAGGCACTTGACTAATGTAACAACTACTAATGAAAAGTCACACTAATCTCTGACACTAATATCACTGCCTCATATTCTCAGAGGTCTTCAATGAATGATTGACCAATGTACACTGGTACAGACAAGCATGTGGCACCATTAACACACATAAACCTGAAGGAAAGAAGAAAACATGCCAATCTCATTGTCAAATCCTGTTCAGCACAGGAGGGCAGACATGGTTTACTCAACCAAAACCATGGTGATTGAGGTCATTTGCACTGGTGACCCAGTGTCTGTCCTACTATAGCTCTGAAAAACTGGCCAAGTACACATTTTCTGCATTGAACTATGAGGGTAGTGAGGGAACAGTCAAACGCTTCAAAGGGAGGTTGTGTTGAGGGAAAAAGCTCAGAACCCAACAGGCAAACTACAGACTCAATGAGAATTGTCCAACCCAGTGTTTATCTTAGTAATATAAAAGTATTTTCATAATACGGAAAAGAACAGTACAATTCAGTGGCAGTTAACTAGGAGTTGTGATTCGAAGTATGATTTTTAGGTGAGTGTTACACCTCTATGGTGACATCTCCCCTTTCTATGATCTTCTCTAGTGTCTATGGGACTTCTACCTAAGCCTAGGCATAAGCATAGACTAGGCACAGGTGGAGGTCATTATGGTCTCCACTTATGCAGAATTCTGTTCAAACGTTTGTACCCAAAATGGGATTGAATGAGTAATAGTTAATGTCCTCATTGCAGAACAAGATGTTTGCATCTAGCTTAGTCTTTCATTGGTGAGGCTCTGTTACCTGCATACATTGTTGGGGTCATGCAACACTAGTGGACATTCTTCTTCACAGCACTTCCAAAGGAGATGCTGCCAATATGGGGCAACAGCTTAATCCGGGACACTGGCCACGGTGGATGAACAGCACAACATGCCTCTGGGATACTGACTTTCATGCAGACACCAACCCTGGTCACATAGCATCTCTTTGAGTACTCTGCCAGCACTCCCTTCCTTGGTTAAGCAGAACATGGGAACTAGAACAAAGTGGGGTGTCTTGGACCCTAGTTTTATACACATTTTCTATACAGGAAATGTGGATCCATTGTCTAAGGTTTCAGATTTGGAGTGGTTCTCTTTCAAATGCCAATGTCTAGCTGTACCTCAATCACAGCTTTTGTACATGGTGATGGCTCTGACTACAAGTAGCTAGAGACTGACTCCTTGTAGGGGTCGCCAAACCAAGGGAGCAATGAAGTCCGAGATCTTTTTACCTGACTGCCATAAGCATACTTGAAGCCGTAATCAGGGACTCCCTAAAGGGAAGGCCCTGCCAAGAAACTTTCTCACCTTGAACAATAGAAACTGCAATCCCACTCCTCACACATACACCAAATGGCAATGCTCAGAAAGAAATAATCAGCAGCTTTTGACTAAAAAGATCCTCACCCAATTTTTAAAGGCAAGCTTGTCTCCATCCTCTCTCCCTAAAGTGTATGCATTTCCACCCTTTACCCACAAGAACACAGCAAATAAATGTTCACTGTCTTGGGAAGCTCTATCACCATGCATCTTGTGTTGTGTCAAATCAGAGGCAAGTCAAAATGAATCCCAACGGTCCTAGTACTCAGACTTATTCCACACACATAGTCCTGCTTCCACACATGTGCTACACACTCAATGCACATGGACACTCGACACACACATATAGAATGTCAGCATCAGGTTCTGGGGATCAGATAAGGCGGATCATTACATGAGATGAGTCAGTCAGTATGCTCGCCACTTCCTGGGGCAGAACAAAGGTCAGGCCACACTACTGATTCCAAAGACTCAATATGCTGCTACCACCACTTTATGTGATTCTACCAGGGTATGGACAACAGTCCTATGCCTATTATCAGGACTTTTTATATGCATCCCACTAGGTCACAGAAAGGGTTCTGGACCTCCTTTCCCAGAGATAGGCCTAGGATTCTGTGTACACACTAGATTAGCATGATTCCAGGGCCTAAATAAAAAGTTAAAATACCAGTTTCACATACAGGCAGGCACTCAGGGCAGGAGTACTTACCTATTTATCATGCTGGGGACATTCCTATCCCAACATCAGTCAGAGCCCACAACCTGCAAAACAGGATTGAGAAGGAAAATGAGGGGACTTAGAATCAGCATCTACCATGTCTTTATTTCTGGAACAATTTCCTGCCTGAAGCCCCAAAGTTTCTGCATTGGACATGGAAGGAGGAAATTTAATCTGGATGCTTTTTGTCTGATAGAAGGGCCTCAC
The DNA here is from genome assembly GCF_031143425.1 of Pleurodeles waltl. Lineage (NCBI taxonomy): Eukaryota > Metazoa > Chordata > Amphibia > Caudata > Salamandridae > Pleurodeles > Pleurodeles waltl. The sequence goes on along the minus strand of NC_090447.1, from coordinate 330,501,949 downwards.
CCAACTGTGCCCTAAAGCTACCTCAAATTAATTCTGAATCTGAGGACAGTATGAGGTGGGATTCTTGAACACTGATAATGAATTCATGATTGACAGTAGTGGACACACAACCTATGTATGAAGCTCAGCAACCTTGGTGATGAAATGAGTCAGAATTAGTCACTTGCCCTGGTACAGATGCTGAATTGACCCTCAGTTGTAGAGGACCCTCATGAACCAGAGCGCTTGGGAGGACTCTGAAATGACATTTTCAGTACCCAAACACTCAAAAATATCTGATGTGTTGATAAAATTGTAATATGTGTCATTCCTCTTGGAGATCGTAGGTGTCATAAACTAAGCTGGGCTTATCATGGAAGATCTCCATCTTGAAATGTTTAATATGGACTAAAGAGTTGAGTCTGTGATCCATCAACACTTGCTCCATGATGTTTGGAATAAGATTTACACTGAATGATCATCCTGTTGCATTTCCTCCCTTAGGAACAAAAGCACTTTTTCTGAAGACGTTTTGGAATGCCCACCTAAAGCCTACTTTCTTAATAGAATTCTGAGGCCAATGAATACATGATAATGCTACCTCATTGGGCCGAAAATATGTTACATTTTATAGTAAATCCAATCCTGATCATTTGTAACACCCAGGCATCTGCTACAGATATTTTCTCACGTCAGAGACAGCAATAAGCCACCTGCCTACCAGACTTCTCTTCATTGGATCAGGAGGCTGAAATAATCAGGGTAGCTGCATAGCCTTAGTGGTAATGACTGAGAAATTCCATCCTGACACCACCCTCCTCCCTCCATTCTTGGAAGATTGTGACTAGAAAATGTACTCGTTGAGAACGGAACATAGCATATTTATTGGTTTCTACGATAATGGTGATATTCTGAATATGAAATCCGTGCCTTGTCTTGAAATATCTGATGATGTTTTGTTGTTTGAAAGATTGATGATTCAAATAGATAATGACCCTGGAAAAGCATATATCTACTATCCACACCCAGAGACGTATATGTCATGTGGTTGTCAGTTTTGCCATCAATGGTCAGAGCCGCAGCATGGAACTCATCAAAAGCCGTGCCTCACAAATCATTTGCTTGCGGTTTAATGTTAACCACAAATGTGGTACACCAGTCTGCCATCCTTGCAAAAGGCTGTAAATCTTTAAATATAGGCAGAGATGAGGGCACACCAGACGCCCCAGAATGTGAGGTCGTGTTGAGGCTAGCCTAAACCCTTGTCCCCATGATCAGACATGCCCATGTACTCTGAAAACAAGTTTGTGTTTGGTTTTGATGAGAGGTTGTAAATATTACAGACTCATGGCAGAATCCTGTGTTGTGGACTGAGAATTTTCTACTTTTGCTTATTAATTGTCAGGAGTCTCTGACCTTCTAATGCATGATTTGAATGAATTCAGAGTAACCATTGTGTTTTGTGTAATGTTTTATTACCCAGGTTCTGTGGAATACAAGACAACCCCATCAGTTATTAGTGTATAACCAAAATAGGCCTCCCACCCCACTGTGGTTCTTTAAGTGGTCATATCTAATCCTTTATCGGTATCACAGGTATTCAGACATCTGCTTCCTTTGTTCACTCTCGGACAACCCTGGGTATGAGAAGCCAATGGACGCATGTCCAGACCAGGCCCTCAAATTTCTAAAAGATATAGGCCCTCATTACAACATTGGCATTAAAAGCCGCTTACCGCCGTGCAGAAGACCGCCAATACGCCGCCGCGGAAATCTGCCACAGCTATTATGACCCACATCTCGGAATCCGCTGAAATTCAGACACCCACACAAGTCCGCCACACCAAAGGTCAGTGATAAACTGGCAAAAACAAATCCTCCACTGTCACGCCAACAGAAACACGCCCATGCTATCACGGCCCACGAATCTACGCGGCGGTCTTTCAACCGCGGTATTCCATTGGCAGTACACACTGCCGCGCTCAAAATACACACACATCTCCAAAACACCGCCACATTGGACAATTCGAAATACACACACCTGATACACATACAAACACCACTCCCACACAATCAATACTATATAAAACACACACCCACATCACCCACAAACCCCTAGGCCCAAAAATGTTGACGAAGGCCAGAGAGACTGCACAGCATAGACAACCCCACCACACAGAGGCACACAACACCATCATCCACACTACATCCACGCACCTCACACAACACACCACTACACATCACCACACTCATCACCACATACACCACCCCACACATCAACTACACCACCCCATGGCACGGCAAAGACACCCCAGGTTCTCGGAGGAGGAGCTCAGGGTCATGGTGGAGGAAATCGTACGGGTAGAGCCACAGCTATTTGGATCATAGGTGCAGCACACCTCCATAGCTAGGAAGATGGAGATATGGCGAAGAATAGTCGACAGGGTAAACGCAGTGGGACAGCACCCAGGAAATCGGGACGACATCAGGAAGAGGTGGAACGACCTACGGGGGAAGGTGCGTTCCGTGGTCTCCAGGCACAACATCGCGGTACAGCGGACTGGCGGCGGACCCCCACCTGCTCCCCAACAACTAACAACATGGGAGGAGCAGGTCTTGACCATTATGCATCCTGAGGGCCTCGGAGGAGTCGGTGGAGGAATGGACTCTGGTAAGTCAAATCTTAACTATCATATCCCCCACCCTACCTCCATGCATTCACAGACCCCCAGCCTCACCCCTCCCCTATCACTCCAGCTCCTCACATATGTACTACTAACACAAACCACCCATCCCAACACCTAGCCCTGCATGACACAACAAAGCATGGACACCCCTCACTAAAGCATGCCCACTGCACATACCCATAACACCCCCCCAACCATCATCACACAAGCCCCCACACAGGAATGCTAGCACTGGGGTACACGCTCACCCACCCATTGCACACCATGACACACACAGATGCAATAATCATGCTTTTACACACCTGCAGGACCACTACCCAACATCACCAGACAGGAGGGTCCAGACATCTCTACCCCACCCACAGAAGAGGCCCACAGTGATGACAGCAGCTCTGGCCAACTGGATCCAGATGACCAGCCCGGACCATCATGGGCCTCGGGACAGTCGGTTCCCCACACCCAGTCACAGGCCATCACAGACCTGCCACCCACTGGTAACACCAGCACAGCACCCACCCAGCAGGCCCATACCTCCGTACCCAGGACACGTCAATCAGCTGTGTGTCCACCACTACAGGGAACCCAGGATAACCCACCACCCCAACAACAACAGGGACCTGGGGGCAGTGGTAGTGGGCACACGGTCCAGGGGACGGAGGCCCAGGAACACAGGGGAACTGGGAGGGCTGCTGTGCGACAGGGGGCAGACAGGCCAAGGGAACCCACTCTCCACGAGGCCCTCTCCTCCATCATGGGAGCATACCACCACTCCCAGGAGACGATGGCTACGGTCCTGGCCAAGTTTCAGGAGACCCAGCGCCTGCAGGAGGAACAGTATTTGGGCTTCAAGAAGGAACTCAGAAACATCAGCTCCGCCCTGGGCACCATCGTAGGGGTGCTGAAGGAGATACTGAACACCAGGAGGGACACCGTGGCACTCCAAGGGGCCCCTGACACTAGCATGGACGATGAACTGCCCACCACCTCTGCCGGCGCTAGTGGACAGGACGCCCCGCCACAGGACCACCACACCAGCACCCCACCCCCTGCAGACGGAGAACCACCCGCAAGCAGTCCCTGAGATCCAGGAACAGGACAGAGCACGATGGCAAGACCCCCGCCAAGAAATGAGACCACCCTGATTGTCATCCCACTGTCCCACTTTGTAACCCTGTCCATATTGGAACTGCCCCAGCTCCACTTCCTATGCCCATATGGGCAGTGCACCTGTGAGACTAATAGACTGGACTCTGCCATGGACATTCCTCCACCATCACCCCTCACCATTTTACCACCCCCCTCCAATATTTAGCACTTCAATAAACACCCCTGAAGCACAAAACAATCTGGAGTCAGTCTGTGATTTTGAAAATGTTTATTAGCAATGACAGTGACAAAATCCGTTCTCAAATGTAATGTCAACATACCTATGTCACACATCTCAAGTCCATGAGGAATGTAAGCAGATGACACACGTTGGTAACCACACCTGTGAAACCGTAATGGAAATGTACAACTCAGTTACCATATACTGGTTGAAATTGACAGACAGGATAGAGGTAGAAGTGTGAAAGTACTTGTAGTAGGCAGGAATGTGTTCTCACCTGTGTGTCACTGGAAATATTGCTGGATAACTGAGTCCCTGTTGACAATGTCTTCTTCCTCTGCTTCCTCCTCATCACTGTCCACAGGCTCCACAGGCTCCACAGCTGCCACAACACCGTCATCTGGACCATCCTCCTGCAGAAAAGGCACCTGGCGTCGCAAAGCCCGATTGTGAAGCATACAGCAGGCGATGATGATCTGGCACACCTTCCTTGGTGAGTAGAATAGGGAACCACCTGTCATATGGAGGCACCTGAACCTGGCCTTCAGGAGGCCGAAGGTGCGTTCGATCACCCTCCTAGTCCGCCCATGGGCCTCATTGTAGCGTTCCTCTGCCCTGGTCCTGGGATTCCTCACTGGGGTCAGTAGCCATGACAGGTTGAGGTAACCAGAGTCCCCTAATAGCCACAGCCGGTGCCTCTGGAGTTGACCCATCACATAAGGGATGCTGCTATTCCACAGGATGTAGGCGTCATGCACTGAGCCAGGGAACATAGCTTTTACCTGGGAGATGTACTGGTCTGCCAAACATATCATCTGTACATTCATGGAATGATAACTCTTCCGGTTCCTGTACACCTGTTCACTCCTGTGGGGGGGACCAGAGCTACATGGGTCCCATCAATGGCACCTATGATGTCAGGGATATGTCCAAGGGCATAGAAGTCACCTTTAACTGTAGCCAAATCCTCCACCTGAGGGAAAACGATGTAGCTCCGCATGTGTTTCAGCAGGGCAGACAACACTCTGGACAACACGTTGGAAAACATAGGATGGGACATCCCTGATGCCATGGCCACAGTTGTTTGAAAAGACCCACTTGCAAGGAAATGGAGCACTGATAGCACCTGCACTTGAGGGGGGATCCCTGTGGGATGGCGGATAGCTGACATCAGGTCAGGCTCCAACTGGGTACACAGTTCCTGGATTGTGGCACGGTCAAACCTGTAGGTGATGATTAAATGTCGCTCCTCCATTGTCAACAGGTCCACCAGCCGTCGGTACACCGGAGGATTCCGCCATCTCCTCACATGTCCCAGCTGACGGTACCTAGGAAGAACAGCGACCACAGAGTCAAACAACTCAGAGGTATGTACCCACAGTCTACACAGAACACGAAACATAATACAAAAAGTTGTCTGTATGTGTGTTGAGTCTAGGCCTAGGTATGTGTGACGCAGTAGAAAATGAAGCCATGTGGGCCCCTGAAATGGCGGCTGCCTGACCTGTAAACTGGGACAATGGGATGTGAGGTAACTGCGCTGGCGCTGTACACCGTCGTGGTAACGGCCGAAGACCGCGGCGCAATGCTGCATTGGTTAACATTGGACCCTATGGGTCCCAGGAGCCAATGACGAAGTGCGCCGGCGGTGATGATACGCACCACCGTGGACGTCACCGCCACGGGCGTGACCGCCATTTTCTATCTGTTGAATCACTCGATACCTGATTTTCGACAGGAGAGGACCTACACTGCAAGTGCTGCTGTGACCTCGGTCTGGAAGAGACAATGGCTCATGCGTCTGGGGAAAGGGCCCCTGCCTTCACTGCACAGGAGTTGGAAAAGCTCGTGGAAGGGGTCCTCCCCCAGTACACGCTACTCTACGGTCCTCCAGACCAACATGTGAGTACACAGGGAGCAAGTTGTATGGGCTATGCCTGTGTGGAGAGGGCTGGTTGTAAGAAGGAAGTGGCCACAGTTCTGCATGCATTAAGTCCTGTGAATGCATGTGCCACATGGCAAGGGTAGGGATGTGGGCCACTCACTTTGACGGTGCAGTTGGTAATGACTTCTCTTCTTCCCCTGTACATGTCATGTAGGTCAGCGCCCACCAGAAGAAGGATATTTGGCGTGCCATCGCCAAGGACGTCCGGACCCTGGGGGTCCACCAGAGACGGAGCACCCACTGCCGTAAAAGATGGGAGGACATTCGCCGCTGGAGCAAGAAGATGGCGGAGGCTCAGCTGGGGATGGCCTCCCAACGTGGGAGGGGTGCCCGTCGCACCATGACCCCCCCTGATGTTCCGGATCCTGGCGGTGGCCTACCCTGAGTTGGATGGGCGCTTGAGGGCAGCACAGCAGACACAAGGGGGTGAGTACACCCTCATTCAGCGGACTTTGCGTGCAGTGAAGGTGTCTGGGTGGGGGAGGAGGGCTGTGGGATTCCCTAGGCCAGGGCGAGTTCCGTAGGCTAGGCCCCTCCGTAATGCAGGCCATGTGGTACTCCACCCCACCTCTGTAGAGTGCCAAGTACAGGTATACATGCCCCTGTGTCATCTATGTGTACTGATGTCCACCATAGCCATGTAGGCCATATCCTGGGAACTGCATCTGTAGAGCCCAACAGCACGGGGCTGCTGTGTCTGTATTGTCCGCCAACGGTAGCGTTAAGCCATGCACTCAACCTGTCTTTCTTCTGTCGCCCTCCCCCCTTTTTGTGCTCTCCCTGTTCTTTTGTGCATCAGCATCATCAGGCGGAGGTACAGTGGCACCGGAGCACGAGGGAGCTGCATCCCACATGGCCATGGAGGACCACACCACGGACTCTGAATACACCAGTGGGACGGAGGGCGAGGGGAGCTTCACGGCAGTCACAGGATCAGCAACCAGCGACACGGACTCGTCCTCCGATGGGAGCTCCCTTGTGGTGGCGGCAAAATCTGTGCCCCCCACTACTACTGGTACAGCCGCCACCCCCCCTACCAGCACCGCCCTCCCAGCAGCCCCTCAGCCTTTGCCCCGTGCCCGCCCACCCAGGAGGGTGGGCATTACCTTCGCCCCAGGTACCTCAGCCCCTGCCCCTGTCACCTCTGCTGCCCTCAGTGAGGAGGCCATTGACCTCCTCAGGTCACTCACTGTTGGGCAGTCTACCATTTTGAATGCCATCCAGGGTGTAGAAAGGGAATTGCAACACACAAATGCATTCCTGGAGGGCATTCATTTTGGTCAGGCTGCCCTTCATCGAACCCTGCAATCTCTGGCCTCAGCACTGATGGCACCCATTGTCCCTGTCTCTAGCCTCTCCCCTCCAACTTCCACCACCCAGACCCAATCCCCTGTACCCCAGCCTATCCCAGGCACACCATCAGACCAGCATGCACACACGTCAACACACAAGGGAAGCTCAGGCAAACATAAGCACCACACATCCCACAGGCACTCACGCAAGAAGCACACACATACAGACACAGCAACATCCACTGCCTCCACTGTGTCCCCCTCCTCGTCGTCTCCCTCCTCCCTCCCAGTCTCGTCTACACTCTCACCTGCATGCACTACCACTACAGCCCCTAGGTCCCGCACCAGCACACCCACCACCACACCCCGCTCACCTGCACTCACCACCCCCACTACCATTTACACGTCCCCTGTGTCCTCTCCCAGTGTGTCTGTGACGCCCCCTCCCAAAGTACACAAACGCAGGCACACACCCACCCAACAGCCATCCACCTCACGACAGCCTCCAGCGCATGCACCTGCACCCAAAGCCACAAAAGTTACACCTCCTACAACCACCTCCTCTTCCTCCACTCCCAGACCCCCTCCAGCTACCCGTCCCAGTGTTCCTAAGAAACTTTTCCTGAGCAAGCTTGACCTCTTACCCCCCTCCTCCAATTCATAGGTCCCGTACTAGCACCTCAACCAAAAAATCGCCGGTACCAGTGGTGCCTGTTAGAGGTATGTGGAGTGCACCGGGCACCAGGGCAGCCAGTGTGACACGGAGCCACAGCACAGCCAGTCCCCCCCTGTGAAGCACCAGAAGTTGGACAGTGCCCGGCGGGAGTGGGGGAAGGCTCCAGTCGGCAAAGCCACTCACAAGGGTCCTGGGGGGAGTGTCCACTCAGCTGTGACTCCTCCCAAGGTGGGGAAGGGGCAGAAGAAATCCCCAAAGTCTGGGAAGAGCAGCACGGCGGAGAAGACCGCCATCATCATCGCTGCCCAGTAGGCCACCGCCAGCCCCATCGTCACTGGCCAGAAGGCCACCACCAGAGTCAGTGCCCAGGAGGGCAGCACCATCATCACTGGCCAGGAGGCCCCCGCCAGAGTCAGTGCCCAGGAGGGCAGCACCATCGTCACTGGCCAGAGTCAGTGCCCAGCAGGGCAGCACCATCGGCACTGGCCAGGAGGCCACCGCCAGAGTCAGTGCCCAGGAGGGCAGCACCATCGTCACTGGCCAGGAGACCAGCACCATCGTCACTGGCCAGGAGGCCACCGCCGGAGTCAGTGCCCAGGAGGGCCCCGGCAGCCACAGCCCCGCTGGGCAATGAAGGACTGCCAGCCCCAGCCCAGCTGGGCAATGAAGGACCCCCATGGCAAGCACCGCTGAACAGGGCAAAGACCGCCATGGCAAGCACCGCTGAACAAGTCAAGCACTGCTGAACAGGGCAAAGACCACCATGGCAAGCACCGCTGAACATGGCAAGCACAGCTGAACAGGGCAAGGACCGCCAACTCAAGCACCGCTAGCCCATGTGTGGCAGGGGCAGTGACAGAACTGGGACCGTCACGGGGAGAGTGATGCACTCTGGGCACCAGTCCCCCTCCAGAACCAGTGGAGACATGCATCCACTCCGTCTGTCCTTAACAGGAATGAAGCACTCTGGGCACCAGTCCCCCTCCAGAACCAGTGGAGACATGCATCCACTCCGTCTGTCCTTACCAGGATGAAGCACTCTGGGCACCAGCCCCCCTCCAGAACCAGTGGAGACATGCATCCACTCCGTCTATCCTTAACAGGAATGAAGCACTCTGGGCACCAGTCCCCCTCCAGAACCAGTGGAGACATGCATCCACTCCGTCTGTCCTTACCAGGATGAAGCACTCTGGGCACCAGTCCCCCTCCAGAACCAGTGGAGACTGTTATCCACTTGAGAGACTGTGGCTTTGCACTCCCCAGGATGGTACAGTGGGCAAACCACCCACTGTAGAGACTTGAGAGACTGTGGCTTTGCACTCCCCAGGATGGTACAGTGGGAAAACCACCCACTGTAGAGACTTGAGAGACTGTGGCTTTGCACTCCCCAGGATGGTACAGTGGGCAACCCACCCACTGTAGAGACTTGAGAGACTGTGGCTTTGCACTCCCCAGGATGGTACAGTGGGCAACCCACCCACTGTAGAGACTTGAGAGACTGTGGCTTTGCACTTCCCAGGATACATCAATGGGCATGGAGCCCCCTCGTGGATCTGGCGTGGTGCACTCATCCGGCTGAGGTGCCCCTCCTTCCCTTCCCCCTGAGGTGCCTGTTGTATTTCTATCTGATGCCCCGGCAGTGTTCTCTCCGTTTTGATCAGGTATCTGATGTGGGACTCGCCCATGCATTTTGGGCCCAGTGGTCCACGGACATTGAATGGTGCATTACCTGCACTACTAATTGTGATGTATATTTTGTTCAATGTGTATATATATCTGTATATATTTGGTTACTGTATTTTGATATATTACAATGGTTGCACTCATTTCCTTTTGTCTTTGCATTCTTCCAGGGAGTTTGGGGGTTGTTACTGTAATGTTTGGATATGCATTGGTGTGTGTGTTGTAGTGGGTGATGGTCGGGGTGGGGGTGGGGGTGTTGCGTGTGTCTGTGTCTGACTTTTGCCTCCCCCTCCCCTATGTCGTAGGTACAGTACTCACCGTTGTCTTCGGCGCCGGCGTTGATGATGGTCGTACAGGAGCAGGAAGACTATCGCAGTGAGTATTTGGAGTTCCAGTTCCATGGTGTCCTCCTTCCTCGTGGAGTGTGTAGAGGTGAGCGTTTTCTCTTTGAAATGGCTGTTTCCGCCGTGTTTTTATCCACGGTGAATGCGCCCCGGAAAAGGTGGCGGATTGGTAGGTTGTGATACTGTGGGCGGTACTTTGTCTTACGCCTGTCTGTTGGTGGTGACCGCCGCGCTGTTTGTCTGTACCGCCGTGGCGGTCGGAGTGTTAAAGTGGCTGTCTTTGTTGGCGGTTTCCGCCACGGTCATAATTCCCATTTTTTTCTGCCGGCCTGTTTTCGGTCTTACCGCCGCTTTAACACCGTCTGCCAGGGTTGTAATGACCCCCATAATTTCTGTGGAGAGATTCACAGAAGCAGCACAGTCTGTTTCGTGCTTGTGCGGTAGTGTCTGCACTCTCTAATCCTATCCAAAATGACCCTCCTCACTATTTATTTCTAGGTCCTCTCAGGCAAGAGGTAACTGTCTTTTATGAAACAAAACACATATGTTGCTGTGGCACACACACCCTTTATGACTCCTTGTGTTATGGGATCAACGTGTGTGAAGAAGAGTTGTTTTAGAAACAAACTGGTGTGGTTTCTATTCCTTTGAGTTGGACTCAGGCGTGGAAAGGAGTGTAGAGACAAGTTTTAGTTGAATCATTGTTTGCGGTGTAGCATCTCTCTGTGCAGTTAGGATGTGTGTGTTATTATTGTCCTTTCTTACATGGTCCAAATAAGTCTCTCTCAGATTATTTTTCCCAGGCATATTAGTTTGAGAGGTTTTATGTTAGCTGGGCATGGATTATTCTGACGGTGCCAAATGAAAGCATTATATGAACAGTATTCAAAATGTTCAGTCATTATTATTTGATAGTACCGTGAAATTTGACAACCTAAAACTTAAAGTTAAACTACTTATACAAAAGTATAATTTCAATGGCTCTGGGGGATATTAGGTTTCACATACCTTGTGTGAAATACTGATATTCCGACCACAGTCTGTTGGCGTTTAAAGTATCACCTTCAAGCATGCATATTTCAGAAACAACAATCAGGCAGGGACAAAATGGCGAGAACATATGTTCCCCAATTTAGGTACACCTGAGAATACAATAGCGCGCTTTTCCCTATGGTTCTACCAGCAATTCATGTCTAGACGTACTGGGCCAGATACACTAAACTGCATTTTGTAGCACGTAAAATCTCAAAATTAACTTCATTTTGAATTAAATATTTATATAATTTAAGTTTATTAGTTTAAATTAAAAGATAAATTCCCATCTGAAATTTGTGTTTATTATACCCTAATAATTATCAAGTGATGCCCAGAATTAACTAAATTAATGTAATTATATTTTAGTAAAAAGTAATGGTACATTAATTTATAATTTCAAGAACGGTTGTTAAAATATGTTATCACTATATAATGAATATATTTTATATTTAAATATCCTTCTTAATATTAAATTATAGTTATATTTATTATATTTTTAAACACGGTAAATCATTATATATTCATTTTTTTCTGTGGAGTTATATTTTAAGTCCCTACCTCTATTATTTTCTGTGGAGGGTGTTTCAGTACCGGAGGTTGGCCATATGTGTTGCTAGACTTACTCCAGCTCGGACATGGAGTACTTGTGGTCCCTTTGTGGCTGTAGTGACTTAAGAAGTTAAGTCTGTGAATAGCAATGGGCCCACTCTTTTGTGAGAGGTGTATGTCTCTCCCAAAATCCTTCCCTAGCCCTCTCTAAGCCCCTCCTTATTCTTCCCTAAACTCCTCCCATTTTATAATAAGAATGACCCTTTTTCGTGCCACCCTATGATCCCTCCCACGTTTACTACTAAGTAGTAAAGTTACCTGTGTGAGGATCTCCCCATCTTCCCCTTAAAATAAAAGAAGGGGAGATGAAGATTTATACTTGTAGATTTTTTTTTAACGTTTTATAGAGCACAAACTCCTCCTGAATGTATCAGAGCACTTTAAATGAGCACCAGTTACATTACACAAGGTCACATTAATTTTTTTAAGCACAAGGAGATTTTGGGACTGATTACGATCTTGGTGGACGGGGTTAATCCATCACAAACAAGACGAATATAGCGTCCACCATACTACGATTCCATATGTCCTATGGAAATTATAATATGGCAGATGGAATATCCATCACGTTTGCTACAGACAATTCTATCTGCCAAGATTGTGATCAAGCCCTATGGGCCTGATTTTGAGTTTGACGGATGGGATGACCCGTCCGCCGAACATCTGACAGGGAGGCTGACGCCATATTGGCTACCTCTCCGCTGGGCCCATGATGACGTTCCCACTGGGCTGATGGCCAGAAACCAAGTTTCTCAGCGGGAAATTGGTGGCAGCATTGTTGGCGGCTCCTATTCGAGCTGAAGGCAATAGTGCCACCCGCAGGGTGCACCAGCATCCTCTCAACTGTCTGCACGGCAGACAGTGAGCATTGGGAGGGTGCTGGGCAGGGGGACACCTGTGGACCTCTGCACCTGTTCTCCACCAGCCTTTTCATGATTGTGAAACTGTCATGAAAAGGATGGTGGAGAACCAGGTAGTAATCAGCAGGGCGGCTCTGACTTCAGCCCCGCCAAGGCTGATTCCGACCTCCACCACTGTCAGCCCATTGGAATCAATGATTACGGCAGAGATGGCAGTATGTTGGCGTGGCTGTCCGCCAACCTCGTAATGTGGCAGTTGGACCGCCACAACTCCGGCGGTCCAACAGCCACCGGGAGTGTGGCAGTACAAGGACTGCCACACTCGTAATCAGGCTCTAAGGGGGTAATTCCGACCCCGGCGGGCGGCGGGCACCGCCCGCTGGGCGGAAACCGCCCAAACACCGCCCCGCGGTCAAATGATCGCGGGGAGCATTCTAACTTTCCCGCTGGGCCGGCGGGCGATCTTCAAAAGATCGCCCGACGGCCCAGCGGGAAAGGCCCAGCAAAGATGAAGCCGGCTCCGAATGGAGCCGGCGGATTTGCTGGGGTGCGACGGGTGCAGTTGCACCCGTCGCGATTTTCAGTGTCTGCTTTGCAGACACTGAAAATCTTAATGGGGCCCTGTTAGGGGGCCCCTGCAGTGCCCATGCCATCTGCACTGCAGGGGCCCCCAGGGGCCCCACGACACCCGTTCCCGCCAGCCTCTTCCTGGCGGTGTAAACCGCCAGGAACAGGCTGGCAGGAAGGGGGTCGGAATCCCCATGGCGGCGCTGCATGCAGCACCGCCATGGAGGATTGCCTGGGGCAGGGGAAAACCGGCGGGAAACCGCCGGTTCCCCTTTTCTGACGCGGCGGAATTGCCCTGGAAGCACGGCCAGCCTGTTGGCGGTGCTTCCTCTGCCCTCTGCCCTGGCGGTTACAAACCGCCAGGGTCAGAATGAGGGCCTAAGTGTTTTGCCCAGAAAAACAAAGAACGTTGAGCAGATACAGAGATTCAAACCTTCTTCCCCAGGTCCAATCTGGCAACACTGGCCATTAAGCCACATCATCCAGGTCAGTGGTTCCCAACCTTTTGAATTCTGTGTAGCCCCACTTGCTCATTACTGGATCCAAGGGACCCGCACTGAATCATTATTGGGATCCGGGCTCCCCCCCCAATGAGTCAGTACGGAAAGCTGGGGACCTAATCTGTTAATATTATTTAATTTTTTAAGCAGTTGTGGACCCCCTATGGAGGCTTTGTGGATCCCCAGGGGCCCCCATGCTGAGACCCAGTGCTGTAGGTTTATGAATAGTATTTTGTAGCATTTTTAGTAATACTACTGTACTACTAGAAAATATGCTAAAAATGTAGTTTGTGAATAAGCCCCAATAATTTTAATTATTTTCCTCATCTAGCCAGCACTCATGTCAGAAGGGTTATCATAACACTGCTCTTCTGCATTTGGAATTCACTAAAATTGAGTATTACTTTATCAGGCTGTAAACAGCTCAAGAATGTTTAGTGCATGCACTTAGCAATTAAAAACAATTAATGTTAAACCTTGAACATATAGGGGCCTACTTACAAACTTAAATCCACATGTGTAGATTTACTACTACTAAATTTAATACTCCTACACTTTTGAGTAATTTTACTATTTTGGGCTATTATCAAATTCTGGCTGTAACGTTATTCAAAAGTGTAGACTTGAATGCCTCCACCCTCCACTGGAGTCATATTTACGAGTGTGACAGTACTGTTGCCAAAAAGGAGCAGTGGTAATCTCAGCACAGCAAATGGCAAACCACTGATATTGCAACACCCTCCCATAAAAATAATAGAGGCAGGGACTTAAAATAGAATCTCATAAAAAATAATGCTTAATCACATCAAGTTATTTTTATTTTTTAAATGGCTAAATTTAAAATGTATAAAATTAATTTAGTGTCAAAGAAATTAAATATATTTAAACAAATCTAATTTTATTATGAAATATTTTAATACATTTATGTTCCTGTAAACACAAATGGGACTTTAAATTGTACAGCAAATAATGAAATTAAAATAATTTGATATCTATTTTTTTAATCATTTCTAACACATAAACATAAACATTTTACTTTAGTGGGGGGTTTTTAAGACTAGATCTTAAAATTAATGTTAATTTTACTTAATATATTAATATTTTATTGAATTTAAAATTAACGTAATAGTGCTGTAGCACGCATTGTATTTAAACAACTTAATAGTTTCCCTGCACTTTCTAACCCCGTGGGTGAAGATCTCCAATGGTGAAGTATTATTGTGAGGTCATAAGCATTGCATTTCAAGTACAAGTTATGGCTTTCATGGTTATTGTGTGAGTTATTGATGGCAGGGCTAACGAATTATGAATTTCAGTATTTTTTTTGTCTTAATTCGTGACTATAACTGCACTTTAGCTGTGGTTTTTCAAGGTGAATTTCCAATGTTTTAAGGTGTTATAACCAAAGTTCAGTGAATTACAGTTTTTTATCATATGCCACATGAAAGAGTTAGGTGCATCGTCTGACGCTCAACTCCCCACAGTCAGTCAACCCCTTACAGTAATGCGCATCCAGGTCTGGCCATGGTACCTTGGATACAGCTCACCTCTTCAATTACACTGCCACAGTGTTCGATTGCGGAGCCTGGCCTTTGGCCAGGAACTGCATTCATCCCACCAAAGTTGATAGGGACATGCTCTTAGGGGATTTTTGTTGGCAGTTCTCAAAAGACCTGTTTTTTGGGGGGCATTTCCTCTTTTTGTGTATTTCATTTGGGCTTTACTAATTTCTTTTACACCAGTTGTGGCAGGTATTTACTTAAAACGTTTTTAATTGATAAGTTGTTTTATAATTTTCCTGCAACCGTTTTTTTTTTTAAAATTCTTGGATTTTATTCTCCACACCATGCACTCTTTGCACCCCCTGCAATATAGTTTTAAGATTTTGAGGTGTGTATTATATTTCACCTCTCTTTCCTACAATACCTCACCTTGAAGGGGTTTTGCCCTCCTCTGCTCCTGCACTCAAGCTCTCCTTTAGGCACCTCACATATTCCCTCTCATTCCAATTATTCATCCTCACAGTATGTGACATCAGTAGATTTCCCATGATCTATCTGCATGGAAAGTTACATTACTGCACTTCAAAGCATCTGTCTGCACAGGAAATGACATCACTGGCTTCCTGCAGAAATATCTGTAAAAGAAGCTGCCATGCAAGAGGATTTCATTTTCCATCATCCACCTGCAGAGAAATTGACTTCACTGGTTTCTAGCCAAAACCATCTTTGTAAGAGGAAGCAGAGCAAGAGGATTTCATTTTGCCATCATCCGTCTGCACAAGAAGTGAGATCAATGCATTCCCCACTATCACTCTGCACAGGAAGTGACATCCCTGGTTTCCTGCAAATATCATAATTCAAAGAAATCAAGCAAGATGAATTTATTTCCCATTATTCATCTGCACAGGAAATAATATTGCTCCCTCGCTTCTCCCTGCTTCAATTAATTCTTCAGGCAATCCCATCACCCAGGGGTTCCCAGCAAAGAGCAGACACAGACAAAGATATTGCCAGTTTGGACTTGTTAGAGCCCAGAAGTCCCGTGAGCAATAACCCCGGATCTACTGAAGCCTACAAGATAAAATATAAGCATGTACCTCACCCAGCATCCCATACTGCCAAACCTCACAGTCACGTCTAGACCTAGATAACCCAAACACTCACATAGCATTCCCTAAACATATAGACCCAAACTTGTACACATCCCATAAACTACCACTAAAGATCAAACTATTGAACACACATTTGCATTCATGCACACTAATTGTACAGTACACCACACAACATAATTTGCAGACCTCATCACCTTTCACAGGCTTCATGCCCCCTTCATTACAGAAGCATTGCTTACTTCAAATTCCTCACACATCCTTCTTCCTACAGGTCACAGCATTCAAAATGTGGACCACACACAGTAAGTGAGGGGGCCTTGCTGTGTGCCTATAAGTCCTCCTGGTCCATCCCCCTATGCAATCAAGTAGCAATCAACACCATGGAGCTGTTAACGTGCCATTACCTGCTTTCTGCAGCTGTGACATCCATCTTCCATCTCATCTAGTAGCACCCTGTAGAACAAGGACTTCATTGAAGAATCCTCTGGTCTCTTCATTACCTCGTCCATTCAACATGCCCACACCACCCTCTTTGTTGACTGTAACCTTCCAAACAACACAAACTATAAAATAGCAAAGAGATACTCTCTTCAACCTCTCAATACACTCAGGGGGTCATTCCTACCCTGGCGGTCCGAGACCGCCATGGTAGGGGACGGAGGAAGCACCGCCAACAGGCTGGCGGTGCTTCTGGGACTATTCTGACCGCGGCGGTAAAGCAGCGGTCAGAAAAGGGAAGCCAGCGGTTTCCCGCCGGCTTCCCGCTGCCCCTGTGAATCCTCCACGGCGGCGCTGCAAGCAGCGCCGCCATGGGGATTCCGACCCCCTTCCCGCCAGCCTGGTTCTGGCGGTTTTCACCCCCAGAACCTGGCTGGCGGGAACGGGTGTCGTGGGGCCCCTGGGGGCCCCTGCAGTGCCCATGCCACTGGCATGGGCACTGCAGGTGCCCCCTAACAGGGCCACACATTGATTTTCAGTGTCTGCTTGGCAGACACTGAAAATCGCGACGGGTGCAACTGCACCCGTCGCACACCAGCAACTCCGCCGGCTCCATTCGGAACCGGCTTCCTCGTTGCTGGTGCTTTCCCGCTGGGCGGGCGGGCGGCCTTTTGGCGGTCACCCGCCAGCCCAGCGGGAAAGACAGAATGACCGCCGCGGTGGACCGCGGTACGGTCTTCTGGCGCTTCCCGCCAGGCGGGCGGCGACCGCCGCCCGCCAAGGTAGGAATGACCGCCTCAATGTGTTACAGAAGGTAAAATAACCAAGACACCCAAAGGACACATGCTTAACCTTATCCTCTCAATATCGCTAACAATACAATGCAATCTACCTATTCCCCTAGACTGGACCTACCATGTTGCCATCCATATCTCCCTACTCAGTGTCTTACCACCAAATCAAGGTGAGAGTAAAAGAGAATTAACCTACACATCATTCAAAGATTGATTTGTAGACAACCTAATGCTTGAGGTCCGACATCAACACCCTTCTAAACAACATCAACACTTTTTTCAAACACTATGTGAACATTCATGTGCCAATTAAAATTCACAAGTGCAAGCTGAAGCATTTAACAAACTGGTACTCTATGGATCTTGCTGACAATAAAATCCATCCACATACAGGAAAGAAATGGAAGAAAAACAGAGCTCCCAACAACCTCATGATACTGAAGTCCCTCTGCACAATACGATGAAAATTCATCACATCAGCCAAGGCAAAATACTATACAACACAATCAGTAAACCCATCAGCAGAACAGAACACTGTGCAAGACAATCAAGCACTGCATTAACCCCTTGCTAAACTCACTTATTCTTTGCACCCCAAAAAATGCAATTCATCAACCTCTTCATCAGAGAATAAAATAGAAGATCCAATAGAACATTGACAAAATCAAGCCTGCTTAATCGCTTATATTAACTTCTTCCCTGTAGAATCAAGCAATGGGATAGAAGGTGGCATTACAGCCAACGATGACAATTGTGGACCTGGGGAACCAGGTTTGAGTCCCTTTGTCGACACAACATCCTGTGATTCTTGACAAATCACGTAATCACCCTGTGCCTAAAGAAATAAATAATCTGACCTTGTGTAATGTAACTGGTGCTCATTGAAAAGTGCTCCCAAGCCTTTGGGCCAAGTTTGCACTATATAAGCTGTACAAAAAAATGGTCATCCTTCGAAGCCCTATCTTACACATATCTCAGCAACATGCTTGAACTCCCTAAAACACACTTCTTAAGAAGATGATTTCTTACTGTTTTCATTCATTAAAGCTTTCTCTAGAGATGCTCTCACACCTACTCACCATTGTCAATGCCTCCCTCACTCAAGGCATCTACCCAGAAGTTTTGAATCTAGGCCTGATTGTCCCACTCCTAAAGAAACCTACACTAGGCCCTGCTGGCCTTGCCAACTACCAGTCCATCACTCATCTACCCTTCATCAGCAAGATCATTGAAAAAGCAGTTTATGTTCAACTCCAAGATCACTTAAATGATAACCATCTCCTGTATGACTACCAGTCTTGCTTCAGATATTGCTGCAGCATGGAGACCACTATGTTACACATTGTAAGTGATGCCCTTCTTACCACAGATGCTGATGACACCTGCATCCTGAAATTGATGGATCTCTCAGCTGCCTTTGACACAGGTGACCATCCCACTCTCATATGCAACCTGGAGTCTCAAATGGGAGTAATCAGCAATGTCTTTGACTGGTTCTCCTCCTACCTTTCTAGCTGAAACCATTTTGTTCACACAGGCTCCTCCAGGTCCCAAATGATCCCTATTACCCACAGAAGGTTCTATACTGTCTCCTGCTAACTTCAACTTCTACGTAGAGCTGCTTGGTACTCTGCTCACAGCAGCATCAAGATTCACCAATGTACCAATGATACACAACTGTACTGGAAAGTCTTGTCTGCTTCAGAGATCCAATGCCTCAAACACTCCTTGCACATTGTCTAGACCTGGATCTGAAGCTCAACTCAACCAGGACAGAATTCCTGTTATTTGCCAAAAGCACAAACAAGAAAAAAAAAAACTTTCTCAAGGTTAAAAACCATGGCAGCTTTGAAACCTAACTTTCATTGAGTGCCAAATCACTTATATTTACCCTGTACACCACCTTCACCCTCAACCTCATGGAACACATTGCCAAAAAATAAAGATGGTCTGGTACCAGCTGTCTCTTCTAAAGAAAGTGAAACCTTCTGTTCCAGGAGACACATTCAGAGTTGCTGTTCAGGTCCTGGTACTTTTGCATCTGGATGGTGGCAACAGACCACTCCATGGACTTCCAGACTCCAAACTAGTACCTCTACATGGTGCAGTACGTCTAATCAAAGGGCAGAAGAAATATGATCACATCGCCTCACCCCTGATGGAACTCTATTAGCTCCCATTGCTGGAGCACACCAGTTCCAAAACTAGAAGCATCATTTACAAAACCATCACAACCAGAACCAATGCTTATCTTTCAGACAAGCTCACCATCTCTGCTGGTTCTCTGCATACCCACAGCCTGAACACCATTAGACTGCAGGCTACAAAATGTGAAAAAGAAAAAAAATACAAGGCAGCAGGCCTTTTCCATCTTTGCTCCCAGAATCTGGAAAACCATTCCTACATCCATCTGGTCCTCTTCAACGTTATCCAAATTTAGGAAAAAGCTGAATACTCACTTCTTTAAAGAATGCTACATCACAGTGCATTAACCGTCCCTCACCTATCTACTTCTCCTATCACTCATTGAATATATGCTTTCCTTTGATCCTACACAGTGCTCCACTGTCTTTTGGCTAGGTTTGTGCTACAGAAATACCATGCATACATATGTATAGTCATTTTCTTGAACTTGAATCTTCTCCTCATTGATAAAGTGGCAAAGGACTAGTGTTCCCTGTGCCCAGCAAAGCATTTGTCCACCTATCTAGCATGTAACCTGATGTGCATGCAGCTTCTTTTTCCCTGGTGCATACGTGGAGAACTGCCACACATCGGAGACATTGGTGCATTGCTCTTCAGACCACCCAACCCAAAGAATTTCTTCTACCTCTTCTGGGGCAGCAGAGGATGATCTAGGCATCTCTTCTTGGACTTACTTTGCCATGCCTTTCTCATACGTAGCTATAAGGAATGGCAATTCCCATTTCCTGATCATTTCCTGTTTCACAAACTAGTGGTTGTGCCTACAGTGGCCAAGGAAAAGGCACTTTCTTGTGGAGGAATGTTACCAGAGCTCTCAGCCAGTGCAAAGGTTAGAATGACTGATATACTTAGATTAAAGAGGACATTCTGACCTTGTTGGTTGTCATGGTAAGTCTGAGGTCTTGGTTTAGAAGGTGCAAAGCAGAGCATTTAAAAAAAGGATAGGTGACTAAGATCACCTCTCCTAAAATTGAGGCTGAGGGCAGTTCACACCTAAGTGGGTATTTTCATGTGCTTATTTTTGTACATTTGCATTTACAGTCCCCAAATTGTCAGTAGTCTGAAAACTATTATAACAGACCAGACTCTGTACTGGGAGTGTGGTGTTTGATTCATCTAATTTGCTTTAGTGTAGTTACATGCAATTTCAGTAAACTTATGCAAAATTACATGTAATGAATCGAAATGCAAATCTTTCATTTAGCACTAGAAAATACCATGAAAAACACAAGTGCAGCAATCAACAAACACTTGCCCTTCTGCCATTCAAGTTGCCCCACAAGGTTATGACCACAATGTAGAAAAAGTTGTTGTGACCACCATTACAGGGGTTGGGGCTCACTACCCGTGTCCTGAATGAAAAGTATGAAGGAGTCATAAAGGGCTAGCAGAAATATCACCTGAGCCCCTGGATCTGATGTGGGAGTACCAGAGGTCTCTCCCTCTAACCCCCAAGGTTGAAATGTGGGCTTCTGGATCCAAGAGCAGGGTTTCTTGATGCCAGCAAGGACCTGACCTCCACCAACCCTGGCTAGGGTCAAGGGAACCTGCAGCACAAGGTCTTGGATGCTTGTTGGGCCTTTCATGGTGTTTGTATACCTGATACTGGGTCTGAAAATCCCTTGGGATGTCCAACAATAATCCAAAAGTTTTCCAAGCATTTGTGAATGTTACACTAGTGCCTACAAACCCTTAAATATTAAACGTACTTCTATGACATAATATTGCTGATATAAATATTGTGATAGTAAATAGCACTCAAAAAATTCCTAGGATACAAATACCATTTTCATTTACTTTCTATATAAAGTAAAAAAACATATATCAACCACAAATATATAGAGGGCTAAATATAATCGTTTAATAGATAAATATATTGGATTTAAAATATTTAACATAATATTAACCCTAAAAAATGTTTTCATTAATAAAATTATATAATTAAAAATATACATGTAACATAGAAAATATATAGGCACATTTTTAAATATAAAAGCAAAAATATACACTTTAAAATAAATGTAAGAAAATAATAAATATGATATGGAAATGAATAAAATTATTATATATACATGAATGATAAAAAAATACCAATAATATTTAAGAATTAAAATGCTATACATTGAAAATGATTAAAAAAACAGCAACATTCGTACTCCATACTGAGCAAAAGTGTTGGGGGAAGTGTTGACCTTTGAAGGGGTAAGATTTACTACTTCCACTCCAACATAAGCAGAAGTAGGGAAAATGGAAGACTCTGGAGAGGTCAAATTTATAATTCACCCTCCAACCAGAGCAACAGTAGGTAAAGTATTGGACATTGCAGAGGTCAGATGTATTATTCCCACTGCAACGTAAGGAACAGTTGGGACAGTGTTGGACTTTGGAAGTATCAGATTTACTATTCCTACTGCTGGAAAAAAACTGAATATACATAAGTAAAAATAAAATATATTTCAATTAATATATTCACAATGTATGCTGGTTTTAATCCTATGTATTTTTTAATCCATATTAAAAATTTAAGTTATTATTAAAATCATATAAGTATTTTCCAAATACATACACACACACATATATATCTTTAAAATGTTTCCCATCCTAGTAGACAAAACATGACAGCCACAAAAACAAATAAAAATAATACTAAAAACCGAATAGAATATATTATTTAGAAAACTATAAATTGAATGTTATCCAATATCCAATGTGAGATCTTACTATGATGATTGACAAGTGAATATCTCTGGACAATAGTTTCAATGTATGGAATTTGGGTTCTAAATGCTCCCTGAAAAACATTCACTTTTATCAATCTAACAAATTTATCTTTTTGACGTATTCAGATTAATTCTGTATCTCACCACTCCCTCATAATGTTCAAAAAGCTTTTTATTTGTTGTCCAAGTTAATATATCCAGAGCTGTCTCCTGTGAATAGGAGAGGTTGTTTTCAGTATGTAAAGGGATTTATGTCAAATTCTTCTACCCCCCATTCCTCTAACTGCTGGGAAAGGTGTCACATGGACCCCTCTGTCAGTGCTAGAACTAGCTCTCCCTCTTTCTGGGAACACAGACAGGAATTATAGGTTGGCTCTGGGAATCAGAGGTTGCAATTATTGACAGCCCCATCTAGGATTTCTACTTCAATTAAAGCCCTGAAAATCCTGTCCTTTAGGATGCTAGCTGTTTCTGCCCTCTTTGGAGATGGCCATTCCCTGCTTGGTGACTCAGTCTGCTACGATAGGCCAAGCCATTGTAATCTAGAAGGAAGACTAGCAACATCCAGCCAGGGATGTGTATTCAGTCCCTGGAGCAGGATTGTAATGTGAACCAGTTCTAGTCCATTTTATTTTCAGGAGAACCAAGTTATTTTCCACTAATGTTATCAAAAAATGTACCTTCACCAGTGAATTAGATTTTTAAAACTAAGAAAGACCTGGGACTGTTCATGGAAATATAGCTTAACTACCATAATGCACTGTGGGGGCATGCTTTTTCCAATATCTTTCATGTCTTACTTTTATATATTTGTACATATAGGGCTAAATTTATACTCCGTTTGCGCCGGATTTGCGTAGTTTTTTTTAACGTAAATTCGATGCAAAACGAACTCCATATTTATACTCTGGCGTTAGACACGTCTAGCGCCGAAGTCCATGGAGTTTGCGTCATTTTTTAGCGTGGACACCTACTTTGCATTAATGATATGCAAGGTAGGCGTTCCCGTCTAAAAAATTGACTCCGAGGCATGTGCGCTGTATTTACACTCCCGGGCAAAACTGACGCCCGGGAGTGGGCAGGTCAAAAAAAATGACGTCCAGCCGCTTTTGCGTCGTTTTTTAGCGCCTGGTCAGGGCAGGCGTTAAGGGACCTGTGGGCTCGGAAGGAGCCCAGAGGTGCCCTCCCATGCCCCCAGGGACACCCCCTGTCACCCTTGCCCACCCCAGGAGGACGCCTAAGGATGGAGGGACCCATCCCAGGGAACATAAGGTAAGTTCAGGTAAGTATTATTATTTATTTTTTTGGGTGGCATAGGGGGGCCTGATTTGTGCCCCCGTACATGCCACTATGCCCAATGACCATGCCCAGGGGACAGAAGTCCCCTGGGCATGGCCATTGGGCAAGGGGGCATGACTCCTGTCTTTGCTAAGACAGGAGTCATTTCAATGGGGGTTGGGAGTAAAACAAAATGGCGCAAATCGGGTTGAGGCGAAAATTTTGCCTCAGCCTGACTTGCCCCATTTTTTGGCGCCCAAGCTCCATATTCCCCTACGCCGGCGCTGCCTGGTGTACGTCATTTTTTTTGACGCACACCAGGCAGCTCTGCCGGCTAACGCCGGCTAACGTCATTGAATAAATACGGCGCCCGCATGGCGCTTCAGAATGGCGTCAGCCGGCGTTAGATTTTTTCACGCACAACTGCGTTGGCGCAGTTGTGCGTCGAAAAGTATAAATATGGCCCATAGTGTTCAGCAAGAAGACATCAACCTTCCAGAATGACCTTCTGCTGCTCACACCTAAATGTTGTGCCAATTAAATGGGCTAACGGCTTTTGGTTTGAAGGACAACCAAAACAAGTGACTCCATGATTGTGACTTGTGTCTCAGGCTTTCCAGATCACATCTGCTTGTGAATACTCCATATAGATTTTTTTTACCTCAGAGTTTGGCAGCTTATAGCAGTATGTGAGGTAGTGTTGATGGGGACTTGGAGGTAGCTATTTTCTTAAATCGTTGGAAGGAGCAACTTGGTCTCCTTAGAAGGGGTTTCAATGGTGAAAGTGAGCATTGTAGATTACTTGTCTGAAACCATTTCACGCTACAAGGAACTGGGTCATATCAATGCACAGAGTGGTAGGGGGAAGCCTGTGCTTTTATTAAGTGATAAGGGTACTTGCACACTGTGTTTACCCTTTCAATTTTAATAATTCATTACCTACTCTCAGCAGAGAGCTGACTAGATGTAAAGAAGACAAAAGAATGATGTTGCTGTTGTATTGAAAATGTTTCTGAATACTGGACAGAGTCAAAGAAAGATTTGCCTCCAGCTTTATTTTGGAATTCTGAGGGTAGAAAGCTCCTCTGAGTGCCAATGGTGTTAACCTTTTGCTGATACCCCAAAAGACAGGGGTGCAAGTAGCATCAGGGAAGGCGTATTGCACCCTTGGAACCTGTGTCACGTAGCTGGACAGTAAAAAAAAAGTCCTGAAATAGAAAATATTGCATCCTGACTCACACTTACTCCAGTGACACTTCTCTCCTGAGTCCAGCCATTGCAGTGGTTCCTGTGTACAAAGGGGTATGGTACTACAGGGAAATCTTAATCTACGAGGTGGTTGAAATCAACATGGGTTACCAGGAGCCCTTCTGCAACTTGAATTCATGAATTGGTTTTGTTTGAGGATCTAGTACTGTAAAGTTGATTGGTATTGCAATATTCTTAAGGAGGGGCTCCAGAAAGCTGTTTACCAACCCTCTCCTATTCCTGAGAAGATAGAGCAGCCTTTAGCCTGATGTCCACATAGAGTGGCCTAGGGTGTTTGAAGAGAAGACTCACTGGCCATAGTAGCCTAACATCAATACTTATCCATCACTTGACCAAACAAACCTGAGGGAAAGTGGTTGATTGACACTTAACTGTTTGGAATGCATTTTGTGTTCTGTGGCAAAGAACACACTACTGTGGAGATGTTCAATGGTATGGACCTGGGACACCCCCTCCCAACCACCCCACCACCCAGAAGAAGGCATTCATGTGGTTTGCTTGCTAGCTCTCTTCAGGTGCATGCGACAGAGTCAATTGGGGTATGTCTTTTGGCCAAAACTATTTGTGGATCTTTGCTGCTAATGCACTGTGACAGATTCTGCTCTTTCTTTGAAAAGTTCACCTCTTTCCTGGACTTGAATGTGATATAGAACTTTATGAGTGTCATTTAAAACCTGGTTGATTTCCTATTTGCTGGTAAGGCCAGCTTCAACTATTTCAGCAACCATGTTGTGTCTTTCAAGGTGGTAACACTCAGGGCCTCATTTACAAGGCCTTTGCACCACCGTTGGATCATTTTTTTTTAGGCAACGGTGGTGCAAGCAGTGCTCTACACTGCTCTACATTTACAAACGGACACATTGGGCCCAATGCATCAGTTTGTAAAGCCTTGCATCACATTATACCTTTGCCAGGTATAATTTAGGCAAGGTAGATGTTCCCACGCAGGGAAAAGCCACACAGAACTGATGCAGTGAAATTTACATTTCACTGCATCATTCTGTGACTTCACTGCGTCAGAATTTTACCACCAGCTCAGAGCAGCTGTAAAACTGACGCAGGGCTTTTCTCTATGGGTCCTCCTGGCATTGCTGGAGTAGTGTCATTTGTTTTATGCTAGTCCAGCAATGTGTTAGTTTAGCACCACAGATGCATCAGAATTTCTGACTCATCTGTTAAAATGTGCTCAATGGCGCTCTGTATTGATTGTAAATACAGCGCATCCATGGAGTTGTTATGGGGTCGTAGGGCAGCCCAAGAAATCTGATGCAGCAGAGCCAAAGCGTCAGAGTCTTGTAAATGAGGCCCTCAGTCTAGCAGTCACATGGGTACGATAGGAGTGAAGGCTCTCTCTTTACCATTGCTTTTATGTGAACTGATCTTGACCCAGATAATGGCTACTCTATGATGCCAAATGATAAGGAGGTGGCTTTCTGAGAATGATGCATACACTTTTCAAGACAGTAATAATGCTGCACTGGCCAATCACTAAAGACTCTTTGGGTAACTCAGCATTTCCTCTCTGGTACCCCTAAGGGGTTAGACTTAAATACAGTGCATTCATAGCGTTATTATGGGGCTGTAGGGCAGCACAAGAAATCTGATGCATAAGAGCCGATGAGTCAGAGTCTTGTCAATGAGGCCCTCAGTCAAGCAGTCACCTGGATACGATAGGAGTGAAGGCCCTCTCTTTACCATTGCTTTTATGTGAACTAGTCTTGACCCAAGAAATGGCTACTCTATGATGCCACATGAGAAGAAGGTGACTTTCTGAGAAAGATGCATACACTTCTCAAGACTGATAATGCACCGATGACTCAGTGGGTAGCTCAGATTTGCCTCTCCAGTTCTCCAAACGGGCTAGACTTTCTCGCATTGCCTTTTTTTCTCTACCCTTTCACTCAAGTTCAAGCACCACTTTATCCTATTGCTGACATTTATAAAGGATCAACTATAGATGTGAACTCTTTCCAGAGAATAATGTGACACTGACTGAGCTGTGTGGCTCACTGGGCAGCACAGCTCTGCCAATCAGGTTCTCCTGAGGGGCTGCGTTTCCTATAGTAACTTTTTTTGTCTATCCTTACACTTACGTTCCACCACTAACTTATGCTGCTGCCAGCAGCAATAAATGAGAAACTGTGGTTATAGAAGTATTTCAGGTGGAATTTTAATAGAACTGATTAGTGACATTTTGCCAGTCTTATCTACATTGAACTCAAGCTATTGAATGGATTTTTTAACTGCACTTTCTTTGGGCAATAATTGACTGTCACCACTGAACCCAACCCTGACACACATTGGGTTCCACACTGGCCTGACTAAAAGCTTGCATTTATTGACATGTTTCCTGTGTGTTGCCCATACAAAATTAGCTAGTATTCAATGTAAATTGGTAATGCATGTGAGATCCCATAATTAGACCATTAGCATGGCTGATGGTGACCAGTGCCAGTTGCTAGTGTTTGGGCTGAGATGATCATTCTACATGGCTTTAGCCTGGAAAAAACAATAGCAAGAGGCATATTTATACTCCGTTTGCGCCGAATTTGCGTCGTTTTTTTCGACGCAAATTCGACGCAAAACTAACTCCATATTTATACTTTGGCGTTAGACGCGTCTAGCGCCAAAGTTCCTGGAATTAGCGTCATTTTTTTGTGTGAACACCTTCCTTGCGTTAATGATATGCAAGGTAGGCGTTCCCGTCTTAAAAAATGACTGCGATGCTATTGCGTCGTATTTATACTCCCGGGCAAAAATGACGCCCGGGAGTGGGCGGGTCTAAAAACCCCTCATTTGCGCCGGATTTTAGCGCCTGGGTCAGGGCAGGCGTTAAGGAACCTGTGGGCTCCGAATGAGCCCAGAGGTGCCCTCCCCTGCCCCCAGGGACACCCCCTGCCACCCTTGCCCACCCCAGGAGGACACCCAAGGATGGAAGGACCCACCCCAGGGACATTAAGGTAAGTCCAGGTAG
Organism: Pleurodeles waltl; assembly: GCF_031143425.1. NCBI lineage: Eukaryota > Metazoa > Chordata > Amphibia > Caudata > Salamandridae > Pleurodeles > Pleurodeles waltl. The sequence continues at coordinate 330,474,153 of NC_090447.1, read as the reverse complement.
GTATTTTTTTTAAAAAAAAATTGTGGCATAGGGGGGCCTGATTTGTGCCCCCCTACATGCCACTATGCCCAATGACCATGCCCAGGGGACAGAAGTCCCCTGGGCATGGCCATTGGGCAAGGGGGCATGACTCCTGTCTTTGCTAAGACAGGAGTCATTTCAATGGGGGATGGGCGTCGTTAAAAAATGGCGCAAAACGGGTTAAGACGTTTTTTTTGCCTCAGCCTGACTTGCCCCATTTTTAGATGCCCAAACGCCATTTTTCCCTACGCCTGCGCTGCCTGGTGTACGTGGTTTTTTTTCACGCACACCAGGCAGCGCCGGTCGGCTAACGCCGGCTAACGCCATTCAATAAATACGGCGCCCGCATGGCGCTTCAGAATGGCGTTAGCCGGCGCTAATTTTTTTGGCGCTAAACTGCGTTAGCGCAGTTTTGCGTCAAAAAGTATAAATATGGCCCCAAGTATCTAGATCTGAGCTAGGGTTCAGTCTGTCAACAGGGACCTCCATGTGAAGTGAAAAAGCAGAGGCAGTGGTGTCCATGGGGAGTGATGTCTTGCTGAGTCACCCCACAACTCCATTGCAGGATGCTGCACCTACTTGAGAAACTTGTTTTGTTCAGAGGATACGTTGGTCCCAGGGCCTGTAGAGGCTTGATATATTTTCTGATGGTACCACTTTGGTTGGTTTAGTCATACCTTGACCAGTTTTTTAACTAAAGGTTTGGTGTAGTCTCCATTATTGCAGGCAGGTGTACAGAGGTCACTGGCCTCACCTGCTGTTAGGCCTGGGACTATAGTTCTCTCAAGTGTCTTTGTGTACCTTTGTGTTATTCTGTTGCCCCTTCACATCCTGAGCTTCAAACCAGGAGCTTCAACCAGCTCAGTAGTATGGGGGGAGGGCAGAGGATCAGGCATTAAGGGAGTGTCACCCACTGGTACTCCACGGGCCCTCTTCACTCGAGCAATGGCCTAAAGCAGCTTAGTGGTAGTTGAGTACTCATTTTGACCAGTATTTTCATTTCTCTAGAGTGAATACTAGCTGCTGGTGCAGAAATCTCTGTGTATAAAATGGAGCACTGTAGCTCATACCATTCAGGGAGAATGTAAATGGTTGGCTCACAGGATGAGAGAGGTCTAATGCCATGGTGATCTACACTTTCACAAAACATTTTGGAGATGGGGAGCAGCCCCACCCACCCTTTGTGAGCAGTTGTGCGTCGTCACAGTGTAACTGGCCTGAAGCCATCAATAATAATTAACAATAGTTGATGGCAGATAAAATTAGCAGAACATCTTACATTGTGTCATTACACTGGGCCTCCAAAATCCTTCCGGTATATTTTGTGTGTTGGTCTATGGATCATCAAGGGTGCATATTGTCATACCCCCATGGTCCCTGTTGTTCAATAGGACCTTGTGATGTTCCTAATGCTATTACCCAGTGCCTATGGGCCACTTGGTCATCTTTGTACTGCAGCAGTGCTCTCTAAGTGTCCCCCAGCACCAGATCCTATGACATTTAGATTCCCCAGGGCCTTTTTATACATATTGAGCAACAGGAAAGCATGTTGTGAGCAATGCACGTTCCTTTCCCGGTCGCCCGGTGTTTAGACACCTGTTCCTGCCTCGTGTCACCCAACATCTTGTGAGACTTTGGAGCGCATATGTTTATCGGACATTTTGGTTTGGGGTGTTGTATAAATACTGCACCCAAACCACGGGGCGGTGCTTGGCCTCACACCTGCAAGCGCGCCTGGTCCTTAGTAAGTAAACTTACAAGGGGACGCGGATAGGGCAATGAACCTTTTGGATTGCATGAAGTATCCTAGCTATGCAGTAATCGATGAACATCAATTATCAATGTAATCAATCAATCAACAACCACTAAGAGAATCATTAAGCATGAGACAATAATCAACATTTCATGAATAACCACAACTCAATTATACGTTTTATCAATTTTATTTCCCTATTAGTTACAATACTAAGTCATTAAATTAGATCAAACTTTATTCAATCAACACAGAATTAGTTCATTAATGACCACCAATAACATAATCTAATCAGAACTTGAGAAAACATATGCTCGAGTGCTTCAGCATAAGCCAACAAGGATGAGTGTAACAGCATTAATAGCAGAGTTCAGCAATTGGTCCATCAATCATTTGTCACTGTCAACGTCCCCCAATGAACCCTTGCCTAACCCAGATTAGCATTAAGCATGTGGGACTTCACGCAAAACGTGAATTTGGAAAAAACATCTACCTAAGAGAAAAACTATAAAACAGCGCAGTTGGTACCTAGAAAGAAAGGCATAAAACTTAATCAGTCACATTGTCATAGCTGCCTACCCACAAAATGGATCAGCAACAAAGTCAGTCTTAGTCTTCAGGTCATCAATCGGTCAGCCTCGCATTAGGCTCTCAAGAGCATGAGCCCAATGACAGAATCTCAAACCGCGTCTCTTGACGTCATCAGTTCTCCCCTCGCAACTAGAATTTGCCCTCACATCTGAAGTTTTAGCCCCTTGTGATGACTTTTTATTAGAGTTTTTCAGTCCATCCCCTAATTCCTAATTGGTCAATCAGTTCTCCATATGTGACGGTACCCAATACTTTTTACTCTACATATCTAAGAGTTCTAATATTTCGTCTTTCTCAGTTCATGGATTGGTCCACTGAACGATGTCTTCATCATCCGGCTCTCCAGGTATCGAAAATGTTGCATGTTCCTCTTCAGTCAGTGTCTCTATTGTTCAAGTCTTGGGAAAGTACATTCAGCATACTCTACACATAATTGTATCAAATTGACTTCATAATCTTCTGTCCATCTGTACATTGCAGAAAATTCTAGCTAAGCACATAGTTCACGGTCAGTTCATAGGCACAAGCAACTTCTACATCATGCGTTTATTAATTCTGCTTCTGCCTGAGGTCTGGCAAGTAGGCCATGACTTCGGCTAAGTTAGCTTCTACAATAAAATGCAAAACTTAGGTTATACATCTCATTATGGCACATTACTACATCATTATTACACATTTTCATTATTTCACGCATTTTTAGTTCTTTTAGCACAAGTTTGTAAAAGTGGCTGACATACCCTGTGGGCACATTTTTAAAACATGCACACTAATTTTCTCTACAATTAATTTCTGTATGAACTTTTATAAATCATAACATATATGCATTTATTAAATATTTCTAATTAGCATATCTGCGTCAACACACCCACTAGAAAGAACTGGTCTCTCCTGTTCCTGCTCTCCTGGAGACCTTCCGCCCAACTTCTAGGACACCCGGGACATCATCTAGCACTGCAGTTTACCTGGGGCTCCTGTGAACTCCTGCTTCCATCCTCGAGTTCCTTTCCTCAACACTGAACACCTACAAGAAAGACAAGGAGAACATGGTTAAGTACAAGACTCAAGGTTAGTGCACTACCTATCAAACAAACAGTAAAAAGACATCAGATCATCAAACAGTTCTGCTAGAACAAGTACAATACTGGTGCATCCTAGACTTCCATTTGGATGCATTGTTCAACACACTTGGTGCACAGTGTGCAAAACCACAGAAATTTAAATTGCTGCATTAAGAGACACATTTGTTACCATTAGAATGGGCTTGTGACAAAGCAAAGACATAACTGTACTTGTGACAACGCAAAGACTTATAAGTGTATGAGTAGAAAGTTTAATATGAACTTATATGAATAATGCATATGGTGATATAAGTGCAGTAAGTGGTATCGCTGAGAACACACTAAGAGTAGGAGGATTTATATCTTTTGGATTCTAAGCTGTAATAGAATTGTCCACATGTAAATGAACACTTGTGAATGTTATTTGATATGTAATAGGCTGTGTGTATAAATTCTTGGAAGTAATTTGATATGTAATGTGGTTGGAATGCATGGTGGTCACAAACTTATAATAACGCACTCTTGTTATCGTTTTCAGCACCACTCACTACACTGCTAAGAAGACGTTGTTCAGGGGCTCTATGAGCTTGTTAAGAAGCCACTCTCAAAGGAGAGTAGCAGAGCTAGAAGATGCAAATCTCTTTTATTCTTATTTTATCCTGATCCCTCTCCTTTCACTAGCAACGTTTGATTTAAGGATTCAGTTGCTTGATCAGGCGCTGCCCTAGGAGTGATAGGAGGTCCGGCATCATCTCTACGGACAAGACCTCCAGGTGAGAGACATGACATATGGACTGAGGATTAGCAAGGAAAGAATGAGGATTAGCAAATCTAGGGGCTCAAAGGAGCTTTGCATTGTTTGAGAAGCTGTCGACCATATCAGGGAGAATGTGGGTTGTGGTCTTTAAAGGAAGCATGTGATTCATTGGTCACTCATCCACCACAGCCTTGTAGGCTGCACTTTACTGAGGAAACCAGGCATATGTCAAGGTGATTTTGGTCCAGAGGCACATAGAGGGGTGATGTCTCAATTTTTCAGGTGCAAGGTATATATTCTGTATCATAAGTAGTGCTTCAGGCTTATAAGATAACATTGTGGTGTGTTCTGTGAATTGAACACTGTTGAGATCTCCATTATTCTGTACATATGCAATGAGTCTGTTCTGCAGGACTAGGGGTGCGTCACAGAGAGTGGATTTGCCAAGTGTTTTTGCATGCTACTCAGCCACTCCAGCACCAATTTCATTTATTAATGGCATTCGTAAGTTAAGGGAGATCATTCAGGTTGCACAGTTGGTCTGGCAAGGAGTCTATTTGCTGCTCATTACAAAAAGTTGTGTGGGCCTATTCTCATGGATTTCATCAGTAGTATCACCAACCAGCAACCCAAGGCATTCTGAAGGATTGTACTAGAGATGTGTTGGCACAGTTTCTCAGTCAGAAAGACAAATGTTTGGGAAGCCTGGCCCGTGTGTGTGTGAGACTGAAGGTTTTGATGTTTACTTGATCTCCACGCACAGACAATGGCGCTACGAGAGTGCAAAAGTCCTGAGCGCAGATTTATTAAGGCTTTGTGCCAGCAATAGAGTGGCCAAAGTGACAAAAAGAGGTTCAAAGAGGAAGCTCTGATCTACTATCCAGTGCCAAAAGTATTTCGCACTGGAAATGTGACCACTTCACTACGCCAAATCCACTTTTTATACATTTGCATCAAGGTTGGGGAATCATTGCAAAGAATCATAGTTTTTCATGCAAAGCCTGATCAACTAAGAAAATTTGAACTGTTTTTGTAAGCAAACTGAATCCCCAATAAAAGGAGGCACAACCGATGGGATGGTGTTATTTTCCTAGAAAACCCCACACATTGCACATGTGCCACAGTGCAAAGAATGCATCCGTTGTGTTTGTATCTGACACTTCTGCGGTTGTCTACGCATAAGAATTTATATTAGAAGGGTATGTCCCAAATGGATATCCTATACAAGACAGTGCATGCTCTCCTCTATGCGATAGGCTGAGGCTGTGCATCCCAAGTGGCAGTCATTTTGTCCGCTGCTGCAGGGGATTACACTAGCAGCAGGCCAGTATTTGTAGCTAAGGCTCTGTGATATGTTTTGTGAAATGCAGCACATTAGACGCTGTGCTGCATTGCGTGAAATATTTGTAAATGTGGGCCTTAGACTCAAAGAAAGAATTGTAGCCGAAAATGGCCTTCCATTTTCTGAAGTATTTGGAGCTTCTTTGTAGTGTAGGTAGAAGATCAAAGTAAATTGAGTTATAAGTATCACGACAACAATACAAACACAGTTGATCAACACAGCTTCGTTGGGGAAGAGCAATAAGGCTCGTCATATGTTGTGTATATGATAGGACCAGTTGTGATTTTAGAATCAGTAAATTGTGACCGAAAAATAAATGATATTGATGTGCGAGTGTTAGAATTATCCTCTTGATGGGTCACCTTGATATGTTATCCTAATGTTGCAAAAATTAGATGATCTCCGCAAGACATTATTAGAGATTTACCTAATGATGACAACACCAATAATAAAAATGTGCTTTATATAGTGCGTTCTACTGCAGTTTTGCTGTTTCGGAGCGCTGTAAGTAACACTCCCTGCTTTTGCCCAGTTTAATAGTACTCACATTCATTTTATTACCTCAAAACGATATTCATGTTTGCAATTTTGAAATGGCTTGCAGGCCTGGGGGTGGAGCAGCGAAACCACAAGCCATGGGGCGGCGATCATATGCAGAGAATAAGGAAATTGTCAAGCGGATCCCAGAGTCTAATACAACCGCTAGAAAGCATCCAAGCCTCAGCATCATATTTGGCGCGCACGCCCCTGAAACTGAGAAGCAGTTCACACACATAGATCGAACCACACCCATCCTTTGGGAAACCAAGGGAGTGGGATCAGAGCGAGCTCGACATGCAAACAGAGCTGTACAGGAAATTGATGCTTTGTGTGAAAGCTTAAATGGGGGTTTTGGCAATGCAGCCGAAAGCATAACAGTATTTGACAGGTAAAGGCACAAAGCAATGCATTGTTTCGGTCATTGCACAAGTGTCTCTGCGAAAGCCATGTGTGTCTCTTAACATCCTGCGTGGGGGAAAAATGGCGCAGGTTCTAAATGATATGAACGTTTTATAATTGTGGGTGGCATTTTACGAAGCAGCAGACATCAGACACCTTTTCGAGTGCTACAACACCCTTAGATGTTGTTTTCTATGGCAAAAAGCTTACATTCCTGCGAACAGCTGCGAGTTTAAAGTGGGTGAGTGATATTTCCAGAGCTGTTTGAGGTGCTCTGAAAAAGTCTAAAAATGAACCGAGATAGATTTTTTGAAATTGTTGATTCATAAATGGGCACTAGAGAAGTGGGCAGGTTCACTGAACCTCCCCAAGCATAAAAAACAATAATGTGCCCTTGTGTAATGTAATGGTGCTCATGTAAAACGCTCCAATGCGTGTGGATCGAGCCGGTGCCATATAAAACGACAAAAAAGTGGGCCAGGCTCAAACTTGGATATTTGAGGACCCTATTGTGCATTACATTGGGCATAACATACTTGGATGCATATTTAGGAGCCCCTAGCGCCTCCTTGTGCCACATTAGCGTATTTTTTTTTACGCTAATGTGGCCCAGCGAGGGCAGAAATGCTGTTTCCATCCGTTGGCCCACTGGAAATGTCATAATAGGGTGCCAAACATAACGCTAGCACTGGCGGTATGTTGGCGCCCACGGCTTCGGCTGTCTTTTAAAAAGACCGCCGAAGTTGTAATAAGGGCCTAAGCTACGTGACATCTGCAGTGTTAATATAGGGAAATAAACATTCAAATTTTTACATAAAGGTGTGGTTTTTCATGGTCGCAAGGTCATGGTGTGTGGAAATGACTGACTCTTATTGATTATTGATGTCATTAATTGTTATTGCCATTGATTTGTGTTGATCAGAGTTCATGGTGGGAAAAACTTGAAGCACAGTCAAAAGGTCCTTAGGTCTATTTGCATCTCCCTTGCAAGTTTAATTAATAAGGTTTGATGCGCTAACAGAGATGGTAGCAGAGATCCTTAGGAGCCCATCATGGAGGCCCGGTACATGGTTTGTCTCCTTAAGAGCCATCATACAGTACAGGGAGAAGTAGTAGAGTATTTGTTCCCAGAGATTGTAAGCAAGAGATAACAGGTGTCCCTAGAGATGGTAGTAGGGTATCTACAGTGAGCAAAATAATTTGCAGATTTGGTAAAATTGGTGAAATTTTGGATTTTTTAGATTCAAATGATACAAAGTGGAACGGAAATGTGCCCCTAAGTACCTAAAATGAGTTTCCCCGAATCTTGGAGCCTGCCAAAGTTCTAATGACAGTGTGAATTAAATAGGTCTTGTGCTTGCACAGCTTACGCAAATCACAGGTGAATTGTGATGTTTGTGTGGGTTTAGGGAGTTTGTGTACTCCAAATGAAGTTGTAGAAGGAGTGTGCATACTCCGAAGGGTGAGAGTAGGGAAGTCGTCAAACTTCACGTGTGTCTCGCTTTGTGCTAAAAATTGTCCACGTGGTTGTTGATATACGTGCGTGGTCTAAGACTCCGGAGTATATTGAGAAGTGCATGAGACACTTGCGCCCACATTTAAACTTTTTTTGACCTACATTTCCTTCATTTTTGGACGCAAAAGTGGTGCAAACTTACAAAATAGTAATTGTATTTTGTACGTTTGCACTGCTTTTGCGTCAAAAATTGATGCAGATGCAGTGCAAAAAAAAGTAAAAATATGGGCCTTGGTTTTTGTTGTAACTTGTCTGGCTTAATAGGCTGATCGGGCATGGTCGACAAGTGAGACTGTGAGTCAAAGTGAGTGAAATAATTTTTTCGACTGAGACCTGGCGAGTCCTATGTGCACCAGAACTGACCCACTGATCAGTTGAGAGTGAAATTTGCGGGTCGAATTTTGCTTGCGAATCAGGGAAACTGAGAAAGAAGGAGTAGCTGCTAGAGCAAGAGCAGTCAGTGAAAAAGTTTCTGAAGCGATTGTGTTGCCCTACCTGAAATAAACGGCCAAACTGTGTTTTGATTTTGTTTAGTGCTCACAATAATTTTGCATTAGTTCACTGTGAATCTGAGTTTGGGAGGACAAAGCTTTAAAGAGTGCTTGAAGGGGAAATGCGTACATGACATTGAGTATAGGGGATATTGACCACCAGAACGTACACCATCTTACATTGTAATCAAAGAGCAGGGTGTTGCGCCATGTCTTTGGTTGAAACAGTGGGGCAAAGTGACAGAGAACGATGGGAGTTTAGCATTTCCTGCCAATGGAACATTTAATTTGAGGAGCTTTGAGAATGGGAGGAGGTTGCTGTATGATCGAAACCCCCTCCGAGGCCAGCACAGTTCGAGGCATTAGCGATCTGGGAATTAGTAGCACGACAGCAACAGCAACAGAAATTTGAGAGGAGAATGAGAAAAGCAGAAAAGACGCTAGCGGAGGCTAGATAGGACAGTGATCAGAAAGCTTGGAGAACCGAGACTTTACAGGGGATTAAGTTATTTCCTGTGATTACACAGGAGAGCGAGAGAGAAGGAAGGAAAGCCACAGGAAAGACACATAGAAGCTCTTCCGAGAGTGGGGAGGCTAGAGGATCTTTGATATTTGAGGAAGAGTCAGGCGCCAATGAGTTTATTTTGCAGTTATTGAGAAATCGTCCCCCACCATATGCAGCGCAAGAGAGTGGTCCAAGCACTAGTGTAAATCCTTCAGCACTGACACAGGTTAACACAACAATGAATCAGGTGCAGGTTAACCCAAGCATGACACAGAGCCCAATGCAGAGCAGTCCAGTAGCACAGAATCAAGTGCCTCAGTCAAATGTCCTGAGAATTTATCCTGATGTACCCGTAGTGGAAACTGCCACAAACCTAGTAGTACCTACAGGACAGGTTTTCCCAAAACCGATGTTGGTTCAGACAGAGTCAACTCCACTTTTACTGCCTCAAGTGCAGCCACATGCAATGCCAAAGTACACTCTGATAACAGGGACCCTGACAGAGACGTCTGTATTGATGAGTCAGAATATGGGAACTATGTAACCACTGAACTTAAGTGTTAGAACACGCCCAGATGCTGTATCTGCACCTTTTACCATTGGTCTGATTATACCTCTGTTCGCACAAGAGAAACCCAGTGCAGATGGACGGGGAGTCTTGAGTCAGAACTCAATGAGAGGAGGACTTAATGAGAATATCCAAGTAGTCTCTATTGTGGGACAGACTTTTGGTGGATCGAGATCATTGCTAGAACTTAGTCCATTCGGAGTTCCTCCGGACATTGCGATAGGGTTGAACGTTAGTCAGAGCATGAAATTGCTAACGCCGTAGTCTTCGAATACGGTGGTACAACAGGTGCCACATGCCCAGACTTATAACATTTAGTTGCAAGGTTTGACTGCCGAACAATTGACTGAATTGTTAGACAAGCTAAATATCCTGTAGAGTGCTCCTAAGGGAGAGGAGTACTTGAACTAAACGAGACTAGGAATGGAAGTGGGTGAGCTCATTGAGGGAACTATGGGTGTGAACAGATTAGAGTCCTACACAGAAGCAGAACTTAGATATCTGTGCTAGAAAATTATGAGGGAAGTGAGCAATGGGCATCAAAAGTTAGAAGACTTGGCAGAGAAGTACGGCATAGAAATAGAGAAAACAAAACATTTGAAAAGGAGTTAGAGGTTAGATTTTGACGCAAAAGACTTCGGGCACATGAGATCTGCAGGAATGAAGGCACACCTTAGGGAGTTGCTCCAAAGTGTCCAAACATGGGGAGCCTTAGACAAATGGGAAGGCAGTTGGGCAAAGAAAATAGATAAAAGGAAAAGTGATTCTGCAGAACTGACTGCAAACGTGTAGCAGGGTGAGGATCCACTGACAATTTTACCCATGAGAGAGATTCCAGGACGGAATTTTGTTCATGTCCCTTGGAGCAGAAGTGACATTCTGCCCTTTACAAATGACTATCCCAGACTGAGAGAGAAGCAAGTAGAATGTTACCAGTAAATGGACAGGATTGTGAAACTTGCAAAATGCCTGTGGGAAGACTTGAACACTCTATTAGAGATAGTAGTTCGAGCTGATTCATGGATGGAGTGTAAGAGGAGTATAGATTGGCCTACAAAAGAACCAGAGAGAGATCAGACTACTGGTGCGCCATCTCCTGAAGTAATGAAATATTACTATAAAGTGATTGAATTTTTGAAAACGAGAATTTCGCACAAAAACATTGACTGGCAGAGAATAGACAGGACAGCTCAGGAAGCAAAGGAGTTGATACATGCGTATTATGAGAGATTGTTGCAAGCGTTTAAGCATCATAGTGGTACAGAGAGAATTGAGCCGAAGGACATGATTCATTTTGTGTTCAGAACTGTGGAAGGATTGAGACCTGAAATTAGCCAGATGATTAAGAGTCATTTGATTTGCTGACCAGCAAAACCGATTGATGAGGTGTTGCAGTATGCAAAGTACTGTAGTGACGAGATTGAGTTGAAGCAGAGAAAGTTGAAGGAAAATGCGATGGTAATGCAGATTAAAGCGGGACAAACAGGGATGCAGGGATTCCTCAGCAACAGCAGCAGCAGGGAAATGCATCCTTTCCAAATCAGAGGAGAGGTAGAGGTCGCAGAGGAAATGGTAATGGAAACTGCAGTCCTGATTTGAATACTGTAGTGGTTCAGAATGATGTGCAGGGAATGAAGAGATTGTTTCCTTTTCACGCTTGCAGAGCGATCGGACATTGGAAGCAGGAGTGTCTGATGACGGTGCAGGAAGGTGTCGTTCAGCAAACAAGTGACATCAATTGGTTCCAAAACAAAAGTGGGCATAATACGAATTTTCATAGTAATGAGAATCAAATGCAAAACTTTCAACCCGTGCAGCAGGTGCACATGCCACATGTACAAATGACACAGTTGCAGCCAATGCAACAGCAGTTTCCAATGGTACCTAGACAGCAAATTCAAGCACCTCAAGCCCCAATGGAAAAGCAGCACAGGTCACAGGTCAGAGGTCCAACCAAAGTAATAACATGGTACCCCAATTCCCGTTACACAGTGAGAATGGAATAAATGATTGGGTGAGCGAGAGTTCAGATGAAGAGGAATGTGTGCTTGCAGCCTCCCTAGAAGTAGATCACAAAGGCCCATATGTGAAGGGAAAGGTAATGGGTCACAAGGTTTCATTCTTGGTTGACACAGGAGCTACACACTCTACAGTAAGATCTTCAGAAGTTCCGAATTTGCCCCTTTCTTGAAAGACAGTCCAGATTGTAGGAGTAGCAAATCAGTATTTGACCAACCCGATTACAGAACCAGTTCAGGTTAAAATTGGCAACCATAAAGGATTGCACAAATTTGTAGCCTGTGATTCATGCCCGGTATCCCTACTGGGGGAAACTAGGTGCTCGAATACTTGTTCAAATGATGGAATAAATGATGGAATATAGAACAGACGAACAATGATGATGAGGATGACCCAGCACCAGAAACAGAGTGTGAGACAGTAAATGAGGAGTTCCCCCTGATTGATTTCTTTCCAGTATTCACAGTAAAGGAACTTCCTCCTGATTTACAGGGAACAGTTAAAGACAAAGGGCCACATTTATACTTTTCGACGCACAACTGCGCCAACGCAGTTGTGCGTCAAAAAATCTGACGCCGGCTAACGCCATTCTGAAGCGCCATGCGGGCGGCGTATTTATTCAATGACGTTAGCCGGCGGCGCTGCCTGGTGTGCGTAAAAAAAATTACGTACACCAGGCAGCGCAGGCGTAGGGGAATATGGAGCTTGGGCGCCAAAAAATGGGGCAAGTCAGGCTGAGGCAAAATTATCGCCTCAACCCGATTTGCGCCATTTTTTTCGACTCCCAACCCCCATTGAAATGACTCCTGTCTTAGCAAAGACAGGAATCATGCCCCCTTGCCCAATGGCCATGCCCAGGGGACTTCTGTCCCCTGGGCATGGTCATTGGGCATAGTGGCATGTAGTGGGGCACAAATCAGGCCCCCCTATGCCGCAAAAAAAAAAAAATTAATACTTACCTGAACTTACCTTATGTTCCCTGGGATGGGTCCCTCCATCCTTAGGCGTCCTCCTGGGGTGGGCAAGGGTGACAGGGGGGATCCCTGGGGGCATGGGAGGGCGCCTCTGGGCTCCTTCCGAGCCCACAGGTCCCTTAACGCCTGCCCTGACCAGGCGCTAAAAAACGACGCAAAAGCGTCTGGACGTCTTTTTTTTTGACACGCCCACTCCCGGGCGACATTTTTGCCCTGGAGTGTAAATACGGCGCACATGCCTCAGAGTAATTTTTTAGACGGGAACGCCTACCTTGCATATCATTAACGCAAAGTAGGTGTCCACGCTAAAAAATGACGCAAACTCCATGGACTTTGGCGCTAGACGCGTCTAACGCCAAAGTATAAATATGGAGTTAGTTTTGCGTCGGAATTGCGTAAAAAAAAACGACGCAATTCCGGCGCAAGCAGAGTATAAATATGCCCCAAAGTGTGGGATCTGACAGGGAAAGAGATTGGCCTGATAAAGGGAGTTGAGCCAGTTAATGTTCCTGTAAAGCTGATCTCAATTTTTCCTCAAATTCCCCAGTACCACATGCCACAGGATATCCTTATGAACGTCGCTCAAATAATTGCAGAGTTTGTGAAACAAGGGGTCTTGAAAGAAGTGTTGAACAGCCCATGTAATTTACCAATAATGGGATTGAAGAAGCCCTGTGGGAAATTCGAATTGTCCAGGACTTGAGAAAAATAAATGAAATTGTGATGAAATGTTGCCCCGTGGTGCCCAATCCAGCTGTGATTATGTTTCAGTTTCCATGTAATGCTGAATGGTTCACTGTCATACACTTGTCACAAGCCTTCTTTTCTGTGCTTCTTCATGAGGATAGCCAGTTTCTCTTCTGTTTCAAATTCTTAGCCCGAGTTTACTGTTGGTGTCAAATTCGTCAAGGGCTTTCAGAGTCACCTTCCGTATTCAATCAGATCTTGAAAAAGAATTTGGAGTCATTAGAATTGCCTTTCCAATCCACCTTGGTATAGTACATTGATGACTTGTTGATTGGGTCCAAAACAAGGGATGAGTGCAAGTATGACACAATTACCTTACTGAACCATTTGGGAAAGAATGGACATAAAGGCGGTCATTCCAACCCTGGCGGTCCGAGACCGCCAGGGTTGGGGCCCACGGGAGCACCGCCAACAGGCTGGCGGTGCTCCCATGGGCATTCTGACCGCGGCGGTACAGCCGCGGTCAGTGACGGAAAACCGGCGGTGTACCGCCGGTTTTCCGCTGCCCTGGGGAATCCTCCATGGCGGCGCAGCTTGCTGCGCTGCCATGGGGATTCCGACCCCCATACCGCCATCCTGTTCCTGGCGGTTTCAGCCGCCAGGAACAGGATGGCGGTATGGGGTGTCGTGGGGCCCCCTAACAGGGCCCCACAAAGATTTTCAGTGTCTGCCATGCAGGCACTGAAAATCGCGACGGGTGCAACTGCACCCGTCGCACCCCTTCCACTCCGCCAGCTCCATTCGGAGCCGGCATCCTCATGGAAGGGTGTTTCCCGCTGGGCTGGCGGGCGGCCTTCTGGCGGTCGCCCGCCAGCCCAGCGGGAAACCCAGAATAACCGCGGCGGTCTTCTGACAGCGCAGCGGTATTCTGGCGGCTCCCGCCGGCCCTGCGGTTACCGCGGCCGGCGGGAGTCAGAATGACCCCCAAAGTGTCTCCACTGAAGTTGCAGTACTGTCAGAAAGAAGTGAAATACGTGGGTCACCAGATTGAGAAAGGAACGAGGAAAATATCCAGAGAAAGCCTGCCATATAATAGATGAGCCCACGAGCCACACAGAGAGATGTCAGGATGTTTCTGGGGATGGTAGGCTACTGCCGCCAATGGATTCCCAATTTTTCAGTCTTTTCCAAGTCCTTGCAGAAGTTGACCCACAAGGACATTACTGATCCCTCTGTGTTATACAAGGCTTGCCCAAAAGCGTTTTCCAAACTGAAAGAGTCTATGCAAAGCTCCAGCTTTGGGTATGCCTGACTAGACAAAGTATTTCATGTTGTTTTCTCATGAGCATCATGCATGTTATTTGTCTGTCTTAATGCAGGTCCATGGAGGTGTAAATCGCCCAGTAGCATATTTTTCAGCTACTGTGGACCCAGTCACAGTAGCTTTACCAGGCTGTCTGCGTGCAGTTGCGGCGGTTGGACAAAGCCTCGCACAGCGTGAAGGCCCTGTGATGGGATACCCATTTACTGTAATGGTCCCTCACTCAGTTGAAGTTCTACTTACCGGCACCAAGACCCAATACCTGACAGGTGCAAGATTGACACGTTATGAGATGAGTATTCTAGGGTCACCAAATGAGTCATTGAAAAGATGTGCTGTGCTAAACCTGGCAACCTTGCTTCCAAATGAAAATGTTGAAACTGAAAAGTTGGAAGACATTGAGCATGATTGTCTTGAAGTAACTGATTTGTGCACAAAACTGAGACCTGATATTAGAGACACCCGATTGGATGAAAATGACCAAATTATCTTTGTTCATGGTTCCTGTCTGAGAGATGAAACAGGAGTACTGAGAGCAGGTTATGCCGTGTGCACAATTACTGGTATACTGGAAGCGTCCTGGCTTTGGGGAGTATATTCTGCACAAGTAGCGGAACTGGTAGCCCTTGGTAGAGCGTGCCATGTTTCTGCTCAGCTTAAAGTTACCATCTATACAGATAGCCAGTATGGATTTGGAATAGTCTGTGACTTTGGCCAATTTGGTCACAGAGAGGTGTCATGACCTCTTCTGGTTCACCAGTGAGAAATGGTGAGAGAATTAAAGAATTGTTGCATGCTATCCAAATGCCTGAAAAGATTGCCATGGTGAAATGCAGTGCACATTTGAAATCGCAAGTTTTTATGCCAAGGTTTTGTGCATTGAACTGTACATACTTCAGAGATAAGTGTGAATTCTTACCTGAGGAAGATGAAACATGTCCAAGTTTTGAATTCCAAGTAATTAACACAGTGGAAGAATTGAAAACACTGCAGAATAATGTTGACAGGGAAAAAAACAATCATGGAGCAAAATGAAATGTGTACAGCGACAGGATGAATTGTGGGTTTCGGAAGAGGGTCAATTGGTTTTGCCTAACAGTCTGTTGTCTCAAATTGCTAGGTATTATCATGGTCAAGCACATGTTGGGAGGGATGATATGATTTGCCTGTTCAAACATAATTGGTGGAATCCGAGGTTTAGACAAGTTCCAGAAGCAGTTTGCCATTGTTGCGTCATTTGTCAGCAAATGAACGCGGGAAAGGGGACAGTGGTTAATTTGAGCCACATTGGAAGAGCAGGAGGTCCATTCAGCAGAATGGAAATGGATTTTATTGAGATGCCTGTGTGTGGAGGTTTGAGATATGTGTTGGTGATTGTTTGCATCTCTAGTCACTGGTTTGAAGTGTACCCTACACGAAGAAATGACAGCCTCACGGTAGCAAAATTACTGCTTAGGGAACTGATACCACGTTTTGGGTTTCCGATCTCTTTAGAATCAGATAGGGAAAGTAACTTGAACAATGAAGTAGTGAAATTACTAGGTGCAGCATTGAACATTGAGCAGAAGTTGCTTGTAGTTACCGCCCTGAAGCATCAGGACTAGTGGAACTGATGAATGGTACCTTAAAATCAAGGACAGCGAAAATGTGTGCGCCAAGAATCTAAAATGAACTGACGCACAGGCATTAATTCTGATGACAATGAGAAACACACCCAATAGGAAAACAGGATTGTCACCTCACAAAATCATCATGGGCCGAGCAGTGTGGTTGTCAGTGGTTCCTGTAAATGCTCTTGTGAACATTACATATGATATGGTGTTGGACTACTGCAAAGGTCTGGCTGATGTGATTCACTCTTTCTCTCAGCAGGTGGAAGCCACTGATCCAAGACCAAGGATACACCTTGAGTGCGGGTGACTGGGTGGTGGTCCAGAAACATGTGCGGAAGATGTGTTTGGAGCCTCTGTGGAAAGGCCCTTTCCAGGTGGTTCTGACAACTACCATAGCTGTGAAGTGTGCTGGAGTTCCGAACTGAATTCACGCAAGCCACACAAGAAAAGTGGCATGTCCTTTGGACAATGAAGAGGAATTGTTGAGAGTACCAAAAACGCCCAGACAAGCCTCAGAGCTGGAAGGAGAAGAAAGAGGAACTGAGGCCAGATCTGAGCATATTGAGGACGGTTCAATCACTGCTGTGAGAGACAGAGGAGAAGACTGCCAGGAGGGTGACAGTGAGCCAATCTCAATTGAGGCAGCAGGAGAGTCTAGTCAGAGGAGGGCTCTCCCAAAAGTAGGTGAATTTGAGAGACAAAAAGAGCAAATGTCAGACCCAGAGGGGGAAGGAGTTGAGGTAGATCAAAGCCAATGTGATCTGACTCCCCCTGAACCAGTTGCAGGTCCATCAAGAGAAAACCCTGCAGAGTAAGAAGAGGTTTCAGGTTCAACACTAAAGAGAGCATTCACCAAGGGTCCACTGAAAGGAGATAAGTGGTCAGAGTCACAAGCAAAACGAAAGTCAGTAGTTGTTGTTTCAACAATAGAGGAAGAAGTAGATATGACTACGAGAGAAGAATTAAGTGAAGGAGAATTGAATGGAGTTCGAAAATTGACAAGAAAGAGAATTGCAGGTCGGAGGTACGCTAGTCCTGAATGGGCATACGAAACTACAAGTGAATGGCAAAGAGAATGTTTGTCTTTTTGTTTTGATCGAGACATTCCAGGTCAATATTTTGGCACTTGAAGGACGTTGATGAACTGAACTATTGAGACAAATTGAGAAAAAGTACAAAGAAAAAGAGACTATTGAAAGTAACCGGAAAAGATTTGATAACCTGATTTGACAAACTGCTAAACCGATTTTTTACAAACTTACCGATTTTGGAGAAAAAGGATCCTAGAAGTGAGAATGAAAGCGGTAAGTAATGGCTAAAAGAAGACTGAAGACTTTTGTTTTCGATTTTTGCTGCATAGTTTTAAAAATGTATCTTCTACTTTCTAGTACACAATGTTTCTTTACAGATCATGAGTGACATTAGCCAGCAGGGTAGTGAGAACAGATGTTGTAAATACATGAGTGTTGGTTTGGCAATTGTGTGTGTGATAATGGGTGTGATATTGATTGTGGGTATGACTGTTCTTGACAAGAGTAAAGCCAACCATGCTTCAGCTTTAGAGACAACTACTGCACTAACAGCAATAGAGAAGTTTAGGTTAAATGCGAAGTATCTGCATATAGATAATGCCCAAAGGGAACTTTCTTCTAATGTCTTCTATTGCTTATTGAGTGAGTATGTTAAGACGATGGATGTGAAGAATTGTTTTGTGTGTATGCAGGTTCCTTCATCAGTCAAAGAAGGAGTTACCTATCATAGTTTGCCTCTAACTTATGGGATAAGTTGTAGTCTGTTACTAACAAGATTCTATAACCATGAGTACATCCAGCACTTCTGCTCCAACCATGATGTCATGTTTTCGTTTGCCCCCATAATTAGATATCTGAGTAGAGTAGCTAAGGACAATGACATAGTATTAGTGAGAGGTTTCTTTGAGCCTACATTAACTTTTGGCACAGCTTCTGATCACATGAATAACCTGTCATGCTTGCTTACACCTTTAGAAAAGAGCTTTTTAGATCACACAGATGACAAGAGAAAAGCATTTAAGGAGAAATTAGAAAAGGGTTTAGGGAAAAGGACTTTTAGAAATTATTATGCTTTCAGTGCAATAAAAACACAAGGGAAATTGGCTTTAGATGCACAACACGTAGGGAAGCTTTGTATATATAGGCCTAAATCTAGTACTGACACTTTTTTGTGGAAACAAGTGAATGTAGACACATTTTTTTCCATTTCAGAGTAAATGAACATTTATGTTGAATGGACAGGATCCAGCGAATCCTAGTATATATTACATATGTGGACCTAATGCTTATTACCGTCATCCAAGAGGATGGTATGGCACATGTTATTTGGGGATAGTTTTCACAAAGATCTTTCAAGTGGATAACTTGAAGAGATTACCAAAATTGACTGAGTTATATCACAGTAGAGAAAGGAGAGAGTCTCCTTCTAATATAGTAGGAGATATATTTGGAGCAATGATTCCTTCAGTAGGAGTTGTTCTGAATTCAATAACGATTCAAAAGTTGTCTACTATTGCGGATAACATGCTGACAAATTTTTCAGGAGCCATGATCCTGATAAATATAGAATTGGCCGTGGAAAGAGCTATGACTCTTCAGAGCCGCCTTGCATTAGACATTCTTTTAGCAAAAGATGGTGGAGTTTGCAAAATGCTTAATTCAAAGCATTGCTGCTTGTTTAGTCCTGAGAATAGTAAAGAAATTAGAAGCTTACTTACTAACCTGACTAATGAGAGTGCTGATTTGAAAGAGTTGAAGGAACCAGGTGTTTGGGAGAAAGTTGGCAAAGGATTTGCTTCAGTGGGAAATTGGCTCAGCAACATTGGGAAAGGGATAATATTGGAAATAATACTAGGGATATTGATTATTGTGATTTGCATAATTGGAGCATAGGGAATACGTAAATTGTGTGGAATGATTACATTGAAGAATATGAAAAATGATCGGAGGAGGGAAGAAATGAAAAGGAAAAAATTATTTGGGGAAATTCAAAAAGGGAACGAAGATTTGAGAGGATTGAAATGACAGAATTTTAGCTGATGCAAAAATTAGCATTGGAAGATTTAGGGCCATATTTATACTTTTTGACGCAAAACTGCGCTAACGCAGTTTTGCGTAAAAAAAATTAGCGCCGGCTAACGCCATTCTGAAGCGCCATGCGGGCGCCGTATTTAATCAATGACGTTAGCGGGCGTTAGCCGCCGGCGCTGCCTGGTGTGCGTGGAAAAAAACGACGTACACCAGGCAGCGCCGGCGTAGGGGGATATGGAGCTTGGGCGCCAAAAAATGGGGCAAGTCAGGCTGAGGCAAATTTTTCACCTCAACCCGATTTGCGCCATTTTTTTCGACTCCCAACCCCCATAGAAATGACTCCTGTCTTAGCAAAGACAGGAGTCATGCCCCCTTGCCCAATGGCCATACCCAGGGGACTTCTGTCCCCTGGGCATGGTCATTGGGCATAGTGGCATGTAGGGGGGCACAAATCAGGCCCCCCTATGCCACAAAAAAAAAAAATATATATACTTACCGGAACTTACC
Source organism: Pleurodeles waltl (assembly GCF_031143425.1). Classification (NCBI taxonomy): domain Eukaryota; kingdom Metazoa; phylum Chordata; class Amphibia; order Caudata; family Salamandridae; genus Pleurodeles; species Pleurodeles waltl. The sequence continues at coordinate 330,454,429 of NC_090447.1, read as the reverse complement.
TTAATGTCCCTGGGATGGGTCCCTCCAGCCTTGGGTGTCCTCCTGGGGTGGGCAAGGGTGACAGGGGGTGTCCCTGGGGGCATGGGAAGGCACCTCTGGGCTCCTTCCGAGCCCACAGGTCCCTTAACGCCTGCCTTGTCCAGGCGCTAAAAAACGGCGCAAAAGCGTCCGTACGTCATTTTTTTTGACCCGCCCACTCCCGGGCGTGAATTTTGCCCGGGAGTGTAAATACGGCGCACATGCCTCGGAGTCAATTTTTTAGACGGGAACGTCTACCTTGCATATCATTAACGCAAAGTAGGTGTCCACGCTAAAAAATGACGCAAACTCCATGGACTTTGGTGCTAGACGCGTCTAACGCCAAAGTATAAATATGGAGTTAGTTTTGCGTCGGAATTGCGTCAAAAAAACGACGCAATTCCGGCGCAAACAGAGTATAAATATGCCCCTTAGTGTGATGACATATTTAGTCATCAGAGGAGGGATTGTTAACTCTGTACTTTAGTAATAAATATTCATGTATTTTGAGTGTTGGATTTGCGTAGAAAATGTATTAACTTAGAGAAAAATAATGCACGCATTTGAAAGTGCGCCCACCAGAGTGGCCATCAATGTTTACGAAGTCTACTTATTAATGGCTTATTAATATGAAATGTTGAGCTTATGTTTGATTAATGATGTAATATGTCATATTAACCCCTTCCGTGCCCAGGACGTAATGGTTACGTCCTGAGGCACAGTGCTCGTGTGCCCAGTATGTAAACATTACATCCTGGGCACAGAGTCCATAGGGAGCGCTAGCGCTCCCTCTGTGGGGTTCACCCCCACCCCTCCAAGGCAGGGGTGGAAGGGGAAACCCTTCCCCTTCCACCCCTGATCCTTCCACCCCCCGTGACGTCAGCGCGCTGATTATCACAGAGGCCCCCAACCATTTCTCTTCCAATCACGTGGAGGAGGCCGGAGAGGCTTCAAAGGGAAGGAAATTAATTTCCTTCCCTTTGAAGTCTCTCTGAGCGTTTTAGCAATATGGCTGCTAAAATGCCCACTAGACACCAGGAATTAATTTTTTTACAGGAAATTGGCATGAGGGAGCGACCCCTTGGGCCAGGGTCGCTCCCAGGAGGGGCATTTTTTTGAAGGCCTTTTCTGCCCCCCTGGGGGGAAGAAACCTCTAGGCACCCTGGGGGCAAATTTATTTTAGGCCTATTTTAATTAGGCTGATCTGCCCCCAAGGGGGGCAGAAACCACTAGGCACCGGGGATTTTTGTTTTACAGATGGGGAGCGACCCATTAGGCAAGGGCCGCTCCCCTGGGGGGCAAATTGTATTTAGACCATTTCTGCCCCCCTCTGGGGCAGATCGGCCGATTTTTGTTAGGCCAATCTGCCCCCATGGGCGCAGAAACCACTTAGGCACCAGGGATTGGTGTGTGTGTATGGGTGTGTTTTCTTTAGGGGGCAGCCCCTTGGGTAAGGGTCGCTCCCCATGGGGGCACATTACTGTTGGCCATATATGCCCCCGTTGGGGGCAGATGGGCCTATTTTTGGAAAGCCCATCTGCCCCCGGGGGGGCAGAAAGCCCACCAGAGGTCAGGGAAGTTTTTTTTTCAAAAATAAGAGGGTGGGGTATGGCCATACCCCCACCCCAAATAAATGGGGCCAAAGTTGTTCTGCCCACCAGTGGGCAGATGGGGCAATTACCCCTGATCCACACCCCTGGGGGGCAGAAAGTCTACTAGATGCCAGCGAATTAAAAAAAAAAAAAAGTATTGGGGTGGTGGCTACCAACCAGTATGGGCCTGGTTACGCCCCCACCTCAACTGAAGGGGGTAACATTCTTTCAGCTCTCCCCTGCACTCTAAAACATCTTATCCCACAGCAGGCAAAAAGACACTTGATTTTTTTGGGTTTTAGTTTTACATTTGGGCCATGAGAACTTCGCTTACTCTCAAAATCGTCCCACTTGGAATGGTGAGGGCTGCACTTATGGACTTTGGGACGCTGCCATGTAGAAAAATCCACAAGACCTAGACACATCTGAAAACTAAACATCTGGGTGATTCCAGGGTGGTGTGTTTCACATGCACCCCGCACCATTTTTGTACCCACAATCCCCTGCAAACCTCCAACTTTGCTAAAAATCACACATTTTTCCCACGTTTTTGTGATGGAACCTTCCGGAATCTGCAGGAATCCACAAAATTCCTATCACCCAGCATTGTCTCATCTATACCGATAAAAATTCTGTGGACTTGTCAGCCTAAAAATGTTTTTTTGCAAACTGCCCTTTTGGACCCCCTTTGTTCCCCCTCAATATCGACATGTTTTTGATTCTTCCCTTTCACAAGCACATGGCCCACCTACACAAATGAGGTATCATTTTTACCAGGAGACTGAGGGGAACATTGGGTGGTATGAAATGTGTCCCAGTGCAGTGATCCCACACAGAAATGTGGGAAAAATGTGATTTTTTAGCTAAATTTGAGGTTTGCTGAGGATTCTGGGTAAGAAAACATTGGGGGATACACGCAAGTCACACCTCAATGGACTCCCTCGGGTGTCTAGTTTTCAGAAATGTCTGTGTTTGGTACATTTCCCTAGAAGGCTGCTGAGCCCAGGACCAAAAACGCAGTTGCCCCCCTGCAAAAACAGGTAGTTTTGTATTTGATAATTTTGATGTGTCCAGATAGTGTTTTGGGGCATTTCCTTTGGTGGTCGCTGGGCCTACCCACACAAGTGAGGTACAATTTTTATCGGGAGACTTGGGGGAACGCTGGGTGGAAGGAAATTTGTGGCTCCTCTCAGATTCCAGAACTTTCTGTCACCGAAATGAGAGGTAAAAGTGTTTTTTTGGTCAAATTTTGAGGTTTGCAAAGGATTCTGGGTAGCAGAACCTGGTCAGAGCCCCACAAGTCACCCCATCTTGGATTCCCCTAGGTGTCTAGTTTTAAAAAATGCACTGGTTTGCTAGGTTTCCGCAGGTGCCGGCTGAGCTAGAGGCCAAAATCCACAGGTAGGCACTTTATAAAAAACACCTCTGTTTTCTGTGAAAAAATGTGATGTGTCCACGTTGTGTTTTGGGCCATTTCCTTTCGTGGGCGCTAGGCCTACCCACACAAGTGAGGAACCATTTTTATTGGGAGACTTGGGGGAACGCTGGGTGGAAGGAAATTTGTGGCTCCTCTCAGATTCCAGAACTTTCTGTCACCGAAATGATAGGAAAAAGTGTTTTTTTGGTCAAAGTTTGAGGTTTGCAAGTGATTCTGGGTAACAGAACCTGGTCAGAGCCCCACAAGCCACCGCATCTTGGATTCCCCTAGGTGTCTAGTTTTCAGAAATGCACTGGTTTGCTAGGTTACCCCAGGTGCCGGCTGAGCTAGAGGCCAAAATCCACAGGTAGGCACTTTGTAAAAAACACCTCTGTTTTCTGTGAAAAAATGTGATGTGTCCACGTTGTGTTTTGGGCCATTTCCTTTCGGGGGGGCTAGGCCTACCCACACAAGTGAGGTACCATTTTTATTGGGAGACTTGGGGGAACGCTGGGTGGAAGGAAATTTGTGGCTCCTCTCAGATTCCAGAACTTTCTGTCACCGAAATGTGAGGAAAAAGTGTTTTTTTGGCTACATTTTGAGGTTTGCAAAGGATTCTGGGTAACAGAACCTGGTCAGAGCCCCACAAGTCACCCCATCTTGGATTCCCCTAGGTGTATAGTTTTAAAAAATGTGCTGGTTTGCTAGGTTTCCCAAGGTGCCGGCTGAGCTTGAGGCCAAAATCCACATGTAGACACTTTGTAAAAAACACCTCTTTTTTCTGTGAAAAAATGTGATGTGTCCACGTTGTGTTTTGGGCCATTTCCTTTCGTGGATGCTAGGCCTACCCACACAAGTGAGGTACCATTTTTATCTGGAAACTTGGGGGAATGCTGGGTGGTAGGAAATTTGTGGCTCCTCTCAGATTCCAGAACTTTCTGTCACCGAAATGTGAGGAAAAAGTGTTTTTTTAGCCAAATGTTGAGGTTTGCAAAGGATTCTGGGTAACAGAACCTGGTCAGAGCCCCACAAGCCACCCCATCTTGGATTCCCCTAGGTGTCTAGTTTTCAGAAATGCACTGGTTTGCTAGGTTACCCCAGGTGCCGGTGGAGCTAGAGGCCAAAATCCACAGGTAGACACTTTGTAAAAAACACCTGTTTTCTGTGAAAAAATGTGATGTGTCCACGTTGTGTTTTGGGCCATTTCCTTTCGGGGCCGCTAGGCCTACCCACACAAGTGAGGTACCATTTTTATTGGGAGACTTGGGGGAACGCTGGGTGGAAGGAAATTTGTGGCTCCTCTCAGATTCCAGAACTTTCTGTCACCAAAATGTGAGGAAAAAGTGTTTTTTTAGCCAAATTTTGAGGTTTGCAAAGGATTCTGGGTAACAGAACCTGGTCAGAGCCCCACAAGTCACCCCATCTTGGATTCCCCTAGGTGTATAGTTTTCAAAAATCTGCTGGTTTGCTAGGTTTCCCCAGGTGCCGGCTGAGCTTGAGGCCAAAATCCACAGGTAGACACTTTGTAAAAAACACCTCTGTTTTCTGTGAAAAAATGTGATGTGTCCACGTTGTGTTTTGGGCCATTTCCTTTCGTGGACGCTAGGCCTACCCACACAAGGGAGGTACCATTTTTATCTGGAGACTTGGGGGAACGCTGGGTGGAAGGAAATTTGTGGCTCCTCTCAGATTCCAGAACTTTCTGTCACCGAAATGTGAGGAAAAAGTGTTTTTTTGGCCAAATTTTGAGGTTTGCAAAGGATTCTGGGTAACAGAACCTGGTCAGAGCCCCACAAGCCACCCTATCTTGGATTCCCCTAGGTGTCTATTTTTCAGAAATGCACTGGTTTGCTAGGTTTCCCCAGGTGCCGGCTGAGCTAGAGGCCAAAATCCACAGGTAGGCACTTTGTAAAAAACACCTGTTTTCTGTGAAAAAATTTGATGTGTCCACGTTGTGTTTTGGGCCATTTCCTTTCGGGGGCGCTAGGCCTACCCACACAAGTGAGGTACCATTTTTATTGGGAGACTTGGGGGAACGCTGGGTGGAAGGAAATTTGTGGCTCCTCTCAGATTCCAGAACTTTCTGTCACCGAAATGTGAGGAAAAAATGTTTTTGGGCCAAATTTTGAGGTTTGCAAAGGATTCTGGGTAACAGAACCTGGCCAGAGCCCCACAAGTCACCCCATCTTGGATTCCCCTAGGTGTAAAGTTTTCAAAAATGTGCTGGTTTGCTAGGTTTCCCGAGGTGCCGGCTGAGCTTGAGGCCAAAATCCACAGGTAGACACTTTGTAAAAAACACCTCTGTTTTCTGTCAAAAAATGTGATGTGTCCACGTTGTGTTTGGGGCCATTTCCTTTTGTGGGCGCTAGGCCTACCCACACAAGTGAGGTACCATTTTTATCGGGAGACTTGGGGGAACACAGAATAGTAAAACAAGTGTTATTGCCCCTTGTCTTTCTCTAAATGTTTTCCTTCCACATGCAAGGCAGTGTGTAAAAAAGACGTCTATTTGAGAAATGCCCTGTAATTCACATGCTAGTATGGGCACCCCGACATTCAGAGATGTGCAAATAACCACTGCTTCTCAACACCTTATCTTGTGACCATTTTGGAAATACAAAGGTTTTCTTGATACCTATTTTTCACTTTTTATATTTCAGCAAATGAATTGCTGTATACCCGGTATAGAATAAAAATCCATTGCAAGGTGCAGCTCATTTATTGGCTCTGGGTACCTAGAGTTCTTGATGAACCTACAAGCCCTATATATCCCTGCAACCAGAAGAGTCCATCTGACGTAATGGTATATTGCTTTCAAAAACCTGATATCGCAGGAAAAAGTTACAGAGTAAAATGTGGAGAAAAATGGCTGTTTTTTTACCTCAATTTCAATATTTTTTTATTTTAGCTGTTATTTTCTGTAGGAAACACTTGTAGGATGTACACAAATGACCCCTTGCTGAATTCAAAATTTTGTCTAATTTTCAGAAATGTTTAGCTTTCTGCGATCCAGCATTGGTTTCTCACCCATTTTGGTCACTAACTGGAAGGAGGCTGAAAGCACAAAAAATAGTAAAAATGGAGTATGTCCCAGTAAAATGTCAAAATTGTATTGAAAAATTGGGTTTTCCAATTCAAGTCTGCCTGTTCCTGAAAGCTGGGAAGATGGTGATCTTGCCACCGCCTTTGTTGATGCCATTTTCAGGAGAAAAAAACACGAGCTGCCTTCTGCAGCCCTTTTTTCCCAGTTTAAAAAAATAATCAGAATAATTCCACTGTATTTTGGCTAATTTCTTGTTCTCCTTCAGGGGAACCCACAAAGTCTGGGTACCTCTAGAATCCCTAGGATGTTGAAAAAAAGGACGCAAATTTGGCGTGGGTAGCTTATGTGAACAAAAAGTTATGAGGGCGTAAGCGCGAACTGCACCAAATAGCCAAAAAAAGGCTCGGCACAGGAGGGGGAAAAGGCCTGGTAGCGAAGGGGTTAAGGGTTATGCATTATGTTTTAGCTTTATTAATTGTAGGCCTTAACTTAGCAAGGTCTTGGCGTAGTTGCACGTCCTCATGTCAAGCTGCATTTCTTAGGCAACTAATAAAATGGATGTTTAGAGAATTACATTTGTGATTTTCCACTGTGCTGACCAAATGCTTGTAGCTAAAAGTCTTTCTCATGAGAACTGCTTGCTAGGAGATGATGTACTTGCTAGTGAAACAATGTTTAATGTAATGTGTGTAAGACTGACCTTCCCAGGAGAAGACAATAGATGCACTGACTGGAGTATAAGCTGCAACAATATTGAGACCTGACAAGCCACGCAATGGAAACAAGAGAAGAGGAGACAATCGTCAACATGTGAACAATGTACCAGTAAAATTACAGATCTGAGGTTTTAGTTTAATTATATAGGAGGCTGGCCTGGCTTATAGTAGGTACTGTGTGGTACTTACACCTTGTGGCAGGTCCAGTTATCCATTATTAGTAGAATAGAGGTGTTCTAGCAGCTTAGGCTGATAGAGGTAGCTATAGCAGAGCAGCTTAGGCTGAACTAGGAGACATGCAAAGCTCCTACTAAACCACTTATATCATATAGCACTATATCACAAGAAAACACAATACTCAGAGTTACTAAAAATAAAGGTACTTTATTTTAGTGACAATATGCCAAAAGTATCTCAGAGGATACCCTCACTTAGGAGGTAAGTAATATACACAATTTATATGTACACAAACCAAAATCAGGTAAGTAACAGTAAGAAAAGTAGTGCAAACAATGTAGAATCACAATAGGATGCAATAGGTAGAAATAGGCCTGGGGCAACACAAACCATATACTCCAAAAGTGGAATGTGAATCATGAATGGACCCCAGGCCTAGTGTAGGTTGTAGAGGATCGCTGGGAGTGTCAGTAAACACTAAGAGTGTCCAAGATTCCCCACCCCCAGACCCTGAAAAGTAGGAGTAAAGTTACCCTACTACCCCAGGAAGACAGTAAAGTCAAGATAGGGGATTCTGCAAGAACAACAACTTCCAGCAAAACACTGAAGACGGATTGCTGGACCTGAGGACCTGTAAAGGAAGGGGACCAAGTCCAAGAGTCACGCAAGTGTCCGGAGGGGCAGGAGCCCACTAAACCCCAGATGAAGGTGCAAAAGGGCTGCCTCTGGGTGGAAGAAGTCAAAGATTCTGCAACAATGGAAGGTGCCAGGAACTTTTCCTTTGGTCAGAAGATGTCCCATGGTGTGCTGGAGGACGCAGAGTTGTTTCCACACAGAAATACTGCAAACAAGCCTTGCTAGCTGCAAGAGTCATGGTTGAGGATTTTGGGTGTTGCTAAGGTCCAGGAAGGATCAGGAGGTCGCCCCTTGGAGGAGGACACAGAGGGGGCACTCAGCAACTCAGAGAGCCCCCACAGAAGCAGGCAGCACCCCCAGAAGTACCAGAACAGGCCCTTAGAGGATCTGAGGACAGCAGTCGACTCAGAGTCACAAAAGAGGGTCCCACGACATCGGAGTCCAACTCAGCAAGTTGGGCAATGCAGGACGGAGTGCTGGGGACCTGGGCTAGGCTGTGCACAAAGGAAGTCTTGGAAAAGTGCACAGAAGCCCGAGCAGCTGCAGATCACGCAGTACACAGGATTACTGTCTGGCGTGGGGAGGCAAGGACTTACCTCTACCAAATTTGGATAGAATGGCCACTGGACTGTGGGAGATACTTGGACCTAGCTCCTGTGTTCCAGGGACCACGCACATCAGAATGAGAGGGGACCCAGAGGACCGGTGATGCAGAAGTTTGGTGCCTGCGTTAGCAGGGGGAAGATTTCGTCGACCAACTGGAGATTTCTTCTTAGCTTCCAGTGCAGGGTGAAGGTAGACAGCCCTCAGAGCATGCACCACCAGGAAACAGTCAAAAAAGCCGGCAGGATGAGGCGCTACAATGTTGCTTGTAGTCGTCTTGCTACTTTGTTGCAGTTTTGCAGGCGTCCTTGAGCAGTCAGCAGTCGATCCTTGGCTGAAGTCAAAGATGGAAGTGCAGAGGAACTCTGGTGAGCTCTTGCATTCGTTATCTGAGGAATAGCCCAGAGGAGAGACCCTAAATAGCCCTCAGAGGAGGATTGGCAACAGAGAAAGGTAAGCACCTATCAGGAGGGGTCTCTTACGTCACCTGCTGGCACTGGCTACTCAGAGCTGTCCATTGTGCCCCATCACCTCTGCATCCAAGATGGCAGAGGTCTGGGCCACACTGGAGGAGCTCTGGGCACCTCCCCTGGGAGGTGCTGGTCAGGGGAGTGGTCACTCCCCTTCCCTTTGTCCAGTTTTTTGCCAGAGCAGGGCTGGGGGATCCCTGAACTGGTGTAGACTGGCTTATGCAGAGAGGGCACCATCCGTGCCCATCAAAGCATTTCCAGAGGCTGGGTGAGGCTACTCCTCCCCAGCCCTTCACACCTATTTCCAAAGGGAGAGGGTGTAACACCCTCTCTCTGAGGAAATTCTTTGTTCTACCTTCCTGGGACCAGACTGCCCAGGCACCAGGAGGGCAGAAACCTGTCTGAGGGTTTGGCAGCAGCAGCAGCTGCAGTGGAGACCCCGGAAAGCAAGTTTGGCAGTACCCGGGTTCTGTGCTAGAGACCTGGGGATGCATGGAATTGTCCCCCTAATACCAGAATGATATTGGGGTGACAATTCCATGATCCTAGACATGTTACATGGCCATGTTCGGAGTTACCATGGTGACACTACATATAGGTATTGACCTATATGTAGTGCACGCGTATAATGATGTCCCCGCACTCACAAAGTCCGGGGAATGTGCCCTGAACAACGTGGGGGCACCTTGGCTAGAGCCAGGGTGCCCACACACTAAGTAACTTGGCACCCAACCTTCACCAAGTGAGGGTTAGACATATAGGTGACTTATCAGTTACTTATGTGCAGTGAAAAATGGCTGTGAAATAACGTGGACGTTATTTCACTGAGGCTGCAGTGGCAGTCCTGTGTAAGAATTGTCTGAGTTCCCTATGGGTGGCAAAAGAAATGCTGTAGCCCATAGGGATCTCCTGGAACCCCAATACCCTGGGTACCTAGGTACCATATAGAAGGGAATTATAAGGGTGTTCCAGTGTACCAATGTGAATTGGTAAAATTAGTCACTAGCCTGCAGTGACAATTTTAAAAGCGGAGAGAGCAGAAACACTGAGGTTCTGGTTAGCAGAGCCTCAGTGATACAGTTAGGCACCACACAGGGAACACATACAGGGCATACATTATGAGCACTGGGGTCCCAACTATCAGGATCCCAGTGACACATAGGAAAAAACAAACATACATACAGTAAAAAATGGGGGTAACATGCCAGGCAAGATGGTACTTTCCTACACATTGGACACAATGCGATTCTCTGACTAATGAGGTGTGGGAAGTAGTTTTAGAAAACCTAACTTAGCCAGACTGCACCGAGAGGAGAAGCGCCATTCTGCCTATTCTTCTTGAGAGTTAGGCCATTAGCTTTAGTCTTTGAAATGCTTAAAGGGACTCTGCTTTTTCTGAACTTTGCTGCTGAATCCTGATGTATTGATGACCGAAATGATGTCCTGTTGACGAAGACTGTCACAGCTTGCTGAACCATATTGAGGACAGGTATATATTGACCTTATTGAATGTCATGTCTATTTGTTTTTGTTTCTAGGTACCAACCGCTATTTTGATAGAGCCATAGCTAGATGTTTTCCAAATTTGTATGACTAAATTATTTTGCATGAAACTCAAACATGCTGTTCTAATCTGGTGTTAGTTAGGGTTTTCACTGATGAAATTCACTACATATAATGACAGTTGATGTCTTTTCTTTGCTGAATCTAAATGTATGTGTAAGGAAATGCCTCCTTGGCATGGCTACCCCCTAACTTTTTGCCTTTGCTGATGCTACGTTTTGGTTGAAAGTGTGCTTGGACCCTGCTAACCATGCCCCAGCACCAGTGTTCTTTCCCTAAACTGTACCTTTGTCTCCACAATTGGCACAACCCTGGCACTCAGGTAAGTCCCTTGTAACTGGCACCCCAGGTACCAAGGGCCCTGATGCCTGGGAAGGTCTCTAAGGGCTGCAGCATGTCTTATGCCAACCTGGGACCCCTCACTCAGCACAGGCACACTGCCTCACAGCTTGTGTATGCTGGTGGGGAGAAAATGACTAAGTTTACATGGCACTCCCCTCAGAGTGCCATGCCAACCTCACACTGCCTGTGGCATAGGTAAGTCACCCCTCTAGCAGGCTTTACAGCCCTAAGGCAGGGTGCACTATACGACAGGTGAGAGCATATGTGCATGAGCACTATGCCCCTACAGTGTCTAAACAAAACCTTAGACATTGTAAGTGCAGGGCAGCTATAAGAGCATATGGTCTGGTAGTTTGTCAAACATGAACTCCACAGTTCCATAATGGCTACACTGAAAACTGGGAAGTTTGGTATCAAACTTCTCAGCACAATAAATGCACGCTGATGCCAGTGTGCAATTTATTGTAACATACACCCAGAGGGCATCTTAGAGATTCCCCCTGAATACCAATCCGACTTCTAGTGTAGGTTGACCAGTTTCTGCCAGCCTGCCACACACAAGACATGTTCCTGGACACCTGGGGAGAGTGTCTTTGTCACTCTGTGGCCAGGAATAAAGCCTGTAATGGATGGAGGTGCTTCTCACCTCCCCCTGCAGGAACTGTAACACCTGGTGGTGAGCACCCCTTTTGTTACAGCACCCCAGGGCATCCCAGCTAGTGGAGATGCCCGCCCCTCCGGCAACTGCCCCCACTTTTGGCGGCAAGGCTGGAGGAGATAATGAGAAAAACAAGGAGAAGTCCCCCACCAGTCAGGACAGCCCCTAAGGTGTCCTGAGCTGAGGTGACCCCTGCCTTGAGAAATCCTCCATCTTGAGTTTGGAGGATTCCCCCAATAGAATTAGGGATGTGCCCCCCTCCCCACATGGAGGAGGCACAAAGAGGGTGTAGCCACCCTCAAGGACAGTAGCCATTGGCTACTGCCCTCCCAGAGCTAAACACACCCCTAAATTCAGTATTTAGGGGCTCCCCAGCACCTAGAAAATTAGATTCCTGCAACCTGAAGAAACAAGAAGGACTGCTGACCTACAAGCCTGCAGAGAAGGAGGAAGACGACAACTGCTTTGGCCCCAGCCCTACCGTCCTGTCTCCAACTTTGAAAACCTGCACCAGGGACGCATCCGACAGGGACCAGAGACCTCTGAAGCCCTGGACTAGAGGACCAAGAAACTTCCGTGAACAGCGGCCCTGTTCAAAACCAGCTTCTTTGCAACAAAGAAGCAACTTCCAAAGACTGCACATTTCCCATCGGAAGCGTGAGACTTCTCACTCTGCATCCGATGCCCCTGGCTCGAGATTCAGAGAACCAGCACCCCAGGGAGGACTCCCCAGCGACTGCGAGCCCGTGAGTAACCAGAGACCCCCTGAGCGACCCCCTCCACAGCGACGCCTGCAGAGAGAATCCAGATGCTCCCCCTTGACGCGACTGCCTGTAACAAGAGACCCAACGCCTGGAACCAACACTGCACCCGCAGCCCCAGGACCTGAAGGAACCGAACCTCAGCGCAGGAGTGACCCCCAGGTGTTCCGCTGCCTTGCCCAAGTGGTGGCTGTCCCGAGAAGCCCCCCCTGTGCCTGCCTGCACCGCTAGAGTGACCCCCGGGTCCCTCCATTGTTTCCTACCTGAAACCCGACACCTGCTTTGCACACTGCACCCGGCCGCCCCTGTGCCGCTGAGGGTGTGCTTTGTGTGCCTACTTGTGTCCCCCCAGTTCTCTACAAAACCCTCCTGGTCTGCCCCCCGAGGACGCAGGTACTTACCTGCTGGCAGACTGGAACCGGAGCACCCCTGTTCTCCATAGGCACCTATGTGTTTTGGGCACCTCTTTGACCTCTGCACCTGACCGGCCCTGAGCTGCTGGTGTGGTAACTTTGGGGTTGACTTGAACCCCCAACGGTGGGCTGCCCATGCCCCAGAACTGAGACTTGTGTTTTACTTACCTTCTAATCTAACCTTTACTTACCTCCCCCAGCAACTGTTGATTTTTGCACTGTGTCCACTTTGAAAATAGCTTATTGCCATTTTTACAAAGACTGTATATTATATTGCTTTTATTCAAAGTTCCTAAAGTATCTAAGTGAAGTACCTGGCATTTAATGTATTTACTGCAAATCTTGAACCTGTGGTTCTTAAAATAAACTAAGAAAATATATTTTTCTATACAAAAACCTATTGGCCTGGAATAAGTCTTTGAGTGTGTGTTCCCCATTTATTGCCTGTGTGTGTACAACAGATGCTCAACACTAACCTCTGATAAGCCTACTGCTCGACCACACTACCACAAAATAGAGCATTAGAATTATCTACTTGTGCCACTATCTTACCTCTAAGAATGTGTAGTAGCTCAAGCTTTGATTGGAATGCGATTCATTCGCCGCTTTGGACAGCCAGTGTTGTTTCTGTATGTTTGTCATTTGATTTTTAGACTAAGTTACGTGGCATTAGCATTGTTAATATAGGGAAATTAACATTCTAACTTTTACATAAAGGTGTGGTTATTCATGGCTGCAAGGTCATGGTGTGTGGAAATTACTGACTCATTGATTATTGATGTCATTAACTGTTATTGCCTTTGATTTGTATTGGTACAGGGTACATGGTGGGAAAAACTCGAAGTCCAGTCAAAAGATCCATCGCCATATTCGCGTCTCCATTGTAAGTTTAATTAATAAGGTCTGACGGGCTAACATAAGCCACATAGGGGTTCCATAACCTTAGAGAGGAATTAGGCCTAAGGCCAAGTTCCTTTATAAGGTTATGAAACTCTGAAGTGACTTGCAATATCCTTATCATGGACACCAGGGGGTACTTTGTCCCATATAATACATGATTACACCATTTCCTTTCCCACAAACTGTTGAAAACCTTGGTGCTTAGTTCTGTCATGCTAAACACCAAGCATGTTTGCAAACATGAAAAATAAAACTTCTAGTGCAAATTAAACACCTAAAAAAACTGTTAGCTATTTGTTGTAAACAGCTATTGGAAACTGTTCAATACAGGTCAGTTTTTGTTTTTAGCTCGCAACATGTAGAAACATCGACTATAATGATATTACAATAGTTGAGTTCTGACATCGGTTTTTTATAATCAGCGAACTGGTGCATCACAAGTTGCAGATTATAAAGAAATTAGGGCCATATGTACGAACACTTTTTCCCATAGACACAGAATGGGTAAAAACCTTTGCTACATCTGGCCCTTAGTAACTGCCATTCATACTGGGATTACAGAATGCCATGTTTTATATGACAATAGATCTCAAAGCCCCATCAGACATCATCACCAAAGCAACATTCTGGAATGCTTGTTGTTAGTGACGGTTAGTGTTGAAGGACTGGTATAGAGATTTTTTTTTCTTTTCCCTGGACGGCCCCTTTAATAAAGGAATGTTTGAGGAATCCTGGCTTTGTTTCTTGAAGAATAACTATTGGGCTAAAATGGGTAAAACATGCACAAAATATGTCAATGGAACATTCCAGTAATCATGGCCTACATCTTAGGGAATAAAGGGCTGTAAGACAAAAAGTGAGCACTGAAAGTGAGAATTTAAGAATGGCCGGGGCTGACTCATGTCTTAAATAATGGAAGGCTGAAGTAGTAGTATCTTACCACCATCAAACAGTGGTAAATGACATATTTAGAGTACACAACAAAATATAACACAATAAAATAGCACAAAACAACATTACAAAACAAACAAAACTGCAAGGCACAACACAGCACGCAGGACAAACTCACAGACCAACACACAATCATGATGCAACAGTATAGCACAAAACCAGAGCAGCACAAAATCATGCACAACAAATCACCATCACAACGATACACAACATAATAAATATAATCAAATATTTTATCACAAATTGCCACCTCCAGAAGTTTACTTCTGTAATATAGTGATAAAATTTATGTGCACAGAAGCCTACCTTACTTACCTCCACGGATATTACTAGTGCCAGTCAAAAATGCTTTGTGATCTTGCCCAAGAACTTTCTGTTTTTTTTTAATTTTTGAATAGGTAAATTGTCAACCTCACTCTTAATTTCGGGTGATGAAGTGTTGATCACAGAAATGGATTATGTTGGGTAAGCAAACTATGTAGTTGGTATTCAATCCGTTCTATGAACATAGTCCTTAATTAATCAGGTTATCATTAATTTTTAAGAGCTTTGTTTAGGTCACAGTGGGCTAAGAAAATCAGAATGGCAGTCTTAAAGGCTTATACACTATTCAGTGATGGTCACTACAGTCCACTTTCCCTAATTTTTTCCCCTGTCAAGAATGTTGAAGGGGTGACCCGGGAATGAAGACAGTCAGGAGGGATTGCCAGAGTAAATGGCATGGATGATAAAAGATATTGCTCCAAAAAAAATCTGTTTCTTACTTGCATGCAGAAGCGAACTACCCAGGGAAACAAGGTCAGACATTTCCAACAGCGACAACCGGACACCCTATGGTTTCCTTTTCGGCAGACCAGAAATGGGAGGAACCCACCACCGAAAACTCATTGCCTGACCTCTCAAAGGGAGTTTTTGAAAGCAGGTAGGACAGGATCCAAATTTTTAATCTGAAGACCACGGAGTGGAGGAGAGAGGACTACCCTTGTGGCTGTGATCCGTGGGGCAGATCAAGGACACCAAAGTCATCCAGGAAGGGGAACCCACACCAGCAATAGGGATTGTCGCTGTGGATGAGGAGCCAGGAGGCCACCGGCAGGACACATTGCCCCACCATGCTCCAGGTGGAGTGTGGCTCAACTAGATACATGCTTGTTTCCTTCTGCGGATCGGGAGACAGGAGAGATCCAAGTTGGGGGCGGGGACTGCGGTGAAGGAAGCAGTGGGTCGGTTGGGACCTTAATAAGGTGAAAACATTCAGGGCACCAATTACAATACTTGAAACAGTCTTTTCTTTCAGCGATAGAACCTGTGAAGCACTAATTAAGTTAACACAGTTATTGAGGAAGATAACCCACGTCTAACTATACTCGCATGGACTGTGACTTTCTTTTCTTTTTTCCCCTTTGTTGAATATGTTGTTTCTTTCTTTGAATTGCTTTAGTTGGTTTACATTTTACCACGGTGATGGTAGCACATAAAGGTGGAGACTAGTATAGCCCCTTCTCTCTTATCCCCAAAAGTAACAAAAGGAGGAGCATATTGTTTTTGGAAAGCACACAAAGGAAACTTGCTTACCTGTGGCACTTTCTGTTCTACCGATTGGCGTAGACAACTCCATTAGCGGTCCGGACCTCCAGGCACCCAGAAGAGAGAAAAAGACAAGACAAGAAGACTTGAGCAGCATAATCAAGACCTTTTTTTGTCTCACAAACAAAGCCTTTAAACGTCAACAACATAGTTGCTGTCATCAATCTTGCAAACACCGACAAAATGCAGTATAAAAGCTTATTGATTATATAGATATGATTGTGAAGGAATAGAATCCACCTTAGCTATAAGGTATTCATATGCATGAGTTACAGCATCACCTTCATTTTGAAATGTGTAGCTCTAAACAATAGAAACTAAACTGAATTGGCTAGTTCCTCTGTGTGAGCTAACCAAAAGTGACTCAAACACATTCTGCCAGTTGAACACTCATGCACCCAAACATAGCCATTCATCCTTCTTCTCATCAAATGCCTAACTCTCTTTTTGAGCTACAATGAAGCTATTTTGGCAAGTACAAAACTTGGACAGGTGGTAAAAAATCGCAGCACACTCGTATAGAAAAGATTTCAATTTCTGACAATAGAGAACTATTGAAGGGTCAGGTCTACTATTTAAGTGGTCACAAAATACTGGGGACAATTTGCGTCAAGTAAAGAATTTCAAGCTTAAGAACCAACTTATGTAATAATAGGTCAGTTTTTAAATTCTGAAAGTTGTATGTTGGAATCCGACCTAACTCATGAATATTAAGGAGGTAGGTAGAAAATTTCAACTTACTACAAATGGAAACCATAACAAGGATGGGCGCTTACTGTGGTCAGCAGTGCACCATGCCTGTGTTTGCTTTTTAATAACACAAACTTTTTTTTTAAATGAGGCACGTTTTCATTAAAGGAAACAGGGTTGTGTTTAAAAAGAAAAGAGTTTACTTGTCTGTTAAAGAGTTGGCAGTGGGCCCCTAGACCACTGCTACTCTCCATATTTTTTTTTGCATTCACAGAGAGCAAAGGGTCCTAAGGAGGCAATTTCCTTTTTGCAAATGCACTGCCACCTTCTTTGAGGTGCAGGTAAAATATCAAGGTTTTGTAACTGGATTTTGGTCGCAAAACATTGATACACAAGATATTGATTCTGTATTTGGAATGGGTGCCTACAACATGCCTCTTCCAGATACCAAATTGGTATCAATTCTGAATGTTTTAGCAGTCCAAAAAAAACTTTCAGAATCCTAAAATGAGATTAGTACCTGAGAAAAAGCATTTTACCAGTTGCAAATGACAATATGGTGCATTTGTGAATGTTAAAATGATTCGTACATCTGGCCCATAATTCAATGTGTCAAGAAAATACAATTTGGGCATTTTGAAAGATCAACAAGATTCTAGAATAGTTTTAAAATCCAGAACAATCGACCTTATGTAGAAATTAAGGCCCTGATTTATACTTTTTGACGCAAACCTGCATTAGCGCAGGTTTGCGTCAAAAAGTTTACAGCCGACTAGCACCATTCCTTAACGCCAGCTGTTCATCATATTTAAGTAATGATGCTAGCCGGCGGTAAGGCCCAATTAGCATCAAAATAAATGGTGCTAACTGGGTGGGGGACGCGTAGGGGAAACAGGAGGTTGTGCGTCAAAGAATGGTGCTAGTCAGGTTAGAGTCAGAAAAATGATTCTAACCTGAATAGTGTCATTTTTTGACGCACAACCCCCATGGACATGACCCCTGTCTTAGTAAAGACAGGAGTCATGCCCCCCTGCCCAATGGCCATGCCCAGGGGACTTGTGTCCCCCAGGCATGGCCATTGGGCACAGAGCCATGTAGGGGGGCCCAAGTTAGGCCCCCCTATGGCAATTAAAAAAAAACTTGCCTGGACTAACCTGGGATGGGTCCCCCCATCCTTAGGTGTCCTCCAGGTGTGGGTGGGGGTGGGTGGGGGTGTCCCTGGGTGCAGGGAAGGGCACCTGTGGGCTGTTTTCATGGCCTCTGACCATGGAAAATGGCCCACAGGTCCCCTAACGCCTGCCCTGACCCAGGCGTTAAATAATGGCATTAACAGGCTTAGCACCATTATTTAAGGCCCTCCTTCTCCCGTGCATGATTTTTGCATGGGAGGATAAATAAGGTGCAAAGGCCTTAGAGTCATTTTTTGCCCGGGAATGCGTAACTTGCATCTCATTGAAGCAAGGTACTTTCCCGCAGGCAAAACATGACATTGACTCCAATATTTTGACGCTAGACGGGTCTACCGTCAAAATATAAATATGGAGTTAAGTTTGTGCCGGACTTGCGTAAAAAAAAATGACGCAAATCTGGCACCAACAAAGTATAAATATGCCCCTAAATTCCCAATGGCCACCGAATGGGTAAAACCGTTTGTTACATCAGGTTAGACGTTAATATTTATGCATAAAATTAACACATTAGAAATTAAGAATTATGGTTCATGTATTAACAAAAGATACGCCTACCATATGTGTGTGTATTCAAGGAAATACTCAACAATATTTTAATTATTTTAAGTTTCCGAAATAACTATATGTTTATGCGACATGAGCTTGCTCTATTGTGCTAAATTGAGATCAACTGAAGGGAGAGGACATGAGTAGCTAACCACCTAAAAGCAAATATTGTTTTTATTGTATAGTAAGGTTGACCAGATTGAGTTACTGTGCTTGCATTAAAAGAGAAATTTTTCTGCTTTTCAAGTTCCAAATGTTATATTTCAAGAGAAATGTCAAAGCTGTCTGTTTTTGGTAAAACTGTGATACTTGAAGGAACTGATCTTGAGGTAAATACCTGCATACATTTCTGATAAGAGATTTTTGTCGAAACTTCTTGAAAACCTGTACACTGTGAATTAAAAAACATAAGGTTGCGTGCAGTCAATTCTGTGAAGCTACAGCTTACTTAATATAAACACTTATTATGTATAACAAGGGATCGCCAGATGTCTTTCAATGGCAGTCAAATCATACTACATAGTTTGAACTCAAATTTTTATCAAAGTTAAGAATGTTTTCAGGTTCCAGAATGATTCTCCATAGAATCTGGGAGGAGAAAAGCAGCTTACATAAAGCCTCAATTATTCATTTGGAAGTTTGAGCCAGAATCTGGCATTTTGCTAAGGTGATTTTGAACAAGTCAAACCTGCCACAAATCATGAAGGCAAACAATGCACATTTTGGCATTGCGCATGAGAGAATGGGGATACCTACATGCAATTAATGCATTATCGCACATTTTGTTGTCCGATATTTGGAATGGTGCACTAATATAACTTTGCAAAATATCACAACCTGTAGTATCGTAATTTGTTACCACAATGTTATTGCATCATTTAACCGGGGTGGGGTTGTCAAAAAGACGTCAAGAGTGGGCTACAAAGGATGATATGTTACAGGAAGCATTTTTGCTGGTGGTAGAATTATGAACAAAACACGTCGGAACAAAAATATGACTTTGTGGTGTTGCTGCCACGATGTTATTCCTGCTATTCATAACATCTATCTTTGGAGGGAATCCAACTAAAACACAGGCTATGAAAGCAGAATTTAAGGTAGGGAAGATTTTTTGGAAATCCCAATAAGCCTGCACAGGACGAATACATATGGCTGTCCTCGGTGAATGGCAGTGTTGTGCTCAGGAACCTAAACCGGAGAGATCAAGAGATGGAATTTACATTCACAGAATCTGCAGAAGAGCAAAAGAATCAAATTATGTCTGCAATAGAATTTTGGGTAGAGGTGCGAATATCAAACTTGAATTTTAAAATAAGAAAAAACAGAAATTTCCAGGTTAAGGTTTCAGTCAGAGAGATGATTATAGGGTTGAAGAAATTAATCATTTTAAATGAATTCATAGAAGTGGGCTGTCGGAAGATGTACTCTACAAAGGTCTAGGCAAGAAGAAACAGGTTTCAGAAGCTACAACAAATCACTTACAGTTCAGGTTATGAGAAAAACTACGATGCATGGTCAAGATTTTCCAGGAAATCAGGTTTATTGTTATAGAAAGTGTGAAAAAGGCCCCTCCCTTTGAGCAAAACTGATTTAACAGCAGCAATACTTTCTGATTTAGTCAATTAATCCCGCACATACGATTCTTTGCTAATTTTCTAGGCTGATCTCAATGACATAAGGGGATTATTTAGGATTAAGTTAGGATAGCCTGGTAACTTCACATGGTTCACATGATAGGGCATATATTCTGTTAAATTACTGCATCACAATAGGCTTGTCGAGGGCATTCACTAGAGAAGAGAATGATACTAGAGAGTTTTTCTCAACGCAGCCTTTTTTCTGTTTTTGACTCTGTTGTGAAGTAAAAATAGATGGCAATGAGTATCTGGTATCACACTACCTTAAACATTTGATGTACTCATATAGCAAAATATGCTGTTAACAGGAGAAAGTGGGGATGAACACGTCAAAATTCAACATTATTTAATAATTTGAGTCAAATTCACAAAACATTATGCAATAGTGTATTATTATTGGCACCAGCACAGCTCATATTGGAGTCATGTCTACAGTTATCAGCTAGCTATAACCATACACTTAATAAAAGGTGTGTCCCCTGAAAATCGAAACCACAATGTCGATGCAACACAACATCAAGGACATAATATGAAAAATAAAATATTGACAGGTAACTCTAAATGTTCTATACCTAACTCCACAGATATGTACCCATGTTGTGCATATATCTTCAATGCACATCGATGTGGAGTTAAGAATAGTAAATCTATGCTTCCTTATATACACTTACCTATCTGTATATTCTGCCCTCGATATTATTTTCCCACAATATTGTCGCTATTGCTATTCAATGGTTCAACCTTAATGAAATAATGCATCTATGCATGTGTAAGTTGTGCATCTTTGCATTTCAGACCCTAGTTAGATGCTTCAGAAGTTGATTTAATCAGGATGAGATGGATGGCCTGTTGTGTGAGAAAATATTTGGAAATTGGAAAGGAAAGAATGGGTAAGGCCCCTTTATTTCCAGCATCAGTAGTGGAAAGTTGGGGAATGGAAAACACAAACCTTATTACCTTTCATCGCAATATTTGTCATATTTAGTTGTGAGGAGGTAGAGTCAATAGCTACAAAAAGTCATATAAATGTTATTACATTTTTGGAGATTCATTAACAGATATCACACTTAAGACGAAAAATTGTTACTAGCACGATCTCCCTTTGTGAGCATTGTAATGGGGAGGGAGAGCTGTGACAGTCTACAACAAAGATGTAACAAAAATAAAATTGAAATTGTGTAATCCACATGAGACATAATAAAATAATTGTGCAACATCACAGTAGGCATTATTTCAGTGCAGCAAACAATTAAGCCTTGGATAACCCCTGCGGCTTTTGGGTGAAAAAAGCAAAGGAGATGAGAAACTTATGGTTCACCCCAAGCAAGTACGTTGAATGAAATTCATATTATCTTCTGTGTGCAAAGTGGGGGCTCCAAAATTGTTGTGAATTATTTGGTTTCTATGGTTGCAAAGCCATAATCGTTGAGAGTTTCTACTGAGCAAGCACAACCTCCTATATCTTGTAGCAGTGATCCCAGCTCAGGCCCATTTAGACCAATCTTGGCTATGAAAGTCCCCCCATTGGAAAGTATAACACATCAACAAATACATCAAGAACCAGTATGTGTCTTCCTGGGCAAGGAAAAACTTAATGGAAATAAAGACACAATGATGAAAGATTTCACAGACATACAGAAGTAAAGTGAAAACGCTATGCATAGAGCTTCCACTGATACACAGAGCAGTCAACCACAAAATATATTAAAAGAGCTCCTATTTCTTTCTCCCCCATGGATAATGAATCCTACACCTGGATTTACATCCATGCCTAATATAACTCTGCTGAGATACCTCCTATGTGGGAGGAATGGGTAATGAAAATAACGAAGAAGCATTTCTATGCACTGAAAAACAGTCAGAGTCCACAGATTTTCCTCGGGATCACGTTGCAGGACATGGACAGCAATTCGGTGGGCTCAGTTAAGAAGTGTTTATTAATGCTGAAAAGTGCTGACAGTCAAGGAGAAAGAGGGCTAGAAATAATAAATTGAACAAGCGTTGTCATTATAGAGATCTATCCAAGGGTTTCCTTAAGGGAAAACGTTCTTCCCTGAAATTACACAGGCATTCTCCAAAATCAACATAATACGCAGAATCCTCCCATTTTGGAAACATCACTACACAGAACAATAAATAACCCGAGACACAGCTACAGGACCTACTTCTAAAGGCAAGGGGGCATTAGCGCGTGTGAAAGCCCAGAAAGAATCCACTTCAGTGGGAGATAAGGATTTTAAGAGAAAGGGCTACCCAGTAGACTATGATAACTATGCACTCCGGGAGAGCTCTCTGTATTGTGCATTATATCCATCTACAGATTCTATCCGGACAAGCAATTTAGAAAAACACCTTGGTGAATCTATCCCTCCAATAGTAGACTAACATTTGCAATAAAAAATAAACAAGTGCTGGAAAAATATCATACATCCACTCAAACGTCAATTAAATCTCTATTGTAAACTATACTAAAAGAAGTTATTGAGATCAAAATAATATAAACCACTTACAATGTCAGTTTAGAGAAGTTAAATTGTAAGATGGATGAACTCTCAGACAAGACTGGATCATTAGTTGAAGCATCCAGCAGATGAATGTATAGGTAAACTTGATGTTATGGTTCTAATAGGAAGTGCCCAGTAGGAGCGACAATTCAAAATCTGGAAAAGAAAATGTGAAGATCTTGATAAATGGTTTAGAGGAGTCAATGGGAGAATCGTCAGGATTTCAGAAGGATCATCCAAGGATGATACAGACATTATGTTGAATGAGGAACTGCTGAGAGGAAATGACTTAGCAGTGGCTCAGACACACCAGAAACTAAATCCCATATGAATGCCAATCATGTTTGAATAAACCAATGCCCCTTCGAGGACTTTCATGATTTATTATCAAGACTTTCTATGAGAGAAAAGATCTTAG
Organism: Pleurodeles waltl; assembly: GCF_031143425.1. Taxonomy (NCBI): domain Eukaryota; kingdom Metazoa; phylum Chordata; class Amphibia; order Caudata; family Salamandridae; genus Pleurodeles; species Pleurodeles waltl. The sequence continues at coordinate 330,431,597 of NC_090447.1, read as the reverse complement.
TCAAGGTCAGGGAAAAAAGAGGAATCTACATGCCTGACAGTTTCTTTTTTTCAATCTTTCCAGCCCTGGCATGTGGTACCACTCTCAGAATAAAAGCAAGGAAGCATTTGCAATACAAGTACAAACAACTATGGACACCAACATCTATCATGGCTTTAGCAGATTTGAAAGTTCTATGGAAAATATCAGTTTGCGTATTCCAGGAAGAGGAGGTCAGCAGCATCCTTATTCAAGCTAAAAATTCAAAATAGCTTCTCTCCAAATGTATAGGACTCGAGAACATTTAAATGGATGCTAATAGGAGGAGGGAAGGTGAAAATATAAAAAGGAAAAGATAATGTAGGGAGGGAAAGGAAAAGAAGGGAATGGAAGGGAAGGGAACGGGAGAAGGGGAAGGGGAATGAAGAGAAACAGGGGAAAAGAGGAGGGAATTTGTTTTAAAAAGGCAGCATTATTAACAATTGTAATTGCATTTTTGAAAGATTTCCAGGCACATGCTAATGGATCATTAGCCTAACAGAACCAGGAGAAGAGGCACAAAGTCAGCTGTATCAGCTTCCATCTTCTAGAATGCTACATTTGTGGAATCTTAAAAGGGTGAGCTGAAGGGGGGTTAGGATGGTGGCACTGAGACTAGTAATAATTCCTCTTCTTCAGGAAGGTGCTGAGAGTGCTTGAAGTGAGGGAGAAATCCAACAGGAGATGCAGGGCAGAAGAAAGAAAAGAACAAGATTTTGAGAAGAATTCACAAAGGTAGCTTGCACTTTTGAGTAAATCAATCATTTTGAGTAAGTTTACTAACTTTCACTATTCACAAACTCTGAGTGTAAGCTACTATTAAAAATACAGTAGTAAGTCCAGCACTACACATGGCCATTCACTGACAATGCAACACCCTCCCACAGAAAATCGAATCCCTGCATGGCTAAGTACAAGAAAAAGTAAAAAACAGTTTATTTAACTCAAAAAATAAACATTGAAAATAGTTTTTTGTTGAACAGAAATGTAAATTAATTTTATATATTTACTTCAAATATAGAACAGAGTAAAAATGCCACTGCACTTTAAATTTTGAAATAAAACTTTAATTAATTAAACTATGCTAAAGTAAATGAAATTTTTTTTTCTGAAGTTGAAAATAAATCAAAGTCACATACGATCAAATTTATTCGTTTTCTCTTCGGTGTGTGAATAAAGTGCAAAACATTGGATGAAACAGGGTAAACGAAACAGTGCAAAAGAAACCAACCCCAAAAACAGGGATGTTAATTAAAATCACCAGCTAAGATGACAAAACTATTAGCACAGTTAAAAATTGACAAACTTTCTAAAAAGACTCTAAGGGGGTCATTACAAAATTGGCGGTAAAAGGCGCTTACCGCCGTGCAGAAGACCGCCAATACACCGCCGCGGAATCCCGCCACATCTATTATGACACACATCTCGGAATCCGCCGAAATTCAGACACCCACACAACTCCGCCACACCAAAGGTCAGTGTTAAACTGGCGAAAACAAATCCTCCACCTCCACGCCAACAGAAACACGCCCATGCTATTACGACCCACGAATCCACGCTGCGGTCTTTCAACCGCGGTATTCCATTGGCGGTACACACCGCCGCGCTCAAAATACAAACACATCTCCAAAACACTGCCACATTGGACAATTCCAAATACACACACCTGATACACATACAAACAACACTCCCACACACCCAATACAATATAAAACACACTCACATCACCCACAAACCCCTACGACCAGAAATTTAGACGAAGGCCAGAGAGACAGCACAGCAAAGACAACCCCACCATACAGAGACACATAACACCATCACTCACACAACATCCACGCACAAAACACCACACACCACTACACATCACCACACACATCAACACTCACACCGCCTCACACATCACACATACCACCCCATGGCAGGTCAAATACACCCCCGCTTTTCAGAGGAGGAGCTCCAGGTCATGGTGGAGGAAATTATCCGGGTAGAGCCACAGCTATTTGGCTCACAGGTGCAGCACACATCCATAGCCAGGAAGATGGAGCTATGGTGAAGAATAGTGGACAGGGTGAACGCTGTGGGACAGCACCCAAGAAATCGGGAGGACATCAGGAAGAGGTGGAACGACCTACGGGGGAAGGTGCGTTCAACGGTCTCCAGACACAACATCGCGGTTCAGCGGACTGGCGGCGGACCCCCACCTCCTCCCCCACAACTAACAACATGGGAGGAGCAAGTCTTGACCATCATGCATCCTGAGGGCCTCGGAGGAGTCGGTGGAGGAATGGACACTGGTAAGTCAAATCTTAACTATCAGATCCCCCACCCTACCTGCATGCTATCACACACCCCCACCCTCACACCCTCCCCTATCACCCCAACTCCTCACTAATGTACTAATAACACAAACTACACATCCCAACACCAAGCCCTGCATGACACAACTAAGCATGGACACCCATCACCAATGCATGGCCACTGCACATACCCATAACAACCCCCTAACCATCATCACACAAGCCCCCACACAGGAATGCTTGCACTGGGGTACACACACACACACCCATTGCACACCATCACACACACACATGCAATAATCATGCTCTTATGCCCCTGCAGGATCACAAAGGACCGTCACCACACCGGAGGGTCCAGACAACTCTACTCCACCCACAGAAGAGGCCCACAGTGACGATAGCAGCTCTGCCCTACTGGAGCCTGATGACCTGCCCGGACCATCGTGGGCCTCGGGATAGTCGGTTCCCCTTGCACAGGCACAGCCCAACACTGACCTTCCACCCTCTGGGAACACCAGCACAGCACCCACCCAGCGGACCCAAACCTCCGTACACAGGACAGGTCAATCAGCGGTGTGTCCACCACTACAGGGAACCCAGGATAACCCACCACCCCAACAACAACAGGGACCTGGGGGCAGTGGTAGTGGGCACACGGTCCAGGGGACGGAGGCACAGGAACACAGGGGAACTGGGAGGGCTGCTGTGCGACAGGGGGCGGACAGGCCAAGGGAACCTACTCTCCACGAGGCCCTATCCTCCATCATGGGAGCATACCACCACTCCCAGGAGACGATGGTGACAGTCCTGGTCAAGTTTCAGGAGACCCAGCGCCTGCAGGAGGACCAGTATTTGGGGTTCAGGGAGGAGCTCAGGACCATCAGCTCCGCCTTGGGCACCATTGTAGGGGTGCTGAAGGACATACAGCAGACCATGAGGGACACCGTGGCACTCCAAGGGGCCCCTGACACTAGCATGGATGATGAACTGCCCACCACCTCCGCCGGCGCTAGTGGACAGGACGCCCCGCCACAGGACCACCACACCAGCACCCCACCCCCTGCAGACGGACACCCATCACGCAAGCGGTCCCTGAGAGCCAGGAACAGGACAGAGCAAGATGGCAAGACCCCCGCCAGGAAATGAGACCACCCTGATTGTCCCTCCACTGTCCCACTTTGTTACCCTGTCCATACTTGAACTGCCCCAGCTCCACTTCCTATGCCCATATGGGCAGTGCACCTGTGAGACTAATAGACTGGACTCTGCCATGGACATTCCTCCGCCATCACCCATCACCATTTTACAACCCCCCTCCATTTTTGAGCACTTCAATAAACACCCTTGAAACACAAAACAATCTAGAGTCAGTCTATGATTTGGTAAAATGTAATATCTATGACAGTGTCAAAATGCGTTGTTAGATGTAAAGGCAACATACCAATGTCACACATCACAAGTCCTTGAAGGATGCAAGCAGATGACACACGTTGGTAACCACACCTGTGAAACCGTAATGGAAAGAAACAACTCAGTTACCAAATAATCCCATGAAATTACACACAGAATAGAGGAGGATGTGTGACAGTGAATGTAATGGTAAAAATGAAAATGTTCTCACCTGTGTGTCACTGGAAATATTGCTGTATGACTGACTCCCTGTTGTCGTTGTCTTCTTCCTCAGCTTCCTCCTCATCACTGTCCACAGGCTCCACAGCTGCCACAACACCGTCATCTGGACCATCCTCCTGCAGAAAAGGCACCTGGCGTCGCAAAGCAAGATTGTGAAGCATCGAGAAGGCGATGATGATCTGGCACACCTTCTTCAGTGAGTAGAATAGGGATCCACCTGTCATATGGAGGCACCTGAACCTGGCCTTAAGGAGGCCGAAGGTGCATTCGATCAACCTCCTAGTCCGCCCATGGGCCTCATTGTAGCATTCCTCTGCCCTGGTCCTGGGATTCCTCACTGGGGTCAATAGCCAGGACAGGTTGGGGTAACCAGAGTCCCCTAATAGCCACACACGGTGCCTCTGGAGTTGACCCATCATATCAGGGATGCTGCTATTCGCAGGATGTAGGCGTCATGCACTGAGCCAGGGAACATAGCATTAACCTGGGAGATGTACTGGTCTGCCAAACATACCATCTGTACATTCATGGAATGATAACTCTTCCTGTTCCTGTACACCTGTTCACTCCTGTGGGGGGGGGACCAGAGCTACATGGGTCCCATCAATGGCACCTATGATGTTGGGGATATGTCCAAGGGCATAGAAGTCACCTTTCACTGTAGCCAAATCTTCCACCTCAGGGAAAATAATGTATCTCCTTACGTGTTTCAGCAGGGCAGACAACACTCTGGACAATACGTTGGAAAACATAGGCTGGGACATCCCTGATGCCATGGCCACTGTTGTCTGAAATGACCCACTTGCAAGGAAATGGAGCACTGACAGCACCTGCACGTCAGGGGGGATTCCAGTGGGACGGCGGATTGGTGACATCAGGTCTGGCTCCAACTGGGTACATAGTTCCTGGATTGTGGCACGGTCAAACCTGTAGGTGACGATTACATGTCGCTCCTCCATTGTCAACAGGTCCACCAGCGGTCGGTACACCGGAGGATTCCGCCATCTTCTCAAATGTCCCAGCTGACGGCGCCTAGGAAGGACAACAGCGACGATCAAGTAATTTTTTTTCCAGGTATGTACCCACAGTTACACAGAAGACGACACCAAACACAAATCCTTCCTGTATGTGTCTTGAGTGTAGGCCTAGCTATGTGTGACGCAGAAGTAAATGAAGCCATGTGGGCCCCTGAAATGGCGGCTGCCTGACCTCTAAACTGGGACAATGGGATTCTGGGGTAACTGCGTTGGCGTTGCACACCGTCGCGGTAGGCGGTCGTAGACCGCGGCGCAATGCTGCATTGGTTAACATAGGACCCTATGGGTCCCAGGAGCCAATGAACAGGTGCGCCGGCGGTGATGATACGCACCACCACAGACATCACCGCCGCGGACGTCACCGCCATTTTCTATCTGTTCAATCACTAGATACCTGATCTTCGACAGGAGAGGACCTACACTGCAAGTGCTGCTGTGACCTCGGTCTGGAAGAGACAATAGCTGCTGCGTCTGGGGAAAGGGCCCCTGCCTTCACTGCTCAGGAGTTGGAGAAACTGGTAGACGGGGTCCTCCCACAGTACACGCTACTCTGCGGTCCTTCAGACCAACAGGTTAGTACACAGGGAGCATGTTGTATGGGATAAGCCTGGGTGGAGAGGGCTGGTTGTAAGAGGGAAGGGGGCAGAGTTCAGGGAACATTAATGCATGTGAATGAATGGGCCACATGGCTAGAGTAGGGAGGGGGCCACTCACATCGACGGTGCAGTTGGTAATGACTTCTCGTCTTCCCTTGTGCATTTCATGTAGGTCAGCGCCCACCAGAAGAAGGACATTTGGCGTGCCATCGCCAAGGACGTACGGACCCTGGGGGTCCACCAGAGACGGGGCACCCACTGCCGGAAAAGATGGGAGGACATTCGCCGCTGGAGCAAGAAGACGGCTGAGGCTCAACTGGGGATGACCTCCCAACGTGGGAGGGGTGCCCGTCGCACCATGACCCCCCTTATGTTCAGGATCCTGGCGGTGGCATACCCGGAGTTGGATGGGCGCTTGAGGGCATCACAGCAGACACAAGGGGGTGAGTACACTCTCAATCTGCGGACTTTGCGTGCAGTGGAGGGGTCTGGGTGGGGGAGGAGGCCTGTGGGTGTACCTAGGCCAGGCAGAATAACGTAGACTAGGCCCCTCCGTAATGCAGGCCATGTGGCACTCCACCCCACCGCAGTAGAGTGCAAAGTACAGGTATAGATGCCCCTGTGGCGTCCATGTGTGCAGATGTCCACCATAGCCATGTAGCCAGATCCCAGAAATTGCATCTGCAGAGGCCAGGAGCACGGCGTAGTGCAGGGGGCTGCTGTGTCTGTATTGTCCGCCAACGGTAGCGGTATGCAATGCACTCAACCTGTCTATCTTCTGTCTTCCCCCCCCCTTTTTGTGGTCTCCCTGTTCTTTTGTGCATCAGCATCATCAGGCGGAGGGACAGTGGCACTGGAGCACGAAGGAGCTGCATCCCACATGGCCACACCATGGACTCAGAATGCACCAGTGGGACGGAGGGCGAGGGGAGCTTAACGCCGGCCACCGGATCACCAAGCAGCGACACAGACTCGTCCGCCAATGGGAGCTCCCTTGTGGTGGCGGCACCATCTGTGCGTCCCACTTCTACAGGTACAGCCGCCATCTCCCCTACCAGCACCGCCCTCCCAGCAGCCCCTCAGCGTTTGCCCTGTGCCCGCTCACCCAGGAGGGTGGGCATCACCTTCGCCCCAGGCACCTCAGGCCCTGCCCCAGTCACCCCTGCTACCCTCAGTGAGGAGGCCATTGACCTCCTCAGGTCACTCACTGTTGGGCAGTCTACCATTGTGAATGCCATCCAGGATGTAGAAAGGCAGTTGCAACAAACCAATGCATTCCTGGAGGGCATTCATTCTGGTCAGGCTGTCCTTCAGCGAACCCTGCAATCTCTGGCCTCAGCACTGATGGCAGCCATTGTCCCTGTGTCTAGCCTCCCCCCTCCAATCTCCTCCACCCAGACCCAATCCCCTGTACCCCAGCCCATCCCAAGCACACCTACAGACCAGCATGCACACAAGTCAACACACAAGGGAAGCTCAGGCAAACATAGGCACCACACAACCCACAGGCACACACACAAGCATCACCCACATGCAGACACAGCAACATCCACTGCCTCCACTGTGTCCCCCTCCTCCTCTTCTCCCTCCTCCCTCCCAGTCTCGTCTACACTCTCACCTGCATGCACTACATCTACAGGCACCAGGACTCCCAACAGAACACCCAGCACCACACCCCGCTCACCTGCAATCACCACCTCCACTCCCATTTACACGTCCCCTGTGTCCTATCCCAGTGTGTCTGTGACACCCCCTCCCAAAGTACACAAACGCGGGCACCCACACACCCAACATCCATCCACCTCACGACAGCCTCCAGTACCTGCACCTGCACCCAAAACACCTTAAGTGACACCTTCTACAACCACCTCCTCTTCCTCCACTCCCAGGCCCCCTCAAACTACCCATCCCAGTGTTCGTCAGAAACTGTCCCTCTGTAAAGTTGACCTTTTTGCCCCCCCCCTCCAATTCATCAGTCCCGTCGTAGCACCTTAGCCAAAAAGCCTCCAATACCAGTGGTGCCTGTTCAAGGTGTGTGGAGTGCACCGGCCACCAGGGCAGGCAGTATGACCCGGAGCCAAGGCACTGGCAGCCCACCCCCTGTAAAGGCTCTGAAATTGGAAAGTGGCCGACGGGACCCTGTGAAGACTCCTGGAGACAAAACAACTCACAGGGGTCCCAGGGGGATTGCAGAGTCAGCTGTGACTCCTCCAAAGGTGGGGAAGGGCCAGAGGAAGTCTGCACAGCCTGTTGTGAGCATCACGGCGGAGAAGGGCGGCATCCTTCCCGGCGGTCGGGACGCCACCGCCAGCACCGTCGTCACTGGTCCGGAGACCACCGCCAGAGTCAGTGCCCAGGAGGGCCCAAGTATCGTCACTGGTCAGGAGACCACCGCCAGAGTCATTGCCCAGGAGGGCCCAAGTATCGTCACTGGTCAGGAGACCACCGCCACCGCCGGAGTCAGTGCCCAGGAGGGCCCAAGTATCGTCACTGGTCAGGAGACCACCGCCACCGCCGGAGTCAGTGCCCAGGAGGGCCCAAGTATCTTCACTGGTCAGGAGACCACCGCCGGAGTCAGTGCCCAAGAGGGCCCAAGTATTGTCACTGGTCAGGAGACCACCGCCGGAGTCAGTGCCCAGGAGGGCCCCGGCTGCCACAGCCCCGCTGGGCAATGACGGAACGTCATGCCACACACCAATGCCCAGTCCAGGGATCGTCATGCCACACACCAATGCCCGTTCCAGAACCGCCATGGCAAAGCACCGCTGAACAGTCCTGAACCACCATGGCAAAGCACCGCTGAACAGTCCAGAGACCGCCATGGCAAAGCACCGCTGAACAGTCCAGAGACCGCCATGGCAAAGCACCGCTGAAAAGTCCAGAGACCGCCATGGCAAAGCACCGCTGAACAGTCCTGAACCGCCATGGCAAAGCACCGCTGAACAGTCCAGAACCGCCATGGCAAAGCTCCGCTGAACAGTCCAGAGACCGCCATGGCAAAGCACGCTGAACAGTCCAGACCCCGCCATGGCAAAGCACCGCTGAACAGTCCAGAGACCGCCATGGCAAAGCACTGCTGAACAGTCCAGAGACCGCCATGGCAAAGCACCGCTGAACAGTCCTGAACCGCCATGGCAAAGCACCGCTGAACAGTCCTGAACCGCCATGGCAAAGCACCGCTGAACAGTCCAGAGACCGCCATGGTAAAGCACCGCTGAACAGTCCAGAGACTGCCATGGCAAAGCACCGCTGAACAGTCCAGAGACCGCCATGGCAAAGCACCGCTGAACAGTCCTGAACCGCCATGGCAAAGCACTGCTGAACAGTCCTGAACCGCCATGGCAAAGCACCGCTGAACAGTCCAGAGACCGCCATGGCAAAGCACCACTGAACAGTCCTGAACCGCCATGGCAAAGCACCACTGAACAGTCCAGAGACCACCATGGCAAAGCACCGCTGAACAGTCCAGAGACCGCTAGGGCAAAGCATCGCTGAACAGTCCAGAGACCGCCATGGCAAAGCACTGCTGAACAGTCCAGAGACCGCCATGGCAAAGCACCGCTGAACAGTCCAGAACCGCCATGGCAAAGCACCGCTGAACAGTCCAGAGACCGCCATGGCAAAGCACCGCTGAACAGTCCAGAACCGCCATGGCAAAGCACCGCTGAACAGTCCAGAGATCGCCATGGCAAAGCACCGCTGAACAGTCCAGTGACCACCATGGCAAAGCACCGATGAACAGGGCATGCACCGGGGAAGAATGAAAAGACCGCCACATCAAGCATCGTCATCCCATGTGCAGCTGGGACAGTGACAGGACAGGAACTTTTACGGGCGACTAATCCAGTCTGGGCACCAGTCCCCCTCCAGAGCTAGTTGAGGCTGTTATCTACTTGCGAAACTGTGGCTTAGCACTCCCCAGGATGGAACAGTGGGGAAACCAACCACTGTAGGAACTTGAGAGACTGTGGCTTTGCACTCCCCAGGATGGTCCAGTGGGCAAACCACCCACTGTAGAGACTTGAGAGACTGGGGCTTTGCACTCCCCAGGATGGAACAGTGGGCAACCCACCCACTGTAGAGACTTGAGAGACTGTGACTTTGCACTCCCCAGGATACATCAATGGGCATGGAGCCCCGTCGTGGATCTGGCTTTGCACTCATCCGGCTGAGGTGCCCCCCCTTCCCTTCCCCATGAGGTGCCTGTAGTATTTCTATCTGATGCCCCGGCAGTGTTCTCTCCGATTGTGGACAGGTATCTTTTGTGGGCCTCGCCCATGCATTTTTGGACTAGTGGTGCACGGACATTGATATGTGCATATCTGCACTACTTCTCGTAATGTATATATTTTTGAATGATTTTATAATATATCTGTATATTTTTGAAACATGTATATTGATACATTACAATGTTTGAACTGATTTCGTTTTGTCTTTGCATTCTTCCGGGGGGGATTGTGGGTTGTTACTGTGAATTTTGTAAATGCATTGGTGTGTGTGTTGAAATATGCGAGGGTGGGGGTGTTTCGTGTGTGTCCCCCTAACTTTTGCCTCCCCTATGTCGTAGGTGCAGTACTCACCGTTGTCTTCGCCCGCGCCGGCGTTGCTCTTCGTAGATGAGTAGGAATACAAGGGCCGGTAGAATGTGTAATTCCGGCTCCATGGAGTCCTCCTTCCTTGTGGGATGTGTTGAGGTGAGCGTTTTCCCATTGCAGTAACTGTTTCCGCCGTGTTTTTATCCACGGTGAATCCGCCCCAGAAAAGGTGGCGGATTGGTAGGTTGTGATACTATGGGCGGTACATTGTCTTCCACCTGTCTGTTGGCGGTGACCGCCGCGCTGCTTGTCTGTACCACCGTGGCGGGCGGTGTGTTAAAGTGGCTGTCTTTGTTGGCGGTTTCCGCCAGGGTCATAATTCCCTTTTTTTGTCCGCCGGCCTGTTTGCGGTATTGCCGCACCTTTAACACCGTCCGCCAGGGTTGTAATGACCCCCTAAGTGCCTGGACTTGGCCAAGACATCCTGGCTGTCAAAAGAAATTGCAGAAATTAAAATGAGTAATCTAAAACAGTTAGAACAAGTTAACAAAACATCACCTAAGTTCTCTGAACTAGTATTGATTGCCTTGGCTTTACAGGCCACATTCAAGGCAATCAACACAAGGAGACCACCCCTGGCCCTCCCATGGTTTGACAGTGTGGCAGGGACAGAAAATGAAATATAACTGCCAGGAAAAAAATGGAGCCAAAAGTCTAAGTTTCATGAAAACACACAATTTGAAACTTCTGCCAAAAAGAATAGAAATCCACATTAGCCACTTTATTAGCTAGCATGGCTATATTCCAGCTTGAAAATGTTAAAGTGTCAACAGACTCAGGCCTCATTAAGACTTTGGCCATCTTTTTAGAAGACCGCCGCAGTGGCAGCCGTCAAAAGACCACCATGTTGGTGATATTCCGACCGCCATAATATGACTCACACCATGAAGACTACCAAAACACAGCTGGAAATCTAACACCACCAGGAGATAGGATGGCAGGAAAGAGGCGGTTCCACCATCAGCACCGCCAGCCCAACACAATTCCACCCACCAGATTACAAGGCACAAATCGCCACAGCGGTTCTTTCACAGCAGAAAACCATTGGCGGTGTGTAGGACTGCGCTCAAAACCCACTACTGTCAGAACACGCATTGGACAGTTTGAATATCCCACACCTGTGACACATACACAGACCAGACATACCTAGTCACTGCACTATATAACACACCCCCAAAATCCCACAATCCTTTGCGACTAAATCAATTTTTACATATACAGAGCGCAGGAAAATACACTCATATAGCTCCATTACACCATAGGCACTGATATAAAACTCACCCAGCACACACAACACAACTGCACTACCAACACAAAACACAAATAAGGAGCACGCACATGCACCACAAGCATCCATCATCCACTACACACCACCCACACCCCATAAATCACCCTACACACCCTTACACACACAACTCCCCCCTAAACACAACCAATACCATGTCCCCACAAAAGCACCTAAGGTTCACAGATGACGTGTTGACGATCATGATGGATGAAATCCTCCTGGTAGAGCAACAACTGGTTGGAGCACAGGTCCAGCAAACCTTGATAGCCAGACAAATGGAGTTGTGGCAGAGAATAGTCGACAGGGTCAACTCAGTAGGCAACCAGCCAAACACAAGGCAGGACATCAGGAAGAGGTGGAACGACCTTAGGGGGAAGGTGCGTTCCATGACATCACAACACCAGATCGCCGTGCACAAGACTGGCAGTGGGCCTCCACCTCATCCCCCACAGTCAACATCTTGGGAGGAGAAGGTCTTGGACATCCTGTATCCCGAGGGCCTGACTGGAATACCTGGCAGACTGGACTCTGGTAATACCCACAACTTACATGTCACACAATTGTCGTGTCCTGCATGCTTCCTCACCACCCAAATTCTCCCCATTGTGCTACATGTCTCACTACACATCCAACCTATCCACCTAATGCCCCTCTCCTGCATGCCGCACCTCCACCCAGCCCAACTGACCACACAGCCCTCGACAAAGGCACGGATAGCACTGTCTAATACTATCACTACGACTCCCACAATGCACAAGCCCATCTACGTGAATACTTGGAATGTGCACATCACATCACATCTCTTGCATGTATGACTATTTGACTAGCTATACCAACTAGACGGTACAACTGAGGACCACTACATGACAATGACAGCAATGAAATGGCACAACACAATGCCAAATAAGGCAAAAAAATTCGAAAGCACTGTGACTAATTCACTTGGCCACTAATAAGAATTCACAATCCAGAAATTGACCCACCATGGTATGGAATGTAAGATGGCAGACTCCATGCATAACATGCATAGACAGGACAAATAACCTTGCATTCTCTCCTCCCACTTGGACACCATGCTGCAAAGTCCAGCTGTTTGCTCTCACAACTAGCAATCCTGAATAGTCACCAGCTAACAGTGCGGAGCAGTCATGTGATCTATCAGACAGTACCAGTACCCTTCCACACAGCCAAGGTTACTAAAACTGAATGACACCAACATAAATGAATGGAGTATGGTACACATGTCACATACCACTAACTACCACTAATGGTATGCTGTGCAGCATATGTCGTTGTCATTGCTGGGAATCATATCAAGCCACTGTATGCATATGATAAAGAGATAACCACACACAAGTCCAATACTCGATCCACAGGTACCCCTGCCAGTGCCACCATGGAGAGCATATCAGAGACTTCCAGCCCTCCTCAGGATGAAGGCCCCAGTGAGGATAACACACCTGGATGACAACCTACTTGGCCCACCTGGAACACCTGTTCAGTATATGGCTCCCTGCATCCCCCTGCCCACATCAATCCCACCCCCCAATCCTGTGGCTTCTACATCACAACCAACCATTCATCCCCAAACTTGTGTCCCAAGGAATGTTCAAACTATTGTGTGCCCTACTGAGTCGACCCCTCACAACCCAGACAATGAAGGTCCTGCAAACAGTGAGAGTGGGCAGGGCGTGCTAGGGGCACATGCAGATGGGGGCAGGGAGCGTGGGAGGGAAACTGTGGGCCAGAGGATGGGGCCCCCAAGGGACTCTACTGACCAGGAAACCATCTCCCAAGTCCTTAGAGCATACCAAAGCTCCCAGGACAGGACGGGCCAAATCATCAACAGGTTGGGGGGAAACCAAAGGCTGAAGAGGGAATACCACAGGAGGTCATTCAGCAGTGGATGTCCACAATGCCACCATGGCCTCCATTGCAGGGGTCCTGTGTGACTTTACCACCACCCTGCATGCTTCCTCCACCCAAAAGCAGACCACTTCTGCTAGCAACCTAACATCTGAGTCATCCACATCAGCGGCAGCTAGTGGAATGGAGGCCCTGCCAGGGGAACCACAGGCCTCTGAAACCCCTCCCTCTGAAGGTGAAGAACACCCTGCAAACATGGACGTCCATCCAGACATCTGGCTGGAGCAGATGCCAAGACCCAACCCACTGCCAGGAGGTGACCCCCACCTGATTTGTCTCACTTGTGTGCCACTGAGACACCCTGTTGACTTCTCAATGACATAACCCCATCTAGCCATTGGCACATTGACACTGGACCTGTGCAACCAACAGCTGTACCACCTACTCTGATGATTCCATCTGCCATGACCTCACTCATCACCTGTTGGACAATGTATGCACCATATTTATTGTCACAAATACATTATATGCACACTAACACAGCTACTGTATACGTGTCTTTATTACAACAGCAACAAATATTGTGATTGCTAAATGTGTTCTGGTTATGCCCCCTACATCCAACAGGCAGTGTAATGGACAGCAGAGGGAGGCATCCTCAGCAGGGGATACAGTACAGCAGATATGTCCCAATACAGATGTCCGGCAGTCCAAAATCCAGGGCCACACAAGACTTTACTCAATATTCCAACCTACAAAAAGACAATGACAGAGAGTACCATCAGGATGGAAGGCATGAAGCCACACAAAGCACATATGCAGCACATAGATGTCATTCCCAGTGCAGAATACCTCCTAAGCAGGGCCCCCCAGATGTTATCTATACATCACCTTTCACAGAATATTCATCATAAATCACTGTAGCTGCCATCTGTCATGTACATCCCTCAATTCTCAAATGATTGAGCAATGGCTAGTGACTGTGAATGCCTCAAGCCATATGTAGCAGAGGCACATATTTCAATAACACAGTCAGTGGGTGGAATGACATGAGAACAGGAGAATGAGGCACACGTAGCTCAATACTGGTCTGTACATTGGAGATGTGAATCTAGGAAACTTCAGTGAGTGCACTTGTTAGAGTTGAGACACTTGTACTGTACACCTTACATACAAACAGTCAGCTCCCCAACACATGATAGGGATAGGCCCACATTACACCTTCACTGATGACTCAACTCAGGAGGATTATTGTCAGCAAATCATGTTCATCTACAATACTTGCTAATCCACACTCATCATACATGTATGTCACTGGAAGTACTGATTGCTCAGTCCTAGAGTCAGATGCACCTTCCTCCTCTGCCTCATCATCACTTGCCATGTCAGCATTACCAGCCACTGGTCCAGCTGCCTTGCCCTTATCAGCTAGCAATGGTATCTGATGTCTCAGGTCTAGATTGTAGAGCATGTAGCATGCTACTATTATCTGGCATACCTTTTGGGGCAAGTAGAGGAGGGTACCTCCAGATAGGCCCAGACACCTGAATCTGGCCTTCAGGAGGCCAAATGTTCTTTCAATTACACGCCTTGCCCTCCCATGGGCCAAAAAAATGTAGGACAAGTGAAATAACAGGTACAGCAACAGGGAAGAATGTGATGACAGGTGCTATAACAGTGAAACACCTCTAAATGCATAGATACCATGGACCCAGCTCCTCTCAGTGTGTAGTCGTGCCATCATGTGTGGGGCATTGCTGTCCCTCAAAATGAAGGAGTCATGTACAAATCCAGGAAACTTGGCAGTGACCTGTGAGATATACTGGTCTGCCAGGCACACTACCTGAACATTTATTTAGTGGAAGTTCTTCCTGTTCCTATATACCTGATCAATGGCACTGGGATGGACCAGGGCTATATGGGTGCCGTCAATGGTCCCTATCACATGAGGGATGTGTCACATATTATAAAAATGTGCCTTCACATAGGCCAAATTTGCACGTTGGGGGAACCTGACATAGCTGTCCAGGTGTTTCAACAATGGACATAGTACATCCTTCAACACAAGACTGAACATGGGCTGTGACATACCTGCTGTCAAACCCACTGTATTCTGAAGGGAGCCTGTGGCAAGAAAGTGTAGCACTGACAGGATTTGTACTGTGGGAGGAATGCAATAGGGGTTGCGTATGGCTGGTAAGAGATAAGGCTCCAACTGTGTACATAGATCGATGATGGTCTGATGATTCAGATAGGTCTGGATTATATGCCTGTCCTCCATGGTTGCAAGGTCAACTAGTGGGCGGTACACTGGTGGTTGTCCCAATCTCCTCATGGCAGGATATCTAGGTAGAGAGGAGAGAATGTACATTGAGAAATGCACTTGACACATATAAGCAGAACATGTCAAAATAGCACAGACCTAACACTGTAGGACATGCATAGCACTGCTGACATATACTATAATGGGCATGCCGAAGCTCATTGGACACCATCCTTGCAACACAATGCTGAACCTGTAAGTCGTATAGGATACATATCACATATGTAATGTATCATATGTGGCAGACTGACCTGTCATGCACTGATCATTAGAATAGTAATGGCACATACCAATCTACTGCCACCACTTATGTTCCTCCGAGTATCTAAGCATGCCCATCAACAGATATACTGTCACATCGCGTCACTGTGGCATGCATGTCACAGGCTTTTTGCACTACCATGATGGCACAACATAGGCTTACTCTGCCATTTGGCCGAATATGTGTATGGCACACTTTTTTGGCACATCAAAGCATGATATGGGCACAAAATATCAGTCAGCTATCCTGCTGCACTGGACAGTTGGAAGTGACCTAAGTCCACCAAAGTATGTTGTCATGGTGGTAGGCGGTCGCAACCGCTGTGCAATTTGTCATTAACATTGCTGCCTATGATAGACTGGGGCCAATGGCGATGACTGCCCGTGGTGACGGTCCTGTGTGTGGCGGCCGTGACCGCCAATTTCTGCGCCTTGCTCACTTGATTCCTGACACAGTTGCTAGCAAGACCTCCAATACCTGAGCTGCTGTGTACTGTCTCTGGGGGCCATCGTGCCATGTCCTGCAGGTGAAGGTGATAGGGCCCCAGCCTTCACCCCAGAAGAGCTGGAGAAGCTTGTGGAAGGGGTCCTACCCAGCTCTATGGGGCACCAGAGGAGCAGGTGAGCCCAATGCTATAGTCATGTGTGATAGGGTTATAGGTGGCGGTGAATGGGGTAAGTGTACCGGTAAGGGAGTATATGCATGCAGAGGGTATAAAACAAAGGTGTGTGGGCAGAGAGGATGGGTATGTTTGGACACTTGGTCAGTCAAATGTGTCTAGGCCATTCCTGTTGGTATGGTACCAGTGTACATGACTTTCTCCTTTTGTCTGTGTCATCCATGCAGGTGACTGCCCATCAGAAGAAAGGGATCTCGCATGCCATCGCAAGCAAGTGTGGACACTTGGGGTCGACAGCCGGTGGAGCACCCATTGTTGCAAGTGGTGGGAGGACCTGAGACGCTGGTCCCAGAAGACCGCGGAGGCCCAGCTGGGGATGTCCTCCCGACAAGGGAAGGGTGCCCATTGGACCCTGACCCACCTAATGGCCTGCATTTTGGTGGTGGCCTACCCGGAGGTGGATGGGCATTTGAGGGCAGCACAGCAGCCACAAGGAGGTGAATACTGACTGGATCCTGGGACTTGGCTCGAGTTGTATAGGATTAGCTGACTCACTGTAGCTTATGTGACAATGTAGTCAATTCTACGTGTATGTAGACTAGTGGGAATGGGTAGTAACCACACAGCCTGAGTATAAGTTATAGATGTGTTTTGATGGTTTGCTCTCAGTGGATGTACATCTCCCATATCAAGACATCTCCATGTCTGCATTGTGAAGATGGTCTAATGACATTGGCACATGTGTGACTCCATCCATCCTTTCATATGGATGTGAGCTTGTAAATCATCCTACCCATTGAGTATGATCTGCCCCACCCATCTGCATTTGAGCCTTTGTGGCTCTAATGCGTCAGTCCACTCCCATCTGTGTAGCACATCTGTATAAGCAACTGTGTGACTAGCTTTTTATCACAGGGACTATATACATCAAGTACTGGTAATGGAATTGACTCCATGTGAGGCAGCCATTACATTTCCACCACAGATATGGCCTGTATAGGACAGGACTAATGGCTTGATAGTTGTATTCCCACATATTGGTCATCTGCTATATATAGGGCATGTGAAATTTGCAGAAGTAGGATAATTTGAAATGTACCTTTGATTTGGTCTGATTGCAATAATCATGCATTTCTACGTGCTAGACTTGCGGGTATGAAACCTTGAACTGAATGGGATAGTACTAGAGGTGGTAGGTGCCTAGGCAGACCTCGTCATTGTCAATATGTAATGTAAATGCCATGTATGCCAATGCCCCAGCAATTACAACACTAGCTTAGTTGCTGCCTACGTCATGTCTCAATGGTTACTTGGGGCCACCTCTGATGGAGTGGGACAATGTCTGCTACCCTTGGCCTAGTTTAAATGATGGGTGATTAGGACAGGAATGGGCATTGTATGACTTCTGAGATGTTGATGTGAAATCAGTGTTGTATTTCCTCTCCTGAGGCTGCCCTATGCAGTAGTGGGATGTATTGTTAGTGCAAAGGCAGTGGTGTTGGTCCATGTGTGCATAATGCTTACATGTATTTACCGTCTGAGATGTGTGTTGTCTGAAGTTAGGTACAGGTATTCATGAATCTAGAATGGTGTGAGTGAGGGTGGTGTTATCAAATTGTGAAGTCCTACTGGTAAAACTGCATGTGTGGTGGTATTGTATATGGACCATGATGTCATAAGTGTGTTCCTCAGGTTTATCAGTTGTGACACTGCACTCCGTGATTGTGTATGGATGTGTAATATGTACACTAAGGGCCATTGTATATGCACCTAGTTGTATGGTTTGTTGTGATATATATGTGGTTGGTGTTTGAAGATCTTCCTCTGTGATTGGGTCAGACAAATCACATGACTGTACCCCTGACTTGTATTGTACACATCAGATGTCACCTGTATGGGTGTTTAACTTGTAGTATCTTAATCATTTATTAGATCTATATTGGTATTACTGTACAGAGTGTTAAGTCAGCCATGTTATGTGACAGGCAGATGCTGTGTGGTGTGTGAGTGGAGTAGTATTCACTGTCATGGATATTGAACAAAGGACAAGGACTGATCAGCTGTTGTAACTGTACAGGCCTTATGTGTTTGGTTCAGTCAGCTCCAGGTGATAGGAGTATGGAGAGATATGATGTGAAACCAGGGACGCATTTGTACTTCATCCAGGGCATGATGCCAAGGCAGACATTGCTACGGTGGTGATCATGTGGATGACTCCAGCTGTGCTGACTTACTTGGATGTATATTTAGGTGTGAGGGTTGGCACACAGGGGTGGGTAGTGGTGACAAGTTGTGACATAATGTAGTAAATTTGTATTGACACCTGAGATAGCCTAGCCAGAATATGTATTGTCACAGATGTACATGTTTATATGTGTATATGTCATGTATATGTTAACCCTTTCTCTCTCCATATCTCTCTCTCCCTCTCTCTCTCTCTCTCTCTCTCTCTCTCTCTATTTTTGTGCTTCAGCAGGCAGAGGAGAAAGGGCACCAGCGAGTGGGGATGCTGCAGGTTACGGGACCTGGAGTGCTGCTATGAGCGACAGCGAGGGACCCAGTGGCACGGAGGGCAAGGGGGGACCGGATCTTCAACATCATCTTCGGAATTGTCCTCCAGTGGACACTCCCTGGCGGTGGCAGACCCTTCTGGGACCACCCAAGCACCATCATTGTCTACCACCACCCTTACTACCACTGCGCTCCAAGTAGCTCCCCACCCAGTTGCCCGTGCCCGGTCACCCTAGAAGGTGGGTGTCTCCTTCACCAAAGGCACCTCTGCCCCTGCCCAGTCCTGCTGTCTTCAGTGAGGAGGCTATTGACCTCCTGAGATCGATCTCTATGGGTCAGTCAACTATTGTGAATGCCATCCAGGGGCTGGCAGCTCAAGTCCAGCAGAGTAGTGCGTTCCTGGAGGACGTTCACTGTGCACTGGCTGGCCTACAGAGATCCTTTCAGGCTCAGGCCTCCATACTGACAGACGGCAGCCAGTCACCCTTTGTCTACCATCCCCCCTCCACCTACCTCTTCCCAATCCAAATCCTCTCTTCTCAAACCCAGCCAAAGCACATAGACACATAAGCATGCATCCACCTCAACAGAAAAGGGTACCACTGACAAACACAAGCACCACAAGACCCCCCACCACCCCCTCCTTCACAGACACTAAACCTGACACATCTGCAACCACCACACCAACATTCACTGATCCAGCCACAACTCCTGTCTTACCCACAGTCAGCACAATATCAGACCTGCAAAGATCCACCCCAGTTAACACATCCACAGCCACCACAACCACTGACACCCCCACATGCAGCACATCTTCCATACCTGCAGACACCACCCAAACAGACAGTCACCCATCCAGCATGGCATCTCCCAGCACCTCCTTCCCCTGGCCTCCCAAGACACATAAAAGCTCGCACTCACCCACCCAACAGACACCCAGCACCCACAACATTAATTGCATGCACTCGCACCCAAGACATCCACACCAACACCTCCTACAACCACTCCCTCTATTTCCACTCCCAAACCTTTCTGCTATGACCGCCCTGTGTGTCTAAGAAGCATTTCCTCTTGGAGTTTTTCCTGTTCCCTACTCCTCTCCCACCCCGTGATACCCCCAAACTGTCTGTGTCCCTCCACAAGTCCAGCCCTTCCACCTCTAAGTCCTCCACTGCTAGTATCCATGCCTCTCCCCCCGCCAAGAATTCGACCCCTCCCAAGTGTTCCCAACCCTCCCCTAAAGCTCACCCTAAATCCCCCCTCACAATACTAAGCCTGAAGACCCCCCTCCCAAGACTAAGCCTGAAGATCCCCCTCCCAAGACTAAGCCCAAAGCCCTCCACTGCCCCCCAATCCCTTGGGTGCCTGCCTGCCCCCTTAATGCCCCTACCCGTTAGAGCTCCTATAGCAGTCAGGAGTCATGTAGGGGCACAGAGAGGTGCCATTTGTGCCTTTAGCACTTTGGACTGGCTTCTCTTTGTGAACCGTAATTGTTTTATTCACATATTTGTATATTTAATATATCTGGGCCAACCTGTTGTTGGATTTGATGGTAACATACTTGTCTTGCCCTTCTTTCCACATGGCTGTTTTGTATTTGGCGGCTTTGGTTTGTGTGTGTGACATGTGTGTGTGTTAGTTGTGCTAGATGTTGTATCTGGGCAGTATGCGTGGGTGTGGCCCTGCCATTTGTCCAGCTGTGATGGCTGCGTATTGTGTGTAGGATATGTGTAATGGTGGTGCTGTTCCTTGTTTGGTTGTTGTGTGTGTGCATGTGTGAGGTAATGGATATGTCAGATGTGTTGTGTGCTGTGCTAGGGTGGTATAGCGTGTGCTTCGTTGTATGGCTATGTGATTGTGTACATTGGTTGTCAGGTGTTGTTACGCATTGTTGTACGTATGGAGTGTCATGTAGAGGTGTATAATGAATTTGCTTGCTGAAGCGTTTGTGTAGTTGCGGTTGTGGTGTCGGGTGAATCAGTGCTGTTGTGTATAATTGTGTTAGACTATGCTGGTGCTGTGTGTCTGCAGGTTGGTGTGTGTATAGCATGTGTGTGTTGGCTGTGGTGTGTGTAGTATGGGTGTGCATGTGTAGTATGGATGTGCGTGTATGTATGTTGGTGTGTGTGCGTATGGGTGTGTGGTTACGTGTGTGTGTCGCCGTCACCAACCGTCCTGGATGTATATGTTGTGTGTGCGTGTGTACTTTGGGTTTTTACTGCAGTGTTAGGTAGGTGTGTGCACTCATGCTTGCTGTCTTCATCGTGGTTCCAGAGTTTTTGTGCAAGCAGGAGCAGTGGGAGAACATCCAGTTCAGGTTCCATGGTGACTCCAGACAGGTATGTATTCCAGGAGGTGAGTGTCGCCTTTTATAGAGTTGGTTTCCGTCAGGGTTTTCATGGTGGTGTGACAGCTTCGTAATATGTCCAGCAGGAGCATGGTGTCCGCTGGCCTGAAAGCGGCTACCGACGCCTGTGGCAGCATGACCTCACTGGCGGTACTGGCAGTAGTTTGTCTGTCTTCTGTTGGGAGGACCTGCAAGGTCATAATTTGGCGGTCTTCTCCGCCGGCCCGTTGGCGGTACGACCTCCATCACCAACATAGCGGTCTTGGAACTGCCAAACTCGTAATGATCTTCTCAATGTGCAATAAATTACCTTCCGGGTTAGAAAACAAGCTTTCATAGTGAGATTGAGGCAGCCAATCATTGTCAGCCAGAGTGCTTGGGGTTCAAATCTATTAGAAGTAGGTATACTGCTTTCAGACGCAGGGATAGTGTCAGAAACAGTTGCAAAAGTGAGTATTGCGTGAACCTTACTGTTACTTAAACCACTTGACGGGTGAGGTTTGTAAAAATAACATAAAGGAAGGGGTAAAATGTCTGAAGGGGGTCACATGTCCAGATGCCAAGTCAGTTTGCACATAAACAGCTCTCCTAGGGTGTTAAAATTGACCACAACACATTCACCATCCAAGCACTTTGATCAAGAACCCTCCCACAGGACCCTACTGACCAAGGGTCATATTTAAGAGCCCCATGCGCCATCTACCAACACATGAGCGTCATTCGTTTTATGCTATTGTTTTGTTAGATGGCCAAAATCCCTGCGCCATATTTACATAATGGCGTAATGCATTCATTGCACCACTTTGTAACCTTTTGCCCTACATTACGCTTGACTGCCCATCAGAAGAAAGGGATCTCGCATGCCATCGCAAGCAAGTGTGGACACTGGGGGTCGACAGCCGGTGGAGCACCCATTGTTGCAAGTGGTGGGAGGACCTGAGACGCTGGTCTCAGAAGACCGCGGAGGCCCAGCTGGGGATGTCCTCCCGACAAGGGAAGGGTGCCCATTGGACCCTGACCCACCTAATGGCCTGCATTTTGGTGGTGGCCTACCCGGAGGTGGATGGGCATTTGAGGGCAGCACAGCAGCCACAAGGAGGTGAATACTGACTGGATCCTGGGACTTGGCTCGAGTTGTATAGGATTAGCTGACTCACTGTAGCTTATGTGACAAGGTTGAAAAAACATATTATGCAGCAATAGGAATATTCTGCGTACCAGCAATAATAAGTGGACCTCCTATCACAGAAGTAGATGCTGTGTCATGGATAGGAACACCATCCACGGCTAAACTGAAGGCCTGCGCACCTAAACCAAGCTCTATCTCCAGTATGATAATTTCCTCAATGATGGCCCTCATAGCAGATGTTAAAATTGTGTAATTCTGGGGCATTAATGAGGTGTTTGACTTCACCAGGTGCAGAAGTTAATTTGTGCTTACCCATAGTATAGAAGAGCAGAACCCAGAACCCAGAGGGAGGGCCCTGTCCAGACTCTGCCAGCCATGAACAGGCGAAGACAGGCCCGCTCTGGGCCTGGATTTTGTCTGGGTATGCGCTCGGGTACATCCCACGCAGCAGTTTCAAGGTGGCCAGAAAAAGGCTGCAGCACCCACCTTCTGGTATGATGTATTCATGGGTCTTGCGGTCTGTGGTTTAGCCTCCCCTACCCCAAAAAAAGCAGGCAGCTGCAACCGGCAACATCCAGAGCGTCTTGCACAGCGGTTGCAATGTGACCAGATAAAGGCTGCAGCACCCGCCTCCTAGGTCAATGTAATTATGAGCCTTTTAGTCCATGTTTTGGTCCCCTGAAAGCAGGCAGCAACAACTTACAACAACCAGCACATTCCACACAGCAGTTGCAAGGTAGGCAGATAAAGGCTGCAGCACCTGCTTTCTGAACCAATGTAATTATGGCCCTTGTAGTTAGTGTTTGATCCCATCACAGCAGGCAGCATCAACAGAAAAAAACAGCGCATCATTGTGTTTTCTGAAGTCTTTCCTAAAGCTTAAAGAATGAATTCCTACCTAAATAAAACAACAAGTATTTAATGTGCATTAATAATGATTAAAAGTGATGTATTTATTGTTACGTTATTTTTATTTCAAAATAGGTTGCTAAAATATATTTTATTTAAATAATGTGTATGTACTATATATAAATATATTTGTATGTATATAACATTAATTTGTATTTATTTATATTTTAACTATTTTAAATTGTTTAATTTAGCCTTATTTCCTTTGGGGATTTATTTTAAGTCCGTACCTCCATTTCAATGGGACGGTGTTACTGTACCAGTGGCTGGCCATGTGTAGTGTTGGACTCATTACTGCTTTTTATTTATTGTTCGTAGTAAATGTTATTGAGTGTGTGTGAATACCAAAACGTAGTAAACTTACTCAGAAGTTCAGTATACTTAAAGATGTAAACTTACTCAAAAGTGCATGCTACCTTTGTGAACCAGGCTTGTTCATTTTAACATGGAGGAGCAGATTTATCGAGAATGCAGTCATGCAAAGTGACGTAAACCAGCAAAAGTTTAATTAAATTATCTACTTTCCAAATTATAGGCTATCCACTCATAGGCATTTTTAATTTCAACTGGTATCATGTTTTTAAATGTTGAACAACTTTTGACCAGTGATCTAGGGTTTTCTTTGGGTTGAGCTAAATAAAATGAGAATACCATTCCAGTTCACAGGTCAGTCTCTCAGCAATATATAGAGGAGCATGGGTTCTACATATAACGAATAGGAAGGGAATTGAAGTAATTAGGGCCATATTTATACTTTTCGACGCACAACTGCGCCAACGCAGTTGTGCATCAAAAAATTTAACGCCGGCTAACGCCATTCTGAAGCGCCATGCGGGCGCCGTATTTATTCAATGACGTTAGCCGGCGTTAGCCGGCGGAGCTGCCTGGTGTGCGTGAAAAAAAATGACTTACACCAGGCAGCGCCGGCGTAGGGGAAAATGGAGCTTGGGCGTCAAAAAATGGGGCAAGTCAGGCTGAGGCAAAATTTTCGCCTCAACCCGATTTGCGCCATTTCTTTTGACTCCCAACCCCCATTGAAATGACTCCTGTCTTAGCAAAGACAGGAGTCATGCCCCCTTGCCCAATGGCCATGCCCAGGGGACTTATGTCCCCTGGGCATGGTCATTGGGCATAGTGGCATGTAGGGGGGCACAAATCAGGCCCCCCTATGCCACAAAAAAAAAAAAAAAAAAATACTTACCAGCACTTACCTTAATGTCCCAGGGGTGGGTCCCTCCATCCTTGGGCGTCCTCCTGGGGTGGGCAAGGGTGGCAGGGGGTGTCCCTGGGGGCATGGGAGGGCACCTCTGGGCTCCTTCCGAGCCCACAGGTCCCTAAGGGCCATATTTATACTCTGTTTGCGGCGGATTTGCGTCGTTTTTTTTAACGCAAATTCGACCAGGCGCTAAAAAATGACTCAAAAGCGGCTGGACGTAATTTTTTTTGACCCGCCCACTCCCAGGCGTCATTTTTGCCCGGGAGTATAAATACGGCGCACATGCCTCGGAGTCATTTTTTAGACGGGAACGCCTACCTTGCATATCATTAACGCAAGGAAGGTGTCCACGCTAAAAAATTACGCAAACTCCATGAACTTTGGCGCTAGATGCGTCTAACGCGAAAGTATAAATATGGAGTTAGTTTTGCGTCAAATTTGCGTCAAAAAATACGGCGCAAATCCGGCGCAAACAGAGTATAAATATGGCCCCTAGTGTTCTACGCAGCACCAGGAAAGGATGTCCCCTTTCACCTTTAATATTTGTGCTTTTACACTTGCGGTTAAAATACTTGAGTATAATTTATTGCACAGTTACCTGCGTGACAGCAGAAATATTAAGGTTTATGCTGAACGTGTAGCCCTGTAATTAAATATTGATGAGAATAATATTCATAAAACATTTAATGTCACTGATGATTTCTTGCCATCAACGGGTTTTGAGATTAATCAATACAAAACTGAAGTACTTAACTTCAGGACTTTTTGAGGAAACACCTGTCCAATTTCACTTCAATGTTGCCATTGTTGGTAAACATGATACCTGAGTCTGAACATCAATACTGATTTTTCATAATTTTATGAGTTAAATTACTTTCCACTGCAGAGACAAATTAGGCACCAAATAAAAGAACGTGATCACAATCTGTTCACATTAACTCGGAGGATACATTTAATTAAAATGACTATCTTACCTCAAGGTTATTAGTTAAATCTACTGCTTACCATTTTTAAAGAATTGAATGACGTCATACTTTTTGTATGAGCAGGCAAAGAGAGTCATATAAACCATAAGAAATTAGCTGATACATTGTCAAGAGGTGGGTGGCTACTCTGAACAATCTGTACATTTGCGGGTTCAGCTACTATGTTCAACGTGGCTGCTCAGCAAAGTTTATTGTTTTTCAATAGCAAACTCCTGAAATGAGAGTTTGTTTTTGAAACACAAAAACTAATAACCATGACACTATGAGTTTCCTCCAGCTTGTGTGGGTCATTGTTTTTCCTTGTTCAATACATCCTAAATTCCTTTAAAAAAAACTTTGTACAAGAGAATATTAAAATATTTCATTCCCAGAAAAATACCTTCATACTCCGAAGACCTCAATCTGTGATAATCAATCAGTCCTGAAAGAGATCTACAAAGGTGGCAAAGTCCTACAAGCTAATAGTATTTCAACAATTGGGGGTTTAATAGGCCACAAATCAGTGAAGAGCCTTGCTTCGATCCAGGCTCTGTTCAATTTATCATCTACAGTTTTCCTTGTTTAAATATTTCCAGCTTAGAAATTGGCCATTCCCTAATCTTGATTTATACAGGGCCATTTCTGCCCTAGGGTGTCTAATAGATGCATGCAATCAGCTTCAGCAATGTATTCAATTCTTCTAAAGTGGTATATCAATATCCACTCATTCAAAAACATCCAACAGTAATGGGAGAGAGATGGATTAGGTTTTTTGAAATTAAATAAGAGTTGTGAGTTTACATTAATATTAAACGCTCACTCTATTACACCTTTTTTTTAATTGTATTACACCCCATTCACTATTTGTAAGCCAAAGCAGGGGTGGTGAGTTATAGTTACCTAAGGTCTTGAGTTATAGTTACCTGAAATATCTCTAACTATAACTGCTGAATCCCCATGGTTTTGTACAAGTAAATTCAGAACCTAACTATAATGTCCCTGTAATCTTTGTTTTTATTTTTTAATTCTATTTTCTAACTATAACCTTTGTTTTTTTCAGTGAATATATAGAGGCACTCTAGATATATATATATATATATATATATATATATATATATATATATATATATATATATATATATATATATCTGTATATATTTATATTACTGGTGTGACTCCTGATCTCCAGTAGTGCAGGAAGGAAAAGGCAATACCACAGACACCTTCCAACATTTGCCACTATTTCTCCCCATCAAGAGAAAGCCTGCACTCAAAATCTAGAGAATTTTCCATTTTATTTGCAGACAGTGCTTGAAACAGGACCTTGTTTCGGCTGTTCAGTCAGCCTTTGTCAACCTAAAAGAGCGCCATTTTCTCAGCACTTTAAGGGCCGTATTTATACTTTTTGACGCAAAACTGCGCTAACGCAGTTTTGCGTCAAAAAAATTAGCGCCGGCTAACGCCATTCTGAAGCGCCATGCGGGCGCCGTATTTATTGAATGGCGTTAGCCGGCGCTAGCAGACCGGCGCTGCCTGGTGTGCGTGGAAAAAAACCACGTACACCAGACAGCGCCGGCGTAGGGGGAAAATGGCGTATGGGCGTCTTAAAATGGGGCAAGTCAGGTTGCGTCGAAAAAATCGTCGTAACCCGACTTGCGCCATTTTTTTTCGACGCCCATCCCCCATCAACATGACTCCTATCATTGTAAAGATAGGAGTCATGCCCCCTTGCCCAATGGCCATGCCCAGGGGACTTATGTCCCCTGGGCATGGTCATTGGGCATAGTGGCATGTAGGGGGGCACAAATCAGGCCCCCCTATGCCACAAATTTTTTTTAAAAAAATACTTACCTGAACTTACCTTAATGTCCATGGGATGGGTCCCTCCGTCCTTGGG
The DNA here is from genome assembly GCF_031143425.1 of Pleurodeles waltl. Lineage (NCBI taxonomy): Eukaryota > Metazoa > Chordata > Amphibia > Caudata > Salamandridae > Pleurodeles > Pleurodeles waltl. The sequence continues at coordinate 330,404,090 of NC_090447.1, read as the reverse complement.
TGTCCTCCTGGGGTGGGCAAGGGTGGCAGGGGGGGTCCCTGGGGGCAGGGGAGGGCACTCTGGGCTCATTTTGAGCCCACTTGTCCCTTAACGCCATCCCTGACCCAGGCGTTAAAAAGCGGCGCAAATGCGCCGTTTTTGGCCACGCCCACTCCCGGGCGTCTCTTTTGCCCGGGAGTATAAATACCACGTAAAGGCCTGGGAGTCATTTTTTAAGACGGGAACGCCTCCCTTGCATATCATTAACGCAAGGAAGGGGTTCACGCTAAAAAATGACGCACACTCCGGGCACTTTGGCGCCCGAAGCGTCTAACGCCAGAGTATAAATATGGCGTTAGTTGGCGTTAGTTCTGCGTCGAATTTGCGTCGAAAAAAACGACGCACATTCGGCGCAACCAGAGTATAAATATGGCCCTAAATACTCTACGCAAGTGATGCCAATTACATAAACATAAACAAGATACTCTGGTCTCACTTGAGTAATCGTGGGATTAATGTCTCCCTACCCCCAATTTGCAATCATATGTCAAAAGAGAAATAAAACAATTTAAGTAATCGGCAACATGTAAGCAGTTCTTGTAGTTTAAAATTAAAAAAGTAGAAAGATAATTAACTCCAGTTTTGTTTTCTAAAATGTGTGCGTTACGCTGCTAATAACATTTGAGACTGCACTTGAATATCAGTCCATTCAGCCTTTCATCATATGGCTGCATAGGAGTGCTGATAGCCGTTCATGTAGTCTTTATGTTTTGCAAAAGAAAGAGATCAATACCAAGTTACTGTCCTTCAACCTGACTTCTTGAATTCTGTCGGTCACATGTGTAGTCGTTGAATTGCAAAAATGAAAGAAATCCTTAGCTCCAGTACTGCACATTATTAAACATATATATTTTAGGCAGCAATAAAAATGTCAAGATAACTCTTGTGATGATCCTCCTAGAGAGAGAGATTGGAGGGTTGTCTAGTGGCAGTTTTGACATGCCATAAAGTAGAGCAGAGGTTTAATATGCCTGCTGCAAAGAACAGATCTGTATTTTATGTGGATAGCTGCAATTACTAGTGCTTTAAAACAAATGAAATGTATGTGAGAGAAGGGCTATGGAGAGATGAGGGACACATTTGCTGGGTAGTAGTGAGGGAATCCAAGTGGGAGATCTCAATCTGTGATAATCAATCAGTCCTGAAAGAGATCTACAAAGGTGGCAAAGTCCTACAAGCTAATAGTATTTCAACAATTGGGGGTTTAACAGGCCACAAATCAGTGAAGAGCCTTGCTTGGATCCAGGCTCTGTTTAATTTATCATCTACAGTTTTCCTTCATCACTCACGCACCCATCCACCAACTGTTTTAGAACAACAAATCCTTCTTCTACGTAGGACAGTGTTTTAGAAGGAAGGTTTTAGCCAGTAGCAGAGATGGCATCTCAGTGAATGGCTGCTGCTGAATCCCTAACTTGGGTTATGGAGGACAGGTCTGAAGCAGGATCAGAGACTGAGACAGCAGCTACTCAGGCAGTATTTGAGGGAGAAGAAAATAGAGCAGACTCTGGAAGTGATTTTTCAGTTGGCCGAGTTCTATCTGACGGCTCATCTTCCAGTGATTCTGAGGGACACGATGATGAAAGTAGTGCTGTCCCTTCGCAAGCACAGACTGTGCAGCAGGACGAAAGTAGCAGGTTAGACCAACCCAGAGGGCAGGCACGTGCAGCGGCAAGCATAGACGGAGTGATCTCTCTTGGCAGCCCCCCAATTTAGTTCAGCCATAAATTCCACCTTTTACTGACGATGCTAGATGTAAAGTTAATACAGCTAACTTTTTAACAATTGACTACATCCATGTCTTTTTGGATGTTGACTTTCTTGAGCAAATCGTGCAGCAATCACATTAGCAAAAACAAAATTCTGAGGGAGCATAGAGGCACTCTAGAGATTAATTCTAGGGTGCTCCAGTGGACCCGCACTTCTCTTGATTGGCTGAAGGTATTTTTGGACCTTGCGCTCAAAATGGGGTTAGGGCAGAAACCAACCTAGAAGTCCTACTGGTCTGCTCGCATGGTCTCGTAACCCCCATCTTCACACCATACATGAGCAGAAATAATTTTTTGCTACTGCAGCACATGCTGCATTTCAGTCACAATTCTGCTGCATTGCCCCAGGATCATCCAGACCACTACAAGTGTTCAAAATTCAGCCTGTCATGGAACATTTGTCTGCCAGGTATCCAGAAATGTATACTCCTGGAAAGGATAACTACCGATTAGTCCTTGATCCTTTACAAAGAGTGGCTGCTGTTCAGGCAATACATTGTGCGGAAGAAAACTCATTATGGCATCAAGATGTACAAGCTGTATGAGGGATCTACTGGCTAGGTGTACAGGGAGTGCATGGAGGGAAGGAGTCCTATTTGAACCCTGTAGGTTGCCCTACCATGCTAGGAGTCACAGGAAAAATTGAATGGGAGCTTGTTCAGCCACTCCTTCGCAAAGGTTATAACCTTTATCTGCACAGTTTCTATATGGGAGTAGAGCTGTTCAGTGAGATGTACAAAGCTGAAACTGAGGCCTGTGGTGCAGTCTGTTGTTGCCGCAAATGCTCACCACAGGAGCTTGTTTGCAAGAATCTCCAGAATTCCCAGAGCACTATGTTGCATTGCAATGAACTGCTCACATTCAAGTTCTCAGATGTGTATGTGCTCACTATAAATCATAATGAGAGCACTTTCCCGTCACAGTTTGGGGTCAGATGGCCAAAGTTCACAAGCCTGCCTGTATACTTGATTACAACAAGTACAAGGCGGGACGAGTGGGTAAGAATTGCCATTTTCGTCAGCCATACAATGTGAGTTGTAAAACTCGCACTTGGTACAAGAAACTGTTTACCCACCTGATCCAGATGGCAGCACACAATGCATATGTTGTTTATCGTCCGACAACCACAGGAGGACTCATGTCTTTCCTTGACTTCCAGTTGTCCATCATTGAAAGTCTTACTGCTACAGAAGCAGCAGCCTCCACTTCATATGTTCTGGAGGACGTGGCAAGGCTGCAGGAATGACACTTTGAGGATCGCATCACTGAAGCACCTAAAAAAGGCTTGACCATGTCATCATTGTAAAGTCTGCTCAAAGCAGGGAAAGGAGAGTCGTATTTACTGTCCCCAGTGTCCATCTCAACTAACTGTGTTTTCCTACTTGTTTAATGTTGTCTCATACAAAAGTGAAGTACTGGGAAATTGACTGAGGTGGAGCTGCCATGAGGTAAACATTTCATTGACTGTGCATGAATACCTACCTTCCATGGGCCACTAATTTGCTAGGAAAGCAACAGTAGAACTGTAGTTCCTTTCTTGAGAAAATCATGGACTTCCCTATGGCCTGCTCTACACCTTTATCCATCATCAGAAGTGGTAGGTGTTCTGATTGCCAACTGACAAGTGCATTATAGTGCCCACACTGGACATAATGATGGACAGAACATATGCCACGTTGTCAAGGAGTATCCTGTGTGGCAAAATGCTAAAGGCTTGACTAAATTTGGAAGTGCTTTTTAGGGAACTTGTTTATACTACAGAAGGACCACTAAGATTGCCCACAAGAACCAGACTAAGTGTAATAAGTCAAACAAATGCCCCATGGGACTTATTCACCAACATTTCACTTGCTCGGAAAGTGTGAAAACTCAGGCCCATATTTATACTTTTTTAGTGCCGCATTTGCGTCGTTTTTTGATGCAAAATCAGCACAAACTTACTAAATACAATTGTATTTTGTAAGTTTGCGCTGATTTTGTGTCAAAAAACGACGCAAACGTGGCACTAAAAAAGTATAAATATGGGCCTCAATTTTTAACTTGTATCATAACCAATGTTAGAACAATGTCAAAACTGTGGTACAAAATTATGTTTTTTGATTCAACTCTGTACGTGCCTCAAAGTTGGGAAGATGGTGACTTTAGTAAAGTAAACAGTTTGTGGGTGTCATTTTTATGAGAAAAAAACACACACTTTTTTTTGAAGCACTTTTCCCCTATTTCTCTTAAAACACTCAAAATGTTTTTTTTTGTTATTTTTACAGTCCCATCCAGCGGAATCCACAAACACTGAGTACCTTTAGAATCCCACGATGTTGAAAAAAATGGACACAAATTTGGCATGGATACCTTATCTGGAAAACATTTTATGGAGCCCTAAGCATGAACTACACCAAATGTCCAAAAAAGGGCTCAGCACTGATGAGTGGGGGAGGGCCAGCAGCTAAGAGATTAAAAAACATATGCACATGTTTTTAAAAATCAAATATATTACATCAGCAAAATAATTATAAATTGCTCCAAAATAAAAATATACCTATATACATAACAACATTAGTTTAAAAAATATTTACATAAACTAACAACACTGATACAGCAATCTAACTATTAGGACAAAACAATAAACAAAATTCAAAAGTATTGAACTACGTATTCAACATTACAAATAAAACATAAATTAGTGTTTACCATGGAAGGACATAACTAATAAAAAAAATCAAACTAAAACAAAGTTAAACAAAACAATTAAACTATAAACAAATATTACCAATAAAAACACACAAACAATTAGGTACACATATTTCATCAACTTAATACTCCAAAAACAACGAAAGCTGCAAAGACAAAACTCTGCCAGATTCTCTGAGCAGAACCTGAAAACTGGAAATGTGTATATCTCGACAACTACCTCCCAAAGTAAGTAAAATGTCTATGTAAACTAAAAGTAACTTTAATTAAAATTGAAATTGTAAAATAACAAATAATTAACAAAACACTCTACAACTTTCATCTCTTTATGTGTACTTACTAAAAAAAATGCTACATTTCAGAAGGTGTGAAGCTACTGGAAAACAACACCAATCACAAATCAGAGAAAATATATAAAAAGTAAGTATATATAAATGATTATAAAGCCTAACAACATCAACCTCCACAAACTACCAAGAAATAAACATTTCAAATTAAATCAATGCTCTTTTTTCTACCAAGAGAAAAGAAAGTGCCTGCTCTACATTACAATACCCCCAACTAAAAATCTGCAAATTAGTGGAAACATCTAAGAACATACATAAGTATAAATGAGAAAACAGTGAATAGAAAATGTCCTATATAGTACTCTAATCCATGCACTGGGAGGGTCACTGTAAAAGATGACATTGGAATTAATGTAAGGGGACATAACCAACTCCCAAATGAAACAGAAATAGAAGTAAGAGCGGTATTGCAGGATATAAGAGAGGTAAGCACTATTTCCCAAGAATCTACAACAAAAATCCAAAAAGATACACTCCACAAATTTTCCAAACACATCACAGGCAAACTACCACTTATACCCAATTTCAAACTTTAATTGCATGAACTAAAAAAGCCAGTAACCATAACCCTCCTGCCCCAAAAAGATACCAAGATATAGAAATACCTGAGCACTTAAAAATGAGACTTAGGGCCCTATTATAAGTTTGGCTGTCCAAAGATTGTCAGACTCACGGTGGAGGTCAGACCGCAGCAGCTGTGGCGGCCCGACCACCACATTATGACTCTGGCAGTAGGACTGCCAAAAGACCGCCGTCTCCACCAGGATCTTTGTTCCTGGAAGGTATGACGGCAGTTGAGTTTGTAATCAGTTTGTGTGTACTGACCACAGCTTAGATCGCCGGCAACCTGTCGGGATCCCTGATTCCAGCAGAGGCGGCGGTCTCATAACCTAGTGGTCAGAGCACCAGGATTGCAGCTGTCCGACCACCACCACGAGTTTGGCGCTCCATGGTCCACCAAACTCGCAATTAGGCCCTAAGTCCCATAATGAATTAGTTCAAAGATACTTGGGTTGGCAGGCTACATAGTTCCAGACACAGAATGCTAATCCAAATTCCAAATACCATGGGAGAATGTCCCTGACAGCACCTTGATACAGGGAGACAAAACAAACAATGTAGTGGAAAGATGGCAAAATGCCTTCCAATCCACAATAAGCAGAACCCAACTTACACTTTTTAAATTTATAGGTACCCTACAAAAAGAACAAAGCTATCAACATCTACCAATGGAGCAATCTATAACCCAAATTGCACCTAAATTTAGCAAACAAACCAAACCAATATATGACATGCTCCAATTTAAAGTAAAACTCTTATAAATAACAAAGCAGTAGATTGTTTAGATATGATAGCTATAAGTATATTGTACAATAAGTATTTACCTCCAAAACTCCCAATAAAGTATACCATAATCTTACTCAACATTGCAAATAATGTATTAAAGAAATAATAAATATAATATTTCTTTCTGTTCTGCTAGACCTGTTCATTTCCACGTGGGGGAACCAAGTCTACTTGGGTACAATGAATGGCTCCCACTACCTGTGGGATGTGTGTCACTAGACATTGCCATTGGAAGACATTGCTGCCTTTGCGGTCTTGGGGCAATGGCTGTGTCCGCCGGCATTGAAGGTTGTGTACATAGCCTTACGTGACCGCCATCTCCTGATTATTCTCTCACTTGACTCCCGACACTGCTGCCAGCAAGACCTCCACAATCTGAGCTGCTGTTTAGTCCCTTTGGGAGCAATCATGCCACGTCCTACAAGTGATAGGGCCCCTGCCTTCTCACAAGAAGAGCTGAAGGAGGTCCTAACCATGTATGGACAGCTCTGTGGTGCACCAGAGGAGCAGGTAACAGCACCATGTGCACATATCTTTCAGTAGCTCTACCAAACTTCGATTTCGGTAGCCTAGGCTTATGGGTAATATGTCAGAATGTGTCCTTTGAGACATGTAGGTGCTATCAGTCTGCTTAAATGGTTGAGTTTCTAGGCATGTACCCTTGTGCAGTGACACGTTTAGAGTGCTAAGACATTGTGGAGAGTGTGCATTGAATGTTCCCTGACCCAGCTTGTGACTGTTGCACATGGTTAGCTGAGGTGTCATGACAGCCATCACCAGGTAAAGCCCATCATCAGATGTGCTTGATGTGTTGTCTTCTATGCCAAAATAACAGCAGGGGGTGTTGATGCATGTGTTTTGGCCGGTTTCTCACCATAGTTGTGCCCTTTCTGTATCTGTACATGAATCTGTTGCCACAGATGACATTGTTGTAGTGTTGCTATTGACACTCTATGGGTCTAAATTCTGCACATTGACAGCCATTGGTACTTGGTTATGGGATACATGAAGTGTTGTGATGCATTTAACTATTTAGGACATAGGCCCTCATTACAACATTGGCCGTAACTACTGCCTACCGCCACGGCGATGGCAGCCAACATACCGCCGCCATGACTACCAGCCATCTACGTGTATCATGACCGCCGAAGGTATGCTGCCAGAATGCTGGCGGAACACCGCTGCCGGTCATCGTGGCGGACGGCGGTAAGGTGGCGCTGCCGACAGCAGCACCGCCACGCTAGCAAAACACAGCCGAACGTATCATGACCAATGATACAGCCTGGCAGTGTGCTGGTGGACGCTGCTGCTGACAGCAGCGCCGCGGACCGTCTCCAGCCGGAGTACCTCCTGCAAGCAGGTAAGTCGGGTCCTCTGACAGGAGAAGGGGTGGGAGGTGTTGTGTGTATGTGGGGGTGTGTGTGTATGTTTTGTAGTGCATGCGGGTGTGAGTCGCGTTGAATGCGTGTATGAATGAGTGATTGTGAGTGTTGTGTGTTGTGAATGCATGTGTGTGACAAGGTATGTTGGAGTGTGTTGCGGTGTGTTGATATGTATGTGTGCATGCGTGGGTGGTGGTGGGTATGTGTGTGTGCATGTGTGTATATGGGTGCGCGAGTGTGTATGTGTGCGGGGGGCTAGGAGAGGGAGGCAGAGGGTGGGGGAGGACTCTGGGGAGGGAGAGGGGGTGGGGGAAGACCCCTATCAGTGCCAGGGAAGGGATTCCCTGGCACTGATAGTGCCTACCCCCATGGCTTTCGTGGCGGTAAGATTGGCACGAAAACCATGGCAGTGGGCCGGGTCGTAATCCCGAGGGTGTGTTTGTGACGGCCGCCGGGCTGGAGACCGAAGTCTCCAGCCCAGCCGCCGTTTCCACCTTGGCAGTCGGTGTGTTAAAGTGGAGGTCTTTAATGGCGGTTACCGCGAGGGACAAAATCCCATTTTTTTTACCGCCGGCCTGTTGGCGGTATTAACGACGCTTTAACACTGACCGCCAGGGTTGTAATGGGGGCCATAGTATTTTGTGGTGATGTGTGCAGTCTGTCTGCAAGGAAAGTTGGCTTTCAATTGCCACTTTCTTTAAATATTGCCATCTGGACTGTTATTGTATAGCTTTTGCACTGCAAGTGTATGCCTGTAGCCACACCCTGTATCCATAAACAATGTGTGAGAGTTAACATTCATACCTCACTACTAAGGTTCTTCGACTTCAGCCTATGCCCAGTGCATATCCTTGTCATGGCATTGGAGGCATGTTGGAGAGCTGTGACAGGTGTGCTCATAAAAACACTGACCATTTGTGTTACATATCCTTGAGTGGTCCCATGATCACACTGCCCTGTTGGCTCCTTGATCCAGCTCTGATGCGTAATGTGCATGCTCCCAGTTAATTGGGCAGTGAACTTCTGCAAACAGTGTGTTGTGAACTGATGTTCCATGATATCTGGCTCCAGTGTTTTGGACATGATGTGGGACATGTCAAAAGCAAGTCTAGTTGTATCTTTCTATGAAATTGTTATTTTGTGCTCAGATGTTTTGGAAGTATAGTTCTACATTTTTGGAATATGACACAAAGATCCCCATTTCATAAAGTAGCACGTGGTTGTATGTGTATGTGCTTAGGTGACACATTTAGGGGCTTGCATGTTTGTGTGCACAACATGTGACTCCCTTGTATGTTGTTCTGGCAATATGGGCCTGTCTGTAGCCTGGCTGTGACCTGTGTGGACCATATGCAGCTTGTGATCTTCAGGAGCTGTGGATGTATGTGTGCAATGTTTGCTATTTGGTATAACTGTCACTTACCCATTTGTGTGATATGTTATATTGTGTTCCTGGTCAATGTCATGCAGATTGCTCCAGTGACACAAAACACACTACTCTAATTCCTGGTCAATGCTGGGACAGGGCTGGTGGTTGTGATGGGTGCCGATGTAGGAAATGTTAGCGGTAATGTCCTCCTATCCAGTGTCTGCAGTGTGCCGTAGGTGGACAGGATGTTCAAGACAGGTTGTCATTGGCTTGTTGGACTCACTTGTAGTTAACTCTGCCTGTTCTTATGTAGGAATTGTGGACTTGATTTTCCTTTTTGTCTTTGGCATCATTTAGGTCAACACCCATCAGAAGAATGGGATTTGGCATGCCATCGCCAAGAAGGTGCAGACCCTGGGGAGCACTCACTGTTGGAAGAGGTGGGAGGACCTGAAAGGTTAGGCCTGGAAGATTACAGAGGCCCAGCTGGGGCTGCCCTCCTGGCGAGGACAAGGTGCCCGTTGGACCATGACCCCCCTAATGGCCCACATTTTGGTGGTGGCCTACCCTGAATTAGATGTGTGTTTGAAAGTAGCACTGCTGGCACAAGGGGGTATGTACAGACCACACTCACGTTTGACCCTTTACGAGGTGAATGAGTGCGGGACAGAAGGCTTGCTCTGACAATATGGGAAGTGTTTTCTGTTTACTTGCTTTGCTGGTGTGGCCCCCCTAACCCCCTGCCAGCACCCATGCCCCTCCCCCATCCAAGAAGAGGTCCATCCTACCCAACAAGTTTTCCCCCTGCCGAAACCAAAGCCAAAACTCACCCCACCCAAGACCAGGCCCAAACCACCCCCCCACCACCATCCCCCAATACTCCCTGAGGTGCCTGCCTGCCCCCTTGATGCCCCTACCTGTGGAGGGTACATGGCCGTCAGGAGTCATTTTGGGGCACCACTTTGTGCCTTTGGTGCAATTTAATGACTTATGGACTGGCCAATGGCATTGGGCGTTCATATATATTGCACTGCCATCATATTAAAGCCAACCAGTTGTTGGTGTTTTGGTTACATCTTTGTCCTGCATTTCCTTTCCTAGGTTTGAGTTGGTCCTGGCTGACATTGGTTGTGTGCCTGTATTTTGTTGTGTGTTCTGCTTCCTGCTATGTGTATTGTGTTAGCAGTATGTGAGGTTGTGTGCAGTGCTGTAGTCCACCAGGGTTAGGGTGTGTGTTGTCTGATAGGTGTGTGTATGTAGCAGAAATGTTGTTGTTGTCGTATTGTGTTGTGTTTGTAGTGACATGTGTTTGTTGTAGTGATATGCAGTGTGGTCCCATATGGTGTATGCCTTGTCCCTTGATGTGGCTATTGTGTACATGTGGTGTGTGTTCTGGAGTTTTTTCAGTGCGAACATGGAGTGTGTTGAGTTGTGCAAGAGTGCCTTGCTTTTGTGTGCATATGTAGGAGGCTGGACTGGCTTGTAGTGAGTACCTAGGGGTACTTACACCTTGCACCAGGCCCAGTTATCCCTTATTAGTGTATAGGGTGTCTAGCAGCTTAGGCTGATAGATAATGGTAGCTTAGCAGAGCAGCTTAGGCTGAACTAGGAGACGAGTGAAGCTCCTACAGTACCACTAGTGTCATATGCACAATATCATAAGAAAACACAATACACAGATATACTAAAAATAAAGGTACTTTATTTTTATGACAATATGCCAAAAGTATCTCAGTGAGTACCCTCAGTATGAGGATAGCAAATATACACAAGATATATGTACACAATACCAAAAATATGCAGTATAGTATTAGAAAACAGTGCAAACAATGTATAGTTACAATAGGATGCGATGGGGACACATAGGGATAGGGGCAACACAAACCATATACTCCAAAAGTGGAATGCGAACCACAAATGGACCCCAAACCTATGTGACCTTGTAGAGGGTCGCTGGGACTGTAAGAAAACAGTGAGGGTTAGAAAAATAGCCCACCCCAAGACCCTGAAAAGTGAGTGCAAAGTGCACTAAAGTTCCCCAAAGGACATAGAAGTCGTGATAGGGGAATTCTGCAGGAAAGACACAAACCAGCAGTGCAACAACGATGGATTTCAAGTTGAGGGTACCTGTGGAACAAGGGGACCAAGTCCAAAAGTCACAAGCAAGTCGGAGATGGGCAGATGCCCAGGAAATGCCAGCTGTGGATGCAAAGAAGCTGCTACTGGACAGTAGAAGCTGAGGATTCTGCAGGAACGACAAGGGCTAGAAACTTCCCCTTTGGAGGATAGATCCCTCACGCCGTGGAGAGTCGTGCAAAAGTCTTTTCCTGAAGAAAGACCACCAACAAGCCTTGCTAGCTGCAAATCGTTCAGTTAGGGTTTTTGGATGCTGCTGTGGCTCAGGAAGGACCAGGATGTCGCCAATTGCGTCTGGGGACAGAGGGGGTGTCAAGCAAGACAAGAAGCCCTCTCAGAAGCAGGCAGCACCCGCAGAAGTGCCAGAACAGGCACTACAAAGTGGAGTGAAACTGTGCTCACCCAAAGTTGCACAAAGGAGTCCCACGCCGCCGTAGGACAACTTAGGAGGTCGTGCAATGCAGGTTAGAGTGCTGTGGACCCAGGCTGGACTGTGCACAAAGGATTTCTGCCGGAAGTGCACGGAGGCCGGAGTAGCTGCAAAAGTTGCGGTTCCCAGCAATGCAGTCTGGCGTAGGGAGGCAAGGACTTACCTCCACCAAACCTGGACTGAAGAGTCACTGGACTGTGGGAGTCACTTGGACAGAGTTGCTGGATTCAAGGGACCTCGCTCGTTGTGCTGAGAGGAGACCCGGGGTACCGGTGATGCAGTTCTTTGGTGCCTGTGGTTGCAGGGGGACGATTCCGTCGACCCACTGGAGATTTCTTCGGAGCTTCTAGTGCAGAGAGGAGGCAGACTACCCCACAGCATGCACCACCAGGAAAGCAGTCGAGAAGGCGGCAGGATCAGCGTTACAGAGTTGCAGTAGTCGTCTTTGCTACTTTGTTTCAGTTTTGCAGGCTTCCAGCGCGGTCAGCAGTCGATTCCTTGGCAGAAGGTGAAGAGAGAGATGCAGAGGAACTCGGATGAGCTCTTGCATTCGTTATCTAAGGAAATTCCCAAAGCAGAGACCCTAAATAGCCAGAAAAGAGGGTTTGGCTACTTAGGAGAGAAGATAGGCTAGCAACACCTGAAGGAGCCTATCAGAAGGAGTCTCTGGCGTCACCTGCTGGCACTGGCCACTCAGAGCAGTCCACTGTGCCAGCGGCACCTCTGTTTCCAAGATGGCAGAGGTCTGGAGCACACTGGAGGAGCTCTGGGCACCTCTCAGGGGAGGTGCAGGTCAGGGGAGTGGTCACTCCCCTTTCCTTTGGCCAGTTTCGCGCCAGAGCAGGGCTGAGGGGTCCCTGAACCGGTGTAGACTGGCTTATGCAGAAATGGGCACCATGTGTGCCCATGAAAGCATTTCCAGAGGCTGGGGGAGGCTACTCCTCCCCTGCCTTCACACCATTTTCCAAAGCGAGAGGGTGTAACACCCTCTCTCTGAGGAAGTCCTTTGTTCTGCCTTCCTGGGCCAAGCCTGGCTGGACCCCAGGAGGGCAGAAACCTGTCTGAGGGGTTGGCAGCAGCAGCAGCTGCAGTGAAACCCCTGAAAAGGCAGTTTAGCAGTACCCGGGTCTGTGCTACAGACCCGTGGGATCATGGGATTGTACCAACAATGCCAGGATGGCATAGAGGGGGCAATTCTATGATCTTAGACATGTTACATGGCCATATTCGGAGTTACCATTGTGAAGCTACATATAGGTAGTGACCTAAATGTAGTGCACGCGTGTAATGGTGTCCCCGCACTCACAAAGTCCGGGGAATTGGCCCTGAACAATGTGGGGGCACCTTGGCTAGTGCCACGGTGCCCACACACTAAGTAACTTAGCACCCAACCTTTACCAGGTAAAGGTTAGACATATAGGTGACTTATAAGTTACTTAAGTGCAGTGTAAAATGGCTGTGAAATAACGTGGACGTTATTTCAATCAGGCTGCAGTGGCAGGCCTGTGTAAGAATTGTCACAGCTCCCTATGGGTGGCAAAAGAAATGCTGCAGCCCATAGGGATCTCCTGGAACCCCAATACCCTGGGTACCTCAGTACCATATACTAGGGAATTATAAGGGTGTTCCAGTAAGCCAATGTAAATTGGTAAAATTGGTCACTAGCCTGTTAGTGACAATTTGAAAGAAATGAGAGAGCATAACCACTGAGGTTCTGATTAGCAGAGCCTCAGTGAGACAGTTAGTCATAACACAGGTAACACTTTCAGGCACACTTATGAGCACTGGGGCCCTGGCTGGCAGGGTCCCAGTGACACATACAACTAAAACAACATATATACAGTGAAAAATGGGGGTAACATGCCAGGCAAGATGGTACTTTCCTACAGAATATGACTATTTTGGTATGTGTCCGCCAGAGCTGGCTGTTGTCTGGTATGGTGTTTGGAGTAGTGTATGCTTTGCAGCCTTGCCCTTCACCCACATGTGTGACTGTAAATTACGTTTGTTGTTGCAATTACTTGTCCATGAGATCTGAATGGGACCTGTTCATGTGGGCATGTTTTTGTGGCCCTTGTTCAACAGAAGATGTGTCCTATTGCGGCCTCCTTCCATGTATGGTTGTGCTGCTCCCATCACGGTTGTGCAGGTGTTGTTGTGATGTGTCACTTTTTTTTGTTTTGACTGCTTGTGTCTACATGTATTGTGCATGACATGATAGCGACAACGTGCTGTGTGTGTGTGTGATGTGTGTATCGATTGCTGGGTTGGGTGATGGTGTTGTTGTGTGTGTTCCATTTCACATGGATGTACATCTGTGTTGTATGTGTGTCCGGTCCCTGGGCAGTGTTGGGTGGGAGTGTGTAACATGACTTTGTATTTATGGAGTTGTTGTGTTGTTGTAACAGGTTTGTATGTTGTATGGGAATATGTAGCCCTGGGCCTGTGCTGCTGCCATGCATTAATGTGTGGTATTGACATGTGTGTGTGTGTGCTGGCTGAAGTGTGTGTGGTGTGTATATGTGGCTGTCCTTGATGCAGTATGTGAAAGTGTGTGTCAATGTGCTGTTACATGCGTGTGCATCCCTTCGCACCACCCTCCCTATGGTATGTTATGTAAATGTACAAATCTACACATTTTATATATGAAACAGGTGAGTGTGTGTACTTACAGTTGTGGTTATCCTCGTCGGTAATGATTTTGTTGTCTTTCAGCAAGCAGGAGCATCGGGATGACGTCTAATTGCGGTTCCATGGCAGCTCCAGAGGTGTATGACTTCCTAGATGTGAGTGTCTCCTTTTCTAATGTTCATTTCTGCCTGGTGCTAACTGGTGGTTGGACCGTGGTGGTCACATTGGCGGTGTGCAACCTCGAAATGGGTCAGGCGAAAACATGGTCTCCACCGGACTGTTTATGCCTCCAGTCGTCTATCGGTCTTCTGTGTGCACCACTGCCAAACTCATAATTTGGCGATCCGCTCCACCAGCCTTTTGGCAGTCGGACCGCCACATTGCTCTTTTTTTTCAGCTGATCCACATATTCCAGGATCATCCTCGGATCCTCCTCGGATTTTGGGGAAAAGCAAGGCCCTATTTACTCGCTGCACCCTGACACAAATATAAATGTGTGCATTAAACAAACATAGAAATTCACTGAAAAAAATAAATGCTACAGGCACGTTATAGTTAAGTTGATGTTTTATCCATAAATAACCATATGAATTCAGCAGTTATAGCTATACTTACAGTTATACCTATCTGAAGAAACTATAACTCGTGCTGGAAAGTAACTTTGGGCAATAAGTTATAGCTTCTCAACATAAGTATAACTCTAAGTATAACTGTAACAGCTGAATTGCTATAATCCTGTGTGGGTAAAATGTCAACCTAAATATTTCTCAGTGAATATAAATACATACAGATAGACATAATCTTTACACATTAATACAACAAAACAATCATAAATAAATTATCTTACTAAAGATGCAAATTTAAAAATGAATAACCATGAAAACAAACTACATTAAAATACAAATAAAATAACACAAATTATATTATACACAAATATAGTTTCTTATACAATATTGTTACAACAATATTAAAAACAACACTTGAAATTATAGTTACTTTTGATATTCCTGCCCATAGTCTTTTTGACATCCTCATATTTCTGACACATTATTTTTGTATCACAATATTTTTTCCTCAATATTTTGTCCAAATACCATTATAAACCCTTCATAACTTCTTCTCATGACCCTGGTAAACCCAGACTCTAAAATGTCTGGTAGTCATTTTTACAGTCTTCCTAAAGCCATCTCCAGCTGTCTTTCTCAGACAGCATTTTATATAATTGTCAACACCAGAGCAGTAAGCGCTCTATTGCCGACAAAAATGCAAAAACCCAGCACTCTCAAAACAATGTAATTTATGCATTGTGCTGATATGTTGGGGTTTAACCTTTTGCATTGCAGAGTTCAATCCTGACAACTTATTTTTAATATGTTTACAAATACTGTGCTGCAGGTTCTCAGAGTGTGTTAGGGTGTGGCCCCTTTCCAGGGCCTTCCAGAGACTTTCCCTGCAACATGCCTGGGCGTGGTTCTGGGCTGGGCCAAGACTCAATAAAAGAGAGTCAGTCCAACTCCCAGTGCTCATTATTCAGAGGTCCCGGTGCAGAGCAGCAGCTTCTTCCTGAGTTCCTGTCCCGGTGGCCTATTTGGATCTTCCAGTCTTCTGCCCTCATCCTTCATTGGTGATCATTGTTCCAGGCGGTAAGACGGTGGTTGGACATTTCCCAACACCGTTATTGAGAATTTTCATATTCTTGGTTTTAATTCCTAAATGAAGAACAGATTACTTGCGCGCTGTCATTTTTTGACATTTATATGGTAGTTTGCAGGACGCGCGATGTATTTCATAAAGGTTTGACTTCGTTATTCATTACGCGCTGCCATTTCTTGACAATTACGTGGTGGCTTAAGAATCGGCAAGACTCGCGATTCGTTTTATGGTGTTTGGACATTGTTGTCCATTACGCACTGATATTTCTTGACATTTACATGATGTTTTACGAGTTGGAAATGACGCGCAACTCGTTTATGAGCATTTAACTTTGTTGTTCTTTGCGCGCTACCATTTCTTGACATTTACATGGTGGCTTAAGAATCGGCAAAAGAAGCGCAATGTGTTTCATTGTACTTTGATCTTGTTATTTATTGTGAGCTGTTAATCCTTGACATTTATATCGTGTTTTACGAATCGGCAAGCCGTGCATTTCGATTAATGAGGATTTGACTTTGATATTCATTGCATGTTACCATTTTTTGGTATTTTACATGGTAACACTCGAATTGGCAAGACGCACGATTCTCTCCTCATGTTTAATTCATGTTGTTTATTGTATGCCACTATTCTAAGATATTTATTATGTAATATTTGAGTTGACAAGTTATGTGATTTGTTTCCTGAATCCATATTGTGTTATTCATGGTGCGCAATCCTTTTAATGGTGTTTACTATATATATATATATATATATATATATATACATATCTGCAATATTCACAATTTGTGTTGAAACATTTTAAGAGTACACAGAGGGCCATAGTTTCTAGATGCAATATTGTATGGTCCTAGTATACCTTCTCAAAACAGGGTTTATATGACTGGTTTAAAATTTAGTCAAATTTTTTTTTCTGATTTTATGTAAAAGAAAGTACTTGAATAAGAAAGTTTTCATTTAATTCATCTTGATTCCCCTACAGGTATCCGGCTATCTAGAAACTTAGGGCCAGTTGTGCGTAAAAAAATTTAACACCGGCTAACGCCATTCTGAAGCGCCATGCGGGCGCCTTATTTATTCAATGACGTTAGCCGACGGAGCTGCCTGGTGTGCGTGAAAAAAAATGACTTACACCAGGCAGCGCCGGCGTAGGGGAAAATGGAGCTTGGGCGTCAAAAAATGGAGCAAGTCAGGCTGAAGCAAAATTTTCGCCTCAACCCGATTTGCGCCATTTTTTTTTACCCCCAACCCCCATTGAAATGACTCCTGTCTTAGCAAAGACAGGAGTCATGCCCCCTTGCCCAATGGCCATGCCCAGGGGACTTATGTCCCCTGGGCATGGCCATTGGGCATAGTGGCATGTAGGGGGGCACAAATCAGGCCCCCCTATGCCACAAAAAAAAAAAATACTTACCAGCACTTACCTTAATGTCCCAGGGGTCCCAGGGGTGGGTCCCTCCATCCTTGGGCGTCCTCCTGGGGTGGGCAAGGGTGGCAGGGGGTGTCCCTGGGGGCATGGGAGGGCACCTCTGGGCTCCTTCCGAGCCCACAGGTCCCTTAACGCCTGCCCTGACCAGGCGCTAAAAAATGCAAGACGCAAAAGCGGCTGGACGTCATTTTTTTTGACCCGCCCACTCCCGGGCGTCATTTTTGCCCGGGAGTATAAATACGGCGCACATGCCTCGGAGTCATTTTTTAGACGGGAACGCCTACCTTGCATATCATTAACGCAAGGAAGGTGTCCACGCTAAAAAATGAGGCAAACTCCATAAACTTTGGCGCTAGATGCGTCTAACGCCAAAGTATAAATATGGAGTTCGTTTTGCGTCGAATTTGCGTCAAAAAAACCGACGCAAATCCGGCGCAAACAGAGTATAAATATGCCCCCTTAGTTATTTTAAACTTAACTCTTAGAGTGTTCATGTTTTCGGAGTGACTAGGCTTAGAATCATAGTTTAGTATTGATTTCAGGAGATATAATTTTCATATTGTGTATTCTAACCTTTTTTTTTACTACAGGTCACCTTCCCAGCCGTTCCCTTCCTAATCCCCTCTTCCCCTCTTGAACTCTCTCAGTCTCTGTGATTTATCTATCAGAGTCTTGGAGCTGTTCAGTGGTGGACGTGTTGGGAACGTGCACAGACCCCGAGGATCTGGTGACTCTGACAATAATAATATATGCAAGCAGAGGGAACAAGCTAGAGTGCAATATTATTGTACACATGGCCTTTTTCAGCTGTCTCCCATTGATGCAAGGCAGAACAGACTAATGCCTTGCTCAATCAATCAATCAATAAAATATTCATAGGGCACAGCAAATCACCTGTGAGGCTCTCAAAGCACTGGAACTATATGCTGCTGCGTGGCAGAATGATAATTTAAACATCCACATCTTTAGTTCTTTCCGAATCGCTGGAGTTACAGTGTGGTTCTGAGGTGCAGGAGTAGGTTGTTCCAAGCCTTGGCTGCCAGGTGCAAGAAGGAGCATCCTCCACTGTTAGCTATTGGTTCGACGGATCCATGGGGTATCTGTGAGGGAGAGGAAAGCTACTGGAGATTTGTGGTTGGTTGGTGGAAGGTCAGGCATTTGTTGATGTATCCTTCATTGTACAGGGCCTTGTAAGTGTGGGTCAGCATTTTGAACTGTCATCGCTTCCCAATCGGGAGCCAGTGTAGTTTTTTTAGATGAGTTGTGACATGGGTCTTTCTGGGGAGGTTGAGTACTAGTCTTGCCACTGAGTTGTGTATTGTCTGGAGTCTCTTCAGGAGGTGTGCTGTGATTCCCACATAGAGCATGTTTCCATAGTCCAGTCTGCTGGTGATGAGGGTCTGCATGACGGTCCTTCTGGGGTCTGCTGGGAGACACCTGAAGATCTTGCAGAGCATGCAAAGGGTGTGGAAGCAGGTGGATGAGACTGCATTGACTTGTTTCTTCATGAACAGTTTGATATCCAGGATGATGCTGAGGTTGTGGGCCTGGTCTGTTGGGGCAGGGGGTGCCGAGCTCTGCAGGCCAACATGTGTCAGTCCATGGTGAGGTGTTGTTCCCAAAGATGAGGACTTCAATTTTTTCCAGTATTGACTTTGAGACAGTTGTCCTTCATTTAGTTTGCTTCATTCATCATGCATCTGGGGAAGTTAGCTTTTGTGGTGGAAGGATCTTCGTACAGTGAGAGGGTGTGCCGTGTGTCATCGGCATAGGATGATGTTGAGTCTTTGTGATCTGAGAGTGACGGCCAGGGGTATCATGTAGGTGTAAAAGAGGGTTGGGCTAAGGAATGATCCTTGGTGGACTCCTCTTGGGCTCTGAGGTGAATGGTGGGAGACTGATCCTTTGGGTTCTGCTAGTGAGGTACGAGGCAATCCATTTGAGGGCGTTTCCTTAAATCCCAATGTGGTGGAATCTGTTGATCAGGATTTGGTGGGATACAGTGTCAAATGCGGTGGGCAGGTCCAGGAGGATGAGGGCTGCTGTTTCACCATGTTCCAGGAGAGATGTGATGTAATCTGTGGCTTTAATCAGGGCTGTCCCATTCCTGTGGTTAGCTTGAAATCCAGATTGGAAGGGGTCTAGGAGGTTGTCATCTTCTAGGTGTTGGGTGAGTTGCTGGTTGATCACTTTCTCTGGGACTTTTGCTGAAGAGGGGAGCAGGGAGATGGGCCAGTAGTTCTTCACTTTGGCTGGGTCAGTGGATGTTTTTTTCAGGAGGGGCCTCACTTCAACGTGTTTCTAAACCTCCGGGAAGGAGGCTGCAGTGATGGAGATATTCAGGACCTTCCAGATCTTCTCCAATTGTCTTCCTTCTGAGGTTGAAAATGTGGTGGGGGAAAGGATCCATTGGTGCTTCTGAGTGTATGAAGTTCGTTATGGAGACAGTTTCTTGCGTGGTGAGCAGTTACCAGTGGGTGTGGTGTTAAAGGTTCATGTGTGTGCATGCAAGCTGGTTGATGCTGTCTGCAGCAGAGGGTTGGTGTTCAAAGTTTTCATAGATAGTCGAGATCTTGTTGTGGAAGAAGTCCACAAGGTTGTCGCACAGCTCCTGGGTGGGAGTGATGTTCTCACTGGCTGCAGGATTGGTGAACTTCTTCACAATGGTGTGGTTTGTGCTAGCTTTGATGTGGTCTGTTAGCGCATTCTCTTTGGTTTCTTTCAGGAGGCGGTGGTATTGATTGGGGGCGGTCCTCAAGGCTGTGAGGTCTTCTGTTTTTTTGCTGATGTGCCACTTCCTTTTCAAGTTGTTGGCAGTTGCATTTGAAGGAGTGCAGTTCCTCAGTGAACCAGCTTGCTCTTTTGCTTTGTTCTTAGGCCTTGGCTGTCTTAGCGAGTGCAATGGCATTGTCTCGTTCTGTGATCCACTGAGAGAAGCTTTTTGCTGCTTTTTAGGGTTGTGTTTAGAGTCAGGAAGGTGGGAGCAGAGAGTGTCATTCCATTGGTCTTGTGATACCTTTCTCCAGTTTCTTCGCGTGGATCAGGGGTGGGGGGAACAGTGCCGGGGTATGTGGGTCCAGCATGGGTGAAGTGTATGCTGTAGTGGTAAGACCAGGTGAGTCTTGTGGTGTGGATGTACCTGACTCTGTCACTGGAGGTGAAGATGGGCTTGATCGTGTGTCCTGCAATGTGGGTAGGGTTGGTGACAAGCTGCTTG
The DNA here is from genome assembly GCF_031143425.1 of Pleurodeles waltl. Lineage (NCBI taxonomy): Eukaryota > Metazoa > Chordata > Amphibia > Caudata > Salamandridae > Pleurodeles > Pleurodeles waltl. The sequence goes on along the minus strand of NC_090447.1, from coordinate 330,383,653 downwards.
AGGCCGGTGTTGCTCACAACTTTCCAGGAGGTTAGTGGAGTAGGCATCACTGGGGTTGTCAAGGTGGAAGTTGAGGTCCCTTAGGAATATGGATTGCTCAGAGTCGATTGCTTACGGGGTTATGAGTTCTGGGATGGTGTTGCAGAAGCTGGGCAAGGTCCAGGTGCAAACGGGCACAGATGGGCGCAGACGGGCTTGCCTTTGGTGTGCCTTCATCGTACCAGCGGTGCACCCACTGCGCAGCCACGCTGTGGCCTCCATTAATTAGGCTCTGAGGGGATGGAGGGGCACTAGGAGGCACTGGGCTGCGCAAGGCGGGAAACCGGGTGGCAGGTGGAAGCCAGAATAGGGGGGAAAAAGGAATGAACAGAGAAAGAAAGGAGGCAAAAAGCAGAAGAAAGTACTCAGAAAAACAGGAGAAAGGAGGGAGAAAGCAGAACAAATTAGGCAAAAGAAAGAGAAAGCACTCAGAAAAATGGGGGGATGGAGAAAGAAAGCAGTGAAAAGGAGGCAGAAAGCAGGAGAAAGCACTCTGAAAAATGGGGGAAAGGAGGGAGAAAGCAGTGAAAACAAGGCAGAAAACATGAGAATGCACTCAGACAAATGGAGTGGTCAAGCAGTGAAAACTAGGCAGAAAGCAGGAGAAAGCACTCAGAAAAGCAGGGAGAGAGGGGCAAGTAGTTAGTGGGAATGAGGAAGAAAGCAGGAGAAAGCACTCAGAAAAATGTAGAGAAAGGAGGGAAAAACTACAAAAAACTAAGCAAAAGAAGGAGAAAGCACTCAGTAAATGGGGTAACGGAGGGAGAAAGCAGTGGAAATGAGGAAGAAAGCAGGAGAAAGTACTCAGAAGAATGGAGGAAAAGGTGAGAGAGAAAGCAGTGAAAGCAAGCAGAAAGCAGGAGAAAGCACTCAGAAAAACAGAGGGAAAGGAGGTAGAAAGCAGTGAAAATGAGGTAGAAAGTAGGAGAACGCACTCAGAAAAGCAGGGGGAAAGGACAGAGAAGGCAGTGAAAAAGAGGTAGAAAGCAGGAGAAAGCACTCAAAAAGCATGGGGAAAGGAGGAGAAGTTAATGAGAATGAGGCAGCAAACAGGAGAAAGAGATGCAGCAGCAGGGGAGAGCTGGCCTGAGACCTTGCTGCACTCTGTTGCATGAATTCTAACTAAATTTGCCCCTAAATCTGGAGACTTGGTCCTGCTGCAGGAGGACAATTTCAGTAGGAGCCCCATCAGTGTGTAGGTTTGCCTCTGTTTCTGTTCATTTTGTAGATAAGAATGGGGTACCGTTTCAAGCCTCTGTACCCTCCCCTGTATCCTTCACACCACAAAATGGAACTCTTGCTTTGAACTATTGAATACTGCACATAACTTTTACCTGGGTCATTGGTAGAGCTGCTAAGACTGATTGCATCTGCAGTAGCGGGTAATCCTATGTTGGTTGGCAGCTTCTGTCACAGTGTGTATTTACTTGGTGCTGCTGTCAGACTCCCCTCCAGTAGCTGGTTGGAGACGAGGGTCTTACACCTCTATATTGTTATGACCTTCTCTATATCTGCTGATTCAAAGTTATCCGTAAGAAAACTTACATACTTGAGGTATATTACATTTTCTGGCTTTAGGATAAACTTGCTTGAAGGTTGACTTTACTCCATGTCATGCCATGGAGTTCTGCATCAAAATTTGACTAGCCCCCTTTGATACCCACCCTGGGCTCGACACAAACATATTCAACACCATAGTCTATGAATGGGCCACCATTTATTGCTGATGTCTGCGCGTTTCTTAAAGGACACAACACATTGGAGACCACTATTGTCCAGGTTACAGTGCTGCATCACAAGATGATCACCTTACCTAAACTTCTCCAGATTGTGCAGAATACACTCTACTATATTACGGAGGACTTTTTAAAGAAAGGAAGTAAAGTGGTACGTGATCTGCTGTGGAATGAAGGGATACTTAGGACCTCCTTGATCACGCTCTACAGAGGTGTATTTAATGGTGATGGTGCCATCATATACAACAGTACCTCACGTGTCGCTGAGAGTATCCCACAAGAGGAATGATTCAAACCAACTGCTCAGCCAGACACCCAACCAACCTGAAAGAAGATTAGGGCCAAAGAGCAGGATCTCTGTTTCACCTGGATTATACTGCAAACAATTGGTTCGGTGCCACCTCATTACCACCACAATGCAGGTGGAGAAAATGTCTTTGTCTTCAGTCGAATTGCCCTCATAGATCAACAAAAGCTAGGTGTCATCCTCAGATGAGACAGTTTGGATACCAAAGGATTCAAACAAGAAAACAAGCGGGCCATGTAAATGTTAAGCCCTGCAGTGCACAGCACTTTGGAGTCTTCACCTCTGAATAAAAAGTCTTCAGCCATATGGCTTATTCTCTATGATTTAAGAATGATCCAAGCCAACCTAATGCTTTCCCCATCACTCCATTTGAAGCGAGGCACTACAGCAAGAGCGTGTGCGAGATCGTGTCAAACTCTGCAGAAAAGTCTAACAAAATCAAGGCAGACTTGTGGCCAGAGTCAAGATTCAGCTTGATAGAATCAGTTATTTTCATAAGGGCCATTTCTATGCTGTGTAGTGCGCTGAAATCAGACTATGATGAAAGCAAAGGATTGAAAATGTCCATAAATTCTGATTGATAATTGTGTATTGACAATCTTCTAAAGCAGCTTTGGGACCCTGGTAGCGGGGAGGTGGGCCTAAAGTCAGAGAGAGTTACAGGATCAGCAATAGACCTTTCAAGAAGAAGGATGACAATAACTCTAGGTACCAATCTAGATTGCAGTAAGGCAGTAAAGAGCTCTAGGTATATTGGACTTATAAAGTCCACTATGTGCCTCAAAATGTGAGGAGTAAATGGGTCCAGAGGGGAGACGGATTTATACTTACTTAGGCAGTTCTTCAATTCCTCTTCAGTGGGGGATTAAACTGTGACAGTTTGCCCTGGACTGATGGCATAGTTACGCTTTTTCTCTTTCCTGCCGACATGAACCCAGTTGTGGTGACGATATCCCTGCTGCTGCTGGACCAAGATGAAAACTGACCCCGTCATTGCCAGAATCAGAGGTAAGTCACGGTATTACCTGTCATCCAAGGACTTGGAGCAGTACAACAGCACTGGATTTGACTTCCTTTACCCAAGGGCCCCAGACATCAGCATAGTGACATGCAATGTATATGCCCGCAGTGTCACACTCATAAAAAGTTTTTAAAAAACACCTTGCGATGTTTGTAGTACCCATCAATCTGACACTAATTGCCTTTGTGGCACTGGACACCCATACCTTGTGGCACAACAATCCCAAATAAAAATTTGACCATATAGGTGTGTGCGATAATCTCCTTAGCCAAGAGACCCACATATAAATAGTATCCTCTATAGGAATTACTCTACACAATGACACTGTAGCAATTACAAAAGAAAAAGCTACAAGGAAGTGTACACAAAATGTACAAACAATTTTACCTCTAAACTGCAAACATGTCAGAGATCTTGGAAGCTCACATGTCCCCTTGGTGTCTGCAATTGATGTCAAACTGTACATGATATTGAACCCCAAAGTGGCATGTGCTCTGGGTAGTGCATATGTGTATATTATTGACATAGCATGTCAAAATAAGCACACATTCATTTTCCAGTCACAATATCAGAATGATGCATATGGTTGGTGTAAGTGGTGTCCAGTAACATGATATATGCTTGCATCATCAAACTATTAGTAGCAATAAAAAAAAAGGCAAGAACAAAGGTATTCTCAAAATAAAAGTACCTTATATAAAGCAGAGATAATTGTCTCAAATAAAAACAGAAATAGCCCATGTAGACAACTTTATTGACTGCCCATGTGGGACATAATGGCTGTCAGTCCACACTTGCCTCTTAAAATCACTGCCTGAATGGAACCTTCTCTGGAAGAGTCATCTATGGGGAAGATAAAAGGGGCACCTCATTGATGTCACTGTGAGGGGGTCCTTGGATTTGGGAGGGGTGGATTTGGAATTACGAGGGGTGAATTTGGGATTGGGATTGGGAGGGGTGGCTTTAGTTTTGGTAGGGGCGGCGTTGGATTTCAAAGGGGTGATGTGGGATGTGCAAGGGGTGGTGTAGGATGTGGAAGGGGTTTCTTGAGATTTGGAAGGGGTACAAAGACATTAGGGTGAGTGGTCAGAAGTTTGGGAGGGGGTGGACAGGAAAGTGAAGGGGATCAGGGACAGGGCAAACATCAGAGTCTCCTCGGGGAAAAGGGCAGGGTGAGTGGGAGAAAATTTGGGATGGGAGGTAAAGGTAGTGGCTATGTCTGTTCTGCGTGTGTGTGTGTTGAAGGTGGGCGTGTCAGAGGGTCTGGTGTAGGTGCTGTTTATTTTAATTTGTGTCTCTTACTGCCTCTCTGTTGGGTGGGTGAGTGAGTGTGAGCATTTGGGTTCAGTATGTGTGTGTGTGTGTGTGGATATGAATGTTGTGGTGTGTGTTGCTGTGGTACCAGTGGGTGTGCTGGTGCATGAATGTGGTGGTGGGTGGGTGCCTGTGGTGTGTGCGTATGTTTGTGTCATGGTGGGTGTGCTGATTGTGGGTGTGCTGGTGGTGTCTGTGGGTGCTGCTATAGTGGTAGGTGTGCAGACTGGGTGAGCAAGTGGTGTGTGGGGATGTGGGTGTAGTGGTGGGTGTTGTGTTGTGTCTGTGTGTGTGCTGGGGTAGCGGTGGTGTGGGTGATACCTGTGTGTGTCTTTGTTTGTGTTTTTTGCTGTGTCGGTGTGAGAATATGCTGCTTGTGGCTACTGTAGTGGGTGCATGTATATGCTTATGTGTGCGTTGGATAGGGCTGGGTTGAAGGATTTGGGATGGTGAAAGGGTGGAAGTGTGAGCAGCAGGTGGGAGTGGGTGGGAAACTGCACCCAATGAGGAGGCCACAGCCAAGGATGATGGCTGTAGGCCAGACAGGGCACTGTGAATGCCATCCATGTAATCCAGCATCTGGGTGTTCTGGTCAGCCAGCCCCTGAATGGCACTCGAAAGCACGGTCTGGCTTACAGCAATTGTTCGTGAAAGGTCTACAGCCTACTGAATGAGCACAGCCTGGGACATCGGGCATGGGTAGAGGTGCCTGCAGCAAAGGTGAATCCACCTGTTTTAGGGGAGCGGCTATGGCCACCTGTGGGAGGAGCAAGAGGGAAAGTAGAGATTGGAATGCAAGGGCAGATGATGATGCAGGTGTCACAGCCTTTCCAGGGTCCACCCCAACTAGGGACTGGTCTTCATTGGAGGCCTTAGAGGAAGATGTTGAAGCACTCCTGGCCTCCTGGTCAGGCCCCTCAAACTCTGTGCCACTGGGTCCCTCTGTGTTGGTGGTGTCCACACTCGATCCCATTGGCCATCTTTGTCCCCACTGATGTGGCCGCTGTCACCTTAGCCTTGCCCAGTTGATGCTGAAAACACAGATACAACAGTTTTAGGCTATCTGTGAAAATACAATTGGATATCAATGTACATCACAGAACATTTGCGCTGAGTTCAGTAATCCTCCATCCCAGCTCCCATATCATATATGCCTTTGTCACTTTTACACTTGTAGTCCCCTGCATGACAAAGGGTTCCAACAGCATGAGTAAATACATAGGCCTAGAGACACCTCTGAACCACTGCAATACAGAGCAACTATTGATTCACTTTTCCCAAAGGGCAAGGTGTTCGGACAGAAGTTGATTGCTCAAGTTGTGGTAACAGCTATGTGATGTAACCTTCCATATACAAATGTCCCTTTCAGTATCACATTGCTCTCCATCACCAATTTCGCATCTGGGCAGAACTAAGGACACCAAAATGTTGTCTCTGGGATGTACAATTCTCTCCCCAATGTAGGCACATTCCTGTCTGTTGCAGTCAATACACTTTGGCTGACAAATTCACCTTGGTAATCACAGACTGTCTTAGATGCACATTTGTGAAGGACTAAGGGCTCAGGGCAACATGCTACTGCCCACATAAACTTACTAGAGGTTTGCTGAACAAACTGCTTACAAACATGTGTCAGATAAGGAATGTGGCCATTGTACACAGTGCTCCAATACATTTGGTGCAGATGCACATTCTCATGTTGTCATAGCACCAACTTCCCAGTGTCAAGTCTGATACCAGCTGCATTATGATTGTGCAGTTTGCCACAATTACCAGTAATAGGGCCTAGATTCACTATTCACATTTGTGACATACCACCTCATCCGACCCAATCATGACATGGGGCATGTTTTGTGAAACTGTCCCTTGTGTCTTTGAAAAAATGCTGTAAACCCCTATGTTTGCATGCAGCCATGTGTCTGTCCACAACAGTACTTGCCTTGTGTGGAGGAACCTAGTGGCAACCTTCAGCACAAAGCAATACACCACAGACAGCATCAGACATTATCTGATCAACTTACATCTCCAGCAATCCTCATGGGCTTTGGATGTGTGCCAAGCTCAATGTTGATTGCATACAACATAGCTGGAAAGTAAATAGGGTAAAACACAACAAAAACTACTGACAATGACTCACCCTCTTGTGGCTGCTATTGGGGCTTTAACTGCCTATCAAGTTCTGGTTAAGCCACCATAAGGATGCAGGCCATTAGGGGTGTCAGACTGCAGGCACACCCATCTGGATCGCTGGAAGAACTGCCAGACTTGGCTCTCTGCAGATTTCCATGTAGCGTGACGGAGGTCCTCCCACCTCTTCCTACAGAGCTGGCAGCTCAGCTTTTGGACACCCAGGGTCTGCACCTTCTTTTCAATGCCCTTCCAAATCTTTCGCTTCTGACGGGCGTTTACCTGTACGGATGACAGAATACAACAAGAAAATAAATTTGAGTGTTTCTGTTTGGCAGCATTTCTGCGACATTACATTTTGGACATTTACATGCACATTCACCAAACAGTGACTACATGTTTTACCCCCAAAAATAAACATAGCTGGAAATACTGATTAGCAGTGATCTCATGTGCACCCTCAAAACTTCCTAGCTCCTCATATTATCTAATCAAGTTTACAACGCCATTTGGTCAGAGCTATGGAACCTATCCTGTTCTGAGTTCCACCCCTGATCACTCACTATTATTGTGAGCTACTATAAGGCAAACCACATGTACAATCCTTGCACTTAATCCCACGCACAGCTACATTGTCTTCCTGCCTAAACTCCCAAGAGTCAGAACCCATGGTCTGCATCACATAAAGTGTCTAAGCACAAGATAGAAGGGCTGCTATGTGTCAGTGAGAGCAGGGATGTGGGGGATGTATGAACAAGTGTGTGTTGGAAGGGGACAGACTGTAATGGATGATTGTGAGCCAGTGTCATCTGAAAGGGCTGCACATAAATTAACTTTACCTACATATGGCTCCATGACAGGTTGAAACCATACAGAGCAGCCAAATACACATAATAGACTAGAATCCCACTTGACAGAACAGCATCAGACAACTCCAGACCCTATACATTTTCCCCTCAATATCACTATCATTTCAACATTTGCTGTATGTTGTCAGTCATACTACTGGTACACTGTCTACTGGCAGTCAGTGGCCTGCAGTTTGTGTGATGGTTAGACCTGACAGCCTGAGGGTGGTCGCACCTAACTTTTTGCCTGCCTCCCTCCTCTTTTTGGATACAGTTTTTGCTGGTTTTAAGACTCTGAGCACTTTACCACTGCTAACCAGTGCTAAAGTGCATATGCTCTCTCCCTTTAAACATAATAACATTGGATCATACCCAATTGGATTATTTAATTTACTTATAAGTCCCTAATAAAGTGCACTATATGTGCCCAGGGCCTGTATGTTAAATGCTACTAGTGGGTCTGTAGCACTGATTGTGCCACCCACTTGAGTAGCTCCTTAACCATGTCTCAGGCCTGCCATTGCAAGGCCTGTGTGTGCAGTTTCACTGCCACTTCAACTTGGCACTTAAAAGTACTTGCCAAGCCTAAAACTCCCCTTTTTCTACATATAAGCCACCCCTAAGGTATGCCCTAGGTAACCCATAGGGCAGGGTGCTGTGTAGGCAAAAGGCAGGACATGTACCTGTGTAGTCTACATGTCCTGGTAGTGTAAAACTCCTAAATTTGTTTTACACTGCTGTGAGGCCTGCTCCTTTTATAGGCTAACATTGCGGCTACCCTCATATACTGTTTGAGTGGTAGCTGCTGATCTTAAAGGGGTAGGAAGGTCATGTTTAGTATGGCCAGAATGGTGATACAAAATCCTGCTGAGTGGTGAAGTTGGATTTAATATTGTTATTTTAGAAATGCCTCTTTTAGAAAGTGAGCATTTCTCTGCACTTAAATCCTTCTGTGCCTCACAATCCATGTCTGGCTGGGTTCATTTGACAGCTCCCTTGAGCATTCACTCAGACACACCCCAAACACAGGATACTCAGCCTCACTTGCATACATCTGCATTTTGAATGGGCATTCCTGGACTAGGAGGGTGGATGTCTTGACACTTACGTGTCAAAGGACAGTAGCCTGCCCTCACTCAAAGGACTGCCACACCCGCTACTGGGATCCTGGCAGACAGGATTGAACTGAAAGGGGACCTTGTGCACTTCTAAGCCACTCTTTGAAGTCTCCCCCACTTCAAAGGCACATTTGGATATTTAAACAGGGTCTCTGCCCCTACCAAATCAGACACTTCCTGGAGAAGAGAACCTGAACCAGAACCTGCAACCTGCCAGGAAGAACTGCCTGGCTGCCCAAAGGACTCATCTGACTGCTTTCTGTGAAGGACTGCTGCCTTGCTGTTGCCCTGCTGCCTTGCTGCTCTCTGGCTGTGCTGAGAAGTGTTCCCCAAGGGCTTGGATAGAGCTTGCTTCCTGTTCCCTGAAGTCTCAGGACCAAAAAGACTTCATCTCTAAAAGAAGGACTCCTTGTTGAGCGAAAATCGATGCACAGCCTGCATTGCAGTGAAAAATTCACCAAATGCCGAACCGGAACAATGCAACCCTACTTCACAAGGAGAAGATTGATGTAGCGCTAGAGTGGCGACTGGAAATTCGATGCACAGCACACTGGATCGACGCACAGCCGAGCCGGAACAACGCAGCCTGACTTCCAGAGAGGAATCGATGCAGCGCCTGCGGTGCAGTAGAAATTTCCACGCAAAGCCCACCGGATCGACGCAGCCCCTGTGACTTTGACCTGTCAGCACCAGAAATCCACGCATCATCCCTGGGCGTCCGAAAACCCCGCAACCCAAAGAGGATCCATGACAGAGTGCCGGAAATCGACGCACAGCTGTCCCTGCATGGAAAATGCATGACGCATCGCCATGTACGGCCTGAGAAATCAACACACACCTACCTGTTTTCCACACATCTCCTCCTCTGCGGTTCTTTGCGGAGATTTTGAACACAAACCAGGTACTTTGTGATTGCAAGAGACATTTGTTACTTTTAAGAGACTAAAGACACTTTATATCATTTTTACAGTGATATTTCCAAACATACCTATTGCATTTTAATCATTTTGACCTGCATCTTATCAGATAAAAATTATATATTTTTCTAAACACTGTGTGGTGTATTTTTGTGGTGTTATGCTGTGTTATTGCATGATTTATTGCACAAATACTTTACACATTGCCTTCTAAGTAAAGCCCGACTGCTCAGTGCCAAGCTATCAGAGGGTGGGCACAGGATAATTTGGATTGTGTGTGACTTACCCTGGCTAGAGTGAGGGTCCTTGCTTGGACAGGGGGTAACCTGACTGCCAACCAAAGACCCCATTTCTAACAGTGATAAAATATGATTTGTGTGTTATATGGACACATATTACAGCTTCTTCTTTCAGGAGACTTAACATTGCCATGCACAGACGTTTCAGACAGTGGCAACCTGCATGTCCCAGCTACATAATTCAGTTAACCCCAATTATAACATGTCCTTCATGAACCAAAAAGGACAAATCAGGCTGTGGATTAAAAAGGAAGTAGTTACTCAGTTAGACATTCCTCAATCAGACATGTACCTGTTCCTCTGGGCTCCCATAGAGCTGGCTGCATAGGAACAGGACCTCGCTGGCAAGGAGCTCCAGCTCCTCTGTGCTGAAGGCAGGGGCCCTGTCACCTGCTTTGTCTGGCATACTGGCTCCCAGAGGTTGGAAACAGCAGCAAAACATGAGGAGGTCTGGTTGGCAACAGTGTTCGGAGGCAAGTGATTTTTTTTGTAATACGCTGCGTACACACTCACAGAGGATTTCATCCATAATGGAGACGTACCCAGCCATTGGTGTCTGTGCATAGCTGTCACACACGTTAGCCCATGGAAGGTACCGTTGTGGAGGTTCCCACCTACTATGCAGTCAACGTCGACTGACGGCCATCGGGTAACCAATGCCCTGACGGTAAGGTCAGGCAGTCGCCATTTTAGGAAGTGAAGCTGGGCATATTTTATTGTTACTGCATCACCAGCATTCAAAATGAAGGCTAATGTATTTCTGAATGTCTGATATGAACGACACTGTTGTTGTCAAGGTATGACACAATCAAATGTGAACCGTGACTGTGTGTGTGGAGAAACTAATACCTCCATTGATAGTATTTTTTTTTTAAATGTAAACAAAATGATGTACAAATAATACATTTCAAATGTATTATTTGCACCTCATGCAAATGAATATATAAAAAGTCAAAATGTTTTTTGAACTTACATAAATTGGATAACAATGTGCCTACATGGCAAAACAGCTGAGTGGTGTGACTCTTACAGTGCCCTCTCCTTTATAAATTGTGATGGCAAAATCTTAGCCAATGTCTTTTACTTCCGTGGAATGGGACTACCGTCTGGTGGCCCTGTGGCGCATGGGATTCCCATCCCGTTTCTTGGCCTGGATCACCCTGCTGTACTCCCAGCCAACAGCTAAAATACAAATAAATGAGACCTGTTTATCCCCATTTGGCGTCAAACGAGGCATCAAGCTGGGATGCCCCCTGTCACCATTACTTTTTGCGCTGGCAATACAGCACCTAGCAGCCAAGTTGCAACAACATCATCAGGAATATTCTATCAGATATCCCACCAGACACATATTGATATCATTATATGCCAACAATATCACGCTGTGCATCAGAGAGCCATGGGTCAGTCTCAACACAGTACTCCGCAAGATCGTTCATTTTGGTGGTCTGTCAGGCACCCATATTAATTGGGAAGCATTCTACCTTTTTCCCCTCACCCCTGCCACTGATCGCTTTCAACCGGACTTTCCGCTTCAGTGATGAGAATCTGACCTCAGGTACTCAGCTATAGTCATCTCAAAAGACAGAGGAGAACTGATCCCTGCTAATTATGGTACCACTCTAGGCGCGATAACAGATAGAATCGCACAATGTATATCCCTTCCTATTTCCCTGGCAGGCCCCATCTCTCTTATGAAGATGATCATACTGCCGTAACTGCTCTATTTGTTCCTCAATATCCCCAACTCAACAGGGCGGCATTTTTTCAAACTACTCAAGACACAGCTGATACCATTAGTCTGGGTGGGTAAGCAGCCACGCATACAATGGAATATACTCACACAACCTTTTTCGAAGGGTGGTTTTGAGGCTCCAGACATAGAGCTAAATTTTCTATGTACCCAAGCACTCTACACCATATATTGATACAGGCCTCCCCCTTACATGCCACATTTGGCAATCAAACAGATTACATGGTGCCTATCCAAATGTCTGCCTAGCTTGATGTGCGGGATGAGCCGGGTGGTGCTCTGGAATCCACTGTTGCTTGTACCACTGTAGCATGGGAGACAATGGCCTGAAAACTTGGTAAGCCACTGCTATACTCACGGCTTATTCCATTGCCTTATCATTTTGGCCTACTTATCAAGCATAAGGTGGCCTATAAGGTCGTACTCTTCAAGTCCGAGCTCAACATGTGGGGGGATCATTATGTTGATGTCCTATTTATCAGCCACTAGGAGTTCTTTGCTGGGTTAGCACCAACTTCACTAGACATATTTCATTATGTCACGCGTAGACACAACATTGAGGCAATCACTTCCAACTCTCCCCAGGAGCCTCCCACCTTCAACACATTACATACACTGCTTGCCTCCTTCAGTCATAGATATTTGGGGGCCTAATTACGAGGCTGGCGGTCACTAGACTGCCAGACTCACGGTGGCTGTCCGGCTCTGATGGTCTGAGTTTTTGCGGTCGGACTGCCAAAAGACCACCATCTCCGCCAGGATCAGTGACCCTGATGAGAGGGCGGCGGTCGTGGTTGTAACCAGCCTCAGCAGTGCTGAAGTTAGCGCCGCCATGCTGATTACAACCTTGTTCTCTGCTAGCCTTTTCATGGTGGTCTGACCACCATGAAAAAGCTGGTGGAGAACAAATGCCCATGCGAAGACCTTACATATTGTAAAGACCAGCTCACCACATACGCTGAGCTGCTTCCCCCCAGCTCAAGACCCTGGGAATATATGGAACCCTCTGCAAATATACTTAGCAACACAGGCACTCAAGGAGCAGGGGGAGCACTCCGCAAAATGCAGAGTGAATGCCTTCAGAGAATGCCGCCCTTGCATACATTATGCCTGCAACAGGCATAATGTGGTGCAAGGGTTTACAAAGTGGTGCAATGCATGCATTGTGCCACTTAGTAAATTTGGCGCTGTTTTTTGCCAACCTAATGCCACATTAGCATTTTTTTAACTGACGCTAATGTGGTGCAAGGTGGTGCAAAGGCCTCCTTAAATCTGGATCAATAAGTGTACATGTATCACACAATGACATTCCTAATGTCACCAAGACTGAAGATGTGTGTTGACATGAAAACCATGGTGTGACCATTTCAGCTGATATTTTTTTTCCATACATACAGGCATCCAAACCTAGCAATGGTTAGAGGGTGACACCCTCAGGTGTTCTCGCTCTTTCCAGACCTTGCCACCATTGAAGAAAGGGGCAAACTATCCAGGATTTGTGTCATCATTTGGAGCCTGATCTACTGCCTCACAATATGAATCCTATAGCCATAACACCAATAGTGAAGCTCATGGAAGAACTGCATTTTGTGGTCACTGGCACTTTTCAATACACTTTGGAAGTGTATGGGGGCATGTCCCAACCAAATTTTAGTGTTGTACTACAGGAAGTCCTTGCTTCCTTAATGAGTCACATCAACTGCTACATCCATTCCCACGTCCAGAGGATTTAGCCACTGTGAAGTTAGATTTTTATGCTTTTGGTAGACTTCCACATGTGGCTGGAGCAATAGGTGGCACACAAATTGTCTTGGTGCCACCACTTGCAAGGAAACAGGTCTACAGCAATCGCAAGAACTTCGATTCCATCAATGAGCTGCTTGTCGGATTTATACACCACAAGTGTGTGTGCCCACTTCCCTGGGTCAACACTTGATCCATTCGAATTACAGAACATCACCATACCCATGCAGATGTCACAACTTGGACCTGAGAGGGCCTGACTTGTTGAAAAGTACAATATGGCTTGAGGATCTTTTACCTGAATCCTAGTTTAGGAAGGGACAATGGCTAGATATGTAAGTAGTCTGTTGATGTGTTGCTTCCATGTGGAAGACTCAGCGTATCTTAACCAATTGTGGTTATTGCCACTGCTGAGGAATCCAACAATGCCAGGGGAAGACCGCTTCAATGAGCCCCATGGAGGAACACAGAGGCCAGCGGAGTGGGCTTTTGGGGGGCTCCTGAAGGCCAGGTTTAGGGGCCTGGACAAGACTGGAGGAGCCTTCCTCGACTCACCCGATAAGGTGTGCCAAATCACAGTTGCCTTCGGCATTCTCCATAACATTGCCCTGCGAAGAAACATACCTGTAATTGCAGTGGAGGGAGACCGTGATGAGCAACTGAGTGAGGATTTTGAAATGCCCAAAGAAGCTGACAGTGGTGAAGAAGAAGGAGTTAACTCATGTCAAGATTTGATTGGCCACTTCTCCACCGGAGTGAACGTTTACCTCTACAAATTGTAACCGCCAATGTCAGAACAACTTGTGACATAGTGTCAGAGTCACCAGATCCTCGGGGTTTGCGCACGTTCCCAACACGTCTTCTAATGAACAACTCCAAGACTCTGATAGACAATTCACAGAGACTTCAAGAGGGGAAGAGGGGATTAGGAAGGGTACTGCTGGGAACTGGGAGATCAAAAAGGCCACTGGAACTGAAGTTCTGGAAATAGCTGCTCTTCTGCACTGGAACCTCTGAATAGTGAGCACGTGGAGCTGGGCTGGCTCCCTTTTATAGAGTCTTGGCCCAGCCCACAACCACACCCAGGCATGCTGCAGGGAAAGCTTCTAGAAGGCCCTGGAAAGGGACCACACCCTGACACACTCTGAAAGCCTGCAGCAATACATTGCAAATGAACAGTATTTACAAGCACCTTAAATATAAGTCTTCAGGATTAAACTCTGCAATGCAAAAGGTTAAACAACAGAATATCAACATAATGGATGAATTATGTCATCTCATACGTGCTGGGTTTTTGCATTCCAGTCGCCCGTAGAGCGCGCACTGCCCAGTTGTTGACAGTACTCCTCTCTCCCAGGCGCGCTCTAGGGCCTGGTTTGTCTGGTTTTTGGTGATGATAACGCCTTACTAATTGTAGAACAAGAATGTCAAAAGCGGAGTTCCAGGAATCTCTCTTAGGACCATGATTTTTCAGAGAGAGCTGCATTTCATAGGTTATTGGATTGCCCTGTTGAAAGACGGTGTATGGACCGGTGAACTTGGGACTAAACACATGTCTTTTCTTGAAATCAATATGTCGTGTAGAAAGCTTGATTCTATCATTAGTTTTATCTTGAAGTCCTTCACAGTGTTTCTTGCTGTGATGTTCTACATGCTTTTGTCTGTCTACATTGTGGTGCGATAACACGCCACCACTTACTCCATAGGAAGCACCTTTTTCTCCTGTAGCTGGATGATCAAGATCAGGATGAGTCAAGACTGGGACGGTGAAGAAGTCTTCTTTTTCTGCATCCTTGGTTATGTGGGCTTGTTGAGGATCTGTACCACTGGATGTCTTAAGGCAGTTTTCTGTGACAAGGATACTTTCAGCCCCTGAATGAGTCGGGATAGGAGTACTGGAAAAAACTTCTTTTGAAATCGAAAAGACTTTCTCGGCTTCTAGGGGCAGCAAGAAGGGCTCTTGGTTCTTCCTTCCCCTCCCACCCCAGTACATGATACGCTTTGTGAAGGCAATGTCATTTCCTTGGTAGCGACTATGGCTAACGGAGATTCCCTCAGATTGAGAACATTCAAAGTTCTAAGACATCTTGTCTTTCAAAGGGATGACTGGAATATTATCTTTCTCTCCTCCCAGTCGATCTGAGGATTATGATGACTCAACCAGGGCATTCCGAGGATGATTCCATACTGGGGAGCATGAATGACATCAAAGGTGGCTAACTCGACCTGTTTAGTGTCATAATTGTGTCCATCACAAGTTATTGACAAGGGGTTTGTTTGTAAAATTACTGGACTTCCAGTCAGGGGTTTGCCATCTGCGGTCTCTACTAACCCCGGTGTTTTCTTTCTCTCACACGGGATCCCCCATACTTCCACCAATTGAGTGTCTATGAAATTCTCAGTAGCACCTGAGTCCACTAAAGCTTCTCTTAAGTAGGTGTGTCCTTTTACTTGAATTTCGAAGTCCAATTTCAAATACCGTGATTTTCTTGACGCTGGTGTCTCTTTCTGAGAAAGGTCTGAGGTGACTCCCAAGACGAGACCTTCCTTACTCTGTAGGGTTTTTAGTTTTGTCTCAACCTTTTTGGCAACATCCAATCTTCTCTGTGGTTTTACTGGACACTCTTTGACAAAATGACCTTCCAGGCCACAATACAAAAATTGTCTCCTTTTCCGATGTAGGTCTTTCTCGGCAGTCGTTAAGGACGGTCTGATAGTTCCAATTTCCATTGGTTCCTCATGGTTTTCTTCTTGAGCTTGTGATTCTCTGTTATCATGAACACGCCAGGAATATTTCTCAGTTTTTTTGCTTGTCCCCTTTCGTTCTGCCAAACGATGATCAAGCCTCAAGACAAGGTTTATTAATTCTTGACAGTCTGTAGGTTGCGGGTCGATTTGCGCAAACATATCTTTTAGCTCCTCTTTGAGTCCCTTGTAAAACAAGGCTGCTTGTTTTTCTTCAGGCCAGGATGTCTCAGCGACCAGCCGATTAAAGTTGGCTAAATATGACACTAAGGGGGTCATTCTGACCTTGGCGGTCTTTTCGCAAGACCGCCGAGTTACCGCCGCGGTGAAGACCGCCGACCGCGGCGGTATGCCGCTGTGCGCATTCTGACCGCTGGGAGCATTCCGCCGGAAAACCGCCAGCAGCCACACTGGCGGTCGGCGGGAAAGTGGAGACTGGTCAACCTCCACCGCCACGCCAGCAGAACACCGCCCACAGAATTACGACCCACATTTCTGTGTGGCGGTCTTCTGTTGGCGGTCTTCTGTTGGCGGTCACCTCCCCATGGCTCCTGTCACCTCCCGGAGGACCAACGCACAAGGTAAGTTGATCGTCCGTGAGGGGTGGGGGTGGGGGGGGTGTTGTGTGATGTGTGCGTGCATGGGGGTGTGCGTGTGAGTGTGTAGAGGGGGTGTGTGAGTGCGTGCATGCGGGCGGGGAGTGCTGCTGTGCCTATGGGCAATGTGTGTAGTTCGGCGGGTGCGCATGTCGGCATGTATGTGTGCGGGTATGTGTCCCCGTTGTGTATGTGTGTGTGTAGGGGGTGTGTATATGTGCATGTTGGGGGTGTGTGCATGTCGGGGTGCGTGTATGTGCATGTCGGGGTGGGGGTGGGGAGGGGGTTCGTACCACCTCTGGGGGGTGGCAGGGGGGTGGAGGGTGTGGGGGGAGGACTCGGGGGGGCAGTGGGGGGTGGGGGAGACCCCTATCAGTGCCAGGGAAGGAATTCCCTGGCCCCTATAGTGCCTACCGCCATGGTTCGCATGGCGGTTCCCGACCGCCAGAAACCGCGGCGGTAAGCAGGGTCATGATACCGTTGGCGGTCTTGGGTCGACCGCCGGACCGGAGTGCGCAGACTCCAGCCCATCGGTCATGACCGCCGTGGCTGTCGGAGTGGGGAAGTGGCGGTCGGTCGCGGCGGTGACCGCCGCGGTCAGAATGCCATTTTTTATACCGCCGGTCTGTTCGCGGTCCGACCGCCGCCTCTCCGCCGACCGCCAAGGTCAGAATGAGGGCCTAAGTCCTGGTTACCCTGTCGTAAATCTAGAAATTCTCGATCTGCCGACAATGTTACAGTTCTGCGATCAAATACTCGTTCAAATTCCCGAACAAAATGTTTCCAGTTGTAAAGCAGGGAACTGTCTTTACGCACAAGAGGAATTGCCCAGGTGGCTGGGTCCCCAGTCAGGTATGATAACAAGAAAGCAACCCTGGATTGGGCATCAGGGAAAACACTTGGTCGACAGGTAAAGTGCAATTCTACTTGCATCAGAAGGGATTGCGCTTTCAAAGGATCACCTGAGAACCGTTCTGTAGGAGCCAGAGGAATGGCTGTAGGAACGTTGAGAGAAATGCTCGTTGGAGGGTAACCTCTTGTATCTTGCTGAGGAGGACCCTGCTCAATCTTTCCCACTCTTTCCTGCAACTGACTCAATCTCTCAGCTAAGTTGGCTGTTATATTCCTTGATGACACTACCTCTGCTTGGAGTTGGGAAAAAACCTTGACTAGCTCGTCCAGCGTAGCCATGTTGAGAACATACACAAACCAGGAGGATAATAATTTGTGGGCTCACTATTCTGTCAGAGTCACCAGATCCTCTGGGTTTGCGCACGTTCCCAACACGTCCTCTAATGAACAACTCCAAGACTCTGATAGACAATTCACAGAGACTGTGAGAGTTCAAGAGGGGAAGAGGGGATTAGGAAGGGTACTGCTGGGAAGGAGACCTTTAATGGGAAAAAAGGTTAGAACACACAATATAACCTGAAGTAAATATTAATAAACATAGTCTTTCTGAAAATATGAGCAATCTTGAATTGCAGTTTTAAAAATTAACAGATTTTGTGATGATCAGATCCCTGTAATGGAATCAAGATTAATTGAAATAAAACTTTTCTTATTCAAGCATGAATTAGAATAACAAGAATATGCATAATAGGAGCATATAATATTGCATCCAGAACTTCTGATCCTATATATATTTTCCTTGAAATGTTTTCAACACAGATTACACTCTTAAAACACTAGAGAAGAAATATTTTTCAATGGGTTCAATAGTTCAAGAAATATTTCCCATACTTGTCAACTCGAATTGTACCAAGCAATTATCCTGGAATGGTAATATGCAGTTCACAACATAAATAAACTCTAGTAAAAAATTGCATGTCCTGCTGACTCGAATGCCACCATGCAAAGTCAAGAAATGGTTGTACAATAAATAGCGACAGGTTTTGAAATTATCTTAAATTGAATTATACATCGTGCCACTTCAAAACCTTCTTTTAAATGTCAATAAATAGTAACACACAATGTTCAAAAAGCGTTTAAAGCTTCATAAACGAACCGCGCCTCTTGCCGATTCGTGATCAATCATGTATGTGTCAATAAATGCCAGCGCGCAATGCAACTCAAGATTTCAAAGCTTTTCAAACGAATCGCGCCTCCTGCTGATTCATAAATATCCACGTGTATGTCAATAAACACTGGTGCGCAATGTAACATGAGTTTCAAAACTATAAACGAATCGCGCTTCTTGCCGATTCATAAACATCCATGTACACACTTTAACAAAAATACTTGAGTGCACTTTTTATGACTATGACCTTAAAACAAATTGCTAACATAAATAAACGATCAGATCTTAGAATGAGATAATTCTAGATAAAATAAACGGTATTGGGAATAAACCCAACTACCGTCTTACCACCCAGGAACAAGATGCACCAATGAAGATTTCAAAGCAGAACTGGGAGATCAAAAAGGCCACTGGAACTGAAGTTCTGGAAATAGCTGCTCTTCTGCACTGGAACCTCTGAATAGTGAGCACGTGGAGCTGGGCTGGCTCCCTTTTATAGAGTCTTGGCCCAGCCCACAACCACACCCAGGCATGCTGCAGGGAAAGCTTCTAGAAGGCCCTGGAAAGGGACCACACCCTGACACACTCTGAAAGCCTGCAGCAATACATTGCAAATGAACAGTATTTACAAGCACCTTAAATATAAGTCTTCAGGATTAAACTCTGCAATGCAAAAGGTTAAACAACAGCATATCAACATAATGGATGAATTATGTCATCTCATACGTGCTGGGTTTTTGCATTCCAGTCGCCCGTAGAGTGCGCACTGCCCAGTTGTTGACACATAGAGGACATATCAGTCTGCAATGATAATTTGATAGGATTGGTCAGAGCAGGAAAATCCAAGGCACAGATGTTAGTGGATCAGAGTTTCTCTACGTTGAGTACTGTGGTCATTGACAGGGATGAAGTTTGCTTGTGCTAAGTGTGTGTCCTCGTGACTTGTCATTTAAGTGTGGTTGAATTTGTGAAATCATTAATTATCCCTTGTTATTCTGTTTCAGGGTCTTCATTTGAACATTTCAAAATTGTGGCATTTGCAGTAACATGTTTCTGTTGGAAAGTACAAAGTGAACATGCCTTGATCCTGGGACAGACACCCACTTGGGATGGACAAATCTCATGGAGAGACAACTTGCACTCTGATAGTATTGAAGTTCATAAGATTGTATCAGACCAGTTTTCTGTTTGATGGTGCCACTTCACCTGCTAAAGCCACATGTGTATGTCTTGCCCTCGCATACAGTTTTTCCTTCACATTGGCTAAATCTTCAATTTGTGGACAGTGGAGGTAGCTGTTGATGTGTCGTCTCGTAGTTCATAGGACATAGGACTTTTTGTTTGCACACCACTGAATGGTGAATGTGTCATTGCACCAGATAGTGCCACAGTATCCTGTGCTGGTCAGGTGGTCTCAAATGTTGTTACTGCCATGATGTAGACAATTGGTGTTATTGATCTAGGACTCCTACTGAGAGAGCAGGATGTATGGTTCCAACTGAGGTCATGCATCAGTGATAGTTTGCCTATTTAATTTGATCCCCTCAAATATTTCCTTTCTTCCATGGTGTCAAGGCAGTGGAGCATATCACCCTGAATGGCACAGACCATTTAGATTAGGCCTGATTATTGAAACCCAGATTATTTTTCTTCAGTGACTTGTTGCCAACATATTTATGTTCTAAATACATCATGATGTTTGTTTGTTGCCTTTGAATAAATTGGATGACACTTTACCTCTTTGACATTAGAAAATGTATTTTGCAAATAAATCTTCAGAAGAAATTAGTATATGATAGTGGAAGACTGACAATGCAAATGGTAGGCCAGAAAAAATACATCAGTAAACTTGTAGTCTGTATCCATACCATTTATTAGCATGAAACAAAAAACAGAAATGTGAATCACTAAATGTGGAAATGAAACAAATAAGTCTATCATGGAGGATGAAAGAATGGGAGTAGAGCCAAAAACAGCTTTGAGTCCAATGTACAAAATATAACTGTCCTCAGAAATGGTAAATATGTCTCAGAAATAGTCTACAGAGTGAATGCTAGATACACACTGGAGGAAATTAGGATTTGCATCTCTTAGAGGTGGTGATGGCGGTCTTGCCATCCTCTCTTGGTAGTCCAGATGACAGTCCACTCTGGGGTGGAGGGGGGGGGGGCAGGTGCAGGGACTGGGGTGGGAGGAGCATGTTCCTCATGTGTCTGGCAGTGGTGTAACAGTGACAGATGTAGAGAGCACACAGACGGGGCAGGTGGAATAGGGGAAGCCCTGCTCATGTTGTGGTATATGTCATCAAGCACCCCTGTCAGGGTGCCCATGTTTTCATTATGATTGCGTATGTCAGATATGTGCTCCCTCTGCACCTCCTTGATTTCCCTGAGCTAAGTTACTGCTTATTGTCCTTCTCCCAAGACTCAGTCAATGGTGGTCTGGCTGACTAAGACCCCAGTGTCCTCCAGTGGCTGACCCACAGATTGCCTCCCACGACCCCTACCCCAGTGTGCTCTATCCCACTGGTTCCTGGCAGAACTGGAGGTAGTATTGGTGTATTCTGGGGGCACAAGATTGATGACATGTTCTTTTGGATACAGGACCAACCTAAAACAATAAAATCAGCCTGATTATGCGTTGGTGTGGTTTTCATTGTTTTGCACATGCAGGCTGATTTACACGGATGCCAACTCAAGTGATGATGATGTAGAGATGTCCTGAAATGCAAAAGTGTTATTTCAGCATTGCACATTACATGTAGTAGACTTTCAACACAACACAGTGGTGAGTAAATTATAGTACTGCACAATTCCAAGGCCTAGCAGGATACAAAACACTAAAAGCAACATGGGTCAACTTCAAATGTAACTGTAATTGGTCATCACATGGACAGTGCAATGTAAACTGTGTGAGAATACTACTTTTGTACAGCATGCCACATCACAATCTAGGAACTCTTGGATGCAGAGGACTATGAAATATGTGAGCATTTCCATCACCTCAATATAGCTATGAGAAGGTGTCAATGTGCTTGAGATGCACAACAACTGACAGTTTGAACCAGAGCTTGACATGGTGACTGTGAATTGCACAGGTTTTTGAAATGTGTGCACATATATAAGACAAGGAAGGTGGAGCTACATTACACAGCACTATAGTTTTGCAGATGTAGTCATCTGTTCCCGCCATAAACAATACTTGTTTAAAAATGAGTTGCACAAATCTGTTTCAGTGACTGTACTGAAGATGAACACATAATTACAAGACATACACACATATGGAAATGATGTGAATAGGTGAGAATACCACTTACAGACACTATACCTTCCTGCACAAATGGATGGAGGTTTGGACCTGTGTTTGGGAGAACAACAACATACATTGATAGAAAGCAAGGGACTAAGCAAATGCAAGGGTTGATCCATGGTGAACAACACACAACCTGACTCAACATATTGCACATTGTTACAAAAGAGAGATACAACCATGATGCTAGTAACTGGTATGACAAAAGATATTTTAGAGAGTCAGGTTTACTTTAAACTGTTTTGCTAAAGGTGATGAAGCATTCTAAACGTCTAATTTAGGGACAGAACTCCATCTGTGATTGTGGAGGCATTGCTAAGTTCAACTTTTCAGACTCCACTGCTCTAGGGATTCCAGTCAAGCCTTCATGATGTAGGATCTGCAAGATATTCTCTTCACCGGGGGGAACAGTTGTAAAGTGGGACTGGGAGCACCACCATCAGTCCTCTGGAGCTCCTAGTGATGTTTGGAGGCCAGGGAACTGCCTTTCCCCCGCAGATCGTTCCACCTCTTCCTAATCTCCTCCTGTGTGCACAGATTCGTAGCAACAGCATTCACTCTGTCTATTATTCTGGACCACATTTGCTTTTTCTGGGAAATAGTAGTATTTTGTTGATCTACTCTAATTATTTCATCCACCATGACAGTTGTCTCTCCCTCTGTGAAATGAGGATTTCTCAGCCCTGCCATTGCGATTTTACAAAAAAGTATATATTTTATAATGTAGAAAAATAAGTGTAATGAAAATAAGTTAAATTGTACAAAAATAGCACAAAGAGAAAGGAAAACAAAGCAAAGTAGAAACCTGTCTTTTGGCTTTAAATTCCAGGTGCCTGAAAGGTCTACTGCAGTGGAATGACAAAAGATCATGGTCTGGAATGGAGTGTGTTTTATAGTGTGTTTGACAGACGTTTTCAATTGTCCAATGTACAATAGGTATGGCCTACTTGCATCCAATCAATGGCCACAGCGTTGGTACTATAGTGCACAGGTCCCACAGTGGACTCCCATCGTCATGGGCCCGCCGCTGAAACACTGCCAGCACAACTGTGTGATCTAAATAGGCTTAACACGGGGTGCCGCCATCAAGACAGCGACAGAGAGCCTAGTCATCGACATTTGAGTCTGCCTCGTTGGCTGCGGGATGCAGCTGGTGAGACGGTGTATACTCCATCCTGGCAGTCTTTGGCTTTTGCCCTGATGGTCATTTCAGGCCCACCGCCAATGCGGCTTGGCAGTAATGCTGCCAAGATCTAAATCAGGCCATAAATCCCTAGGCGCACTAGAGAGGGCCCTTAAGAGAGTAGCCTGAATCTTCATAACTTTGACCTAAAAAAATATCACTTTGTCTAAAGCATGTGTTCAAGTTGATTTCAAATTGAGGAGCCGTTACTTTGGGGTCACTGAAGTGCGCCAGAATTTTTTTAAAAATATTTGCCGTTATTTACTTCATTTATTGTTTTGGAGCAGAAAGTGGAACATACAAGTTTTAGATTTTTATGAAATATAGTCGAAGGTTGTTTGTATTGAATTTTATCTTTTATAATGTCATCTCCACAGACGTTCCAGATTCTTACATTTCCTTTCTGAGGCAATTCATCTGTAATCCAACAGGCAGAGGTAGAGTCTCTCATATTCTTCTAACAAGATTCTGGTGCGACCATACTGGGCGCAGCTGAAAGCATCTATCAACCGCCACATCATCTATCAGGACGACTCCAGTTAGCATGGGTATAGACGACATTGGGGAATCCTACAGATTAGGTATATCTACTTTGCTCCAGGCACGGCCCCTAGAGACCAACCCATCTCTCTTCTTTCCCTTTGGGGTAGACATAAGCCAGGATAAGGGTATTAAAAAGTGGTTCAATCAAATTACTTCATTTGGTCATTTATTTTAGGAGAATAATGAACGCAGTATTGTATTCAAGAATTACAACTTTTCCTCAAGGACTTCCTACAGCAGAAGATCCTGCCATCTGCTAATTAAATACGTTTTTGCTGAAATTAACCAGTTTCTGTCATGTGATCACGTTCAATAGACATGTAGAGAAAGAAATGTGCATGAACTATACTAAATGTCATGTATTTTCTCGCTGCTTCTTGTTTTTGCATTAAATGTGTGTTAGACTGGAGGACTTCTCAATGTGTTCTTTTATTTTTGATTTGTCCTAGTGCCTAGCATATTATTTTATTCCAACTGAATATCTAAGTTAAGGAGTGTTTTATGATGTATGTCTCATGGTGATAGTGCCAGATACTCTTCTAAATAATTGATCCTTCTAATTTTGATATATGCGTTGTATAGAAACAGTCAATGAATTTTAACGCACAGAACTCTACTTTGTGGTGTTTTCATTGCTTTCACTTGTGTAAGGCTCATTCTGGCAGGATTTCTTCCTGAGAGAACACTTTCCATTTACAGGTGTAAAATCATCCCAGAACGTTTCATAGCTAAGTGTCGACTTATGTGTGACAGCAATTCTTGCCCACATTTTTCCACTTCCTGTCGAGAAAAGTTGGGTTTCTAACAGATGCTTGAAGGAAAGTTGGTCAAGTGCAAGGTGGATATCAGGGGGGAGCCACTTCCTATGAAGAACCTAAAACGTGTATCCCGCTCATTGTCAGACAAATGGCTGCTTTACAACATGCATCTTTCACCCTTTCATTGATTTTCATATTCATGTATGGTAAATAAGCAAAGTAAGGACAGTCCAGATCACAGTGACAACTGGAGGTGTGGATCTTATAGTGATATTCTGACATTAGAAACACCTATTTCTATGTTAGTGCCCAGCTCCTTGTCCTCTGTCCTACTCGATTTCCCATCTAGATCTCATGTCTGCCTGCTCCTGCTTTTGTTGTGCTGCCTCCATGTTCTATCAGCAGGTTCTATTTCTTTTGTAACAAGGAGTCTCCACTATTCCTCTGATGTTTTTTAGATTTACACCTATATACATATAGATTCATATATTTATATGTATATTTAAAACAACAATAAATAAACAATGCTTCAAATACATTAAAATTAAAATAGTAAAGGTAAAGTTAATTTAAAATTTAAAGAAATTATACAACCAAAATATACAAACATATTTGGGCCCATATTTATACTTTTTGACGCACAACTGCGCCAACGCAGTTGTGCGTCAAACATTTTACCGCCGGCTAACGCCATTCCAACGCGCCATGCGGGCACCTTATTAATGGAATGACGTTAGCCGGCGCTGCGGACTGGTGTGCGTCAAAAAAAATGACTCACACCAGGCAGCGCCGGCGTATGGGAAAATGGGGGTTGTGCATCAAAAAATGGTGCAAGTCAGGTCTGGGGCAAAATTCAGGCCTCAAACCGGATTTGCGCCATTTTTTTTAACACCCAACCTCCATTGACATGACTCCTGTCGTAGCAAAGACAGGAGTCATGCCCCCTTGCCCAATGGCCATGCCCAGGGGACTTATGTCCCCTGGGCATGGTCATTGGGCATAGTGGCATGTAGGGGGGCCCAAATCAGGCCCCCCATGCCACCAAAAAAATTGGAAAAAAATACTTACCTGAACTTACCTTTACTTCCCTGGGATGGGTCCCTCCATCCTTGGGTGTCCTCCTGGGGTGGGCAAGGGTGGCAGGGGGTGTCCCTGGGGGCAGGGGAGGGTACCTCTGAGCTCCTTCCAAGCCCACAGGTCCCTTAACGCCTGCCCTGACCCAGGCGTTAAAAAACGGTGCACATCAGGCTGTGCGCCGTTTTTTAAGGCCCACCCCTCCTGTGTGTCAAAATGAAGCCAGAGTATAAATAAGGGGCACAGGCCTTAAAGTCATTTTTTGGAAGGGAACGCCTACCTTCCATATACCTTCCATATACCTTCCATATAATTAACGCAAGGCTGGTTCCCCCTTCCAAAAAATGACGCACATGGTGGAATTTTGACGCCCCCGGGGTCGGGCGTCAAAGTATAAATATGGGGCAGGGTTTGCGCCGATTGTGCGTCAAAAATTTTTACGCACATTCGGTGCAAACAGAGTATAAATATGCCCCTTAGTATTTTAAAATATTAACATGTAAAAAATGTTTTATTTAACATGATGAATAAATTATAAAACATGAAAAAGATGCTTGCTCAGATACAGCAGGTGCAATTGTGAAGCCACAGGTCAGTGCGATTCTTAATGTAGAGGGTGGATGGAGGCCCGTATTGACATATGGTGGCACAGTGGGGGTCATTTTGAGATCGGTCGATTAAAAAACTCCGTCCGCCAAACTCCTGACAGGGTGGCCACCGCCTCTGCGGTGACCACCCTGCCGGAGTTATAAAGGGTTTCCTGCTAGGTGGGTGGGTAGAAACCTAAGTTTCCACCCACTGGCCTAGCGGGAAACAGGCTACAGCATTGTGTCCGGTGGCAATGCTGTAGCCAGCAGGGTGCACCAGCATCCTCGTAATGTTCACTGTCTGCATTGCGATGGTGCTAGGCAGGGAGGCCCCCTGCATCTGTTCTCTGCCAGCCTTTTCATGGTGGTGTTACTACCATGGAAAGGCTAGCGGAGAACAAGGTCGTAACCCCCAGGACAGCGATGCTGCCCTGGTGGATTAGGATCTCTGCCAGGCTGTCTGGATCCAAGTTCTGGCACAGCTGGTGGTTCCCTGGCAGTCCAATTGCGAGGGTTGTTATGTGGCGGTCAGACAACCACCATGAGTGTGGTGGTTGTAAAACCACCACACTCGTAATGAGGCCCAGTATCTGGTGACCCTACTCCTGTTCCCCTCACTTATAACTCCATGCAAGCAACGCTGCCTCTAGCAGAGGTGCCTACAATACATACTTCGGTGGCCCCCCCTTTCCTGATATGTTTAACTTAGAAAATCAAGAATCAGGGGGTGGATCCAAGTCCCTGGGAACCTTGACCCCCCCCCCATTTGGAATCTCCCGATGCAACTAAGGATAGTCTGACTGTTGTTAGCAATAGTGGTCCAGACCTGGTGATCAAGCCCAGCTTTAGTGAAGGTAGTGCAGGGGGTGGTAAAGGAGGGGCCAAGGTGCCAGATGACTCTTTTTATCTTGTAGATAGGTTTTGTTAATGACAGAGGGCTCAGAAGGCTCTGAGGGCTCAGAGGTCTCCAGACTGGAAGATGCAGAACTGGTCACAAGCACCTCGATGGTCAACCCGGCTCGAAAGTGAACCTTTGGAAGAGGTTTGCTCTCAAACTTGAAGAAAGTTTAATGGATGAATTGCTGGATCCCTGAATTTGTGGAGAATAATATAGACACAGCTCATATTGGGGTGGTATGGGACACTCTAAAGGCAGGAATAAAAGGAGAGACCTTCAGTTTTAGTCTTAATCTACAAAAGACCCAGCTGAAGTTTATTAGGGATAAATACAGAGAATTGGCTGAGCTGGAATCCCGGCTTATCTCGGCAACTACAAAGGGGGCAATAATGCAGCAAATCCAGCACACAATGCTGATAGTCAAAGCAGCTATTAATGAGAAGATGGCTAGCAAAGCGGCAGAGAAATATCTTGCTTACAAACAAGAAAGCTAAGAATACAGTGAACGGATGGGCCACCTTCTGGCTTTAGGAACTAGACAGAGAGCTGTGCATGGGTAGATATTGGAGATTAAGGGCAGGAGGGGACAAGTAGCTACTACCCCTACCAACATCTGGGAAATGTTTCGGGATTACTAGATTACTATAAGGAGCTGTATAGGGCGGGGTGGCTGGATAGTCAAGATAGTCAAGAGCAGAAAATTTGGCAATATTTAACTTCAGTCCCAAGAACAAGATTAAGCCCAGAGGAAAGTGACATCTTGGATGCCCCTATTAATGGGGATAAAAGCAGGGAAGCACTGATAGCATTTCCATCAGGCAAGGCGGTGGGTGAAGATGGTTTACCACTTGATTTCTGTAAGGTTTTTATTCTCCTCTGGAGGCTATCCTGGTCAAATCAAATGATTCCAAGAGGTATAAAGGGGAGGGGGGCTCCACTTTAGAATCTTGGACGCAATCCAGTATTGTGGTATTCAGAAAGAAAGGGAAGCCTCCCCCCCCCCGAACCAAGCTCATAGAGACCTATAATGCTCCTCAACAGCGATCTGAACATTTACACTAAGGTATTAGCAACAAGGTTAAGTAAAGTGATAACTAAATTGATCTCTCCCAGGCAGCATGGATGTATCCCAGGGAGGCGGACAACAGACCACATTCAGAGTGTCATCACACTATTTGATAAAGTGTGAGGTACAGACGACCCTATGGCTCTTGTTTTACTAAATGTCGAAAAGGCCTTTGATAGAGTGTATTGGGGTTATCTCTGGGCTGTATTGAGGAATAATAATATCGGCCCAGGATTTATAAAGGCTATACATGCTGTTTATAACAGCCCGATAACTAGACTTCAAATTCTGGGTGGGCATTCGGTTATAATTAGTGTGGCAAGAGGCACAGGGCAGGTGTGTCCTTGCTCCCCCCTCCTGTTTGCCCTGTACATAAACTCATTGATTAGGCAAATTGAGGCTAACCCATTAGCAAGACCTATGTGGGGATATGACACCAAGATACTAGCCTACACGGATGATATCGCCATAGTAACTCCTGACACAGAAAGGACTCTAGCTGAGCTGACAAAGGAGACGGCGGAATTTGGGGAATTCTCTGGGTATATGTTAAATCATGATAAGATTCAGTTAGTTGTTATTTGAATGGTGGATGATCGTATCATGGACCAGGCAACGTATCTGGTTTTTTTTATTAGCTCTGATTGGGACCAAATGGTCTAAGAGAATATGGCACCGGCAATCAAAAAACTAGAAAGGAATTTAGGAGATTAGATCACCTTCATCTATCCGTTGTGGGCAGATGTAATTTGATTAAAATGCTTCTCCTTCCCAAGGTGTTATATTTTTTTAGAGCAATACCACTCCTTTTTTAAAGTAAATATTTTAAAATATTGGAGGGGTTATCCAGTAGTTTCATATGGTCCTATGCAAAGCCAAGGAGGGCACTGAAGTATTTAGTGCTCTCTAAGGAGAGAGGGGCCTGGGGTGTCCCTAACTTCAGGTATTATCAGTGGGCAGCAGCTTTGCAGAACATGAAGTCACTCATTAGGGTCAAACCGAGGAATGATTTATGGTCAGGGGGAGTTCCAACTGTAAATGATCTGCTGATTGGGGATTTTGCAAGAGGCTGTCATTTAAAGTATATTGAATTCAGTTACTATAAGAAGACCAAGTTTAAAATTTTGTTAGCTGCATTTAAAATGTGGGGCATAATTAGACACAAGATAGGGATAGGATGATTGGATTACTATACCCCCCTTTAGAACTCTCTGTTATTGCCTTCAATTTTCTCTGAGGTAAACTGCTTTAGGCGGGAGCTCAGCAGGCTTGGGAAGTTGGGGTATTTTCCCAGCGGAGGTAACATCATTTCCTTTTCAGAGGTAGAATCCTAATATGACATTTAAAAAATATTCTTTTGAAATACCTTCACATCTGTGGCTTTTTGTTAAAAAAATGTTCAGGCAGCATGGATCTTTCTAAAAAGTCATTGATGGAATTGATTATTAATAATACTTGATGCACTCTTTGACAGATTTATGGCTGTTTGTGTGAGTTAATGTCTGATGATTTACAGCATCATTCAGCAAAATGGCAGGTAAAACCAGGGGTAAGCAAATATATTTTCTATCATTCAATTGAGCTTGGTTATACCCTCTAAATGTCTGTTGGACTCCAGGCCCAACACTTCAAAACTATTTTTAATCTGTATTATACCTCAGACAAAAATGCTAGGTGGGGGTGGGGTCTGAACGGGCATTTCTTGCATATGATGTCAAAAGAAAGAGGAAGATATTGTGCATATATTTTTTTGGCTGTCCTGCACTGGGTTCTCTGAAGGTAGAAGTGGCACGAATTCTGGGAGCAGTACTGCAATGTGAAATAGTGTTAAGCCCCAACTGGTACTACTGGCATGGATAATGGCTCTGAAATAATTGCAGTGGTGGGTTATACAGAATTTCTCTTTCTTTCAATGGCGATAATGCGCATATGTATTGCTGCAGCTTGGCTCACCCTGATTCCACCTTATTTTGGTCAATGGCTGCCCAAACTGCTCTCAATGGCTAACATAGAGAGTTGTCTATATATAAGAAGGGTTCAGAAGAGCAGAAAGAGAGGGAAATGGATGTGGGGGCTCCAACAATGTTGGGCTGGGAAATTTTCAGGGTAAGGTAGCTCTTACTCAAAGGCTGTGATGGCTGGGATTAACAGATGAATTTGTGGGAGGTATTATGAAGTATGAATTATGTAATGATGTGGAATTGATGATGTGATGTATTGATTACGCTGAATGTTAATCTTATTTTTCATTATTTTTGGTAATATTTTGTGCTCTTGTCTGCTCCTCTTGTAAAATAAAAATCATTTTTTTAAAATCATAAAACTTTAAAAAACAGTAGGTAATGTGTTGAACTCTGGAGGGGTGAAATGTACTTGTCTCGCTTCAGTCTACCCATCAGTACAGAAAGTGGTGAACTCCCAAGGAGTTAGATTTACTATACCTACTTCAATCTAGAGTGCATAATGTTTTGGACTCCAGAGGGGTTAGATTTACTATTCTCACTCTAGTCTAAGCAATATTAGGAAAAGTGCTAGGCTATAGAGGGGTTAAATTTACTATTCACACGCTAGTCTGCACAACAGTAGAGAAAGTGTTGTGCTCCACAGAGGTTAGATTTACTGTTCCCACTCCAATCTATACAAAAGTAGGGAACTTGACGTACTCCAGAGAGATTTGATTTACTATTCACACTCCAGACTACCCAACAGTAGGGAAAGTGTTTGATTCTGGAGGGATAATATTTATTATTCCCACTACAATCAATGCAACAGTAAGGAAAGTGTTGGACTCTGGAAGATAGGATTATCTATTCCCACTCGAGTCTAAACAACGGTAGGGAAATTTTGGGACCTTGGAGGGATTAGATGTACTATTCCCATTCCAGTCTATGCAACACTAGGGAAAAAGTGGGTTTCCACAGTGGTTGCATTTACTATTCACACTGCAGCCCAAACAACAGTACAGAAAATGAAGGACTTTGCAGGTACTACAGATAACATTTCACCTCTTAATCACCTCTTAAACATTTTGTACAAAACCTGTAAATACATCAAAATCAAACCAAAAATGCCTATCATATTCTACTAATAAATAAAAATATGTATGTATAAAATAAATTTGAAGCAATTATTTACTTCAATAAAACGTACTTCCATGTCACAAAAACATCAAATACATAATAAATATAACAAAAAAGTTTACATATTACTTTAACAAAAACAAAAAAAACAAAAAAAAAATAGATATTACAAACATTATTAAAAACACTTAAAACTAAGGCCCTCATTACAAGTCTTCCGGTCCAAAGTTGGCCCGACTCTAGGTGGTGGTCGGACCGCCACACTCCTGGAGATCCGACCGCCACATTATGACCCTGGCAGTCAGACCACCAGGGTACCGGCGTCAGAGCCAGGAACATGGTTGATGACAGGCTGCCGGGGGTCAGACTGGTCGTCAGCCACGGCAGCGCTGTACTCAATGCTGCCGTGCTGATCTTGACTCCTGTTTCCGCCCGCCTTTCCATGGTGGGGACACCACCATAGAAAGCTGGCAAAAGCACAGTGCTAGGGGCCACAGAGGGGCCCACTGCACTGCCCATTGAATGGGCAGTGCAGGAGCCCCCCTGCTCAGCACCTTCAGAATGAGCACTGTCTGCTTTACAAATTCTAAGATTCTGCTTCTTCACTAACACAAAAACATAGTACAACCATTGTTTCTGAATCAACTTTAAGACCATTTAAAATTGCAATAAATCGTGACAGAAGAATAGATTTTCCAGTTATTGAATTGACACAATTAAAAACACCACTGAAAAATGATTCAGCACTAGCATATGTGCATCACAAATGGAAATTAGTTATTAAATGCTAACTTCACCATTTGGACCGAAGTCCAATATGTACAAAATAACACAATATAATGGATGAATCCAAGGTTTTGATCTATGCCACTATTAACTACTAACATATATAAGTCCAACTTTTGTTACCTAAAGTCTCATTATGTTCTGTATCTACTGTTTTTTAATATGTGGCTTCTGAGTCTTTTTTCAGAAGTCATAATTTTGGCAGCTTGGAAATAGAGGATAAAGGGTTTGGTAAGTTACCCAACTTCAGATAGGTTGTGCCTTGAATATGTCTAATGTTGTCTTTTTATTTACGATATTTCTAGATATAAGATTAACTAGGTTGAGGTAGAACGCCCTTTTATCATAAAAGCTCATTATACCAAATAAAACTTGAAATGGTCTAAGAATGGAAAAGGATACTTGAGCATTATGTTAGTGAGGAATGTGCAGCAGTTGGTGCCTAAGAATCAAGTTCTGCTAATTATTTGAATGGATCCTGTTTGCTGTCACTGGAGAAGAATGGGGTTGTGTCTATAAGGTCATATACATGCGCTTAAAGTGTTCATTTTGCCCAGATTTCTCTATGTATTCCCATTCCCCTAATTTAACACGATTTCTGGGAAAAGGACAGGAATCCTTATAATTTTCTGTGTGGTGACTGGAAAAGATCAATTAGTCCAATGAAATGTTTGTTTCAGGATGCCAAGAAAAGTGGTTCTGGATTGCCATTTTTGGCTTTAGGGTGCGTCAGAATCAAAACCATGGTGGAATAATTGATCTATTCCAGTCACCACGCAGAACACTGTGAAAATTCCTGGACATTTCCCTTAAATCTTTTTAAATTAGGAGACTGTAAAAACATGTGCTAACATGTTCCATTGCTACTCCTCTATCTCTGCTCCCAAAGTAGTGCCAATCCTACCCCACAGGACTGCAGCTCTTTGTATACAGAGAGAAGGCAGGTGGAGGAGAGTGACTTTCAAAAGGCAGGCCAGCACTTTGTAAACAGAGAATGGGCTGAGTCAAAGATATGTCAAAGAAACAGAAATCCCATAATATATTTCAAAGAATATTCCATTTGTAGAATGATGGACATAGAAATTGTTGTTTAGTGACCCTTCCAAAGGATATTGTTAGCATGTGTGGCCTTATTTGGTTACTTACCATCAGCTTATAAGGGGGAGCGTTAGAGGTTCGATGGACCTTTTGACTGTGCTTAGAGAAGTTTTCACCATAAGACTCAGTTCCAATACAAACCATAGCAATACCAATCAAGAACATAAATAATCTTGGGAGTCAAACATTTTGACACACCATGACCCCTTGGCCATTAATAACCGCACCTTTATGGAACAAGTTAGAATTTTTATTTCCCTATATTAACAATGCCAATATCACGTAACTTAGTCTCAAAATCAAATGATAAGCACACAGAAACAATACTGGTAAACCAAATCTTCTAAAGAATCTCAATTTAATCAAAGCTTACATCACTACACATTCTAGAGTTACAGTACAAATTAATAGAAAGAATGACTGCTCAATAGAAATGGCATATATATAGAGTCAACAAAGAAAGGACATCAACTGTTGTTAATATTTAGCAAGCATCATCAGTGAATATCCCAACTAACCTTCTGATTAGAATAGCATGTTTAGGCTTCATGCAAAGCAATTTAGTCAACACAAATTTGGAAAACATCTAACTATTGTTGGTACCTAAAAACAAAAGCAAATGGGCATAGCCATCAGTAACATCGTCTTATACCTTCCCTCAGTTTGGTCTTCATCAATTGGACATCTGTTCAGTCAGCAAAGCATTGAAATTCAGCAATAGAAATATCTCAGGAACGGACATAATAGAATGTTGCTTCTCTATGAAGATTTTGAAAAAATTAGCTTGTCTCCCCTTGGGACGGTCAAGAATGATAGTGACGTATCTTCTCTCTGCGCAGTCTGGCTAAGTTAGATTCCCTAAAACTGCTCCCCACATTGCTATTGGTCAAAGAATCATGTGTTTACATTTAGTCCAATGAAAGTAGAACCTCAAATCTAAGAATTTACTAAACCGTTGTTCACATTTCAATGATTGGCTCCTCTTCTCCTGTTCCCGTTGTTGGGATCATCAGGTAACAAATTGGTATCAGCTTATACTCCAGTCAGTGCATCCATTGTAAGATCCTGGGAACATCGCCTTTACACACAGTACGTTTTACACAGTATCAGTAGCTAGTACAACATTTTCAATCAAGCAGTTCTCATGGGAAAGAATTCTAGCAACTAGCATACGGTAAACAAAATGGAAAATTACAATTTAATTCTCAAAGCAGCCATTTTATGATTAGTCTAAGCAATGCAACTTGAAATGAGCCCGTGCAACCAGGCCCAAGACCTCGCTAAATTAAGGCCTATGATTAATAAAGCAAATACATAATACATGACCATTGATATGACATACTACTACATTAATCCAAACATGAGCATAACATTTCACATTAATAAGCTGTTAATAAGTAAACTTTGTGATTATTGGTGGTCACTCAAGTAGGCACATTTTCAAAGTTGTGTATTATTTCTCTATGTTAACTCATTTTCAATGCAGATTTAACATCAGATTACATGAATATTCATTAGTAAACTTTCAGGGTGAACAATCCCTCCTTTGATGACTAAATATGTCATCACACTTAAATGTTACCACACAAAGGTTTGCTTCAGCTAAAATCTGTCATCTCTATCTCTTTTAATTTTTGTTCCCTCTTTCAATTTTCCCTAAACAATTTTTCAATTTTTATCTCTTCCCTCCTCTGATAATTTTTCATTTTCTTTGATGTAATCACATGATACAATTTATATATTCTCCATGTTCCAATTATGCAAACCACAATAATCAATATCCCTTGTATTAATTTCATTATCCCTTTCCCAATGTTGCTGAGCCAATTTCCCACTGAAGCAAACCCTTTGCCAACTTTCTCCCAAACACCTGGCTCTTTCTGCTCTTTGAAATTAGCACTATCATTGTCAGTTCAGTAAGCAAGCTTCCAATTTCTTTGCTATTATCAGGAATATATGAACAGCAATGCTTCGAGTTCAGCATTTTGCAAACTCACCCGTCTTTTGCTAAAAGAATGTCTAATGCAAGGCTGTTCTGAAGAGTCATAGATCTTACCGCAGCCATTTCTGTATCCATTAGGATCATGGCTCCTGAAAAACTTGTCAACATGTTATCCACAATAGTAGACAACTTTTGAATCTTTATAGAATTCAGAACAACTCCTACTGAAGGAATAAATGCCCCAAATATATCTCCCATTATACTAGAAAGAGATTCTCCCTTTTGTATTGTGTGATGTAACTCAGTTATTTTCGGTAATCAAGTCCTCAAGTTGAAATATCTTTGGGAGAACTATCCCCAAGAAATGTGCCATACCATTCTCTTGGAAGAAGGAAATAAGCATTTGGCCCACAGATGTAATAAATTCCAGGAATGGCTGGACCCTATCCATTCAAGATAAATGTCCACTTACTCTGAAACAAAAACACAAGTCTGCATTCACTCATTCCCACAAACAATGTATCAGTACTAAATTTAGGACTATAAATACAAAGCTTTCCTACGTGTCACGCATTTAAAGCTAACCTCCCTTGTGTTTTAATTTCACTAAATGCATAATCATTTCTAAATGTCCTTTTCTCTAAACCTTTTTTCTAACTTCTCCTTTAATACCTTTCTCCTGTCGTCTGTCTGATCTAAGAAGCTCTTGTATAGTGGTGTAAGCAAGCATGTCAGATTGTTTCTATGTGCATATGCAGTGCCAAATGTTAATGTAGGCTCAAAGAATCCTCTCACTTATTCTATAGTGTTCTGCTTAGCTGCTTAGATACCCTACACAGGTACTTAATTATAGGGACAAACGAAAACACAACGTCGTAGTTGGAATGGAAATACTGGATGTACTCCTGGTTATAGAATCTTGTTAGTAACAGACTACAACTTATCCCATAAGTAAGGGACAAACGATGATAAGTAACTCCTTATTCGACCGATGAAGGAATCTACTTACAAACATAATCATTTCTCGCATTTATCGTATCAACATACTCACTCAATAAGCGATAGAAACATTAGAAGAAAGTTCTCCTTGTGTATTATCTACGTGCAGATATTTCTCATCTAACCTGAACTTTTCTATTTCTGTGAGTGCGGTAGTTGTTTCTAAAGCTGAAGTATGGTTGGCTTTACCTTTGTCAAGAACAGTCATTCCCACTATCAATACCAGGCACAATATCATGCATAGAATCACTAAACCTTTACTCAAGTATTTACAGCACCTATTCTTCCTACCTTGCTGGCTAATGTTAGTCATGATGTGTAAAGAATCAGAAAGTAGGAGAGACTTCTCTCGGCAAAGAGTTTCAACAGTTCAGTTCAATAGATTCCTTCAAGTGCCAAAATATTGACCTGGAATGTCTCGGTCAAAACAAAAAGACCAACATTTTCTTTGCCATTCACTTGTTGTTGCATACGCCCATTCAGGACCAGCATACCTTCGACTTACAATTCTCTTTCTTTTCAACTTTCGATCTCCATTTAATTCTCTTTCACTCAGATCTTCTCTCCTTGTCGTATCTACTTCCTCCTCAATAGTCGTCACTGTAATCACTTTCTTTTTCTTTGCTTGTGACTCTGGCCACTTATCTCCTTTCAATTGACCTTCTGTCAATACTCTTTTCAATATCAAACTTGTAACTTCTTCTTGCTCTGCAGGACTTTCTCTTGACAGACCTGCAACTGGTTCAGGAGGAGTCAGACCACAGTGGCTTTGATCCGCTTCAACTCCTTCTCCCTCAGGGTCGGTCGTTTGCTCTGTTTGTCTCTCAAGATCGTCTACTTAAGGGAGAGGCCTCCTCTGACTAGACTCTCCTGCTGCCACAATTGAGATTGGTGCACTTTCACTTTCCTGTAGGTCTTCTCCTTCATCTCTCACAGGAGTGGCTGAACCGCTCTCGATTTGCTCAGATCCGGTCTCAGTTCCTCTTTCTTCTCTTTACGGCTCTGAGGTTGGTCTGGTCATTGTTGTATTCTCAACAACTCTTCTTCATTGTCCACAAGACATGCCACTTTTCTCGTATGGCTTGCGTGGATCCAGTTCGGAACTCCAGTGCACTTCACAGCTGTGGTAGTGATAAAAACTACCTGGTAAGGGTCTTTCCACCAAGGCTCCAAACACATCCTCCTCACGTGTTTTCTGATCACAACCCGTCACCTGCTCTCAGGTTGTGTCCTTGATCTTGAGACGGTTGCAGTGTGGTGGCTTCCACCTGATGAGAGAAAGAGCGAACTACATCAACCAGACCCTTGCAGTAGTCCAACACCATATCATCTGTTATGTTCACAAGAGCATTAGCAGGAACCGCTGGCAACCTCATTGCTCGGCCCATGAGGCTCTCATGCGGTGACAGTTCTGGCTTCCTGTCAGGTGTATTTCTCATTGTCATCAAAACTAACAGTAGTGCGTTGGGCCATTTCAGATTCGTGGACACACATATTTTCACCATTCTTGATTTCAAGGTACAATTCATCTGTTCCACAAGTCCTGATGCTTCAAGGCGGTAACTACAATGCAACTTCTGCTCAATGTTTAAGGCTGAACATAGTAATTTAATTACTTCATTGTTGAAGTGACTTCCTCTATCTGATTTCAAAGAGATCAGAAACCCAAAATGTGGTATCAGTTCCCTAAGCAGTAATTTCACTACTGTGAGACTGTCATTTCTTCATGTAGGATAAGCTTCAATTCAATGACTAAAGATGCAGACACTCACCAACACATATCTCAATCCTCCACACACAGGCATCTCAATAAAATTCATCTGCATTCTGCTGAATGGGCCTCCTGCTCTTCCAATGTGGCTCAAATTAACCACTGTCCCTGTACCTGCATTCATTTGTTGGCAAATGATGCAACAGTGGCAAACTGCTTCAGCAACCTGTCTAAACTTTGGATTGAACCAATTCTGCTTGAACAATCGAAACACCGCAATCCTCCCAGCATGTGCTTGACCATTTGAGTTAACAAACTGTTCGGCAGCACCAATTGACCTCCTTTTGAAATCCACAGTTCATCCTGACACTGTACCCATTTCATTTTGGCCCATGACCTTTTCTCCTCCCTATCAACATAGTTTTGCAATGTCTTCAGTTCTTCCAAGGTATCTATAACATGTCATGCATAACTTGGACATGTCTCATCTTCCTCAGGTAACAATTCCCACTTATCTTTGAACAATATACAGCTCAATGTGCAAAACCTTGCAATCTGATCCACATTTTCATTTCCCATTGACACAAAATCTTGTGATTTCAGATGTGCACTCCATTTCACCACAGCAATCTTTTCAGGCATTTGGATAGCTTGCAACAACTCCTGGATTCTCTCACCATTTCTTACTGGTGAATCAGAAGAGGTCAGGAAACCTCTCTGAGACCACAATGGCCAAAGTCACGCACTTTCAAGATCTGGTTGAATATGGAAGGTGATTCTGAAAACCCTTGAGGAATTCTACTCAAACAGTAGACTCGATCTAAAAATGTGAAACAGATGAGAAATTGTCTATCCTCATGAAGAGGCACAGAAAAGAATGCTTGTGACAAGTCTATAACGGTGAACCATTCAGCATCACATGGAATCTGAAGCAAAATCACGGCTGGATTTCTCACTACCGGACAACATTTAATCACGTCATTTATTTTTCTAAAATTTTGCACAATCCAAACTTTCCCACAGGGCTTTCTCAATCCGATTATCTGTGAATTACATGGGCTCCTCAATACTTCTTTCAAAACCCCTTGGTTCGCAAATTCTGCAATTATGGGAGCACCCTTTTCAATGATGTCCTGTGTCACGTGGTACTGGGGAATCTGAGGAAAAAGTGCTTTTGGCTTTACTGGAACCTTAACTGGCTCAACTCCCTTTATCAGGCTAATATCTTTTCCTGTCAAATCCCACACTCTCTCTTTCACTGTTCCTTGTAAATCTGAAGGAAGATCCTTTACTGTGAAAACTGGAAAGAAGCTAATCAGGGGGTACTCTTCGTTTATTATCTCAAACTCTGTGTCTGGAGGTGGGTCATCCTCCTCATCACTGTTCGTCTGTATCTCAATATCATCATTTGAGCAAGTATTCTAGCATCTGGTTTTACACAAGTCCCTTCCCAGTAGGGATATCGGACTTGAGTCACAAATTCCGAATTTATGTAATCCCTTAAAGTTGCCAATTGTAACCTGAACTGGTTCTGTAATTGGGTTGGTCAAATATGGATTTGCTACTGCTACAATCTGGACTATTTTTCCTGAAAGGGGCAGGTTTGGAACTTTTGCAGTTCTCACTGTAGAGCATGTAGCCATTGTGTCAACTAAGAATTATACTTTGTGACCCATTACTTTTCCCTTCACATATGGACCCGTCTTATCTACTTTTAAGGAAGCTGCAAGCACACATTCCTCTTCGTCCAAATTCTTGCTCACCCAATCATTGTTTATTCCAGTCTCACTGTATAACGGGAATTGGTGTACTGTGTTATTACTCTGGTTAAACCATTGACCTGTGACCTGTTGAGGAAGCATCACCTTCTGCTGCTCCATTGGGGCTTGAGGTATTCGGATTTGCTATATAGTTACCATTTGAACCTGCTGTTACATTGGCTGTGACTGTGCCATCTGCACACATGCCGTTTGCACTTGCTGCGTGGTTTGAAAATTTTGCATCTGATTCACATTGCTTTGAAAATTTGGATGATAACCCCTCATTCTCGGTCCTCTCATGTTTTGGAATGAATTGATGCCACTTGTTTGCTGAACAACACCTTCCTGTACCATCATCGGACACTCTCGCTTCCAATGTCCTATTCCTTCGCAAGCATGACATGGTAACAATCTCTTCATTCCCTGTGCATCATTCTGAACCACTATACTACCCAAATCGGGACTACGGTTTCAGTTTCCAATTCCTCCGTGAGCTCTACCTTTCAACTGATTTCAAAATACTACATTTCCCAGTTGTTGCCGCTGCTGCGGAAAATTTTCCTGCATCCCTGTTTGTGTCGCTCTAATCTGCATCACCATCGCCTCTTCCTTCAACTTTCTCTGTTTCAACTCAATCTCATCACTAGAGTACTTTGCAGTCTGCAATACCTCATCAATCAGCTTTTCTTGCCAGCAAATCAAATGACTCTTAATCATCTGGCTAATATCAGGTCTCAATCCTTACACAAATCTGAACACAAAATGAATCATGTCATTCGGCTCAATTCTCTCTGTACCACTGTAATGCTTAAATGCCTGCAACAATCTCTCATAATACGCATGGATTGATTCTTTCGCTCCCGTGGCTGTCCTAAAATTCAATCACTTTATACTAGTATTTCATCACCTCGGAGCTGGTGCACCTGTAATCGGATCTCTCTCTGGTTGCTTCTGGCACCTTTTGCACTCAATTCATAAGTCTGTGGGAACTACTATTTCTAATAGGGTGTTCAAAGCCTCCCACAGGCATTTTGCAAGTTTCACAAACCTGTCTGTCTGATGGCACTATTTTACTGGTTTATCTCTCAACCTGGGAAAATAGTTTGTATGGGACAGAATGTAATTTCTGCTCCAAGGGACATAGACAAAGTTCCTCCTGGAATTTCTCTCATTAGTAAAAATTTTACTGGGTCCTCGACTTGCTGCACATTCGCATTAAGATTTGCGGAATCCCTTTTTTTCTTATCTCTCTTCTTTACCTATCTGCCTTCCCACTTGTCTAATGCTCCCCATGTCTGGACGCTTTGAAGTAACTCCCTAAGGTGTGCCCTGATTCCTGGAGATCTCATGTGTTCGAAATCTTTTCAGTCAAAATCTAACTTGTAACTCCTCTTCAAGTGTTTTGTTTTCTCTATTTCTATGCTGTATTTCTCTTCTTATTCTGCTAGCTTTTGATGCACATCGCTTGCTTCTCTTGTAATTTTCGGGCACAAGTATCTCAATTCTGCTTCGGTGTAGGATTGAAGTCTTTTCACAACCATAGTTCCTTCAATAAGCTCACCGACTTCCATCCCTAGCCTGGTAAAGTTGAAGTACTCTTCTCCCCTAGGAGTACTCAGCGGGGTATTCAGCCTATCTAACCATTCAGTCAATTGTTGGGCAGTCAGGCCTTGCAGTAAAACATTAGTGGGCTGAGTATTTGGCAACAGCTGCACAGCTAGATTTGGAGTCTATGGTATCTGAAACTTCAGGCTA
Organism: Pleurodeles waltl; assembly: GCF_031143425.1. Taxonomy (NCBI): domain Eukaryota; kingdom Metazoa; phylum Chordata; class Amphibia; order Caudata; family Salamandridae; genus Pleurodeles; species Pleurodeles waltl. Next base: position 330,342,521 of record NC_090447.1, on the reverse strand, counting down.
TGACTGATGTTTGACACTGTTCCAGTATTCGGAGAAACTCTGAAGGGACTAAGGTATAACAATGATCCTGGTCTGTCAAAGGTCTGTCCCATAGGAGAGATAACTCTGGTACTCTCATTGAGTTCTCCCCTTGTTGAATTCGGAACCAGGACTCCCTGTCCATTTGTACTGTTATTTCCCTGGGCAAACAAGGGTATGACTGGACCAATGGTGATGGGTACAGACACGGCATCTGGACTTGGTCTAAAGTTCTGGTTCTGTGGGTGCATAATTCCTGTATTCTGACTCATCAGTGCGGACATATCTTTCTGTGTCCCTGTTATAGGAGTGTACTTTGGCATTGCTTGTGACTGCACTTGAGGCAGTAAGAGTGTATTGGCTCTGTCTGAACCAAAGTTGGTTTCTGGAAAACCTGTCCTGTTGGCATTATTAAGTTTGTGTCAGTTTCCACAATGAGTACATCAGGGTAAATTCTCGGGACATTCAGCTGCGGCATGGGATTTTGAGATGGCGATGTAGTAAGCAGGTTAAGACTGCTCTGCATTGGGCTTTGTGTCATGCTAGGATTAATCCGCATTGGACTCGTCGTCATGTTAACCGGTGTCGGTGCTGAAGGGTTTACACAAGTGCTTGGACCGTTCTCTTGTGCTCCATATGGTGGAGGACGATTTCTCAGTAACTTTAAAATAAACTCATCATCATCTGACCCTTCCTCACGTGTTAAAGATCTCCTAAACTACTTTGATCTCTTCTCCCTACTCTCAGAGGGACTCCTGTTTGTCTCTCTGGTAGCTTTCCTATCTTCTCTCTCGCTGTCCTGTGTAATTGTAAGAAATAACTTAATTCCCAGTAAAGTCTTAGTTTTCCAAAACTTCTGATTGCTGTCCCATCTAGCCTCCTCTGGTGTCTTTTCTGATTTTCTCATTCTCTTCTCAAACTTCTGTTGCCGTTGCTGTCTGGCTACTAATTCCCAGATTGCTAATGCCTCGCACTGTGCTGGTCTGGTAGGAGGTTTCAAATCATGTAGCACCCTTCCCTAAGCTCCTCAAGTTAAATGTTCTGTGGGCAGGAAACGCTAAACTCCCATCTTTCTCTCTCAGTTTGCACCATTGTTTCAGCCAAAGACATGACGCAGCGCCCTTTTCTTCAATTACAATGTAAGCAGGTGTACCGTCCGTCGGTGCAATATCTCCTATACTCTTTGTAATATACCTATCTCCCTTTAAGGAACTCTTTAGAGCTTTGAAATTTTTTATTTCTGCGACCTTTATGTTAGTCTAAATTAAATCATGAAGTGACTTTCAATTCCTGAATCCTTTTCACCGACCTTCTCAACCAATTGCCCTTCACAGTTGTCTGCTAATCTGTGGGCGACCCTTCCCACTAACCAACCTGTCCCAGCGCGGCTCTAATGACATCACACACACACATACAGCAGCTGACAAAGCCTTATGGCTTGTCGTCCTATCCTCAGATTCACGCTCAACTAATGCAAAATTATTGCGAGCACTAAACAAATTCAAAACCCAATTTGTCCATTTACTACAGGTAAGGTAACACAATCGCTTCAGAAACCTTACAGATTTTTTCACCGACGGCAGCTAATCTTTCTTTCTCAGTTTCCCTGATTCGCAAGCAAAATCCGACCTGCAAATTTTACTCTCAACTGATCAATGGGTCTGTCCTGGTGCAAATTGGACTCGCCGGATCTCAGTCGAAAATTCTTTCACTCCCTTTGACTCACACTCTGACTTGTCGAGCACACCCGATCAACCTATTAAACCAGACAAATGACAACAGAAACCAGGACCCTGATTTATACTTTTTGGTGCAAAACTGCACTAACGCAGTTTTGCACCAAGAAATGTAGCACCAGCTTGCAACATTTCTGTGCACCAGGCAGGCACCACATTTATGTAATGGTGCAAGCCGGTGCAAAGGGTGGGCTATGGACGAAGGGGGTTTTGCACCCAAAAATTATGTTAGGCAGGTTAGCGTAAAAAAATGACTCTAACCTGCCTAGAGTCATTTTCTGTCGCAAAACCATCCATACCACATGACTCCTGTCTTAGAAAAGACAGGAGTCATGCCCACCACCCCAATCGCCAGCACAGGGGACCAGGGTTCCCTGGGCATGGCCATTGCACGAGTACAATGTAGGGGGGCCCATTTCAGGGCCCCCTATGGCACTTTAAAAAATAAAATGATATACTTACCTGTACTTACCTGGGATGGGGTCCCCCATCCTCCGCAGTCCCTCTGGTGTAGGGGGTGACTCTGGGGCCTGTGGATGGCACCTGTGGGCTTATTGCATGGTGTTCCACCATGGAAATAGGCCCACAGGTCCCAAACTGCCTGCCCTGACCCAGGCATTAAATAATGGGGCAAAGCAAGCACCTCCCTGCACGAAGTATAAATATGGAGTTAAGGCCATAGAGTCATTTTTTGCATGGGAACGCCTACCTTGCATCTCATTAAGGCAAGTTTGGTTTCCACTTCCAAAAAATGACTTTAACTCCATAACTTTGGCGCTAGATGGGTCTAGCGCCAAAGTATAAAAATTGAGTTAGTTTTGCACCAAATTAGAGTACAAAAAATGACGCTAATTTGGTGCAAACAGAGTATAAATATGCCCCCAAGTGTCTCATGCACTTTTCAATGCACTCCGGAGCCTTAGACTTCGCAGGGCCCGTATACGAGCAACCCTGTGGACAATTGTTTTGAGCACAAGGTACCACACACATGTGAAGTTCGACTTCCCTACTCTCACACTTCAGCTTATGCAAACTCCTTCAACAACTTCATTTGGAGTATGCAAACTCCCTAAATCCTCACAAACATCACAATTCACCTGCGATTTGCATAAGCTGTGCAAGCACAAACCTATTTCATTCACACTGTCATTATAACGCAGAGAACATCCTCAAACAATCACTAGCAAGCTCCAAGGTTTTGGGAAAGTCATTCTAAGTATTTAGGGATACATTTTCTCTCAAAATCCAAACTGTCTGTGAATTATTTTCTCTTTAAGGGACTAATCATGTACCAGGCCTTTATGATGGGCTTTTAAGGAGACTAACCATCATACTCTGCTACCATCACTGTTAGCGCGTCTGACCCTATTTGGTTACTTATCATTAGTTTATAAGGGGACGTGTTAGTGGTTCGATGGACCTTTTGACTGCACTTAAAGTAGTTCCCACCATAAGACTCAGTTCAAATACAAATCAATAGTGATACCAATCAATAACATCAATAATCTTGGGAGTCAATAATTTCCACACACCATGACACCTTGGCCATGAACAACCACACCTTTATGTAACAAGTTAGAACGTTTATTTCCCTATGTTGCCAATGCTAATATCACGTAACTTAGTTTCAAAATCAAATGATAAGCATACAGAAACAATACTGGCTGACTGATTCTTCTAAAGAATTTCAGTTTAATCAAAGCTTGAATCACTACACATTCTAGAGTTACAGTACAAATCAATAGCAAGAAAAACTGTGCAATAGAAATGGCATACATTTAGAGTTAACAAAGAAAATACATCAACTTTTGTTAATATTTAGCAAACATCATCAGTGAATAGCCTAACCAACCTTCTGATTAGAATAGCATGTTTGGGCTTCATGCAAAACAACTTACTCAACAGAAATTTGGAAAACATCTAACTATGGCACTATCAAAATTAGTGGTTGGTACGTAAAAACAAAAGCAAATAGACATAGCCATCAGTAGCATTGTTTTATACCTTGCCTCAGTTTGGTTCAGCAAGTTGTGATTGTCTTCATCAATTGGACATCTGTTCGGTCAGCAAAGCATCAGAATGCAGCAATAGAAATATCTCAGGAATGGACATAATAGAATGTCACTTCTCTATAAAGATTTTGGAAAAAATGAGCTTGCCTCCCCTCTGACCAGTCAAGAAAGATAATGGCGTATCTTCTCTCGGTGCAGTCTGGCTAAGTTACATTCCCTAAAACTACTTCCAATATTGCTATTGGTCAAGGAATTGTATGTTTACGGTTGGTCCAATGAAAGTAGAACCTCAAATCTAAGAATTGACTAAACCGTTGTTTACATGTCAATGATTGACCCCTATTCTCCTGTTCCCAGCGTTGGGCTCATCAGCTTATACTCCAGTCAGTGCATCCATTGTTAGTTCCTGAGAACATGGCCTTTACACACAGTAAGTTTTACAAAGTATCAGTAGGTAGTACAACAATTCCTAGCAAGCAGTTGTCATGGGAAAGAATTCTAGCAACTAGCATTTGGTCAACACAATAAAAAATTACAATTTAATTATCTAAGCAGCCATTTTATGGTTTGTCCAACTAATGCAACTTGACATGAGGCCATGCAACTAGGCCCAAGACCTCGCTAAATTAAGGTCTATGATTAATAAAGCAAATACATAATACATGACCATTAATATGACATTCTACTATATTAATCCAAACATAAGCACAACATTTCACATTAATGAGCCGTTGCTAAGTAAGTACACTTTGTGATTATTGGTGGTCACTCAAATAGGCACATTTTCAAAGTTGTGTATTATTTCTCTATGTTAACTCACTTACCATGCAGATTTAACATTCAGAATACATGAATATTCATTAGTAAAATTTGAGCATTAACAATATTGTATTGAAAAATGGTACTTTGGCCAAAATACAACAATTTTGATGATCATTCACCTTGCAAGGCTCCTTCCTCATTCCATCTCTCTTATTCCCTTCTTTGCACTCTCATCATACTACATGGCTGGCTGCATGCCCAGTTGTCTGTGTGAATGGTCGACCATTCTGCGAGTGGGTGCTCTCTGTTAGTCTAAGTTTGGGTAGTAATGTGTGTGCAAGGGTATGTGTGTGCATGGAAGTCTGTTGGTATCTTGCTCCTCAAATATATGTGTATGCTTGCTCTACATCAATGTCTAATGAGATGTTATTTATCTACATAGTTGCCTTCACTTTACAAAGGTCAAATCTATTAGCTTTGTCAATGTATATCATGAAGGGTAGTCGAGATAGAAATAGGATGTCTTCATGTTGGCTATTGTTACAAGTACCATGTTTTTGAAGAGTTAGTCAAATGCACTTAATCAAACATTTATGAAATACATTCCTGGCACACTTTAGTCTAGACATTGCGGGCTAAGAAAATCATTCACACCATTCTTACCTTCTGATCACGGAGATGATGCTGCAGCGGAGCCAAGGGCGTCCATGTTTCCTCAGGTTGTATAAGGAAAGAAAAAAAAGTTGTGATGTATCTACGGGGGACCATTATTATTTTCTGAAGAAACATGAGAAGATTGTTTTGTGATTTCTATCACAATGTGAATTATTGTGGCCTTAATTGAATTGGTTTATTTATGCGCACTGCTCACACCATTTGCAGAAAATTCTCCAAACCCCATGTCTGTCTGTAAAATGAGCGCCTCGTGCCTTTTAGTTGTGCCCTTCACCCTCTATTTTAATTTCCCTATAGACATGTTGCTACTCGTATCCAACTCACAATAATTTTTACATTTTTTTCAATCTTTCAACTGTATAATGCACGCCACATAGGAACAGTGCATTAGACAGGTAGGGGTGGTATTGATGTGTTCCTGTGATGTGAAGATCTGCTCCTTAAATGCCTTTCTACAGCTCACTATAATTTCTGCTCACTACTTTGATGGGTGTAGCGGGCAGCACCTTTTGATGTTACTGATTAGAAGAGAAACGATTTCATATTGGTGGTACAGCCTGGTCATTACAAGCTATTATTTAGCAATTTGCAGGCAGCAATAAAAGAGCAGTTCACTAATACTTTTCAACTGAATGTGCTTACGTAGGACACGAGAGAGCTCCAGAATTCATGGATAGACCTTAAAAGGAGACCCCACGACAGTATGATTTACAAATTCCTGCTGCTGCCGGTGTCTAACAGGACGGGGTCATGGCTGTTCTGTTTGTTCATAGGGTGGTGTAGTCAGGCAGCACATAGCAAACATGTTGATTGGTAATAGCAGCAGGGCTGATGTCCATAGCACCTGTTGGGCTGGACAGGACTCTGACTGTGGCCAACCTGACATGCCCACTCAGGCCTCAAACCCACACTGAGTGATGGAGTTAGGGGGAATACATCATCAGCAGACTGGACTACGGAAACACGCTCTACATAGGAATAATTGCACATATCCTGAAGAGACTCCATATAATACAGAACTCAGAAGCATGACTCATACTTGACCTCCCCAGAAGGACCCCCATCCCTCCCTATCTCAAGAAACCACAGTAGCTCCCAATTGAGAAGAGATACTAGTTGAAGATGCCGACCCATGCCTACAAGGCCCTACACAATGAAGGACCAGTATACATCGACAAATGCCTGACATTTCACCAGCTGACCAGACACCTCCAATCAGATTTGCTGCCCCTCGCAGACACTCCACGGATTCGTCAAGCCCACAGCGGAGGACGCTCTTTCTTGAACTTGGCAGCTAAGGCTTGGAACAACCTCCCCCTGCACCTTAGGACCACACCATCACTCCTGCGATTCAGACTCCAAGCAGTAGGATACAGCCCCAGTTCCTAGAGACCCTCACAGGTGATTCACTGCACTCTATAAATGTTTGTTTGATTGATTGGTTGTCGACCCATGCTTATAAGGCAGCACTGTCGAGGGATGATTAAAGAACATGACCAACTACGGTGTGGCTTTATTCACCCATCACCACAGCCATCTGCCTTCTGCCAAACAGCAGTTCCCAGAAAACACAAAGGCCTCAAGAAATTTCTAAAGTTAGCTGGTTTCTCCTGTCAATGTCTGGTTCTCCTCCCTCCAGCTACGGAAATGCAGACAATACACTCCAACCTTTTGTAAACATATCCTCACCCCTATCCTATACCATGCTAGACGAGGGGCCTCGAAAGTGTGATACCAACTTTAAGGGTAAAAATCAGAAGACATCTTCTCCAGCCTTTACAGAATCTCTTTTTTGATATTTGCATTAGATGTTAGATTTATTTACCCCATGTTTTCCATCATGTTGCTTTGATCATAAGGTTATTGATTCAGTCAAGCACAGTCCACAACTCTTGATATTTCCCTCTATATGCGTCCAGTCATTAATGTTAAGCTGTCCATGCTGAAGTGGTTATTCTTCAATAGTCTAGAAGCACATATACTGTTCCTCTTATTCTAGGGCTTATGAAAGGTACCATATATAACACTATCTCACATACAAATAACTATGTTTCATTCTATAGTTTTGCATCCCAAAAGAGGATTCTATCTCAAAAACCTACTCTGTTTTGTAAACCCTGCATGAAACGTTTGCTTTAAAACTTCAGATTGTCACCTCTGCCTTTACCTTTGAATAACCCTCTCCTTACCTTCTATCCTCTACATGCCTCCTCACTCTGAGTACAGCTTATTCTAAGTTGTGTGGATGTTTGCCTTAATATACAATTTTGCATTTCTGAAAAATAGCCCACACTTCTTAAAAATGACAACCTGTCCTTCATACCCTGGATCCTAGCAATATCTAATCTCCTCTAGCTCCTTAAACCTACCTGCCATCTGCATGAACTCACAAACACACCCACTAATGATCGTACTTAACACCTATTAATTTACTTCACCATAGAGATAATGAAGTAAATACATGGATTTGTGTCATTGAGAGCACAAAACTAATCCTAATAACCAATGGCTAAGTGAAACAACCTTTATTACAGAATAGTGAAAGATCATTAAATGAAACGTTTTCTTTTTTCTGTGCCATCTACCCTAATATAGTGGACAGTCCTTGCACCAAGGGTGGAATACTGCAGTCTATTCTTAAAAGCTTACAAGAAGACTGCATTTTAAACTGAAATCTTTGTGTACCCAGTATTTTCCACCCTGCAATATCAGCGAAATAGGTTTGATGATTAACGTACTTGCTAGTGATATGTGTGTTCAGTCTAGTCATATCTTTCACTTATCTTAAAAAAGAAAAAGAGGGGTACTGTCCATGCTACAAAGCTCAGGTAGTGTGAAACATTCAGTTCATGTCACAAATGTTTATTTTATGAAGATAGCTCAGTGGGTTAATGCTTTGGTGCTTGATCCCTTGTGTTACAAGCTCACAAATTATAATTATTTGTAATATATTAGTGATACTCACGAATGGTAATAGTGATGTGATTTTATCTACCATTTATTTAACAACACAAAACATGGGGAAGGGGGGGCCTCTTTAAAGGAATTATTTTTCACATAAGTGACTTTCTAAAGTGTAGCAAGAATTAACTGTGCTTTAATGTATAATGTATGTTTCTCATTGTCACCACTAATTACGTAGCATTTTTCTTTTCAGCATTTGGTAAACTTGAAAATGTTTGTGAAATGTCTCTGGCAAGTAAGAAGGAGTCTTACACAGAACCAACATCACTCTGCTGCTCTTGTTCCACCTTAAATCCAAGATATGTTCAGCTGTCCTGCAATGCCACAACCCCAGGATTTAAACTATGAAATGCTACATTATTTTTGCATAGGCTTAAAGCTTTAGTTAAGGGCTATGCATGTGGTTTGCACGGTGGGTAGGTTCATACCAGTTTTAATTTGAGGCATGGAGCTACGTAATCAATATTACTAGCAGTCATGTTGTGCAGAAGGACATTTTTAGAGGTATATTGCTAAACTAGATACATAATGCATGTCTATAGAAGCCTCAGCTTGCAACAAACCTTAAACATTGTATTTGAATTATTGTCAGGTTCCTATAACATGAGTGGGAGACCATGAATACTGCACAGCAGCTACTTGCAAAGTCATTCCTTGCACTGACTCATGAAAACAAACCAGTTGTAAAAAAAATGGGACCTGATTGGCCAGACCTAAATATACAAGAAACCTCCCAAGACATGGCAAAGATGTACAAACGTACATTCTCAAATTGCTGTTACACAAATGTTGATTGGTTTCCAAACGAGCAAGTTACTTACCTTCTGTAATATATTATCTGGTAGAGGCAATAGTTAGCTGCAGATTCCTTACCTTTGAATTTTCTGGGAGTCAGACTGTATCAGGAATATTTTTTTGTGAGCAGTACACCTGTGCGGGAGTAGGTGGCTTTGTTTGGTTCCACGTATCATCGACATCGTATGTGCCAGAAATGATGTCGCGGTCACCTATATATCCACCACCTCAGCATACAGATGTCAGTTACTTTTTGCAACTTTCCAAGCCAGGAGCGCAGAGTTATGAAGTGCATTGACATTGGTGTGTACAAACCAGGGCCCTGAAAGGGATCACGCCTAACCCTAGAAATCTGTCCGTAGAGGAATCTGCAGCTAGATATTGTCTCTACCAGATAATTTGTTACTGAAGGTAGATTCCTTACCTTTGAACAGATACCCAATCAATAATGTCCCCGGCAGTGGGCTGTGGACACATTTTCAACACTCAAAAGTCCTGCAGGACTGAACAGGCAAAATGCCCGTCCCTGCAGACCTGACTATTCAGGCAGTAGAGTTTGGAAAACTTGTCCAGGGATGCCCATGGCGCTACCTGGCAGATGTCCAGGACTGGGACTCCGTTTGCTAATTCAATGGCTGCTGCTTTTCCTCTGGTGGAATGGGTTCTCAAGTCCTCAGGAGGCTGCTTTTAGCCAAAGCATAGCATATCTTTATACAGAGAACCCCCCAGTGGGAAATGGTTCACTTCTGTACTGCCCAACCTTTCTTTGCCCCAACATACACAACACAGAGTTGGTCATCCACCCGAACTCTTTTATGCGGTCAAGGTAGAAAGACAACACTCTTTTTGGGTCCAGACAGTGGGGTCACTCCTCTTCTTTAGAGGGAAGTGGAGGATTGCAAAAAGGTGGGAAGGGTGACTGGTTGGCCCACATGGAATCGAGACACCATTTTGGGAAGAAATCGGTCCTAGTGCAACGCACCAGTTTGTCTGGGAAAACAGACAGGAATAATGGCTTGGTTGACAAAGCTTCCAGCTCACTCACTCTCTGTGCAGATGTTATTGCCACTAAAAAGGCTGGCTTGATGGTGAGCACCGGAGGAGACAATTATGTAGAGGCTTGAAAGGAGCATACACATCGATAGGTGAGAACCAAATTGAGGTTTCAGTGAAACATAATGAAGGGTGAAGGAGAAAACATATGTACAATTCCTTTTAGGATTCTATTTACAATATGGGACTTAAAGAGAGAGGATTGGTCCGGCTGCCGCAAGAAGGCAGACAGAGCAGAAAGGTAACCCTTAAGAGTACCCAGAGCAGAGCCGTGCTGGGGAAGGGTAAGAATGAAGAGTAGAATACAACAGAGAGAGAAGCAGAAGTAGGGTCGACAGACTTTTCTGAACAATATTTTCAATTTTTCCATCAGCAGGCATATGCCATCTTGTTAGAGAGTTGTCTTGCTGCCAGAATAACATTATAGACTTTGGGAGGAAGGTCTAAAGATGTCAACTGTCACTGCTCACTCTCCATGCAAGAAGGTGGAGAGTTGACAGGTTCAAGTACAGGACCCTCCCCTGCTGCTGCGACAGAAGATCGACCCAAAGAGGCAAACTCATCGGAGGATTGATGCTCATGTTCACAAGCTCTGGATACCAGACTCTCAGTGTCCAGTCCAGAGCCACAAGGATTACTTGGGCTCATTCATTCCTGATCTTCTTGAGAACACGGGCAGAAGTGGTATGGGCGGAAAGGCGAACATAAGGTCTAAGCTTCACTCAAGATGAAAAACGTCTCCGAGCGATAGCCGCCTTGGAAGCTCCAGCGTGCAAAATTGCTGACAATGCATATTCTCTTCAGAGGCAAACAGATCTAACCAAGGCTCTCCCCACAGCTGAAAGAGGCCTTGCGGGACTCCCGGGTGAAGACTCGACTCATGATCAGCTATGCATCGATGGCTGAGTTTGTCCGCCCTGGCGTTCAGCGAACCTGCCAAGTCTTAAAACACTAGGTTGTTGCTCTGCTATTCCAGCCACATCCAGAGACGCAGGGCCTCTTTTGATAAAGGGTCTACAATCCCACCCCCTGCTTGTTGCAATACCAAAGGCAGTGGTGTTGTCTGTGAACACCTGCACTTTCTTTCCCTTGATAGATGGAAGAAATGCTTTAAATTCTAGCTGGAGCTCTTGTAGCTCCAGCAGCAAGTTGATGTGGAGTCTGGTTTCCAATGGGGACCAGAGTCCTTCCTCTGATTTCCACCTCTCCCAGATGGATGCCCCATCTCAGGAGTGATGCATCTGTCACTTCTGTGAAATGTGGTTGGGGAAGGGAGAGAAGTCTGCCTCTGACCAAATAGCAGTTCACTAGCGACCACTGCACGTCTTTTGCAGTTCCCTCCAAGATTTGGACCATGTCAGAAAGATTCCCCTGATGCTGCATCTACTGCAGCACCCGCATATGCCATCTGTTATGTGTCACTAGCAGAACGCAGAAGACCTTGAGGCCCAGCAGCCTCAGAGTAATTCTCACAGAAAACAAGGATAGAGGTTGAAACATCAGTATCTTAGCCTGAATATCCTGGACTTGCTAGTCAGGAGGATAAGCCCAAAATTGCATTGTGTCTGGAACAGATCAGATGAAAGGGAGATCCTGAGAAGAATCAGGTGTGACTTTGGCATGTTTATAGTGCACCCCAGTGAATGCAGGATGTCTGCCATAGTCTGAAGGTGGGAGAGGATAGTGATAGGATAGTCTGGGATGAGCCCAAGTTCAGCAGCCAGTCGTCGAGACAGGGGAGGACCCTTAATCTCCGCAAGTGAGCTGCAACCACCTCCATCATCTTGGTGAACACATGAGGGGTGCTGGTAATGGCCAGAGGAGGGCAAGATGAACTGAAACTTCTCATGGCCTACCTTGAACTGCAGGTAACGTCTGTGGGCAGGCAGGATGGAATATGGAAATACGTGTCCTGAAAGTCCAACACTACCATCCAGTCTCCTTGGTCTAGGGCAGACAAAACATGAGACAAAGTGAGCATCTTGAATTTCTACTGTTTGAGGAAGAGATTGAGGGTTCTGAGGTCTAAGACAGGCTCCTTTTTCTTTTTGAGTATCAGAAAGTAACGGGAACCCTCTCTTTAGCTCCCTTGGCCAAGAGAGCCATTACTTCCTTGAGGAGCAACAAAAGATGATTCTCCATCAATCAATCATCTGTTGGATTTATAGGGGAATGTAATGGACTGCCAGTGGTGGAGATGATGACTCCCACCAACTCGACACCCATGATCTGTTAGGGTCAGATTAGAAGGGCTTAGAGGCTGCAGCTGATGGAAGGTTGGTGGTTGTGGCCGATCTCTGGCTACCTGACCCATAGGGTTGGAATGCACCATGACTGTGCCCATGTAAAGCTTGGAAAGCTTGCACAGGATGGTGGCAGGCGTAGGGTCCCCAACAGGACATCTGTAAGTGTTTTGTTAAAGGGGAGCAGGGCTTCAGAAGAGGAATTTCCAGGTTGAAGCACTTCCACCAAGATGTTAGTCTTGACTACCACCGGGGGTAGTTTGAAGTCAAGGACCTCCTCTGCCCTCTTTACCATCACTGCATAAGATGCTCCTTCCTCTGTAGTCACCGTAGGGGGGAAAGCAAGCCAGTATGTGGAGAGGTATCCAGTCCACTGGCATCTCCCAGTTCCTCTCACTAGTCCATTGACTCCTGTCCTTCCAATTGGTATTTGAAAGGGTCTATTGACCCCTCCCATTCTTAGCCCATGCCTAGCCCTTCGGAATAGGGCCTAGGCAGAGTCCTGTTGGTGCTGTAATTGGCATTGAGTGACATTGCTCTGACTCTGAGTCATCTGGGATAAGGATAGGACCCGTGCCCCCAGTGAGCGTCGCTAGGGCTCGGAGTATCGGTGTTGTGACCGGTATCTGGGAAGGTTGTGATGACAAGACCGGTGCCGGTCTGGATCCAAGATCGGATCCCGAAGGTCTATCAGAGCCGAGGCTGAAGCCACCAGCCAGAACCTGATGGGGCCCCCTCTGAGCTGGCAGGGCCTAAAGGCACTCCGAGTGGTCGGCCCGCTCTAATACGAGGCTCTTGATTGCAGAAAACTCCTTTATCTGAGCAGGGGTCGCTCCTGCTCCTGGAAATGTGGAGAGGAGCTAAGTCAGCCCAGGTGACGGCTCTGCAGCACCGTGCCAGGAACGCTAAGGTTCGTTACTCATCGCATCAGCTGACAGACGAGAAAAAGTCAAAGCACGCTTCCACTTCTTATTTTTCTTGTGCCTCTTCCCAGAGTGTCCCAAGGACTTTGAGTGGGATGAAGAGGACTTGGGGCTCCTGGAGTGGTCCCGCAACCTTCCCCTTAATCAGGAGCGAGACCTCCCAGGAGTTGCATTACATAGTGTTGCCTGCAGGGCCCCTGGCAGCTTCAACAACCGCTCCCTCAAAGCCTTCAGTGGCATGGCCCAGCAGTCTAAGCATGACTTTGAGTCATGGCCATGCTTGAGACGCCATAAACAGACAAAATGGGGGTCTGTACTTTACATGGAGCAGTGACAGGTGCCACACGGCTGAAATCCTGTCTTCCTCAAAGACATCCTCGACATACCGAAAAAAAACGTTGACAAAACATCAATAAAATTCTGTCAAAAACCATCAGAGGTTTAGCTCTTCTCCAGATCAGCGCTAACTGGCATTGAAAGACAAGAACTGACATTCGTGCACCAAGGTGGTGCATACATAGGTGACCGTGATGTCACTTCTGGCGTGCACGACCACACAAAACCGAACAAAGTCACCTACTGGTGCACAGGGATACTGCTCATGAAAAATCTTCTGGATCCAGTCTGACACCTGGGAAATTCAAAGGTAAGAAATCTGCAACTAGATGTCTCTATCAGACATTCTCTGTTCTGCTACCCCTGCTTGCTATTTGGCGGTGACATTTCTTGGACAAAAAGGAGTAACAGACTTCAATCATTTTTCAGTTAAAATAAAGAATCACACAAACTTGAGAATCCATATGGAAAACCTGAGTAGGCTGATAATATTCAGAGACGCATTCATTGAAGCCCACAAAAGTTGCACCTACTGAAAAGAAATTAAAAAAACACAATCAAGCAGTTGATAGGAATAGATAAATACTTAAAAAATAATTGATTGTCTTTTTTTTCTATGGTGGTATTGAACTAGCATTCCAAGGGCATGATGAATCTCAAAGTTACTTAAATCCTGTTATATTCAGAGGGCTTGTCAATTTAATTGCCACCACAGACAGTGAAATGGAATCAGATTTAGCAAATGCTACAGTCTTTAACTGTCCATAAATGCCATACAAAATGAACTTATGGAGTGTATGTAAGATAAAAGAAGTAGCTATATTGCCCAACAGTTGAAAACCACAGACTTTCGGCCTCATTACAAGTCTGGCAGTCAACAGACGGCCTGACTCGCAGTGGGGGTCATGTCCGCTGCTGGTTTGGAGGTCCAACCACCAAGAGAACAATGTTCCCAGCAGGCTGACAGTGGTGCAGGTCGTAATCAGCCAGGGAAGTGCTGAAGTCAGAGCTGCCCTGCTGATTACAACCTGGTTCTCCACCAGCCTTTTCATGGCAGCTTTACTGCCATGAAAAGGCTGGGGGAAAACAGGTGCAGGGGTCCCCCTGCCCAGCACCCTCATAATGAGCGCTGTCTGCTGTGGTATCTGCCCATCAGCCTAGCGGGAAGTGGAAATAGGGTAGTGGAGAGGTCATCAGTAAGGTGGCAACCTCCCCTTTGGAAGTTTGGCAGACGGGACTTCCCATCTGCCAAACTCGTAATGAGGTTCATAGTGTCTGTTCTGGCTGAATGAACACAGGCCCTCATTATGATCCTGGTGATCTTCTGACTGCCACGGTGGCAGACTAACCACCAATGGGCCAGTGGTGAAGACCGCCACATTATGAGTGTGGCGGGTTGGCCTCTGCCAACCCGCCACATATCCGCCTGTACCACTAGGGCGATTGGACTCGCCGGGCTGGAGGTTAGCCTCTCCGACCTGGTGGTCCAATGAAGACCACCGGCAGTATTAGGAGTCAGCTTTCCACCAGGGTTTCCGCGGCGGTAGCACTGCTACGAAAACCCTGGCAGAAAGGCTACCAGTGACAGGCAATTTCTTTCCTGTCACCTGCAGACGACTCCCCACCCACTCAGAACCCCCCACCCGCACTACAGGAACAGCGCCCCCACCCCCGTTCTAGTACAGCGCCCAACTCCTCCCACCCCTGCAAACACACACACGCACACAGACAGCCACATACACCCCGCGTACACTCATGCGCGCACCCGGCATACACTCATTCACCAACACTGACATACACGCATTCACTCACACACATCCATTCACGCATTTACTTCAACATTCATACACGCATTCACTTCAACATTCATACACACACTCACTTCAACATTCAGACACACACTCATTTTCAACGTTCATATAGGCATTCACTTCAACATTCATACAGGCACTCACTTCAACATTCATACACGCACTCACTTCAGCATTCATACACGCATTCACTCCAACATTCATACATTCACTCACTTCAACATTCATACACGCATTTACTTCAACATTCATACCGCACTCACTTCAACATTCATACACGCATTCAACCACACACACACACATACATTCACACACGCAGACAACAACCACTCACACACACAACACCTCCCACCCTCTCACTTCCCTCCCCTGTCGGACACCCGACTTACATTGTCCGCCGAGGAGGTCGTCCGGCAGGAAACAGGCACTTCCACCGCAGCAGCGCCTCACCATCAGGACACTGCCAGGCCGTAATACGGCTGTTGGAGTCCTTTTGGTGGGGCGGGGCGGTGGTGGAACCGCCCATGCACCTACGACCACCAGCACGACTACTGGAGGATTTCCGCCCAAAATGTGGTGGGAACCCTGCAGTACTTGTAATATTGTTGGTCGAAAGACCGCCACCACTGCTGGTCTTCTGGTGCACGCGGCTTTGACGGTCTCGTAAAAAGACCGCCAAAGTCGTAATGAGGGCCGCAGTCTGTATTAATTTCTCTGTATATTGACAGTGACATTAAAGTGATGGAGATATTCTATGGTTTCCCACATTTAGTGTAGAAACCATTGCTATTGCTATTCTGGTGTACCTCGGCGTCTGGAAAGATGGACACATTTTAACTCAGCTCCACCGCCGTACTTGTAATCATCCCTCATTATATCAAATGTTCACCGATGGCAGTCGCTGCCCCTGAGCAGAAGGAGAGGTACTGGAAGTCAGGGGCCAGACAGATGTGGCCTGACATGGTGCGGTGGTGCTCTTCTTTGCTGCTGAGGACCAAATGCTTGGCCTGAAGCCTGGCGGTGGGAGGGGCTGTGAAGCTGTTGTTGTGCCTGAGAGGCCCTGGAGTGAGCGCCAGCGACGTGAGAGTGCTACCAAGAGACGAGTGAGGTGGAGAGGAAGGGTGGCTTTTGTGGAAGAATCAGCTGTAGCAGTGCTGTAAAGGGCCCGGCCACATAGCCAGAGGACAAGGGGGCTCTACCCAGACAACACTTAGGAGGCAGAAGAGAGCATTGAGGGATGCCCTAGGCTAGAAGCACTTGGGGCCATGAGTGGAGCTCCAGCAGTGCAAGCACTCTAGTGTGGCCTCAATGCAGGAAATGGACAGGTAGGCCTTGCTGTATAGTGGCTGTCCTGTCCTGGCATTCTTCCAGCCTACTTGCCATGCCGCAGGGAGGGTGTTGAGGTTCCAGGATTTAATAAGCCCCACGATCCCACAGTCAAATATTTAAATGCCCAGGTGCCAGGCTGATGTAGCATTGGGGTCAGCCTACCCGAGGACAAACGTCAGAGGAAAAGAGGGCCCACAGCAGTGCAGAAGCTGGAACTAAACATGTTCATAACGTGTGACTCATTTCTGAGAGGGCCAGGAAATTTTGCTTCACGCCCAGTGGGTTCTATGCCCCTCACATTGGGACCTTGGCCTTATGAACAGAGTGGCTGCAATGGCACATTGTTAGGCCTTTGAGGAGCTGTAAACTTCCTCATTGCCATTATCACACACTGCCTGTCTGGGTGAGGAAGAGAGGATTGACACATACGACTATAGTGCACCTGTGGCTGGTGAAAACTTGAGAGTGAAATATATATGATACTGTTTCCACATAACCTCCAAGTTATTGCTGAGGGGAAGGCCTAGTACTTTGCTATGCCAGAGGAAGTGTGGGACTGGCTGGAAGGTTGGCGTATCCCTGAAGGGCAGCAGCAAAGAGATGTGGGAGACGGACGCCGGTGGAGCGAGTTGAGCGCCCCGCAGCGGAGCATCGAGATGATCAGCCAGACCAAGAAGTAAATGCAAGTTAGAGGGAGAACCTATGGAATGGACAACGCACTCCCAGGCAGAGAGAATTCTGGGCTTGCTGGGCATTGCTGGATGCAGGACTGATTGTAAGTGCACCCGGGGTGAGGAGATTGCTTAACTATTGTAATCGTACAAAAAGGCCCAGCCCAAAAGAACTTCCACAGGGAGACAAAAAGGTTTTTTTGTATGAAATCCACCAGGGTTACCCCTTCTTGGCATGCTTCATCATTGGGTTTCCTCCCGTTCTGATACATAATGAGGTGTGCTGTGACTGACGGAATATGTGGGAGCACTGTTGGTTTCAACAATGTGAATGCTAAAAGGGATATGAGTGGTGGGATCTTGGTGAGTTAAAAATACCGCCCTCTGGATGGTAATACTAATTTTAGTACGTCTCACAATGGTGGTATGATTAAAAAGGGATGTTGGGAGGGTGGGTATATTATGTACCTTACCTCCTAAATGGTCTACATGTTTCGGAGTCTACCCTTAGACTCCTCATCAGGAACAGGGTGAACTCCCTAGTGTCACTCCTTGTACGCCTACCACTACTAAAAGCACTATTACTACATGCTCTGTGGTATGGTTTGAGGCATCTGTATGGTGTGCTTCATATGACAAAAGACGCTGACACTGACCCAGAGCTGGTGCTATCCTTAGATACGAGAATGGCATTTGATAGCATAGAATGGAACCACCTATTTGCAGTCCTTGCCCATCTCAGGTTTCGCCCAAAATACTTGTGGCTGGGCCAGGCTTCTGTACACTAGACCATGGCGAGAGTGAGGGTCAACAGTACACTGTCTCAGTCTTTTGAACTGCGGAAGGGAATCCGACAAGGTTGTCCACTATTACAAGTGATCTTTGCATTGACCTTTGGCTACCTTGGTGAGTCAATACCACTTAATACAAGGTGTCTATGGCTGGGGAGGCTGGGAGGAACGCATATCATTATATGTAGATAATGTTCTACTGTATCTCTCAAAACCCACCTTGTCAATTGACAGAGTGTTACAGATATTTCGGTTTTTTTTGTGGACTATGCTAGCTGACACTTTCCGCTAGGGGGAAAATGCCAGTCTTCCCCGAGGAATAGCATCCCCTTCACATTGGAGGGCTTAATCTATCTATCTATCGTTACTCGAGAGATCACTGATTTTTTGCAAATTAATCTGAATGAACTCTTTGCCCAATTTTGGTGTTGTGTCAGTCACTGGAGGTCCCTGTCACTGCCTTTAATGGTCAAGGCTGTACTGTACAAGATGATGAGAATGCCTTGATTCCTATATGTCCTTCAAAACACACCATTCCCAATACTCCAAGCCTTTTTCTGTAAAATAGACCACAAGATCTGTCCGTTCCTTTGGGACGGTGGTAGGTCCCTGACTGCTCTCTATAAGCTCCAAAAGGGGGTGTATGACAGTGGTCTTGCTGTCCTAGTTCTCCTTCAATACTACTGGGCGACCCAATTAATAGTGATAAATGACTGGGTCTTTGCGCACCAACAGGAACAAGTGATATATATTGATAGGTAATCAATGGAACCAAGGAGCTATCTTGCACTACTGTAAAGGCGAGGGCAGAGAGATGAACCTCCCAACCCACACACGAACGGTAGGTAACATATGGACTGAAGCAACAAACTTCTAGGATGGGTTAGGAAACTGATGCACAGACCCCCTTGTGGAACAGCAACTTACTTGGGGAAGTGGAGACGGAGCGTTGCAGGGATTCTCCAGGTGGAGGCTCTTGGGCATAGATTATCTTTGACACTTGATGAGAGAATCTTCTCTCTGGTCATTTTAGGTACTACAAAGTGAGAATAGCATGGCTGATATGGATCGTTAGCTCTACCTGCAAGTGGTACATGTCCTTAGGGTAAATGCATCAGGGAAGGAGGAAGTATCAAATTCAGCACCATTGGAGGATAGAATTCTTCTAGACCTGATGCAGGATAACTCCCTCTCCCTTACCTAGAAAAAGATCATAAACAATACTCCTGGTACCCTCGGTGGGTTGTGAGATAAGTGGAGTACTCACTTGGGCGTACTAGACTACGAGTGGATAGACGCTTTGCAGGGACCTCAGGTCACTGCCATACAAACAAGGTTTTGTTTGGTACAGCTCCGTATATTACATAGATCCTATTACTTTAGAACCTTGCTTCACAGGATTAGGAAAGGAAGCTCTACCCTTTGCTTGAGAGGCTGTGGGCAGGAGGGAACATTTATTTATACCCTATGAACCTTCCCTGTTATAAAGACATACTGGGAAGGGGTAATGCGGGTAATGTCCAGGGTCCAAAACCTGGAGGTTCTGACAGATGCCAAATGGCTCCTTCTTAATATAATTGGAGAACTTGGCTGGCACAAATACCCTAGGCTGTGGTTGGTGGTGGGCGGTAGCGTGACAAAATAAAATGTGCCACGAGCATGGAGATCCCCTATACCTTCAGCAGCTGCTGACTTGGGGAAAGACATGAACTGATGTCAGCAGGGGGATAGAGTGGTTTACCAAAGCAGGGGGTGTCCCAAAAAATGGGAAATGGTTTGGGGGAGCTGGAATGACTATCGTAGACACAGGGTCTCTAGATACAGATTACACGAGGAGCACATGTTGACTGCCCTTGGTGGATGGGGTTTTGCATGTTGGACTCTATGGCTTCAGTTTCCCAAAAATAGTCAAACTAAACAAATGTATGTATTAAGTACTGTGCCTCCCTTTTGTAAAGGACAGCTGTACTGTGGTTTTCTGCCATGTTCTGAACATTAAATAAAACATTTTTTCTGCAAACAAACCTCTTCAAGCCACGTTGTTAAGTTTGGCTCTATCTCACACTTTAAGTTCATTCAGCCAGTCAGCAACCCAACCCGCTTTTTCTTACAATCGACCTGTGTTCACTTGTTTCTACCCAAACTGCATTATGTATAATTTTACTCTGTGGTCTTGAAGTTTTTGTATATGCAGCGTTTCTATTTTGTATATGCTTGCCCATGTTAGGACTGTGTCCCCTTTTGGGGTTTTGCTGTGACAGCACTTTCAAGCATGTATAACTGCCTGACTTAAATGTCTCAGGGCAGAAGATACTTGCTTGTGAGACGTTACACTGGGATGTGTGTCTGCCTTCTGCCTTGGCCTGACAATAAACCTTGGTACCTCAACAAACATTTCATCTGTTCCGGAGCCTTGCCTGGTGTTTGTGTTTTCTTTGGGTCACTCTGAGGAGGGTTGGAAAAGTCATTTCCCTAAAACTGGTGACTTTCAATTCACAACTCAAAATGAGGCCTATGGCTTTGCTAGATCACTAAAATATAGAGAGTTCCAGTTCCTTCTGCTTTTGTTTCATGAAACAATGTCTCATGTTAATATGTTATACAACTTGCTATAAAAATGAGAAATAGACACTATCTTTGTACAAAGAGCTAAAATACAGCTTGTCACTAACATTAACAAAGCTGGAGAAGGAGTTTGCAATTTAAACAGCAGACTGCCAAAAGATTATAATTTTTCAGACTGTAGAAAACCATTGCTGTTTCCAATGGCACCATTCCATGTCTGCCTCAAAGTGTAAATTACTCGAAATTGTGTTACCTTTGTAAATCACATATACTGGAGTAGCATTGGAGGAGGTACTAATGGATAGGATGATGTTGCTCCAGATCCTGGATGCATAAATGGCAAAAACGTGTAGCCTTGTTTTTTTTCTTTTGTACCCATCTTAGCCTCCAGTCTGATAGTGGCATGGCTGTGAATATGCCGACAACTATGAGAGATATTGAGCTTGCCCACAAAATAAGAGGTGTGCTAGTCATGATGGCTTTGTACATGATGCAACTGGTGTTGTGTAGTGGGCTAGCAAAGGGAGCTGATGGGGTTCCATCAGGATAAGGGTGATTTGATCGTATTTCTTCAGGCCCTGGATAAGACATGCTGCAGATTATAAAATGACATTTGTAGTGGCCAGTGTGAAGCCTGGGAGGCAGTGGAGCAGGGTATTACCTCTATGCAGATGAAAGAGTAGAACGGCTTTAACAGCATTTCTGAAGTCCCTTTCTGAAAAAACGTTTATCTTTTATTAGAAGAGAGAGCTAGTAGAGGTCAGTGTTTGTGTTTTCGCAATATTTTTCTTGATGGTGAGGTTGGTGTCCAAAGTGAAACCAAGTGACTTCTGTGAAAGGTGGGCTTCAAAGTTTTCAAGGTTAATATCATTGAGCCAGTGTAATGCCAGTTTTAGTGTGTTTTATTGGCAATTAGCAGGAATTATATTTTAGCTGGGTTTAGCTTCAGATTGACGTTGGACATCCAGGTCTGGATGAGGTGCAGGCAGTGTCAGAGGTGCTGAATTTAATTTATAGGTAAATATTTTGAAAAAACAGAGATGCAATGAAGATGCAAGAAAGCCTAAAGGGGCCGACATGAAAATGCCCATACGTATTACTTTCGGTGAATCTACAAAATCTATACACATGCTTTACACCACACTGGTTTTCACTTGAAAATGTTACAGACAGAGGAATATACAGAAATCAAAAGGCAAAACGGTAAATGCATTTCAAATTCAATAGATTTTAACAATCTGCAGATCTGCATGAAGGTGCAAGTCATAGTCTGTTTCATGTGCATTCATATTAAAATGTGCTTTCAATAACAAAACCCACAATGTGGATAACATTAAGGCCCGTATTTATACTTTTTGACGCTAAACTGCGCTAACGCCGTATTTATTGAATGGCGTTAGCCGGCGCAAGCAGACCGGCGCTGCCTGGTGTGCGTGGAAAAAAAACACGTACACCAGGCAGCGCCGGCGTTGGGAAAAATGGCGTTAGGGCGTCTTAAAATGTCGCAAGTCAGGTTGACGCTAAAAAATCGTCTTAACCCGATTTGCGCCATTTTAAACGACGCCCAGACGCCATTTACATGACTCCTGTCTTAGTAAAGACAGGAGTCATGCCCCCTTGCCCAATGGCCATGCCCAGGGGACTTATGTCCCCTGGGCATGGTCATTGGGCATTGTGGCATGTAGGGGGGCACAAATCAGGCCCCCCTATGCCAAAAAAAAAAATAACAAAAAAAAAATGTATACTTACCTGAACTTACCTGAATGGGCCTGGGGTGGGTCCCTCCATCCTTGGGTGTCCTCCTGGGGTGGGCAAGGGTGGCAGGGGGGGTCCCTGGGGGCATGGGAGGGCACCTGTGGGCTCATTTTGAGCCCACAGGCCCCTTAACGCCTACCCTGACCCAGGCGTTAAAAAGTGGCGCAAATGCGGGGTTTTTTGACCCGACCACTCCCGGGACGTGATTTTTGCCCGGGAGTATAAATACGACGCATTTGCGTCGCCGTCATTTTTTTAGACGGGAACGCCTTCCTTGCATCTCATTAACGCAAGGAAGGCGTTCACGCAAAAAAATGACGCTATTTGCCCATACTTTGGCGCTAGACGCGTCTAACGCCAAAGTATAAATATGGCGTTCGTTTTACGCCGAATTTGCGTCGAAAAAAACGACGCACATTCGGCGCAAACGGAGTATAAATATGCCCCTAAGAGTTACCTCTGTGTACAGTGATAAAATATCGTGCATTTGCCCTTTAAGTATTGCCTCAATTGCTTACTTAAGCAAAGTGGTCATTGAGTGAAATCTGAGGCACTGTGTAGTTAGACTGCTCTGTGGTAATGACACTAAATTTAACCTTGATACTGTACTAAAATGTGTGAATCATTTCTGCTTGGTACACTTGTTCAACATTACTTATATTTGGTCACTTATATCTCACTGGTACTCCCTGCATGGTGTATATTATTTACAAATGTGCAGATTGTAATACGCTATTCAATAAATTTGTTGAGTGTGGGAATAGCCTGAAGTAACAGGAGGCAATTCAGGTGACTTAACAAAGATATTTCACCTTTACCAGAACACAAACAATTATAATTGTGCAGAGAAAGAGATACGCTCACAAAGTATCTGTACCTTGCAATTGTGACATTAGTTGTATTCCACTGAAAAAGTATTCTAAATTCAGGAATTAGGCTCTCAAATCGACAAACTATTTATGCTGAAATGTCATAGAAACTTGGGGCCTGATATGATCTAGGCAGCATTGCAGCCAAGACAGCCAATACGTCGTATTATGATTACGAAGCTTCCACCGGTCAGCCCAGTAGGAACAGTGTGGTGGCATTGGCCTCGGCTCCATGAGGGAACTGAGGCCATCGCAAGCACCCTTGGAATGTGCACTGCCTGCAATAGCAGACATTGCACATTTCTAGGGTGCTGGCAGGGGGCCCTGCACTGCGCCCCCTAGCACTTGCTTTCTGCTAGCATTTTTATGGTGGGGACTCCACCATGAAAAAGCTGGCGGAAAGTGAAGTCGTGGTCAGGCGGTGCCGAGTGAAGTGAAGCCACGGCGGTGCCAAGTTCACCACCATGATCCTGGTGGTGGAGGCGGTCTCCTGGTGGTCTGACTGCTAGGATCATAATCTGGTGGTCGGACCACCAGGAGTGCAGCGGTCCAACTGCCACTGCAAGTTTGGCGGTCCATTGACCTCCAAACTCAGAATGAGGCCCTTAAATTTAAGCAAACACTGTAGTATTAAATTTGTCATTCTATGCTTATTGATACATGTTCCAAATACCATGTTAGCCACTTTTATGTTCACTGCAATGTCAAACACAGCATGTCTGTATTATTATTGTTATATAACATATGCACACTGTGATGCGCAAATTATTCTCATTGGTCAGCGGTCACATTTGCTTGTAAGGTTTATGTCTTCCTATCTTTTCAAGTGGGATCATTATAAACAGGCATTTAACCGAAATCAATGAGTCCAGTCAGATAAATCATAATAACTTGACCTTGTAATGCCTTAGTAGATTTCATTTGTAAAGCTATTTAAATAAAAAATCTGTGCAATACTAAGCATTGTAATCTCGAGTGAATTACGATATACTCTGGTTGTAGAATAGTGAAGTTACATCATTTTCTTATTACATGTATTTATTGATGTCACAACAAGACTTTAGGAAGAAATTTAGAGGGAGTTTCTCATGGAGAGAAAGGAGGCTCCCACCACCTAAATGTACTTGCGTATTTTGGCACTACATAAATGTTTTCATTTATGATCAGAACAAAATGTGCTCAACATTGTGATCAGTTGTTGTGTAAAATTTAAATGTCATTTTAATTTTGCAATTACCACACTTGTTATGAGATCATCAATATGGCATGAAGAGGTTTCAGTTGCAGTGCAGAGACAGTTGTGTGTGCAAGTAAGAGGTTTAAAACCTTACTTGTGGTACTGTACAATTTGTACGCCACATGAAATATGAATCATATGTATTGCGATGAGATATGGGGCAGTCTTTAATGTTTTAAAATATTTTGTGAATATACTTTAAACTTTCTTGCTTTCTCACACAATTATTCAAACCTAGCTTACGATGAAGAGTTTCCCTTCTTTTTCCAAAATGTTCTCAGTGGGAGAAAGCCTCGCTCACTATGTAAAACTCATCCCCAACATTTACACCCCACCACTTTGAAATGTCACCAACAGACACCAGTGGAAAGGCCCACCCCCACTTACCTACCTGAATGTAAGAGATGTATGTGAAATAGTGTTTGAAACCTTTAAAGGTGTGGTATCCATATTATGGGCCCCCCCTGTGTATATCTAGCCACACTGTTGTAAGGTGTTTCATAGACTTAGTTACAGTCAGAAGTTGCTTCTGCCCACACACGTTCAAAGGAACCTTTAGGCAACCATGGCCTTTGTCTTGCCCTTTGTCACCCAAAGAAGCACCTTGCAGAGAAACACTGATCACACATTAAAGTGTCTCCTCAAAGCAAAATTAGAGTGGAGAGCTGTATTTGCAGTAACTGCAATATCTTCCCACCTTATGGGTGTAACCACAATTTCTGTGGGAACAACAGAGATTTCAAGAATCAAGATTGAATCTGGTCGGTGGGTGACAAAAATAATACTGCATGTAACTTCAGAGACAGACTGTGGCTGCGATGGAGTCTGCCCAAAGGGCTCGTTCTTCCCAAAAGCCAGGCTCTTCTCCCCTTCTGTGTAGCAGTACGAAAACTTTCACTAGGTTCTTATGTGGGCCTGAGAACTTCACCCTTGATCATGTTAACACTATCTCCTGTGCACCAGAACCATGTACCTGTGTGGTGGCAAAGGTTGTTACTTCAATTGCACCACTCAAGGTCAGCCTCAATGCCAGCACACTACCTTGTGCAGTGCAGAACTGCCTATGTCCCTGTAAATGCCAACTGCAACCACTGGCTGGGATCACTGGAACACTTTGCTGTAGTTGCAGCCACTTCATGCTGTACGTTGCACTAAGGTCCCCAACTATGGTCTTGCCAAAAGGCCACACCTACAAGTGTGATGTACTGGGTACACTGTGATGATAGTGCACCACACATTCTGTGTTGCTCATGAAGACCATACCTGCATTTAAGCAGGTTCCACATGCTAATACTGTAGCTGCTGGATATGTCTTATTTGAGTGGCTCATTTATTGTATCTTGGGATTATGTACATCAGACATTTTATCTTCGTTGCTCCCACTCTACAAGAGAAAGTTTAATTGTTTAATCTCACTACTCCAGAAAGTCAAACCATTAAAAAAAAGCACTTGCCAAAGCAGTAGGTTTGCAGTAGTACATTACTCCTGTGGTTTCAGAAACAGATACAATTCTACAAGGGCTGCCTATTTGGCCTTCAGTCCCACAGACTCCAAAGAACTGACTTGACAGTCCAGACGTGAGTTGTTAGCTTTGAGAATGGACAATAGAAAATGCAGATAGTGAAATGGGGATCAAGGGATGCCCTCACTTCCAGTGGCAATAGAGACCTCTTTAAAAAATGTGGATGATGTGCAGCCAGTCCTGAATGAACTCCTCTGACTGCCCATGGCTCATTGAGGGTGGGACCCCAAAGTCTGAGATTGGTCAAAACCCTGAGAGGAACAAAGTTTTACTTTGTCAATAAGGTACTTCATGGACTGCATTCATTTCTAAAAGCATCATACTTGGCAACAAGATCTTAAGACCAACTAAAATGTAGCACGTGTTTCCCTTGTGGGCCCCTTGAAATGTCACTTTCGCCAGGCCTGGGAAATGTAGGACTTAGCTTCAATAGGAGTGATGTTAAGTACTGGAGAGGTGTATGGGGGCATTTCCTTGTATCCCACCAACACAATCTTAAGATTTATAATAAGGTTACATTATTGCTCCCAACTTGAGCCCTCATTTGCCTTTTCTCTGGGTAGTGGTAACAGACCAAAATACCTAATGTTCCCCTGGCCCTTCTTTGTGGAAAAAAACAGTTGGTAAAGTGTTTTTTTTCACTTGAATTTAATGTTCACCTTTTCATCAGAAATCAGTCAAATCTCTACATTTTCCACCCAATTTGGTGGGTGCTAAAAAGCTTTTTAATATTAATAATAAATAATATTTCTCATTGTAGTCTCTAAACAACAGTTCTGTTGCAGACACAGTCACAAAATTATAAAATAAAATTAAAAGGAGTCTGCAAGGAAAATACATCATCTAAGAATAAAAGTATAATTGTGTGGATCACAAAAGCTGCATTTAATCCCCATTGCTCCTCTGTTCTAGCAGTCACATGACTAATGGGCTGGAAGAAAATCATAGCTCTCTGTTCCAGGGCGAGAGAAACACTTAGCTTTGAATGGTTATTTTTATTTAATTTAATGAACACAATATAAATGTATGTGTGATGTTTTATTTCCGAAAATAAGACTGCTTTTAATTTCCAATAGTTATATATCTGAGCATATCTAATACAAAAATAGTGAGGTCATCATGACTTTCAATCTTGAAGGCCGAAGAGATCTTCCAATAGGGGCATGTAAGAGATGCATTTCACAGCATGGGAAGTATGCTGACCACAGTAGTCCGCTTCAGGCTGCAAATAAAAAATAAGATAAACTCAAAACCACATTTTGGAAAGAAGATGAGTTAAATTTTTCAAATGTGTTGGCCGTGTTTGTCCATCTCATTTACAAGCATGTCACTGGATTGCAATTGATAATTACTCAATTGTTCTGATGAATTTGGTCTGTGGAATGAGCAGCTCCACATTCTATAGAAAATATATGTGCATTTGTATTACTTGCACCAAGGTTGCTTTTCTTCCCAACAATTCTGTCCTTATCCTGCAGCTTTCGACCCAATTTAAAAACCTGTTTTCTGTCAGTAGTAGTGTTTCACTCCTGATTTATGTGTTACTTACACCTGAATTTCTGGGAGTGATTCACAAAGCACTTTTTGTCAGTAATTGTATACTACTCCAGGCTTGAGTGGAACTTCCTCCTGACCTACCATGAGGAAGGCATGCCTACTCGCCCACGTGTTTACAAAGATCTTTCTCGACAGATGAGTATGTCTTACATCTGGGAATTTAAGAGCATGCCACACCTGGGTCTGAAAGGTAGACATCAGACGAAGGTGCAACCTCGGGTTGATGGAGAATGATTATCTTTAGATGCTGGGTATTAGTGACCACCTCCAGCTACTAAATGCAGACAGGCACAAGGTAGAATCAGGGGTTGGTAAGACTATTGTTTGCCATGCTAAAGAAGGACTGTTGTTTGCCCTGCTGGAGTAAGAGCATGATAACAGAACTACAGTGCATGCAATGATAGAGGTTTACAGTGTAAGACATGTAGAATGTTTAGTAGAATGAAAAAGGATAGTTTTAAGATAACCATAGATATTGTGTCGGTGGTTGCATGAAATTGGGCAGCTTTGATGTTGAGTGAAATTATTACAAATCTGACAGCCCTCAAATTTAAGACTGGTTTCAGAAGGAATTAAGTGATATTCATTTTTAACTCATCTATGCTGCTGCTTTCACACTGAGCACTGACAGTGTAAAGCATGTGTTCCTGGGACTTTTCACAGTGCTTCTTCACTTATATAGCTGAGGGCTAAGGAGTCTGCAGTTGCTCAACTGTTTTAACATTTTAGCCTACCATCTATTGCGTGTTAGATGTTTGTGAACTGCACCCCGCTTTGGATTCAGACCACACAGGACTCTACATCTGTGCTGGTACCGTTAGTAAATGTGCCTGGCTGGAGCAAACACTCATACAAACCTACAAGTGATCTGGACACTTCTGTGTGATCCTGAGAAACAATTGTATTTTCCTTACCCGCTGTAGGTGCCTCAAATCAGAAATGGACCACAGCACACTCTTTTCCTTCAGGATCAGAAAAAGCTTGCATTGAAAACCAGTTCCATCCTGCCCTAGTAGTGCTTGCCTACGTTTGTATCTTCCATTGTGTGTGCCATGCCATGGTTTGTAGATTTAATTGGCAGAACTGGATTTTCTCTGCATGATAATTTTTCCGGAGTAAGACTGCTTAGGGGTGGTAGATAGATGTCTGGCAGAACGTTGCATGGTTGGTTTGTAACTTTAGTGAACTAAACTATTTAAATGTTCCCAGTGCTTAATTTGTAAATAAAAACATACCGGTGCTCCTCCTCTTAAACACGCGGCTGCTGCAATTAAATGTGGGAACACTGAATACTGAGGCAGCGTAATCCTGATGCAAGCTCGGGCCTCTTTCACCTGTTTAAAGCCACTCCCTGCCCCTTCAACTCACTCGTGCAGCTTCCTGCTTTCTCCCATTGGGACGCTTTATTGTTTATCTATTCCTCAAGCTTTCCCGTATGTGTCTTTCGCTTGCAGCAATTGCTTGAGGCAGAAGAATAAGTGCCGGCCCTCAAAAAGAAGTGCCAGTGCTCCACACCGGAAACAACCAGCACAAATTAAGCACTGAATCTTCCAGTAGGAGAGTGTTCCCCTGTGTGGTGGTGTGCTAAGGACACACAAGACACCTAGTCATAAAGCTATCTGTTCGTGTAAATTAAGCCAGCATGCACAAATAGCCTTTTTACAACTATAAAATCACTCTGCAATTCACAAAATGTGTTTTAAACCTGAGACTTCCAGAATCACTCAGCATCTGCAATATCGACAAGACCGAAGCAAAGGCTCATATTTTCTTGCTTGATGTTTAAGGGCAAAAAGTTAAATAAATATACTTGGTAAGAAAAAGAATATATAACTGTGAAGCTAATTGTTTACAGTTTATATTATCACAGTTCAAATGACATGTTTCCAATCTTTTTTTTTTCTTCTGTAAACGCTCTTTTCGCGCATTTTTTATAAATTACTTTGGATGCGTTTCGTTTCAGGGCTCTCAAGCACTGTATTAATGTATAAACCATTTAGTTATGATCACGTTTTGTAGTTCCTGTCCTAGGACTCTCTTCACGTGGCCTCAAATTAGAGCTCACGCATCTTGAGCTAACAATTGCTTTTTTAAACAGATTTTCATGCGAATTTAAGCCTTGGCTGTCGAGTTTGGTAGCTGGAATAGAGTCCAAAACATGTTGCTCGGTTTAAAAAGACTTAAAGATTTCTATGAACTCACCTGTAAAGTTTTAAAGTTTTTATGCGTTTATTTGGATCACAACCATGTATTATAAATGTATATACCTGTTTTTATACTTAATTCAATAATGATATGCCTTTTAGATTAAACAATAAACTTGATTTGGGCTATTTAGTATCTCATATCATCGGCATATTGAAAGGGGGACACATTTTGGCATCTTGCTTTTGGAGGGCAGATTCCGCTGTTTGCCAATATCTGCTACATAAAAATGAAAGATTGAGAGAGCCAACACGCATCCTTCTGTTTGTTAAGTTTGTTAAAAAGAGAGGTATTGCAAGGAAAAATAACTTACAGAGATATGTCACCATATAGGGGCATATTTATACTCTGTTTGCGCCGGAATTGCGTTGTTTTTTTTGACGCAATTCCGATGCAAAACTAACTCCATATTTATACTTTGCCGTTAGACGCGTCTAGCGCCAAAGTCAATGGAGTTTGCGTCATTTTTTAGCGTGGACACCTACTTTGCGTTAATGATATGCAAGGTAGGCGTTCCCGTCTAAAAAAAATGACTCCGAGGCATGTGCGCCGTATTTACACTCCCGGGCAAAAATCACGCCCGGGAGTGGGCGGGTCAAAAAAAATGACGTCCAGCCGCTTTTGCGTCGGTTTTTAGCGCCTGGTCAGGGCAGGCGTTAAGGGACCTGTGGGCTCGGAAGAAGCCCAGAGGTGCCCTCCCATGCCCCCAGGGACCCCCCCTGTCACCCTTGCCCACCCCAGGAGGACGCCTAAGGATGGAGGGACCCATCCCAGGGAACATAAGGTAAGTTCAGGTAAGTATTAATTTTTTTTTTTTTGTGGCATAGGGGGGCCTGATTTGTGCCCCCCTACATGCCACTATGCCCAATGACCATGCCCAGGGGACAGAAGTCCCCTGGGCATGGCCATTGGGCAAGGGGGCATGACTCCTGTCTTTGCTAAGACAGGAATCATTTCAATGGGGGTTGGGAGTCGAAAAAAATGGCGCAAATCGGATTGAGGCGATATTTTTGCCTCAGCCTGACTTGCCCCATTTTTTGGCGCCCAAGCTCCATATTCCCCTACGCCGGCGCTGCCTGGTGTACGTCATTTTTTTTTATGCACACCAGGCAGCGCTGCCGGCTAACGCCGGCTAACGTCATTGAATAAATACGGCGCCCGCATGGCGCTTCAGAATGGCGTTAGAGGGTGTTAGATTTTGTGACGCACAACTGCGTTGGCGCAGTTGTGCGTCGAAAAGTATAAATATGGCCCATAGTGCCTGGTAAGATTCCCCAGGTACTTAAGGCCCGTATTTATACTTTTTTTAGTGCTGCATGTGCGTAATTTTTTGACGCAAAAGCGGCGCAAACTTACAAAATACAATTGTATTTTGTAAGTTTGTGCCGCAAATGCGCCGCTAAAAAGGGATAAATACGGCCCTTAGACTGCTCTAAAGCTTATTGTGATCAATGCCTTAGAAGCCAATTTTAAAATCCATGAAACACATATACATTGACTCCCCGCAGGGTAGTTTATTAGAATTCACTCAAGTTGTCCAGGAGTGGCCCTGTTTCCTCGCAAACGCTTGGAATCCTTTGTGAATTACAAAGAAATGGAAATCTCCACCCACACGTGGTCATACACCTGCGGGTGCAAATGTTCGATTTTTTTTGGCCCATCGGTCACAAGATGTCCAATGCCAAGACAAAGTGGCCTCTTTTGGAACCCTGCCCTTTGAAACGGGTTTTTGTAAAACTATTGGAGAAGAAACACTTGGCTTGAAAAACAAAGGAGCATGCACCTGCATTTAGGATCAATGTAAATGTATTCAAATGATGGCAGCTTAATCATATTAATGGTAAAATATCTTTCTGCTCTGAATGAGACAACGTACCTGTACGGGAGGCTCCCGAATCTGACAGACGTCAGCTGACTTTTCTCTCCAGTTCAGGCCCTTCGACAGTTTTTGGTAACATATCTTTCCGAGTTCGTCTTCATATCTACAAAGCAGAAGTCGGAGACTTGGCATGTCATTTTAAACTCCAATTGCTATGATAAATCACAAATTATGCACTGTTTCTGTATGTATCTATTCTCAGAGTATGTACTCTAGAGCCCTCGGTAATATTCCAGTTACAGAGATACAGGCTTTTCGCTGTTTTCTATGGCTTTAAATGTTGCAAACATAGAGCCAACAGTCAAACCATTGCAAAGCTTTTCCCACCCTAAATCCACTTCTAAATTTACACCTCAAAAAGTATGCGTAAGTGTCACAGATGCCATCCGAATGTAAAAAGAGGTAAAGAAATAAAGGCTTTCTGAGCTCCGAAAGAACCAGATATGCAACTTCTGGAAGAACCAGTCTGTGCCGTATCTTAAATGGAGTTGTCTGCTCGATCAGTTTGACACAGGCCTCCAAGACAAGCCGCAGCACTCAGGCCTCCAATCAATATGCAATCCCAAAAAAATGTTTTATTCAAGAGAAACTAGCCAGCGTCCCAGATTATTATATGAGAAAGCACTCTGCTAGAAATGTATTCAAATGCATAAATGACTTTCATTCAAAGAATTTAGCACTAGCAAAGACCTAAAGTGCACAAAATGTAGATTTTCAACAGCACTGGTGATCAGAAAATCTGGATTTTATTAAACACACAGATGCTAATATTATGCAGTAAATCGTTTATTGCCACCACTGAGCAGCCATTATGAAGCCAAAGAACTTAGAACTTTAAAAGATTCCAAAACTTATAAACATCCCCCAGCAATCAGTTCCCTTACTTCTTTTATTGTAATTGCGAAATAGTGCTGCAAAAGACCAATCCTTAAACACAGCCCTCCAAAACTTTAAAACTTGTTTCAAACAGAGATTTCCCAATCTTTCGTCACTATCCAATGAATCTCATCACCATACTAAACTTGACCTGAAAAAACCCCCAAACATTTAGGGGCAGGTTTAAGAGCCCCTAGTGCCTCCTTGCGCCACATTAGCGTCATTTTTTTTTTTACGCTAATGTGACCAAACAAGACCAAAATCGCTGCACCACATTTACAAAGTGTCGCAGTGCATGCATTGCGCCACTTTGTAACCCTTTGCTCTACATTATGACTGTGGCAGGCATAATGTATGCAAAGGGGGCATTCCCCTGTTAGCGAGGCTGAAAAAATGGCGCAAATAAATCTAAGTGTTTTACTTGCATCATTTTGTTGCCACTTTTAATACCTGCTCAAAGCAGGCATTAAAAGGAGGCACACCCTTGTTTACAATGGGCCTCAATGAGCTCTGCAGGATTAGAGTAAAAATGTTTTATGCTAATCCTGCAAAACTCGGAACTAGCATAAAAAATGTTGACACTAGTTCCCTAACTACTGCCATGGTGCACCATATCTTAGATATGGTGCACACATGGGGCATAGGGGGGGTTGCTAAGGGGAACAAGAAAAGTGACGCTGCACTGGGTGCAGTGCCACTTATGTTAAATCTGCCCCTTAACATATTAAGGAAGAATAAATACTGGGAGGAATAATATAAGCATGAGTGTCTTTAATAAAATCCAGATTTTATGACCACCAGGGCTGTTGAAAATTTCCATTTTATGTCAAGACCCAAGGCCTACATTATGCATGTTCAGAGCTTTGCAATCAAACAGTTTGCAGCACCTTCTGCAGGTTTGAAATAAAAATGCCAAAACACCGAATCAGACAACCAATTAGCACACTGCAAAATATTTTTCACCCATCAAGCAAGCTTTAGAAGCAACAGCTCCCCTAAACACATTCACATCCACATCAGACCTACATGTTAGCTTTTTCACCCATCTAGCTAGAGTAGGAGAGGAAACTCCTTACAAGGTTGCTTAAACAGAAATAAGAAGCTGAGTCTCTCCAGACGGTCTTAAAAACGTTGTTCTACTCTCATACTCTTTCACGCATTCAACCACACACCATTTCTTTCTCTCTTCAAAATAAGGGCAGAATATTGAAGTTGAATACGTCTTTATTCTTTGTCTTAAACACAAATCTCTCAAACTTAGTTTGTCATTTCAATACCAACTCTCAATAAATCTCAGTACTTTCTCAACATCCCAAATGGAATTATACTATCACCCTGGAGGTTTATTAGTCCTGATAATCTTTCAGCGTCTTTTCACTAAAATATCCTGACCAACTGATAAACCATTTACCATAATATGTCCAGCTGTAATTCCCGACCTATACATGTCCTCTGTTCTGTAAACTAATCCTTCAGCATATAACTCAGACCAATTGATTATCTGAACTACATCAACTGAAACGGGACCAAGATGCCACTCCATACATCAGCAAACTGATTTATTCCATGCCAATCATTACGCCTTCCTAGTTCCTGATGTCCAAGACTCTTCAACAAATCTTGAAGCTTCTGATGAAAGCCCTGGCTTTCTCCAAACTCTCCTGAAAGAGTCCAGGACACCAACGTTAGCTGATCTGACTCTACCAGATTGTGAATCTCTCCCTGAGGACCTCATAAGATTTCTGGAAACCTCAGAAGCATCAGAGTAAAGTCTACACTCATTTCCAACATAATTGGATACCATGCCTGAGACCTTCACAAAGGAGTGACCACCACTACTCCCAACTTCCATCTGTGTATCATACCTATTTATCTGTTACCTTGCCTATCATTGCAAACTGTAAAAAAGAGTGTGGAAGAAGATTCTTCTAATTCTGAAGGAAAGCATCAACTCCCCCCGCCTCTGACCTCCAACTGAAGAGCCTCTTCAACTGGGCATTCAGTGTTTTTAATAAAAGATCCACTTGAAATGGACCTTTTAGTTTCTCTATTTCCATGAAAACACTCTGATCTAGCATCCAATTGCTTGCATCAAGGAAAGTCCTTGATGACCAATCTGACACTGAATTCCTCAAACCTGGAATGTGTTCTACCTGAAGCCTCAGACCTCTCTGAAGACGACACTCCCAAAATATGTTTGCAAAATCCACTAAAGTCTTCGAGCGTGCACCTCCTGGCCTGTTGACATATCTCACTGCTGAAACACTGTCCATCCTGAGCATCTGACAGTTTTGTCTGCAAAACGTTTTACAGCAAAAGATCCTGCTAATGACTTTAAACAATTTATATGCAAATGTTTTTCCTGATCTGTCCAACGACCACCAATTCTTTCTGATCCACATCCTGCACCCCGTCCTTCCAAGCTCGCATCCGATTTCACAGTCAAATCCGTATTCTCTCCAAAAATTACACGCTCATTCCAGGCTTCGATGTTCCTTAACCACCAAGTCAGTTCCTCGTTTGCTTCCAAATTTAGACAAACAGTTTGTGAGTAGCACAACCCACTACTTAAGTGTTTCGCTTTCAACTTCTGTAATGTCCAATAGTGCAAAGGGCCTGGAAAAATAGCATGGACTGTAGAACACAAAAAGCCCACAACTCGAGCTAATATCCTCAGTGAAACCATAGTTATCTTCAGAGTATTTCTTATCTCTTTCCTTATCCTCTTCAATTTCTCCTTCAGTAACCCTAACAAACATTCCACCGTATTTACAAAAAACCTAGAAATTGAGTTTGTTGCTTCAGAACCGATTTCTTTCTGTTTACCACAAAACCCAAACCTTCCAACATATCTACACCCCACTCTGTATGTGTTTTCAAAAGTTCTCTGTCTCGATCCAAGATTAAAATATCATACAAATAAATAGTCAAAATAATTCCCTCTCTCTCAGATATGCTGCCAAAGGACAAAGAACTTTCCTAAAGCAACATATTGCTGAGGATAGGCCGAACGGAAGCACACAAACTTACAAATCTGCCCCTTCCAAACAAATCTCAAAACCCTCTGATGTTCCTCCCAAAATGGAACCATAAGATATGCATCCTTCAGATCCAATTGAGTCATCCAATCTCCCTTCTGTAAAATATCCTTCAAAAAATGGATACCCTCCAATTTGAAAGGAAGATAGACCACCTAATCGTTTCATTCCATTACAATTATAACAGGCCTCAGTCCCTTCTCTTCCAACACCACTGCACCTTTTGAAATCAATTCCTGTATTTCTATATCTACTGACCTCATCTGACCTGAAGTGAAAATTATACCCCTTGGTAACCTTGTCTGAACCAGTTCCTCCACAAACTCTATTCACAACTCTCGTACTGTTTCCAAAACCCAAGGATCCTTTGTTATTTGAACCCATCTGTGATCAAACTGGGCAACTCTGCCACCCAATTTAAGGGGATAACAGAAGGGTCAACACTTACCTGAAGATCCTCGGATCTTTCTCTCCCCATGAGCATCTCTTCCACGTGCTCTTTGCCTCTCGGGGTAGAAACTCCCAGACTGGTAGGAGCCTTGAGTTTGGAAGCTTCGAAAGCTTCTTGCAAAGGAGCCTCTAGTAATCCATTGACTCCGGCCGGGAAACCAATCCCGCATTCTCCCGGCCATTCCAAAAACATGTTCTTGGGACACTTTTTTAATGTCACTCTGTGACTTCTGCAGGGAGCAAAAAGCCCCCACAAACCTTGAAAGATCCTTAATAAAAGCATCTCCAAATAATAAACCATTTGCAGAAGGACCTTCTTCCTTATTAGCTAACTCCACAAGTTTTGGCTCAATCTTAAACAGGAGACCTATCCTCCTTTCAATAGAAGGAGCTGTACTTGCCGTGCCTAAAAGGTACATCACTCTTTAAACCCATTGACACAATTGGTCCACATCAATTCATATATTATTAAAATAAGCCTCTTTTTTCATATCAAAAATTTCAGTTAAAGAACCCACTGCATCAAGAAGCCTGTCCTGACAGGATCTTAAACCTCTGTCAAACTCTTTCTCAGGATTCTGACACCTTTTACCTGGAAAGAAAATACTTTTAGGATCCAACTCTGGAGTAACTAAGACTCTATCTGCTGAGACCTCAACCTGACATGCACTTCTTTTGGGATTTCCCAACTAATCGAAAATATATATTGGCCCAATGGGTCTGTTAACGCTTCATCATCCTTCACATTCGAGTGACAATCACCTTTCCGCTTTGAATGGCCCCCAGTAACCTTCAAGTTAAAGGTTTCCTGTTCCAAATCCTCAGAATCAAAGTCTGAAGGACAACTAATTTCAACATCCCCACTTACTCAGGATTCCTCACATGACACAATTCTATGTTTTTGACCATTGGACTTTCTTTCCTTTATTTTTCCTTGGACTTTTTTATGCCCCTCATGTGTGCCCTCAGCACCATCTTCATGTCTGACATCACAGATGTCATGCTGCTCTGCCTCTGCAGATCTCCTCTTTTTCTTAACCACTGCCGTGGCAACATCCAAGTGCTTTCTTTTTCTTACCCCCTTTCTTTAGATTGAATTCTGCCTCATTTGCTGACCAAAAACATTCCTCATCTAAAGCTATAATTTGTTTGAGTAATAGCTCACATTTGTTGTCCATTCCGTTAGACATGTCCACAGTAATCAGCTCAATTGCTTTATTAAGCTTTTCCTCCAGACTCAACCCCGGAGAACCTTCAGCCTGTTCCGTTCTGCTAACTGATTGCTAAATCAGCCTGCCATAAAAGATAGGAAATAATTAACGTACAAGTTACTTACCTTCGGTAACGCATTATCTGGTAGAGACTCTGTCTAGCTGCAGATTCCTTACTTTAGAATTTCCTAGTGTCAGCTTGGAATCCAGAATTTTTTGCTGAGCAGTACCCTGCATGCGCCATCGGGTGGCATTGGTTGGTTCCGCGTGGCGTCATCAGCATCGTTGGAGCTGTCTGTGATGTCACAGCCACCTATAAAGGCACCACCACGGCACATGTACGTCAGTTCTTTTCCTTCCACGCCAGTTAAGCACAGGTCCGGATTCGAGCTACCTTCTGCCTTTTTTGGCAGGCCTTTTTTTTACCTTTTTGTCGACGCATTTTTGAGTCTGTGCAAGGATGACATTGAGGAAGACAGGGTTCGAGCCGTGTGGTGCATGGCATCGTGCCATGTCGGTGACGGACCCCCATCAGGTATGTCTCTGGTGCCCGGTGTTTATTAAAAATCATTTAGCAGTCTAGATGTTGTGCCTAAAATGGCAACTGGTGCGCATGCTTGTATCAGTGCAAGCCAAATCAGCACAGGATTAAGCGCAAGGCTTATTAGCCCACGCGAGTATCCTCATGCTTTCCTCCACCCATTCCCCATCATCACAAAAGCAACGGGGTGCGAGGACAGTGGCGATCTTCACGTGGCTGTTCAGAATGCCATGTGAAGAGCAGGCAGTGAGGGCGAGGCAGGGATCAAGATGCGTGAGGCCATACCATTAGAGATGCACCCTCACTTCAAATAAATCAGTGAGCACGAGGCCACAGAGACCGCATCCCCGCACTTGCCTCGCCTTCCAAAATAGGTTTGATATAGTACATTTAAACTGTAAAACCACAAACTGATAACCTAGTGAGAGAAACAATTAAATTGCACATTGGGTAATAAAGGAATTAACACTGAATGGCTCAGCACAAGAGTGCACAGAGTTGCAAACAAACAAATTATCTGATCATTATACCAAATCATACTAGAATGCTTTTACTGAAAGGTACTAAGAATTTCAGGACAAACTAACCAGACAGATATATATGTAAAGACCGCTACACTTCTCGTTCTTAGCAGCAGCAATAAAAAAAGGAAGAGGACTGATTGCTGGGGGATTTATAAGCATTGGAATGTTTTAAAGTTCTAAGTTCTTTTGCTTCATAACGGCTGCTTATTGGTGGCAAAAAGGGGTTTACTGCATAATGTTGGCCTCTGGGTCTTGATATAAAATCAGCAGCTTTGAGAGAGCTAAACTGAGAGTCACAATGTAATAAAGGTACATTACAAGTCTCAAGTGGATTTGCAACTCCTTTGTTAATACCTAGGCTCCTTGTGGTTTGTAAGAAAAGGGTAGTGTGAGAGGGGAATGCACCCTTCCTCAAGACCTTCAAGGATCTGTATTAATGAGCTTGTAACAGCAACTGTAGTTATAAACTATTGATGAGATACAGCACCTCATCAGTGGGGGCATAGATTCACAAAGAGAACGCTGACCTTTGGAAACAGCTTCCAGTTTGACAATGTGGGCCAGAGACATGGGCAAAGCAGACAGATTTTAAGCAATGTGCATCATACCACTTTTTTCTTTTGATTACAAATCCTGTTCCTTTAAAGGGTCCCTCTTGGCTCTCCATCACTGCATTTACAGCCATTGTTAAGGATCTGCAAAGGGAAGCCTGACCCATCAATATGCATGACTTAGAATTTCTGCAAATTCTGCGAAATCGGCATGGTTCATTGCAGCGGATCAGTACAACCATCACAA
Organism: Pleurodeles waltl; assembly: GCF_031143425.1. Lineage (NCBI taxonomy): Eukaryota > Metazoa > Chordata > Amphibia > Caudata > Salamandridae > Pleurodeles > Pleurodeles waltl. The sequence goes on along the minus strand of NC_090447.1, from coordinate 330,303,374 downwards.
AGAAAAGTTATCTTTGCGTTGTATATCACACAGTGTGCAAAAATAATATCTGAGATAGACAAAAAAATAAATTGTCAGGACAAAGGCGTGGCTATCAATGGTGCAGCCGGTGCAGTGGAACCAGGGCCTAGAAGTTGGAGTGGTCCCAGTCTACGCTACACTGTGCCCACTTCTCGTTGCAGTTATTTTCAAGGCTGCTCCCTCAGAAGTCGTCTGGGGTTAGGCTCTGTTTTCACTCTTTTGCTTAGTTAAAAGAGGAGGAGAGTAAAGAAGAAAGGAAGATTGGAAAGGAGAGGAAAAGGATAAAAGAAAAAGAAAAACTGAAAAAGGGGAAAGGAAGAGAGGAAAAAATAAGAAAATGGGAGGAGATTTGGAGAAAAGAGGTAAGAACAAGTAAAATGGGCAAGTGAGAAGGAAAAGATAGGGCTGAAATAGGAATGTCGGGGAGGGCAGTGAGGAAATATAAGGACAAGTGAAAGACAAAAGGGAAAAGAGTGAAACAGAGACAGGGTATGAAAAGGGAAGAGTGAATTGGAGGTAGAGGAAGGGAATGAATGGATTAAAGGGATAGAGATTGGGAAGAAAGAAGGAAAGACAGGTAGAATATAGGTGTAGCGGGTGCAGATGTGTAAAGGACCACCTGCACCTCAGCTATGTCTGTATTTAATTCTGACCCAGAGGAGGGGCAGAGGGCATGTTTCCTTGCGTGTTTTAGCCACCCAGGCTACTGGTCAGGCCCTAAATCTCTAATTCCAAACATGAACATAATATTGTGGAGAGGAAAGATATCCAGTAATTGGATTAAAAGAAAATGTTTTCAGTTCTGCATCATCACTAATATGGAAAGAAACTTAAGAGGGGTGGTGGTTAATACACCAAGGGGCATATTTATACTCCGTTTGCGCCGGAATTGCGTTGTTTTTTTTGACGCAATTCCAACGCAAAACTAACTCCATATTTATACTTTGGCGTTAGACGCGTCTAGCGCCAAAGTCCATGGAGTTAGCGTCATTTTTTAGCGTGGACACCTACTTTGCGTTAATGAGATGCAAGGTAGGCGTTCCTGTCAAAAAAATTGACTCCGAGGCATGTGCGCCGTATTTACACTCCCGGGGAAAATTCGCGCCCCGGAGTGGGCGGGTCCAAAAAAATGACGTCCGGCCGCTTTTGCGCAGTTTTTTAGCGCCTGGAAAAGGCAGGCGTTAAGGGACCTGTGGGCTCTGAAGGAGCCCAGAGGTGCCCTCCCATGCCCCCAGGGACACCCCCTGTCACCCTTGCTCACCCCAGGAGGACACCCAAGGCTGGAGGGACCCATCCCAGGGACATTAAGGTAAGTTCAGGTAAGTCATTTTTTTTTTTTTTTTGTGGCATAGGGGGGCCTGATTTGTGCCCCCCTACATGCCACTATGCCCAATGACCATGCCCAGGGGACATAAGTCCCCTGGGCATGGCCAGTGGGCAAGGGGGCATGACTCCTGTCTTTGCTAAGACAGGAGTCATTTCTATGGGGGTTGGGAGTCGTAAAAAATGGCGCAAATCGGGTTGAGGCGAAAAATTTGCCTCAGCCTGACTTGCCCCATTTTTTGGCGCCCAAGCTCCATATCCCCCTACGCTGCCTGGTGTACGTCGTTTTTTTCCACACACACCAGGCAGCGCCGGCGGCTAACGCCGGCTAACGTCATTGATTAAATACGGCGACCGCATGGTGCTTCAGAATGGCGTTAGCCGGCGCTAATTTTTTTCACGCAAAACTGCGTTAGCGCAGTTTTGCGTCAAAAAGTATAAATATGGCCCCAAGCCTTTCAGTAATGTCTGGACATGTTTCTGTTGCTATGAGAGTTTTCCAGAAGTAGCAGAAGAAACAACGTTTCTGCTGGTACATCCCCAAAACCTTTGCAAAAGGTTTAAAGTATGCCTTTATCAGTTTATGTTTTTCGGCATGATAAACACTGTTTTTTTAAGGGTACAGTGATTAAAGCGGAGTACAGTACTTTCTCTCAACATAGAATATGAGATTTAAGTATGACTTCCTATTGGAATATGTGCAAATTTGCAAGCTCATCCTTTTACTTCTGTCTGTCTTTCATTACCACTGAGATAATTCTAATTTTCGTTTAATGCATATTCTCCTTTTCTCTATTGTATTCTAACTTGATTGTCAAGTACACTTTAAAGCACATCGGTAAATGCAAACATTGAATTAATTAAATCCAACATTCTTTTGACTTTTCACATGTACTCCCCAGACTGCTGCATATGCCCCCATACCGTTTCCATAAATCAGCCTTTCTAAAACTAAAGATATTGTTGCTAATCCTAACTGTTATAAAATGGATCATCTTCTCCCACCCAGGTTCCTTATAACTCAGCATCCTTAAATCAGTCACTTAGTCAATCCAAATCAATTCGTAACATAAAAGTAGAAATACTCGATCCATATTTTCGCTTTTTTTCTATTACCTACATATAATAATGGGAGCCTGCAATTCATGTATAAAACCCTTTATCTAATCTCATTTTTACAGGGGTCTTGTGACCTATAATGAAGAAATGACATTGATGCTCAACTGTAATACATTTTGAGGTCACAATACCTGCTGCCAGAGCCAGCGGCCATAGTGAAAGGCAGATCATGGAATTTAACTATAGCTTCATTTTAAATAGGAAAAACTGGAACTGTTTTTCCCTTCTTTGTTTTTCTATAAAACAAAACCTGATCAGCGGAAATGAGATATTTATCACAACAAGTTCAGGTTATTGGAAATTAAAGGAAAGCTGGGGCTTCATTACGAGGACCACCACACTCGCCTCGACGGTAGGACTGCTGCAACTTGGCGTCATGCGCCCAGTTACAACCCTGCCAGGGGGCCACCATCCACTCCGGGAACATGGTACCCGATGTCATAACAGCAGTCGGGCTTGTAACCAGCCAGGGTGGCGCTGAACTCTGCGCCACCTATCTGATTACAACCCCTCTTTCCATTAGCCTTTTCAAGACAGGGAGCCTGCCATGAAAAGGCTGGCAGAAAGCCAGTGCTCAGGGCCACACAAGGGCCCCTGCATTGTCTATGCCAGTGGCCCTGCTGCCCAGCACCATCAGAATGCGCACTGTCTGCTCTGGAGAGCAGCCGAGACCAATATCCTAACTCTGTTACTGCTGGTCAGCCCGGCGAGAAATCATATTACAATGTTACCGCCAGTCAGCCCGGCAGGAACACTGTAATACGCTCAGGGGGAACGTCACTGTTATGGCGGTGGGGTCCTCCCCATGAGTTTGGCAGTGGGACCGCCAAACTCATAATGAGGCCCTTAGACTTTCATAGATATAGATTCTACTTTTAATCTTCAGGTCTGCCAACATCCCATCTCTTTCATATGAAAGAACAACACACCAAGAATGTAAGTGGTTTGTGGAAGGATGATGCCATGTCAATGTATTAAAAGGAACAAGGTTCCCTATGCTTTACATTATAAGGAAATTGCAAGTTACCTTAGAGTTCCATGAACTTAGAAAGGAACTTGACCTTTGAATTCATTCCTTTATACGGTCACAAACTCTTTGGTGAATTGCAATATCCTTATAATGTATAGCAGGAGGTTTCATTTCATATACACTACACCTTTCTATTTCTTCCAATATAGATTGTCACATATGGGAGATAAACATATTAAGCACTATTACATTGTAGAAATGCCTCAGAAATTGACTACATAGTTCACAAACTTGAGCTGTGCTACGCTGCCGTCATAGTTTAGCACCACATTACATGAAACCATAAAATTAAAGCGATGAAATAGATTTCTAAGCTTAGTAACACTTTCTTGTTCCCCATGGCAGGGATGTTATGAACATTGGCAAATGCTGGTAAAAAGGTGAAGGTGAAGGTGTGGTGCATCAGAGCTGTACAAAGCAATACTTCTGTCTCAGAGGTCCGAAAAAACATAAATGTCGACCTCTGAATAGCACTCGGTGAAGACAGCTGCAGACTATTGTTAGGACTTGATACATCTGAAACTTAATGCATCTGCAAACAGCTGTTCATGAGCCCTGCTGTGGATAGCTCTATTAGGGCAATGGCTCCCTTGCTCAACCCTATAACCGTCCATGACCACAGACACGTAGCCAGTTTGTATTCATTGAGGACTTTTCTCTAGACCATGGGGCAGCCAGTGGTTACCAGCACTAAACATGCTTGGCACTTAACCTTTACCACTGTGAGACAGCAAATTCCTAGAGGAAGCTGAGCCAGAAGACTGGCTTGGAGTCAAGAGCCAATGTATGAGCCAAGCCACTGAAAGACTCAAAATGTAAATCACACAACAGATAATATATAAAAATATGATAAAACAATGTTACATACAAAAGTAAATTATTTTTAACAGCTGTTTCTGTTTCATACATTTTCTTGGATTACTCAATTCAGTCAATTTTCGTTTAAAATGTGGAGTATCAAAACATACATTTAGAAATACATTTCTCAAAGAGAGCTAAGCCTAGGTTGGTTTCCACATGGCTTCTCCCACATTTTGCAGTTAAGGAAAAGTATATGCATAGTGTTGCACAACTTGATCAAGTGTGGAAGCTGGAATTGCAACCCAGCCACTGAAATTACCCCCTCTGGTGTCCAGATTAATAGAAAATGTCAATTTTTGCATTCTTTTTACAATTTACAACAAACCTACCTTGTGAAGTATATAAACTACGTTCTAGATCTATTAATGCGACTGAAGAGGTATTTCGCTACAGCTGTTGCCGGATTAACAGATGGATCAGGTGAATGCTACAGTAGAAGTGCCTTTAACACTAGTCATGTCAGAAAGTCAATTTTGTATTTCGAATTTGTCCACCTCTTGTCCTGAATGCGCACTGAATTAAGTGTTTAGATTAATTTGCAATAACCAGTGGGACAATAGAGCTGACTCACCAGTGGGTCAGGTCGAGACCTGTGTCAACTTGTATCCTGCTGTCCCAAAATCAGTGAATGCCAGGTCTTGGGAACTAAACAACATAACAATGGCTTGTGTCTTGAACTCTGCTTTTCCTATTCTTCTCAGAAGCCCAGACTTTTCAGGTAAGCATACAGCTTGTACTCTCCTAGCTCTCCCTCCTATCAACTCTCTATGTAATGCTGGCACTATAGATACATTTATCGATTTGCAAGAGGGTGCAGGAACGCCTTTAAGAACAAGCATTGGTAAATGCATTAGGTTTCGCCTTTGTGATTAATAATATATTTTTTTTACATGCATGTTAAAGGCAATCTTGAAATCTTGAAAGCAGATCCTGCTGAGTGAAACACTTCCTAAGTTAGCACCTAACGTTTACCCTGAGAATGTCAAACACCCCAACTTGTTTTTACACTGTGTTAAAAAAAACGGACTAAATAAATAAAACCTCTGCGTATAACCACATTTACTTTATGTCATCAGTAACATACACACTCCTTTGTTTCAAGACATACATGCTCTACACAGAGAACATTCGAAAGATATTGCACACTTCTCATGAACAGGGAGGAGTCTTGCAGCATGACTTCAAATCTCTCTTCTTTATGGCTATTGCAAGGCCTGTGACCACTGCACCTGCACCATTGCAGTTAAATGAGCTAAATTGACTTAGCTAGAATTTTGCATAAACCTCAAATACTTTGACACCTACTGACCCACATGTTAAGAATCACCTCTTCATTTGCAACTACAGCTTTACCCTGAAGACAAATATGTTAAGTTTGAAAGACTAGTTCATTGTTTGCGTTCCATCCCCAAAAAATCAAAAACAGATTTTTTTCAAAGGATTGTGGATGTTGACAGAGCCTCCAAGAGGCAGAAAAGGCTAGGATTTGGCTATATAGTGCTTGTTGTAGTAGGTAGTAAACATTTTATTGGTAGCGTTCGTGCAGTTATTTGATTTCAGTCTGGTTGTTTTCTACTCAATGTTATTTCAACACAGATAAATAACTGTGGAAAGGTGAGAGGAGCTGCAGGCCATACACTGGCATCCTGATGCATATAAAAAAGGCAGTGTCTACAACCAGAAATACATTTCATAAGTCAGAGAGTATATAACACAGGAGCAAGCTAAAGAACAATTTTAAAAAGATGATGTATTAAGGACAATAATAGTCGTGTAATTAACAACAGAACAACAGTAAAGTTTATGAAACATACCTTGAAGAGTAGTCTGTCAATTTTGACAAATGTTTTTGTAGTTGTAACCAGGAAAGTCCACACACGTTGTATGTCTACTTTTGCTTCAGTATTGAAAAGGAAGTCAGTTAGCAAAGGAAAAGAAAGTGAGAAATAGGGCAAGATCAGAGAGGAAAGGAGGGGAACTATGAGAAAAAGGGGTGAGATAGCAGCGTGGTCGCTTGTTAATCACCGGTACTGGATATGGGGATCACAGTATTGGAGGTGCAGGTCGCTCATTTTTTAAAATTGTACCAAATCTCCCCGCGGCTACATGAATTTCAAGATTTCAAGATTTCAAGATTGAATTTAACATGCACACTTGAAATGGGTGCAGCCACCAGAGATTAGGTAAACAAACGCAGCGATTGCGCCGTTCACCTAATCTCTCTGCGGTTGCACGCATTTCAAGCATGTATGCTAAAGGCAATCTTGAAATGCATGTATCCCGGGGGAGTTCCATCTTATATTTATGTTCATCCTGCAAGCGTTGTGCTTTTTTACTGAATCTCCCATGGCTGCACACATTTCAAGATTTCAAGATTGCCTTTAATATGCATGCATGAAAAGTGTGCAGCTCAGGAAGATTAGGTAAACAAACACATCACTTGCACTGTTTTTCTAATCTCCCCGTGGTTGCATGCATTTCAAGCGTGCATGTTAAAGACAATCTTGAAATCCTGAAATGTGTACAGCCATGGGGAGTTTCAGCTTATTTTTATGTTTATCCTGCACAGCGCTGTGCTTGCATATTATATCTCCATGTGGTTGCACGCATTTCAAGATTTCAAGATTGCCTTTAACATGCATGCTTGAATTGCATGCAGCCATGGGGAGATTATGTAAATAAGCACAGAGCAAGCGCTGTGTAGGGTACGGCACAATAAATAAGCAGAGCACAAGCGCTGTGCAGACAACAGCTTAAAAAAAGTCCTTAAAAGTGGATGAAAACAGTACTTGTGCCTCGGGACACTGATAAGAGCAAACACACGAGGAGCGAGCCTTGGTAAAAGCAGGAAATATGCTACAGCCAATAGAAACGGAGGAAAAGTAAGTAAGTGGCAAGCACAGGAACCAATTAAAAGCATGGGCGGGATGTAAGCCCCTTTCAAGATATATTTAATATAATATATTTCACAAGCACAGCACAAGCACTGTGCAGAGGAACCCTAAAAACGGGATGCATAAAAAAATAAAAAAAACTGTAAACTGACCCCAGCAGGCCACCATGGCACAATGGCAGTGAATCACATGATTCGGTATTTTGGAAACTGGCCTACTGGTCCATAGGTCAGTTTGCAAAACACCTTACTGGTCACAAAAATACTGATTGTCAATTGCAACCACTATTTTGCAAACAATGTTTAGTACATATGGACCTAAATCCGATCTTTTTCAGAGTTAGGACCATATTTATACTTTTTTTGCACCACATTTGTGTCATTTTTTGATGCAAAAGTGGCACAAACTTAGAAAATTCAATTATATTTTCTCAGTTTGTGCCGCTTTGCGTCAAATAATGACGCAAATGCAGTGCAAAAAAAGTATAAATATGGGCCTTAGTGTTTAATTTTCAGACAGCACAGGTCAGAAACAGAAAGAGGCAACCCTTGCTCCCTGCTTCTGAGCTGTACTGCCTGAAAAATAATACACCAACTAAGAGGAATATCGAGTTTTAAGCACTGCAAGAGAATAAACTAGGCACACGGCTCTGAGCTAAGCTAACAAACCCCACCAGGAAATGGCCTCAAGACTTCAAACAAGCAGATTAAAACAGCAGGCACAGATTAGGGCCCTTACTGTCATATACTTTGCAGAAGAAGCCCTACAAACCCCTCGCACAAGTTTGGCTGGCAGTTTGCAAGCAATGACCAATTTCTGGGGTGCAACCGTATAAATAACCCAACACCCAGAAGTGCACCAATCTGACTATATTGGGCATGGTCTGTGCAACCAAAGTCCTACGGATGACCCTCCTGCAGTCATATACAGCAAGTAAAAGTGACAAGGGTACACTCATTGGCAGAAGTGTGCTACATAAAAACATCTCACCACGGAATGAAAATTACCAGGATATAATGAGAACAATATTATAATAAGCAAGTATAAAATGCTGCTATAATAAACAGGCAGCAAGTGCTGAAGAAGGCAGATATGCATTCCCCTAAAACAGCAAAAATCAGAGTGAACTTACTGCACATCACAGTGACTTACCTGGAGAGTATTGTACGCATAAGATCATCCGCCAAAGGTATCCTGAAGGCTTTTAAAATGGTCTTGACTTCCTGAGAGGGTAGACGGCCGTTCCTACACACACCACCCAAAGGAAGAAATGAATTAGGACTACAATATAGAGATAGGCAAGCACCAGACCATGAGGTACAGCAAGACAGCCACTCAGCCCTTCTTTATGGTTCTTATTCGACGTTGTTATAATCATATGAAAAAAGCAAATACTAGTCACCTTCCAATGTGCATACAAGCAAACCCACATTAACCACTAATGCGTTGACAATGGACATCCATTACTGAAACATGACGCCTGGCAACACTTGTGAAACGTTCTTCAACAGTGCTCTGGAATCAACCTATCTAGATTTGAGAAGCAAAATAATTACCTAGTTCAAAGTGCAGTCATTGTTTTTAGTTAATTATCCTTGCACCGAACACGTTTATCCTGTGTATTGCCTAAAGAACAATATAAATCCTACCTGAAACCTACAGGATATTTATATGCTACTTGACTAAATAACCCTTACAGGGTAAAGAGGAAAATTGCTGGCATTTCCGCTTCAGTTCTCCCAAATGCATTCTGGTAGTTGCTATTCAGGGGAGTGTCAAGTACTTATAAGTAGAAAGTGTTGCGTTCTGGCAATTGCAATACATATTAATTGCATATACCGTCTGGGGGAGTTTTGATTGCCTTCCGAGCAAAAATCCATTCTACGCTATTATATAGCCCTGCAGTACGTTTTGATAAGTAGAACGATTTGACATATCCGCGCAACTGTTAGGTGCACTGTTCGTCAGTAAAGTTGTCATCACCTCAAGCCTACCTTCGTTTAGGACTGAGTTTTATTGCACCATCTATTCTTACAGGCCAGATGCTGTGATTCTACCTTCTAAATGTAGTGAGGACAACAGTGATTCCATAAAAAAGTCTTGGGGATTTTTATAATAAATGGTCTTCCATTTCAATGCTTGGATATTTGCTCTAGAAGATTTGATTTAGGTATGTGGCAGGATCAAGAACTCAAATCTGTGATAAAACTGACGGTTATCTGAAAGCACACAAGGGAAAGTTTTGTTTGCTAAGGATATTCAACAATATTACACTAGAAGGAATAGTGAGTAGAGTTTTAAGATTTACATTTTTAGGTAGACAAACCACATTGAATCAAATCCGACCTCAAATGTGAAGCACCGGTTAAGGAGATGTTTTTTTATATACCAGTTCTCTGTTTTGATCAAGCGTGGAAGCATGCAAATGTGAGACAAATTATATTGAGTCTTAGGTAATGCCTTTGAAACCACTGAGCATATAGTTTGTCTCTTTGCCTATAGGTATAGTCTCCAACTTTGATACCTTTCATAGATTCACCTTCTTGTATCATTCCCTGTCATTAAACTGGGAGCCCACTGTAACTTGCAATTACAGTAATAAAGATTTGTATTGAGAAACAGAAGAAACAATATCATTTTATTAGCACAATCACCTCATTAGAAAAGGCACAAACTCCAGCCAATGAGGTCAGAGTACCCGGAGCTCCACCACTCCTCCGGAGCCTTTTATACTTCAGATTTCTATAGCAATAATTGAAAAACAAATCATAAGTGGACCCTCTAATCAGGGAGGGTCGCAAACAAATCTATGAACGATGCCAAGCAAGGAGATCTGTACTTAAAGCTAAGCAACTTATTTTTTCTGCAGTATTGGATCTATATTGCTTGAATCAGAATGCCAAGCAGTAGCCAGCAAATAATCAAAGCTCATAACATACAGAATGTACCATGACTTGATGAATAGATGACATGACTTCATGAATAAATTCACAGCAAGCAAAAATACTATAATGAAAAAGATGCCTAGCTGACAACTGAGTCCCTCATTTTCAGTGGTCAAACAGTAATGTCTTGTAAAATTGTGGCAGTCTTCCATGTTGCTGATCCCCGGATGTCCAACAGAGGCACTCCTACATAAAGTGCTGCTGAGCTGCAATGCCTTTTGTGGGATGGGTTGACAACCAAGATCACATGGGACATCCGGCGTTTGAGTGACACAAAGCAATGGCTGCAGCCAGCTGCAGCTGCTCAGTTTTCAGAGCGAACACCCTCTTTGTGGGTGGCTGAGGACTACAAAGAACGCACCTGATATTTACTACGGCCTATGTAGAATGTTAAACAACTGCAGACACCCAAGGAGTGCAGCACTCTTTCCAAGCTCGTAGGGATGTTTTGAAAGAACTCTTTGAGTATAAGTGGTTCGTTAAGGGGAAAGCCATTATGCATCTTTTGTATAAACTTTGGATTGATGCTCAAAACACACTGGGCCAGATTTAAGAAAAGTGGTGCTGCACCCAGTGCAGCGCTACTTTTCTTGCGTCCCTTGGCGCCCTCTTAACGCCGCCATGTGTGCGCTGTATCTAAGATATGGCGCACCATGGCAGTAGTTAGGGAACTAGCATCAACATTTTTTACACTAGTCCAGAGATTTGCAGGATTAGCATAAAAATGTTGACAATAATCCTGCAAAACCTATTGACGCCCATTATGAATAATGGTGTGCCTTCTTTTAACGCCTGCTCTGAGCAGGCGTTCAAAGTGCCTACAAAAATAACACAAAGAACTTTCTCAGATTTCTTTGCTCCATTTTTTCGGCCCCGCAAGTAGGGAAGGCCCCATTTGCATACATTATGCATGGGGCATGCATGATGTAGCTCAAAGGGTTACAAAATGGTGCAATGCATGCATTGCAACAGTTTGTAAATCTGGTGTGGAGTTTTTGCCCATCTAACACCACATTAGTGTAAAAACAATTATGCTATTGTGTCGTTAGATGGCGCGAGGGGCTCTTAAATCTGTTCCACTGTGTCTTGCAGGAGCCCCTAAAAGGTGGTTTGATGGTGAATGTTTGAAATTCACTGCCTCAAGTAGTAAACATAAGCAATAATAGCAGGGCTGTCTTCCATGATTCATACTTGATGCTTGCTTTATGGAAAAGTTTTAAACGATCTTTCATCAGTTGGCAAAGGATGGTATTTGGCTTCCAATAAGAGCGGGTGCCATTTTGTGTGAAAATGCCCTGAACACATCTCTGAAGATTTTTTTTTATTATTCTTAATTAAAGAGATGTGACTTGAATATTGAAATAGCCACCAGGTAGACTTTGATGTAGGTGTTTTTGGGATGTGACTGTGCTAGTTGTAAAAGGTAAGGCAAAATCTGATATGATTATGAGGAGATCAGATGCAGACCACTATCCTGACACCACACACAAAAGCTTTTCAGTTTAGCCTGATACGTCTTTTTTCTTCAAAAAGATATTTTCCTGACTTTTATAAACAAGTAAACAAAAAAAGAGAACAATATAATTTTACCGTAGAGCCATACGCTGGATGACGTGTGAACAGGAACACACAAAGTATACACAGAAAATGGATGCATGCGAGCAATTATAAGACATATCTAGAGACTGGGGTACCGTCGGTAATGTGTCTCGGATAGCTATTATTACAAGGTACATTGTATACCACCAAAGAAATTAGTAACATTGTAATGAAACATATGGAATCCGGGGATGACTGCAAGATGGTAATAACCATCACATAATGTACCCTAAAGTACAATAAAAACATAAGGTGAAATAAGAGAGAAGGTGGAAGGGATGGCGTGGGGTAGAAAAGTAGATTCTGGCGTAGTACTGAAGTTCACAATGTCCATGTATCATAAAGTGAACCACTAGGCCTTTACGTCCTAACGAGGAGTTCCCAAGTTATATTACTCAAACACCCACCCTAGAGGAGCCCATATAGTTGTTATTGTTACAATAGTGAGAAGTGTAATGTATGTGCCCCACGTGTGACAGGTGCCACCAAAGATCACAGAGGTTTACGTTTCTGCAGGTGCGTATCAAAGCTGTCTCACAGCTTCCTCGAGCTGTGAAATGAATGGAATTTCAAACACATTATATTGTCCACACTTCTATATAAGAAAGCAGTGACCACCATCTTCCAAATGATACCTTGGAGGTTGACTTCAATTCCATCAGTATTACCTTGGCCCTTAGTACTTATAACAGGGCAAGAAGTAGCAGGTCAGGAGTAGATAGCCTGGATGAGGCTGGGTGAGCGAAAAGACCCAGAGCAATTGCTGGAAGTAAATTGAGTGTGTAAATTCAGGTCATCTCGAATCATGATTAGTATTTTATCCCAAAGGGGTTCATCATATTTACAGATGTTGTCTAAGGAACCGAAACAACCCACAGATTGTGATGTAGCGGGTGTAATTTTGGCAAGGAAGGGTGTGCACCAAATCTTTGCCATGTTGTGTCCATAAAAGAGTGAGCTTGTGTAGAGTTGTGTGTTCCATCTGTTTTTTAAATGTTTCACTAGATAGTACTATGCGGGTTCAAGAAGTTTGTAATTGTGTGAGGCGAGTGGTCATTCTTTCTGAATTTGCCTCATAAATCATTGAGGTTTGGTGAATGTGGATGATTTAGTTTCCTAAGGACGCTTTTAGGTTTGAGGAAGTTGTAGAATCCCATGTCACCAACAGAAATGTTGTGCACAGAGAGGAGAAGGGTAAGAGATTATCCCGTGAACCCAAATCACCCACATAGTTGATGCAATTCATTGCCCAGTGTTCCCAGTAGACTGTCTTTTGCAGAAGTTTATTTTTTTTATTGTGCCAAAGAGAAACTTGTGTGGAGCCACACATCTGATTGTGTTTTTTTTATCCAGCTGTTATAGGACATGTACAGTATCAAGAGCTCCAATTCTACGTGCAAGACATGATGTTTAGTTAGGCTAGCACTAAAGGGGGAGGGCGTGAAGTAGCTGGGTTCTGTAGCCACAACAGAGCTTGTTGACTTTCTTGCGGGCACCACCAGGTCACTTTACCAGCCAAAAAGGGGTCTTCATATCTCAAGAAGTCAGGGAGTTTGAAGCCCTATTTACTTATGTTCAGTTTGAGTGTGTTCAAGGATATTCTATACCTTTTGCCCTTTCACAAGAAATCAGAGATGAGTTTGGTCCCCGTTCTTCTGCACAGCGGACAGGGTGAAATAGGTAACATACTTAGTAGAAAGTTAGCAAGAGGTACCATCATCATTTTGATGGTGTATGCCTTTTCCCACCAAGTGACGGGAGACCATGTGGCTAGCAAGTCTTTAATCTTGGACAATATGTTTATTCCATTAATGGCCAATGAGTCGTTCAGGTCAAAATTGAATCAAATGCCTAAGTATTTAAGGGAGGAGGCCTGCCATTTCAGGTCTGAGTAGCCAATTATGCATGGTGAGCAGTGTACATTGAGGGGGAAAACTTCAGTTTTCTCTCCGTTAGGAGAGTAGCCTGAAGCCCTCGAGTGTCACTCTGCTGCATGGTGACTGGGATGGCTAGCATGGGTTTTATTACAAGTAGAAAGTGGGGACAATGGACAGTCCTGGTGAGCGCCTTCAAACAGCTTGAATGGTTGGGATAAGTGTCCACTTTCCTCACTATCATCTCTGGAATTGAGTATAGGGCCATAATCATATGGATGAATTCTTCACCTAACTTGTACTTAAGTGTAGTAGTCTACAGGAAAGTCAATGATACCTTATCAAAGGCTTTCTCTGCATCCAGGGCCAGAGCAGCCATAGGACAATTAAGGGTTTTGGCATTGTCAATCACATAGCAGAACAATCTGATGATGTCTACAGAGAATCTGCCTTTAAAGAATCAGGTCTTAGTGGGGGAATGAGTTTATGTATAACCTTCTCCCATCTGAAAGCTAGGTACTTGGCACAGATTTTGCAGTCAAAGTTTATTAGGGATATGGGTCTCACATTCTTAATATCCAGGTGGTCCTTCCCCTCTTTCAGGATAACTACAATTGTGCCATCAATGGCTAACCCTGAAATGGTCCAATATTCTGCGAACTGGTAGAAAACTGCTTCCAGCAGTTCCTTAATCATCTCAGGTAATAATTTATAAAGGTTTCCAGACTAGCCATAGGGACCTGGGGCTTTCCACAATATAAGGCTATCAATGCCATTCAAATTTTCCACTCTCCAAATGGGTGTGTCAAGATGTGTTCAATCCTCATGATCAATGTTCGGGAGGTTAAAGGTGCCTCAATATTTCAAGCTTTCTAAGGAGAATAAAGGCTCATTGGAATTGAAAAAAAATTTAAGTCCTGAAAAGATTTGAGGATAGTTTGTGTTGAGGTTAGACTTTCTCCCACCCCACTCCTAATAGCATGTATGAGAGATTTGCACTAGAAATATATTAGATAGTCTGCCACAATTTCCCAGCTTTGTTTCTGATGCACATCTTTTCTGGTTTATTGATATCCATCCATTTTTTGGGTGTCTTACTCAACATTTTGTTATATTCATATTGTAGACTTTGTAGCTTTTCCCAGTCACCTGAGCCTTTTGAATGCCAAAGTCTTCTATATAAATTTTCTATATCAGATTCTAATGTTACTAATTGTTTCTTCAAATTTTGTTTTTTATTGCCTCAAGATTTATCCTGATTTCCCTGGTAGTCGCTTTCAGAGTATCCCATCTGATCACAGAAGAGGTTTCTATGCATGTATTGTTATCTAGGTATTGGTTAATTGCTTCAATTATCTAGTTTTGTGAGACTATGTCCTTAGTTAGATAATCACTGAGCCTCCATTATTTGAGTGGTGGTGTAGAGCCATCTAACTTTATTTCCATTGTGACAAATGCGTGATCGTCTACCAGAATCGGCTCAGTCTTAGGGTTTCAAGTTAGTTGTTTGCCCGCCAGTTTGTAATCAATTCAAGAGAAATAATAATGTGGGTTGGAGTAAAAGGTGAAATCCTGCAGATATCAATCAGGTTGTTATTCACACAGATTATTTTTTACTTATGAATGCAATTTGCTACCTAGGTAATTGATAGTCTGTTCAGAGTGCTGTCCATAGGCAGATTAAAGTTGCCTCCTAGGATCACCTCCTGACTACCAGACAAATCAGACACCTTCTTATCCAACTCCTGACAGAATTCTACTGTGTTATTGGTAGGTGTGTAGATGTTTACAATATAGAGTTCTTTGTCATTTTTCTTGGCTTTGGCTATAAGCCAAAGCCCTGGTTATCATGCGAGTGAGATACTTTAGTAATTCTGGAATTTTAAATATGATTGTAGGTCCCCTATTTATCTTATGTAAAAGCAGAGTGCAAATTATCTCCACAACCCATGAGCAGTAGAACCTTGCACAATCATTTGAGCAAGATGTGTTTTCTGTAACATAATGATATTCCTCCTCAGTCTATTGCAGGAGTCAGCAATTATCCTTCATTTGGTGGAGGGATTCAAATCCTTGGTATTAAGAGAGACATCTTAAGTGTTTGAGCCATCATCATAATTGATTAACCAATTTTAGTCAGCCAGATTCCATGGAAAACCAAGCCAGCAAAGGGTCTCAAGTCACTCACTTTGAGACACCCCATCTTGTGGAAGCATCATATATGAGGGATTGTACCCTCTATGTGTAACACAGGGTCTCATGTCCCTATAATTGGTTTCACCTGTAGCTGTGATATGCTACTATAAAATATTGACATGCTAGACATACAAATTGAGGCAAAGTCATACTGTTTTAGCAGGTAAGTGTGGGGAGGGCAAGATGGAGAGGAAAGAGCAAAGGGGAAAAAGTAAAAGGGGAATCATGACCCACCAAATGAAACAAGAATACGCCCCATAATCAAAACTCACCCCCCAAAAAAACATGAAATGCAGTGATCCCATACCTCTCCACCCAGCATTATTATGCTACATGAGATGCCACAAGCAGGCATGCCGGGAGCATTTATCTCCGTCCCTCACCTCAGAACAGCACAGAAGATACAGAACAACAATTACCACACTGTAACATATATTCAGTGACAGCCAAATGTAAATTGATGGCTCACGAATATAGTGAAATCCCCCTTGAGATGCCTATGGACAAAAAACACTCTATCTGTGCCAGATGTTATGGTCATCACTTATTTGAACAGCATGGAAAGGGCATGCAGAGTCCTATCCCTCTTCAGGAAAAAAATACAGACAGCTGACGAAAAGGGTGGAATCCTTTTGAACCAAATTCAAAGGACAATGGGAAAGTCAGACCCGAGGAGAATGGGAAAGTATCTAGGTAGCCCTCAGATGTCTATGAGAGAGGTGAACAACACTAATAGCTAAGCAGATTATGTGACCAGGACTTGTGGATATTAAGTGAAATGCATGCAAGTGTTTGTGGCCCAGCAGATTAGAACAGTGGGGTAAGAAGAATCAACACACAACTTTCATCTCAGTGCACAAACCTGTGACCATAATCACTCAAAACAAGCTAACGTGGTAACAAGTACAAGCATTAAAAAGCAGATCGCATTATATAAGATGACCTCAGTCACAGCACAAATGGCAGAAGTGAACAACATTACACCGCTGGAGGAGGTAATTGGTCATAGACACTTTTCAGGTTATGATCTATGATGGGGGAGAAGTTGAGATATAAGTACAAAGATCAGCTAGCTCGGTGAAGATCAATGGCTTCCCTTTGTAAATTATTCCAAACTTGGGAGGGCCAATAATGAGCAGGAATAGATAAATCTATCAGAGATTGACGTAGTGCCAGAAAACATTTACATATAGAGAATGTTTCGTTAGAGTGATGTTGTGCAATGGAGATCCTGGCACCGCTCCATTGTATGTGCTGTATACAGGATACCTTATGTCATCCTCATTATACCTCATGTCATCAGTGACCCTGTGCTGGGCTCTGTTACCTCACGTGCTGCTGAACCTGTGGGCACTAGGTTTCTGCCTTCTATGCCCAAAAGCAATATATTACAATTGACAAATGGGTCTTAGATTTGTAAAATACAGGCTTACACTCAAGTTTATCCAGATGCCCCTGCGGGTGCCACCACAGTAGGTTACTCACCAACATTCGAAAATCTTGCAGGCAGAGGTACTTCTATACTTCACAAAAGGGCCCTGGAGCCTGTCCCAAAGTCCCAGTAATGAATGTGATCCTACTATAGCTATTTCGTGATAAGGAAGACATTTGGAGAGGGATGTCTCAGTCTGGATCTAAAGCAGCTCAATACATATCTAAGGAAGCTGTCATTCTGGATGTGACCCCGCATAAAGTATTGTAGTTATTTCAAAAGGAGAGTTTTTGGATCCTCTATGACTACAGGATTCCCACTTTTAAATACCTATTCACACCAAGTATCCTGAATACCTTAGGTACTCGGGCACCATATTCAGTTCAAGGTTTAGCCATTTGGTGTCCAAAGACAAAGTCTTACTGTATTCGATGTCTGGCTGGTTAAAGGAAAGAACTTTCACACAGAAGACACTTCCACAAAGGAGTGTATAAAACTGTTCAAGATATTCCA
Organism: Pleurodeles waltl; assembly: GCF_031143425.1. Lineage (NCBI taxonomy): Eukaryota > Metazoa > Chordata > Amphibia > Caudata > Salamandridae > Pleurodeles > Pleurodeles waltl. The sequence continues at coordinate 330,285,567 of NC_090447.1, read as the reverse complement.
GCCATTATCAAAGACACCCACTCTTTTCCTAGGTGCCATCCTGAAAATCAAAGTAGGTGAAGCTTTCTGATCAGAAAAGACAATTTTGCATCTTCAGTCTCTCACTAGACAGATCCAAAAGCTGAAAACAACATCAGCTAATCTGTTCAGATCATCACTGGGCATGATGTAATTTAGCATTCTGCTAATTCAATACTGCACACCAAGTATGCATCCTCTTCCGAAGGAACTGGATTCGTAGTGGCTCAGAGTGACCGGATTCTTTGATGATAAAATTCAAATGCTGAACAAAATCAAAACTGGTCTAACATGGTGGTTTGAAAACAACAATATAATGCATGGTTTTCACTTTCAGTCTCAGATTACTCACTTTGTCCTGACCTCAGATACACTGAAGGAAGGGTGGGTGCACTTCAGGAAAGGAATCTGATGAAGGGGACATTGGTAGGAGATTGGCCATCACAATAAATGTCTTGGAACTCAGAGAAGTTTGAAAAGTATTACAGTCTGTTTTCTTCCAATGTTGGAAAATGTATCAGTTCTCTGGAATACATAAAGCACAACAGTGTACATTACCAGCAAACAAGATGGCATACATTTTCCTCCTTTTTGGAACAAGGGCAACTACTTTGAGCAAGGGATTGATGGATAAAGGATGTGATCTTGCTGAGAGCAGACTATCTCTCAGGAGTCATCAACACATAGGCAGATGCCTTCAGGATTACCAAAAGCATCTCACATGAGTGGGAATTGGATAGAAATCTGCCACCCGTGGTATTTTAGCTGGAGAATTATTTGACGCTAGTCATATCTTTGACAACATAAAAGAGAAAATGATGATAGTTCGCTAGCCAACAGAAGCATCTGTAATCAAGAGGAGAAGCATTTTCGATACAATGATTCAATAAATTTGCCTAATCTTTTGTACAACTTCCCTTTGTGCTGAGGCTTCTCAGCAAAGCCAACAGAAAACCTTGCCAGCTAATCATTGTAGCCTCTGCCTTGGCTCACCAGTAATGGTACACTGATCTTTTTCATCTTTCAGAAGCTTCAACCACTCCTCTAGGGATGTGTCATAATCTTCTCTAGAAGATGAATGGACAGATCCTACATCTTGAATGAGCATCCCTGAGCTTAACAGCATGTTACTTAAACACCTGGAATTTGTACAGTAAGACATTCCACAGTACTGGTGGAACATCTTGTCCTTGGCCCGGGCCTCCTTCACCATTAAGACTAATCAAATGAGGGGCCGTGTCTAAGGTCTGAGCATGGTGGCAGACTGAGTTTGCAGCTCAGTGCCTTATCTACCCTTATTGGAGTTATATATGAGGCAAATAAGGACAATGATGTCCGGACAACACTGATAAAACAATGTCAGAGTCCTGGCATTGATTTTGCTGATTTCAGGACAAGTATCAGGTACGAAAAGAGGAGCTTGCCCAGAGGGAGGCCTCCAAGTTCTAATATCTGAGTAGCACAAGATGGACTCCTGTCCCTGCCAAAACCAGCAATGTGCTGTGCAGCCCTGATCTGAACATTGACACTCACACAAGTAAGGCATCAGGATCCCACTTGCAAATGAATTACCAGCAGAGGCAGATTGAGAGGAAGACAAGGTTGATGATCGGTGGTACCGAGTGATGTTGTGTCTACTTTGCAGGTCATCAGTTCCATGCCCATAAGCAAGTTACGTGCATAGATGGCGTGAGGGTTAGATGAGGCTGGTGATCAGCAGCACTAAGTGAGATTGAGCCCATTATTTAGTGCCAACCTCCCCCGCACCTCCCAAGAGTTTTAAAATGTGTTGCTGGTTGCGCTTCATGCATGATTTACAGGATTGCAATCTTCCACCATGGGTGGAATTTCTATGAAGTCCCCCTTTATTGCTGCTGATACCAAGCCAGGGGGTCATGCTGCACAACTGCCTGCCTTGTTACTTTATCATACATTTCAACAGCCCTGTACACATGGAGTTGACATGCTGATCATCCTCTCTGTGGCAACTCAATGCTGTGCTGATTTATGCCTCAATGCACCAACATGCATCCTTCTTTGCTGATGAGGGATATTCACAGGAGGGAAAATCAGTGTGTTATGTTCTAGGTACAAAATAACACACCTCCACGTACACCCAAATCAGCAGGTCGGAGGCACACAGGTAAATTTTATTGGTTCTGAGCTTTATTATACATGCTCTCCCATAAAAGCTGTGTCATTCTAGCTGCACCAAATATGCTATACCGTTTAAACTGTGCCTTGCAAATTGCACCCTACAAGCAGTAACACTTCCCCTTATCGCTATAGATATCCTACTTCTCTCTGGCCCATCCATTCCTGCTGACTAACAATGAGTGAATCAAAGGCTAAGGAGGGCAAAGATGCAACAGATATAAAAGAGTTTAAATTGAGCTTGAACTGATCAAAGGCAGAACCGTCACTTACTGAGTCACCAGTGAGGCCAAAATCAGGCTGTGCACAAACATGGTCCTCATACTGCAATGACTAGAGGCACTCCACAATTTGGCTCAAGATACAAACGTTAACACTGATGTAATGCAAAACAACATACAGGACTATAAAGATATGGCAGTAGGATAATGGAAGAGGTGAACAAAATCAATCATCTCAAAGAAAAAATCCAGTGTGTTTGCACACAAAACCAATATGTTGTCCAGGGAAGTAATTGAGCTAGTAGATCAAAATCACAGGGGTAACCTGAGAATTGTCAGCTTGCCAGAGGATGCAGAGCATGACGCCAACTCATGTGCAGAATTCTTGGAAACTTGATACCTAAAACATTTGCCATCATTTTCAAGAAGCAATTTGAGATCAAAAGGGCTCACAGAATCCCTTCCTGTAAACCTCTGAATATGCTGTCCAATCCACCAAAATTCATAGGAAGAATGATTTCCATGCCCTTACGATTTCAAAATGCTGAGGTTATATATCCTGTGTTTACTCTGGAAAGAGGTCTTGTGTCTGGATGGTTGCTGTAGGGTGGCTAGTGTTAACGCTGAATTTGACTAATAAAATATTCATGTAATCTGGATGTTGAATCTGCATAGAAAATGACTTACTATAGAAAATAATACACAAATTTGAAAATGTGCTTACTGGAGTGACCGTCAGTAATCACGAAGTGTCCTTATTAATTGCTTATAAATAAAAAATGTTATGATCATGTTCAGAATAATGTAGTAGTATGTTATATTAATGATCATGTATTATGTATTTGCTTTATTAATCACAGGCCTTAAGTTAGCAAGGTCTTGGGCCTAGTGGCACAAGCCTCATTTTTAAGTTGCACTGCTTAAATGATTCACACAAAATGGATGCGTAGTGAAATAGATTTGTAATTTTCCTCTGTGTTGACCAAATGCTAGTAACTGATTTTCTTTCCCATGAGAAACTGCTTGCTAGAATACGCTGTATTAGCTATTGTTACAATGTAGAGTTTATTGTGTGTGAAAGCGATGTTCCCAGGAGCTAATAATGGATGCACTTACTGGAGTAGAAGGTTATTGTTACCTGACGAGCCCGGCGACGAGAACAGGAGAAGAGGAGCCAATCATCGACATGTGAAAGACAGTTTAGTTATATCTTAGATTTGACCAATAGCAACTTGGGAAGAAGTTCTGGGACATTTGAACTTAGCCTGACTGCACTGAGAGGACAGAGCTCACTTTTTCCTAAATCTTTTACTGAAAAGTGCCATTTTGAATATTCCTGTTCCTGAGACATTTCTATCTTGAACTTTATGGCTAAGTCACGATGCTGGTGCTGACCAAACAGATGTCAGTTGATGAAGACTGTCGCAGTTTGCTGATCCGTACTGAGGCAAGGTATAATGAAATGTTATTGTTCTCAATGTAATTTGCTTTTGTTTTGAGGGCCCAACCGCTAATTTGATAGAGCCATAGCTAGATGTTTTCCAAATTTGTGTTGACTAAATTGTTTTGCATGAAGCCCAAACATGCTCTTCTAATCAGAAGGTTAGCTAGGAGACTAGCTGAGAGACTCACAGACGGTGTTTGCTAATTATTGACAACAGTTGATGTCAGTTCTTTGCTGAAGCTAAATGTATGCTATTTCGATTGCGCAGTTGTTCTTGCTATTGATTTGTACTGTAACTCTAGAATATGTAGTGATCCATGCATTGATTAAATTGAGATTTTTCAGAAGATTTGGTCAGACAGTATTGTTCCTATATGTTTATCATTTGATTTTGAGACTAAGGCGGTCATTCTGATCGCGGCGGGCGGCGGTCGCCACCCGCCATGCGGTTACCGCCGAATGGCCGCTCCGCGGTCAGGAGACCGCGGATGACATTCTGGCTTTCCCGCTGGGCCGGCGGGCGACCGCCAAAAGGCCGCCCGCCGGCCCAGCGGGAAAGCCCCTGCAACGAGGAAGCCGGCTCCGAATGGAGCCAGCGGAGTTGCAGGGGTGTGACGGGTGCAGTGGCACCTGTCACAATTTTCACTGTCTGCTAAGCAGACAGTGAAAATCTATGTGGGGCCCTGTTAGGGGGCCCCTGCACTGCCCATGCCAGCGGCATGGGCAGTGCAGGGGCCCCCAGGGGCCCCATGACACCCCTTCCCGCCAGCCTGGTTCTGGTGGTGAAAACCGCCAGAAACAGGCTGGCGGGAAGGGGGTCGAAATCCCCATGGCGGCGCTGCAAGCAGCGCCGCCATGGAGGATTCCCTGGGCCAGGGGAAAACCGGCGGGAAAACCGGCGGGAAACCCGGCGGGAAACCGGCGGGGAAACGGCGGGAAACCCAGCGGGAAACCGCCGGTTCCCCTTTTCTGACCGCAGCTTTACCGCCGCGGTCAGAATAGCCCGGGAAGCACCGCCAGCCTGTTGGCGGTGCTTCCGCTGCCCTCCGCCCTGGCGGTCAGAGACCGCCAGGTTTGGAATGAGGGCCTAAGTTACGTGTTATAAGCTGCACTCCAGAGCAGACAGTCTGGAGGTTTAGGCTTAGAGTTAAGATACAATTGCATGTTTTTCACTCTGTCTTGTTCCTCTGAAGTGATTTACAAGCTCTTTGTAATATAAGGTCTGGGGTATTTTATTGAGTATATCATATATTATTTAGATAGATAGATAGATAGATAGATAGATAGATAGATAGATAGATAGATAGATAGATAGATAGATAGATAGATAAATAGATAGATAGATAAAAAACTAAAGGTCAAAGAGAGGTGATAGTTAGTTGAAAATGTCAGTTAAGACATACTCTTTTAAATTAACAAAACCACTGAAAATCACCAAGTAACAATACACAGTGCCCTAAAGAAACTATAACTCAAGCCCCCGGCCTTGCACTTTTTTGTCATCAATGATGTAATTTCAGTGGTGGAGTGATGTTATCAATGATGCCATAGATCATGTTATGAGTGTCGTAATATGTAAAGTAATTAGCAGTGCATGACAATGGCAAAGTAAGATATAATTACATACATAAATATAACTTCATCTTAACCTTTGTTTTTTTAACATAAAGTTATATTTAATTAACAAACGGAACACTAACCCTATACCTGTTGCGAGGTGCTCCATTAAACATCCCCCTCAATCCACGGTCAGCCTCTGGTTGTGCTCAGTGTGGGGTTGACTTTCAGCCCGGCCCAGTGTGGGGTTGAGTACCCTGCACAAATATCCCCTGATAGGGGGTTGGGAGGTTGGGACAGGGGCTGCCACCGGGTGCACATGGGTGACTATGTGATGTTACAATATAAAGGGTGTCATTTTAATGAGTTCACATAGTGAAAAGTTTAATGAAAGTGATTGTCATAAGTGTACACTAAAGTTTTATTTTAAAAAATCAACATGCCACTGAGTCTTCTTTTACATTTTTCAAGCTACACAGTGCAGCCACAGAACAAACTACAAGGGGACCCTGCTCTCCAGCTGAAGAGCATACTACTCAAGCTTAGAGTGCTTTAAAAAATATGGTATGCTCTCCTGGGGTTATGGATTTAGGGGCATATTTATACTCTCTTTGCGCCGAATGTGCGTCAAACTTTTTGACGCACAATCGGCGCAAACACTGCCCCATATTTATACCTTGACGTCCGACCCCGCGGGCGTCAAAGTTCCACCATGTGCGTCATTTTTTAGAAGGGGGAGCCAGCCTTGCGTTAATTATATGCAAGGTAGGTGTTCCCTTCCAAAAAATGACTTTAAGGCCTGTGCGCCTTATTTATACTGTGACGTCATTTTGACGCACAGGAGGGGGCAGGCCTTAAAAAACGGCGCCCAGCCTGATGGGCGCTGTTTTTTAACGCCTAGGTCAGGGCAGGCGTTAAGGGACCTGTGGGCTCATAAGGAGCCCAGAGGTGCCCTCCCATGCCCCCAGGGACACCCCCTGCCACCCTTGCCCACCCCAGGAGGACACCCAAGGATGGAGGGACCCAGCCCAGGGATGTTAAGGTAAGTTCAGGTAAGTATTTTTTTCGTATTTTTTTTGTGGCATATGGGGGCCTGATTTGTGCCCCCCTAAATGCCACTATGCCCAATGACCATGCCCAGGGGACATAAGTCCCCTGGGCATGGCCATTGGGCAAGGGGGCATGACTTCTGTCTTTGCTAAGACAGGAGTCATTTCAATGGGGGTTGGGCGTAAAAGAAAATGGCACAAATCGGGTTGAGGCCAAAATTTTGCCTCAGACCTGACTTGCCCCATTTTTTGACGCCCAAGCTCCATTTTCCCCTACGCCGGCGCTGCCTGGTGTGAGTAATTTTTTTTCACGCACATCAGTTAGCTGCGCCGGCTAACGTCATTCAATAAATAAGGCGCCCGCATGGCGCTTTGGAATGGCGTTAGCCGGCGTTAAAATTTTGGATGCACAACTGCGTTGGCGCAGTTGTGCGTCAAAAAGTATAAATATGGGCCTTAATGACCCAGGAGGCTTAATGTTTTTAATGTTGCTGATAAGTTGCAGTACTCCCCATAGCCCCAGCAACATTTAAAAAATGCTTGGTTGTGCCTCTACTCCTTCTAGGGGCACCATGAGAATCTAAAAAATGCAAATAAGATGCCCTCACAGGGCATTATGAGGTGCTTTATCCTTGAGCAGTGAATAATAAATGAGCGACTCCTACCAGTCATTTATTATTCCTCTTTATGTTTTTTTGTTAGTTTTTTTGGGTGCCCCACATCTTTGTATTTTGTTGTGGCCCACGGGGGAGCTCCAGTGGCCCCTTGGCCCTACCAGCTCTTTACAAGTGGCCCATGGGCCACGCTGGAGCCAGCATAATTTTTTTAAAATATTTTTTTTAATAAACGGGGGTGCCCTGGTGCCCACATAGGGCACCACACACCAATATTTTGTTGAAGGATGTAGGGGGAGCCCAAGGGCCCCACTGACCCATCAGCTCCCTGCTACCGCAGTGGCCGACATCTTTTTTTAAAAAATTTAGTGGAGTGCCTCTGTGTCCTACTGGCGCACCCCACAGTATATTAAAGGATGAGCACAGCAGGAGGAGCCCCAAGGCCCCTGAAGCCCCACTGTCTCCCCTACCTACATCCACCAAGGGTTCAACAGGAGCCAGCAATGCTCCCACCCCCCAAGAGCAGCTTTGGTATGGGACTCTATACTATTGCATGCTATACTATGGTATGGCCTACCATTGTATAGTAGTGTATGCTATGCCCTTTCATTTTATAGTATGGTATGGTATGGTATGGTATGGTACGGTATTTCATTTCTCCCACTCCATAGAAGCATCCTCTCTTTTGCTACCGCCAGGTGGGATCAAAGCTGTGTTTTCCTGCCCACGAGAAAGGTGGGGAAAAGTAGGTGCTACCACCTGGCAAAAGCAGTTTCTCCTCCCACAGGTGGAAGTAGATAGCAATTCCCTGCCTGTGCTCTCATGGGGAGGCAAAAACAGTCTACTAGAAGTTAAGGTCTCCAGAACAAAGCAATGTAGCCAGCCACAGGGGATAGCGTACCCAGGGCAATGCAATGGCTAACATGGAGGGTAAGCAAACATGCCCCACTACCCTTTAAATTTAAGATTCAGCCTGAGGAGTGGTGTCCCTGGAGCCAGTATTGGCTTGAGGATGGGGACCATGTGACCCCTCTTCTTAATTTACAAATCGGTCAGGAGGTGGGGTCCCCAGGGTCTCAGAAAGGTTCAGAAAGTGGGGCCACACACACCTCTGTCACTTAATTATGTCTCATTGTATAGTATGGTATAGAATGGTGGGGCTTGTAATTGTATAGTATACAAATACAGTATGTTATGGTATGGAGCCACATGCTGAGGTATGGTATGGTACGGTATAGCTTGTCCTTTTATGGCATGGTATGTAATTTCATGGTAAAGTATTGTATGGTACAATCTGCTACTGTACAATACGGTAAATCATGGTATGGTGTGGTATGGCATGGTATCGTAAGGTACGGTACAGTATGGCATGGTATGTACTGCATACAGTATGGCATGGCAAAGTATGGTATGGAACAGTAAGGTATAGTATGGCTTGTCATTGTATGTTATAGTATAGTCTGATCTGATATTGTATGGTATAGTATGACATGAGATAGCAAGGTAGGGTAGGGCCTGTCACTTTAATATACAGTATGGTAAGGTATATCACTGAATAGTGTGGTGTAGTATGTTATGACCTTTCATTATGGGCCTGGTATGGTATGGTGTGGCCTGCCTTTGTTTGGTATGTGCTGCCGTTTAGTGGTATGGTATGCCCTGTCATTTCATAGTTTGTATGGTATAGGATGGAATGGCATGGTATGGTATGTTATGGCATGGTATGGTATGGCATGGCATGGATGGTATGTTATGGTATGGTATGCTATGCTATAGGCTGTCATTGTATAGTATGCTATGGTATGTTATTGCCTGTCATTGTATAGTATGGACCTGAGATAGTGTTAGGAATTGGGTCTCTAGTTGGCAGGGGTATACACCCTTGTCCAAGTGTGGACCACAATCCTTGTCAGAGTAAGTCACAACACAATCAAAATGATCCTGTGCTCACCCTCTGTTAGCTTGGCACAGAGCAGGCCGGGTTAACTTGGAAAGCAATATGTAAAGTATTGCTTTCCAAGTTAACCCGGCTATAACTTAACCAGTAACACAGTGAAAACACCACAAAAGTACTCCAAACCATTTAGGAAAATAGATAAGGCTTATCTGAATAAAATAAGATCAAAACGACAGGTTTAAAAGAGTCTCAATCCTTAAGAATCAGTGGTTGTATCCTTGTGACACACAGTACCTGGGATGCGTAAAAAACAAAGACTCACGGGGGCCGCAGAGAAGAAGATGCACTGAAAAATAAGGCACTCCATCAGATTTTCCGGTGCAGCACTGACGATGCGTTGTTTCTTTCCACGCTCCAAGGTGAGTCATCGATGTCCAGGACTGCAACCTTGGTTACACACTGCGATGTGGAGATATTTTGACATCCAGGGACGATGCATTGAAAATCCTTGGCGCGCTGGTAAGAAGGAGCAGGTGCTGCGTCGATCCGGTAGGCAAATTTTCAGCCGCGAGGCGGGCACTGCGTCGATTTCTGCAGGTGTTGTATCGAATTTCCGATACACTGGGATTTTCTTTTCTGGTGTGAAGTTTTTGTGGCCCTGAGACTTCAGATCGGGAGGACAGCTGAATTCAAGCCCTTGGAGAGCACTTGTTGGGAAGGCAGAGTCCTTCCAGCAGAGTCAGAGGCCCGCAGGCAACAGGGCAACCAGCAGGGAAGCAGGCCTTCTCAGCAAAGCAGTCCAGTTGAGTCCTTTGGGCAGCCAGGCAGTCCTTTGTGGGGGAAACTTCAAAGAGTGGTTTTGAAGTGCACAAGTTCCCCTGTCAGCCCAGTCCTGACTGCCTGTGGAGGGTTATCAGTCCTTTGTCTGAGAGCAGGTAACTAGCCTTTGAAGTGTAAGAGAGAGCCCCTTCACACTTCCTACGCATGGAGACCCATTCAGTATGCAGATGAATGCAGATGTGACTGAGTGCCTGTGTTTGTGGCTGTCTGGGTGGAATGCACAAGGGGAGCTGTTAACCAGTGTAAACCGGACATGGACTAGAGCAAGCCTATAAGGCACCAATGGCAGCAAGTGCAGAGAAAAGTGGTATTTCTAAAATGTAATATTAAGTCCAACTTTACTAGTGAGCAGGATTTTCTATTACCATTCTGGCCATACTGACCATGACAGCGCTACTCCTTTCAGATCAGAATTTACCACTTAAAAGTATAAAAGGGCAGTTCTAATGCTGGCCTATGAGAGGAGCAGGCCTCACAGTAGTGGGAGACAAATTTGTGAGTCTCCCCTACTAGGACATGTAAAACACATAGGTACATATCCTGGCTTTTACTTACATAGTACCCTGCCCTGTGGGTTACCTTGGGCCTACCTTAGTGGTAACTTATATGTAGAAGACAGGGGAGTTTGAGGCTTGGCAAGTAGTTTTAAATGCTAAGTCAAAGTGGCATGAAACTGCACACACAGGCCTTGCAATGGCAGGCCTGAAACATGGTTAAGGGCTACTTATGTGGGTGGCACAACCGGTGCTGCAGGCCCACCTGTAGCATTTAATTTACAGACCGTGGGCACTTTACTAGGGTCTTACAAGTAAATTAAATATGCCAATTGGGTAGTAACCAATGTTACCATGTTTAGGGGAGAGAGCACATACACTTTAGCACTGATCAGCAGTGGTAAAGTGTGCAGAGACCTAAAACCAGTAAAAACAGGGTCAGAAAAATGGAGGGAGGTAGGCAAAAAGTTGGGGGATGACCACCCTAAGGCTGTCAGATCTAACAGATAGTATGATATGATATGGTATGGTTCAGTATGGTATGGTATGGTATGTATGGTATGGTATATTAGTGTATGGTATGGTATGCTATGCTATGCTTTGCTATCATTTGGTATGACCTGTCATGGTATGGTATGGTATGGTACGGTACGGAATGGTAGGGTTTGGTATGGTATGGCATGGTATAGTATTACCTGTCAATGTACAGTATAGAATGGTATGGTATGGTATGGTATGGTATGCTATACTTTGGTATGGCCTGTCATTTTATGGTGGGGTACATTACGGCCTGTCTTTGTATGGTATGGTATGATATGGAATATTATTGTATGGTATGGTGTGGTACTGCATGGTATGGTATTTTATGCTATACTATACTTTGTCATGGCCTGTCATTTTATGGTATAGTGTAGTATGGTATGGTATTGTACATCACTGTATAATATGGTATGGTATTGTATGGTATGCTATGCTATACTTTCATATGGCCTGCCATGGAATGGTATGGTATGGTATGGTATATCATTGTATGGTACAGGACTGTAATGTATCATATGGTATGGTATGCTGTGCTATACTATGCTTTGTCATGCTCTGGTATGGCCTTTCATTGTATGGTATGGTAGGGTGGGGTTTACTACGCAATGCTATGCCACGATATGGTATCTTATTGAATTATATTGTATCGTATGGTATTGTATGGCATGGTATGGCATGGTATTACCTGTCATTGTAAAGTACAGTATGGTATGCAGTACTTTGGTATGGCCTGTCGTTGTATGGTATGGTATGGTATGGTATGGTGTGGCCTGTCATTCTATAGTATGGTATATCATGGCCTGTCATGGTATGGTACAGTATGATATGGTATATAACTGTATGGTATGGTATGCTATTGTATGGTGAGTTATGATATTCTATGCTATGCGCTGCTTTGGAATGGCCAGTGTAGTATAGTATGGTATGGTACAATAATGTATGGTATGGTGTGGTATGGTATGGTGTGGTATGGTATGGTGTGGTATGGCCTGTCACGGTATTCTGTGTTATGGTATGACCGGTCATTGTATATTATGGTACTGTATGCCCTGTCATTGTATAGTATGGTATAGTATCAAATTTTGAGTCTCTCATTGTATAGTATGTAATGGTATATTATGTTTGGTAAGAAATGGTGGTACTGCTATAGATAAGAATTGTATTACATGGCTTGGCATTGTACATTATGAAGTGGTATGGTATAGTATCACCTGTCATTGTAAAGTATGTTTTGCAATACTTTGGTATGGTCTGTCATTGTATTTCATGGTATGTTATGACCTGTCATTGTATAGTATGGTATCCTATGCTATGCTATTTTATGCAATACTTTGGTATGGCCTGGCATTGTATATTATATTATATTATGGTATGGTCCAGTACGGTACAGTGTGGTGTGGTATGGTATGGAATGGTATGGTGTTACCCATCATTGTCTAGTATGGTATGGTATGTTATGCAAAACTGTGGTATGGCCTGGCATTGTATGGTATGGTGTGGTAATGTATGGTATAGTGTGGTAAGGTTTGTCAATGTATAGTACAGTACGGTCAGCTACTTGCTGTAAGAATATTGTATGGTATAGTATGTTATGGTATGGTAGGGTATAGTACGTTATGTTACGGTATAGTATGGTACGTATGGTACAGTATGGTATGGACTGTCATTGCATGGTATAGTATGATCTGTCATGATATGGTATGGTATGGTATGGCCTGTCGTATGGTATGGCATGCTATGCTATGTTATACTATGCTCTGGTATGGCTTGTCATTGTAGAGAATAGTATGGTTTGGTCTGTTACTGTATTTCTTGGTATAGCAAACATGATAATGGCATGGTATTGTAGACCCTGTCATTGTATAGTGTGGTATGTTATGGTATGGTAATGTATGTCATTGTATGGTATAGTATTCTATGGTCTTTTATGGTATTGTATGGTATGGAACACTACAGTATAATATGGTATGGTATGGTATGGCCTGTCTCTACATAGTATGGTATGGTATGGTATGGTATGGTATGGTATGGTATGGTATGGTATGGTATGGTATGGCCTGTCATTCCATAGTAATGTGTGGTACCAAACCCACCCACACTGCCGGACTCCTCTTGAACCTGAGATTCTCCTCCATCATCAACATCACAGTAATCAAGCCAGCAACTATGACCTGGAAACACCAGGCCATCATTAATTTCAGCACACCCAACCCTCTGCGTCACAGACCTACTACCACCAAAATCATTTGCCACAGCTGGAAAAGAATCTCAGAAGAGGAGAGGGCTTCTGCCCTTTCCAGGCCCTGGTCATATACACCTTTGACTTGAATAAAGTTACCAAAAATCTTAACATCTGGATCACTGCATGCATCGACACCCTTGCTCCCCTCATGTGCATCCCAACATCAAGAGCCAGATCTCAGGCCATCTGGTACAAAGAGAATTTCCGGCCGATAAATACCACTGCATGCATCAGCAACTGGAGTGCATATAGAGAACAAATCAAGACACCATCGTTAAAAACATCTTCGGATCAGCCTTAAGACGCTACCACCAGCAAATATGAAACACCAAGTGCATAGCTGTGGCAGATCGCATCAACGCCAGCATTAACAGCAGCAAGGAAATCTTCACCATCATCAAAGATTTCACCACGCCTCCTTCAACCTCCTACAACGTGCTTCCTCTCAAGGCATTTGCAACAAGCTCTTGGAATTCTTCTGCAACAAAATCCCCTTCATATAGAGCAACTTCGACATTCAACCGGACACCGTCACCGTCGTAACTCACCTTCCTATCACAGACGATCAACAAACTCTACACTTGTGGCCTTCTGTCACAACTGGCAAAATTGCTGCTACCATGAGAACTATTCACTTGATGGCTCCATCTAACCCTTATCCCCACCAAGCCTTACCAAAAGACTCCTGAAGATCAGCAAAGAACTAGCACCCATCTTCAACAACTCCATTGCCATATTCCCAGATATCTGGAAACATGCTACCATCATGTCCCTGCCCAAGAAACCATATGCTGACCCAGCCACAGTTTCCAACTACAACCTATCTCCCTCATACAATGCCAGATAAAGGACTAAGAGAAACTAGTCAACCAATGCCTTACCGGCCTCCTTAGCAACCCGAAGCTCCTCAATGCCATGCAGCCAGAATTCAGGCCAAACCACAATATACAAACAGCACTCATCACTGTCACAGACAACATCCCCAATATCTTTGAAAGAGGTGACACAAAAGCTCTCATTCTCCTGAACCTCTCTGCAGCATTTGACACTGTCTCACACAACATCCTCATAAGGCACCTGCACAAGATTGGCATTTAAAAACCCACTTTCTGCTGGATCTCCTCCTTCACAGTTAGAACACAAGCTGTCAGAATGGCACCTTACCCCCTTGGAAGCCCACAAAAGCATTTGCAGAGTGCCTCAAGGTTCATCAGTCAGCCCCACCATCTTCAACATATACATGCCTCAACCATATGCAGAACATCCACACTCCTATGTAGGTGATACACAAATCATACTCTCTCTCTTGGAGAAGACCCTCAACACAAGAAACGTTCACCACATGCATGACCAAAATCATTAACTGGATGAAAGCCAACTATATTAAGCTCAACATCGCATAGAAAGAAGTGATGATCTTCAGCAAGAACACCTCACCATGGGACTGCAACTGGTGGCCAGGTGAACCCAGGGCCACACCCATACCTAAATCCCATGCCAGGAACCTCAGGAATAATCATCAACACCAAACTGGACGTGACCGCGCAAATCAACGCTGTTACTGCATCCTGCTTCCACATCCTGAAGATGCTGGGGAAGATAGTCAAATGACTCCCAAGCAACTCTAGAAAAACTGTCACTTACGCCCTAGTCACCAGGAAGTTATACTATGGGACCACCCTCTACACTGGGATCACCAAGTAACTCACTAGAACACTACAAACCATCCGGTACTCAGCAGCTAGACTCATCCTCAACCCCTCACACAGAACTCAAACCACACCACATCTAAGGGAGCTACACTGGCTCCCAATACATAAACATTCTCAATTCACACTGCTCCCACATGCATTTCTGTCACTACATAACTAAGACCCCACCTATACAAGGCCTATCTCCTTACTGCTATTCCCAGCAAAGGTGCTGGAAAAGAGCATCAACAAGAAACTTATGACACACCTGGAACAGAACCAGCTCCTTGATGCCTCCCAATGCAGCTTCCACAGCAATCACAGCACAAAGACCACCCTCATCGCAGCCACCAACAACATCCGAACCCTCCTCAACTGAGGAAGAACAGCAGCTTTGATCCTCCTCGACCTTATGGCAGCCTTTGGCACTGTATCCCCCCTCACGCTGATAAAACAATTTTGACATATCAGAATCCAAGAGGATGCACTCAGATAGATCACCTTCTTCGTCACCGGAAGAACCCAGAGGATCCACCTTCCACCTTTCACCTCTGAACTCAAGGAAATCGTCTGGGATGTCCCCCAGGGATCATCCCTCAGCACCATGCTCTTCAGCACATATATGACCCTGCTGGCCAACATCATCAGATCCCATGGTCTCAACAAAGATTTCTACACAGACAACACCCAACGCTTTCTCTCACTTACTGACGACCTCATCACCACCAGAACCAATTTCCACATATGCATGACAAGTGTCACTGACTGGATGAAGAACAACTGCCTGCATCTGAACACAGAAAAGATGGAGGTACTAATCGTTGGCCACAGCAGCAGCACATGGAATGGCTCCTGGAGGCTAGTAGACATAGGACACCTCTCCACTCCCTCTGACCTCGCCAGAAACCTCAGAATCATCATCAGCAACACGCTCACTATGAAATGACAGATCAACACCGTCTCCTTCACCTGTTTCTCACTGTAAGCATACTACATAAGATATTTAAGTGGCTACCCCTGCACACAAGATGCACCAGACAGAGGCCCTCATCATTAGTCACAACACTCTCTACATAGGAATCGCTGACTCATCCTCCACCTTCCTGACGAACCCACATCACACCTCAACTCAGGCAACTCCACTGGCTCCCCATACAGATGAGATCCAAATTCAAGTTGCTGACCCATGCAGACAAGGCTCTACACAACCATGGGCCCGTCTACATTAACCACTGCCTAAACTTCCACCAACTGTCAAGAAGACTACGCTCTGCCTCCCTATCACTTGCTCATACTCCCCGCATCTACCAAAGCAGAAGAGGAGGACATTCCTTCTCGCACATCGCACCTAAGACCTGGAAGAGCCTCACCATGCAACTCCAGACCATCACCTCACTTCCAGAATTCTGAAGGGACCTTTTCGAATGAGCCTGAGGGACCTCCTGCGCCTGTATAACCCATCAGGGATTAACCTTGCTTTACAAATCCTAATTGATTGATTGCTTGATTGATCTTAACTGTTACCTCTCCTTCATCAACCACCAGACACCTCCGCTCTGCAACACTCTTACTTCCACACCCCACACATGCACAGAACCAGATCAGGAGGGTACACATTCTTTTAAATCACATCTAAAGCGTGGAATGACCTCCTTCTCCCTATCAGAGCCTCCTCTTCTTGTTTTGAGTTCCACTGCTCAGCGCCAGGATACCATTGAGGGTGATTGTGCGCTCTACAAACAGACATGGTATGGTATGTTATGGTATGACCTGTCATTTCATAGAAAGGTAAGGTATGGTATAGTGTGGTATCATATTGTATTGTATGGTACAGTAGGTTAGGGTAGGGTATGGCCTGTCAATAAGCAGTATGGTAAGGTATGGTCTCTCACTGTTTAGTATGATATGATATGGTAATGTTTGTACAATGTACACATTAAGCTACTGGAGGAAGTGAAATAAGAGCAGCCAACCAAACAAAAATGTGCTTTACAATATAATGTTATTTTCATGCTATAATGCCCTAACTATCCTGTAATTGTGCAAGCAAAAACAGTTTAAAACATACCCTGTTTTTTGCATAAAGCCTTTTAACCATTCCTATGACATTCTATGCATAAGAAAAGATGTACCAAAAAAGCACTTTGCTACAAACTATGCGACTGATCAGTTAGTAGCCGTAGCACAAAGCCACTATTGTATTTTGAAATCACTGATAAAAGTGATGCGAACAACCTGTGGCCTGCTGATGTTGTCATGCTGCACCAAAGAGTGCAAGAGTAGAGGATGAAAACTAAAAGGAAATAAAGGAAATGAGCAGTGAAAACAACCATAAGCAAAACCAGGAGCAAGACTACCTAAAAATACTTACACTTGTACGAAGTGCTGCAAGTAGGAAAAAAAGTAGGCCAAGACAGAAAGGGGAAGCAGTGGAAGGACACTCCCCAAAAATACAAGAAAGCTGTACTTGCTCCATTCTCCAGGGTCAAGGAAGAGAAACAAACAGAAAGTGAAATCAAACTGTCGCCAGCATGATCTGACCAAACAGGAGCTTGCAAATAAGACTGACAGTGAAGCACGCAAATGGGAAGCACTGGGAGCTCTCTAAGCACCCTGTATGTTAACAAAATGTCCCACAAGTGACAGTGCATGTGCTGCTTCAGGCAAGACCTAAAAAAGCATGCATGCTGTGTGGCTACGATTTAAAGAATCCCTGGACGACATCCTGCCCTGCCTTGGTGGCTGAAAGGAAAATGTATTTAAAAAGCTTTGACTGAGGACAAATTACAGACATGTAAGGGAGTGACTGTAAAGTCCTTTAGTACAAACATCTGAAGCATTCTGGTGCAGTTTCAAAGTTTTTAGATTTGGCATCAAAATGGTTGTGAACATAATGTTTAGAAAGATTTATGATCCGCTGTGGTCAATGTAGACATAGGGCCTGATTCTAAGCTTGGCGGGCGGCGGGAGCCGCCCGCCAAGCGGGAACCGCCAGAAGACCGTTCCGCGGTCAAAAGACCGCGGCGGTCATTCTGGGTTTCCCACTGGGCTGGCGGGCGACCGCCAAAAGTCCGCCCGCCAGCCCAGTGGGAAACACCCTTCCCACGAGGAAGCCGGCTCCGAATGGAGCCGGCGGAGTGGGAAGGTGCGACGGGTGCAGTTGCACCCGTCGCGAATTTCAGTGTCTGCAAAGCAGACACTGAAATTCTTTGTGGGGCCCTCTTACGGGGGCCCCTGCAGTGCCCATGCCATTGGCATGGGCACTGCAGGGGCCCCCAGGGGCCCCACGACACCCCATACCGCCATCCTGTTCCTGGCGGGCGACCCGCCAGGAACAGGATGGCGGTATGGGGTGTCAGAATCCCCATGGCGGCGCAGCTTGGCGGATTCCCATGGGCAGCGGAAAGTCGGCAGTACACCGCCGGCTTTCCGCTTCTGGCCGCGGCTGTACCGCCGCGGTCAGAATGCCCGGCGGAGCACCGCCAGCCTGTTGGCGGTGCTACCGCCAACCACCGCCCTGGCGGTATTTACCGCCAGGGTCAGAATGACCCCCATAGTTTGTACCGACTCATGACAGATACTGTGTAGACTTGTATGATATTAGGTTTAGATTAGGGTACAGATCAGGGTTGGGCTGCAACAGAAAAAGACCGGAGCACCAAAATAAAAGTGGCCCCCATTAGTGAACCTTATAGATGAAAAAAAATGGCCCATGTTTGGAAAGTGAGGCAGTTTTCAACTTGTAATGAAACGCCGTATAAGTGTTTTGCAAGGTAAGGAAGACTGCATGTATCTGAGCTCGTTGCAGGCAATGTTTGTTTTATTATCAGGCAAATCAAAGGTACAAATCAGCCTGGCAGACCATAAAACAGGCCTACACAGAGCCAGAAAATGGCCCACACACTCAGCTGTCAGACCAGCCCTTCAGGCACTGCCTGATGCCCCATGGGCCAGTCCAACGCTGGGGTATGCCGTGAATAACAGTGTTTAGTATTTGCTTTATAGGGCTAGCAATTCCACCTGTGGCTTCAATGTGCTGAATCTTTTGTGCTCACTACATTTTAATGGTATTGTAATAATGTAATAATTATGCAATAAAAATGTAGCTAACAGTTAACTAAGAACAATCAATGTTTCCATTGTATGTTTTTACTCAAGAAGCTGGTGCAGACAGTGTATCAAAGGAACACAGAGTAATGATGTGTGCTCTGTCTTTCGTGTATGTAGCCCCTAAGCCTTAAGAGGGGCTCAGATGCCTCCGGCAAGAGACGAGACAGCCACAGATTAGATTTAGTCATACCGGGGCTTCCAGGACTGCTAAGGGTGCTCCGCTGCAGACAATGACAGAGCAACCCCTGTCACACTGTTAGTGGATGCACAGGGGGACCTCATACTGTGCTTGTGAGGGGGCTGTGATTCACACCCTGAAGTGGTGGGTGCCTACGGTGTGTGCACCACCTATCCCAAGGAGCACTCTTAGGGTGTGCTAGATATATACCACCTTCCCAAGTCATGCACAGTCATTGAGTTCTGAAATGCTTTTTCAATTGTGGAGTTGCTTTGAAGAGTACACACGGTTGCAAGTAGTCCCCCATTGACATGAAGCGGTGCCCTAGGGAAAACAAAGGAGCACCCATTAACAGTTACATGGGAGCCACCTTTGCAATAGAGTAAAGACAAGCCAATCAGGCTTCTATATATTTTCAGTTAGAAATCAGACCTATTGCTTAAATTAAATATGCCAGGAATTGTGAATTTGAATTTCAGCACCAACCCCCCAGAAGGAGCAGGGAAGGAGTCGGGAGCATTGAATCCTATCAGCAACACTAGTAAACCATCAGCCTCGCTGAATGTGGTTCCAAGGGCATCAAAGTGGAGTTCCTATAACGAAAACTAAACACCACCTTTAGAGGAGCCAGTCTTCTGGCATCCTTAGCAACCATATCGTGCCACTGAAGCCAGGTTCTCTGAATGGAAAGGAGGGCATAGAGGCATCAAAATTAAGGGAGGCGAGTGATGTGAAGGGTGGGGGAGAGTGGCAGAGAAGAAGACAACACTGCTTCATCAGGCGCTGTAGATGCTATAAGATCTACTCTATGACCTACCACCAAATCCTTGATGGAAACTGAATAGGACCAATGTAAATATCTGCAAAATGCCATGAACGTCATAGACATCCCATTCAAGCAAAGGCAAACCAGTAAAAGTACAGCAAGGCCAATAACAAAACCCCATTTCAAAACTCCAAAGTCTATTCTCTCTCTCTTATTTATTTTTTAACTGGTGACGTAAGCTCTGACAGCACACTGCTAAAGCAGTCTGTAGCTAGGAAAAACAAGGGTTGGAAAAATGGCTGCTCGGTGATAGTAAATTGCCTTGGCATTTTACAAATAGGCGTAGAAGCCAGTTGTATTCCTCGAATTTCGGTAATTCGGCTACATGACTTTTCATGTGCACTATTTTAAAGAAGACAACCATCTCTGAAACTGACCAACGTTTAATGTTTAAAAACACTTCATTTATACAATTGCAAGTATTTATATGAATCTGGTTTGAATTTTTTCTGCTGTCTGAAATATTCAATTATTTTGCGCATATGGACCACGAGCTATTTTGCCTCAGAGGGACCAAGACATCAACAAATAAAGTGTAATGAGTAAAGGTGTCTATATATCATATATATAATGTTATATAAAATACTCATTTCTATAAGCAAACAAAGAATATTGTTGCAACACCGTAAATTTCATGACTTTTAGAAGGGGCTCAGACTTTGGTTTCTTTTCTCTCCATGGTCATGGAACTTCTCAGCAACTTGCAGTATTATCAGCAGACTAACCATTTAGGCACAAGCTCTGACACAAAACTGATTTCTTCCTAGAGATAGACCCGACACACCATGGAATACTGAATTTCAGAATATACGGGGCCCTTTTCTATGAAGTTTTCCAGACTAAACATGATTTCTTGGCTTAAAAGTTTTTAATTTAAGTGCTCATTTTGATTCCAATCTTAACTGCCTACAATTTAGAGACATATGATAACGAGGAAGATAAACTTACTTTGTAACACACTTCTGAATTCTGGGGGTGGGAGGGCTGGCGAGAGTTAGGAAAGGAACAGAATGTCAAAAGCTTCCAAACCCAGTCAAAAACACTAATTATATGATTATTTTACCAGAAGTCCCGTCCGAGGTTTCACAATTCCCCAGAAGATGGTAATGTTACAGCAGGAATCAATGCAATCCAGTATCCCTAGCCGAGAAGATTATCCAGCCAGCTAAATGTCTGCTGATGGCACATGGTGTGACTTCCAAGTCAAAAGTTGGAATCTTGGCAAGATCACTCAGCCTTTTATCCTTCCACTGTCGACAAACTGAGCAACTTTAAACTGGGCAGTAACAACACCTTTTTTGGCAGCTCTTGGAAATGTCAAAAGCGTGACATTAAGTGCACGGTTTGAAACAAGTAATGTTTATTTGTCGTATACGTTCTAACCAAAAGTGAGAAGAACCAAATGATTTTTTGCTAAAGCTCAGACCGTTTGAACTAGAAGGGCTGAGCCCTCCTAAAGTCGAAAACGGGTTGTTTACCGCTAGATAAGATTACTAAGGCTGTTTGGAAATCATTAGAGTTGGCCGGAAAAGGACTCATAATTACGGTTAGGATTACAATTTGAATGAAATTACCCCAGAGGGAAAAGGTGGTGACATTTATGCAGAAAAAAAAGCAATATTCCGAGTTTCGCAACTCGACCATGGCGAAAACATACGGTTTTATCAAATTAAATATTACTCAACCAGATCTGCATTAGCACCTCTTGTCCATCCGGGGTGCCTCGGTAGACACACTGGAGCGGATAATTGCAAACGATGGCTAAAGTTAGCCATCGCTTCTCCTACGTTTGACCTCCTTACCTGAAAGTTGCCAGGTCCTCAGCAAAGAGGATGGCTCCTTTCTTCAACACAATCCCCCCAATGGCATGGCACCACACAAGGATGTATCCAAGCAAGAGACCACCATGCAAGGAGTTTTTAAAAGGGCAGCTGGTCACCACAGCTGCAGCAACAGGGACCCCACACCTCCCAAGATGATTTTTCTCTCAATGGGAAGTCATATCTATGGGAAAATCCCATTTACGCCATTTTTTTTTCCAAGCAACTTGGAGACATATTTATAAGCTACTAGCACCACATTTGCGGCATTTATTTTGATGTGAATGTGGCGTTAAGGTGGTATTTTCCATGTGCCATATTTACAAAGTGGTGCAATGCTTGCATTGCGCCACTTTGTAAACCCTTGCGCCACATTATGTCTGCGCCATGCATAATGAATGCAAGGGGGGGGGCTGAAAAAATAGCGCAAGGAAATCAATGAGATTTCCTTGTGCCATTTTATTCGGCACTTTTAACACTTGCTCAGAGCAGGCATTAAAAGGAGGCACACCATTATTTAGATTGGGCCCCTATGTACTCTGCAAGAGTAGAGCCAACATTTTGGCACTACTCCTGCAGAGTATATAAATAGAGTCACATTAAAGGACGCTATTGCCCCTACCCTGTGCCATGGTGCGCCGTATTATAAATATGGTGCACACATGGTGGCGGTAGGGGGCGCTAAGGGGCGCAAGGAAAGTGGCGATGCACTGAGTGCAGCACCACTTTCCTTAAATCTGCCTCATGAGCTTCAGAATAAGACTCAGAAACCTTCAACCTCATTGAAGTAAAAGTGATCCAGCAGGAGAGTAGAGGCGCTACACACACCATTCCTGCTCTCTAACAATAGGCATCTCTTGCATCTCTTCCGGAACGCTCTTCTGACAGAGGGTGAAATACTTACAAATCCTAGATTAATGAACTTGTTGGGTGATAATACTCGGTATGCTATTCAAAGCTATATAAGCGTACGAAAATCGTCTGGCACAAGAAAATTCAGGTCAGAGCTTTAGTAGTTTACAAATGCAGAAATAAACTATCCTGGAGAAGGCCAATATGTCAGGCCTTGGTAAGTTAATGTGATCTCTTTATGGCAAGCATTTACGCAACAATTAAAATGAAATACAGAAAATATTCTGACACTTAAATGTGACCATCTTATGTTTCCATTAATAGGATTACATGTTTACATTTTTTTTAAACTTTCACTTTTGCTGCTGTTTTACCAAAGCTCCTTTTTTTTAAAAACTACAAGCTTTTCAATTGTGCCATGTTTTTATCATTATTATTATTGTTATTCTAGAATGAGACAAACAATATTTCCATTTAACAAAGCACTCAGAATGCAGCAGCAACAATGTTGCAATGTTTTTAACATTTATAGCATACTTTAAAAAGAAGTAGGGTCAAAATAAATAGCCAGTGGATATATAAAAGAAAAAAAAGAACTCTTGTGAACCAGCTTTGTTAAGGAATAGAAAGGAACTATTTTTAGGCGGATCTGAACAATATGTATGGTTTTTAGCTGTCACTGAAAGTGAAATGAACCAATAGGTAAAGTGAACCCCACCTACTGCCCGAAGCTACATGATGTCATATGTGGAAGCAAACTGTGACAAACAATTTAAGAAAATAACAAATGAATCCAGCTGACCAAACGACCCCTTCTATGTATGAAAATTCTCTATGATTTCTTCAGGGAAAACAGTAGACTGGGAACAAGTGAAGGCTGTCTCCAGACCTAAAAATGTTTTATGATCAGTTACTTACTGGTATGTCCTGTTAAAATTTTTTACCTTAGCCTTGAAAGAACCGTAAAACTGCTTTGTTCTTCGTGGACATGAGTAATTCTTTAGATCACATGTTTGTTTTAATTAACGTTTCGTGTATTTTAGTACCGCTTATAAAATATATTTGCTTCTCACACTTTGTTTCATTTAGTTATATTTTGTAAATATAATGGTATTCTGCTGCTTATGTTGTTCTTCGTGCTCGCGTTCTTTTAATAAGTCCATATACTTTAATATCTGTGGCAAGCCAGCTGACTGCAAAAACTGAATTCCTACCTTTCTCTGTCGTTGTACGCGAAGACGTCAGATAATTTGCTGAAATTCTCAAAGGCTTTTCTCTTGAGCTGTTCCTGTGCCACGGCAAGCAGGACACTCAAGTCCATCTCCCCTGGGTCTGGCACACTGTAGTGACGCCCAACGGTCATAATCTCATGCTCGGCGAGGGAGCCGTCTGATATACGCGCAAGCAAGTTCCTGTGGAGGACACGAAATGTGAAGAAAGTGAGAAGAAAAAGATATTTCTGCTTTCCATACTTTTCTTTTTGTCAAAAACGTTCCTGTAGAAATGAGTTAATCCTGACAAGTTTATAAGTTTATATTTCACATGTTTTTATTAAAACTACAATAATAAAATGCAACACAAATGATTTTTCTTATGCTAACTTAAATAAGGCCTGCAGAGCTCCTATTTTGCAGTCATGTAAAATTGATGTCATTGTTCTTTCTAGCATGAGTTTTTCTCTAGGTTCTGTTCTCATGAGAAGCCTTGCAAATAGGTTCTTTGTTTAATTGCATGGAGACTTTTAGTTTAGTGACCATGGAGAGAAACATCCAGGCATGTGGATTTAATGTGAAATAAATTGTTTCTACTAGTATATGGACTCACACGGAACTGAGACGACCCCATAGTAAAGCCTGGGAACCAAACTAACTGTTGCAAAGGAATACAAATGGTTCAACTGATTGGAGTCACACTGAAAGAGATGATCTCATTTTAGACCTTGGAAATAAACTGATTGTTGCAAACACAAGTTTGCCTAACATTTTGATTGGATGATGCCCCTTTTACGTGACATGATGCAATTAGACCGATGAATCAATTTGATTTATGTGATTTGTATTAGGGATGGACTCTAAAGTCCAGTTCAGTTCTCTCTGCACCTTCCCTGATGACACTTTTGACTGAACTTTGCTGCTGATCCTGATGCTTTGCTGATGAAGAATCTCTGAATGCTGTCCCTTGGAGAGGTATATCTCCAACAGCTGATTGCCATTGCTTCGGCATTTCCCCTTTTATACATTAGAATCTATCATGCTGACACTCACTAGCTAGTATTCTTTAGTCCAAGATATATTTTTTACATTATTTTCATCGCCTTTTGTATTTTTGGCCGCATGTGTCTGTCTCCACACATGAATTTCCTAATTTGGTTAGATGTAGGGACAACGTATGTCCAACCTAAATTTGCATACTCTGTTTAATTGATACAATCTAACCTGCAATATTTTTCTCTATCTCAGATAATTTCATTAATGATAGGTCTGATTCTTCTTGAATGTCTAATTGTGTTAATGCTAACTCGTTTGAGCTTGTTCCATTGCTTTGGGCTCATATATCCTTACAATTTGATTTCACGCATTGTCTTTATGACACCAATTTTGTGGTTGTAAAATAAAGTTTTTAAATTTACTCCTGATTGGAGTTATCCATCCGTGGCTACATTGATGATGGTGTCTAAATTGTTGGGGTGGTATTGATGCAAATTTGTTGATGGTACACCACAGCTCTTTCTGGGTCAAAAGGTCCTTCGACCTCGGTGAAGTGTTTGATTCCTGTGAAGGATGAAAACACGCTTACACCATTATATTCTTTCATTTCTTTTTCAACCATGTTACTTTTGAAGCATCTCCTTTTAGGTATTTATCACAGATAGCCCGGTGTGAATATTATTTTACTGTTGTTTGTGATTTTATTTTTTCCTCACTTCTACTCGAAATGTGTCAGACAATAGCAAGGAAGGAGAAAGATCTACCACGGGCCATATTACAGAAGTGCCCCAGGGACGCAATGGGCATTTGTGCCCGCTTTGTGAGCTCTGGGGGGCAATTTGGTATTACAGAAGGGGCCACAAACACTTGTACAGCCCCTTCTGTAATACATATAGCATTGGCACACATGTAAAGCCAGGGCTATCATTAGAGGGTGGCCCCTTATTTCTATGGGTGCGTGGCCCCATGCAAATGAGGGAATTTCTTTGCCCATGATATATTAACAACATGGGTGCATGTCGTTAAGAGGCACACTTTTCACTGGGCCTCCTAAAGGCATGCCTCTGAAAGGATGAAAGGGGGTCCCAGGGACTCCCCAGACATCCCCCTGGAGGCGGGTGCAGTCACTCATTGCACCTACCAGCAAGGAGATTTCTAATCCTTCTTAAAAGTGCAGGTAGCTGTTATACAGTTGCTCTGTATTTCTCTTGAATGTGCTGCCCTCGGCTAGCACGAATTCGCCACTGCTCTGAAGGCAGCACGTTCAACATAATAGGGTGCACTTTTCCTGTTTGCACCTAGCGTATCTGTCTATCTGTAATAGGGCCCCAGGTGTTAACTTTGAGCCGTTGAAGTGGGAAAAGTGGCAGATATTGCATTGGAAAAAATAAAGAGACTGGATGATACTGGGATTTCTAATAGGGGCCATTCAATGCTCAAAAAAACGTTTAGCAGGGAACTTCCCCTTTAAGGATTCTTGATTTAATAGTGTGTGGGTTTAATTACTTTCCATGGAAGAATTAGGGTGCATTTTCACCTGTTTCTGAAATAAAATGTTTAGAAAAAAGCAACGACACAAAGAAACACTATATATAAGGAGTCACTTAAATAGGGTGTTCCCTAACAGGTCTGAACCTCCACGGTTGAGGAGGGGACATGAACAAGAAACTAACCCTATGAAACTGCTTTATAGCAACATTAATTAATAGGAGATAGTGCAGCCAAAAGGGAACCAACAGTACATGAGAAGCTCAATTTCATCTCTGCTGAAGGCATCGCAATGAATGTATTAAAGGATATGCAGACATTGTGCTGCCTTAATTATGTTGACAGACATTTCTGCACATGCACTGCAGTGCTTAATTAAACAACGCTGCACAGATGGCATACTGAATGTGGGCAGGGTGGGCAGAGCACCAGGAACACCACCCTTGAAAGAAAATGGCACTGAGCAAGTGGCAAATAATGCTGTCCATAGTGAGTTGGTGTGTGTCCCACAGTGAAATGTCTGCAAAGCAAAATCAGACTTGGCAAAAATATTCAAACTAGCCTCTCACTTCAAGAGGCATGTCAATACTGGGCCTGCGAGGACATGGGACAAAGCTAGTTGATATTAGCCACTGCCACTATGAAAGCAGACCCTTAGCCTTCAGCCTTCCAGGGAAATGCCAACGTTGGCAGAATGGCCAGTCTGTCCCTCCTCTAACCTCAGCAAGTAAACTGTACAAATGCCAGTGGTGTTCAGACTTGACCCCAGGACCACAGAGTGCATCGCATGCAAGCTGGTGGCACTTGAAAGTATAGAAGTGAATGTGGTGTGGGGTGCAAATTGAAAGTCATCCTTGTGTAAATGGGGGATCCACTGAATTAGTGGGACAACACAACTGTAAAAGTACCTTTTTTTGGCAGATGTCCTGTTTCTCACTTTGTGGGCATTTGTCTGTGATGACCATCCACAAATGTGTTAGTGCAGAGAGTAAATAGGGTGCGATTTGAAGACCTGCTTAGTATACATTTGAATGAGTGCATTTCACAAAACACACAGGTTTCCTTTGTGAATTTGCAC
This sequence comes from Pleurodeles waltl, assembly GCF_031143425.1. Taxonomy (NCBI): domain Eukaryota; kingdom Metazoa; phylum Chordata; class Amphibia; order Caudata; family Salamandridae; genus Pleurodeles; species Pleurodeles waltl. Next base: position 330,258,247 of record NC_090447.1, on the reverse strand, counting down.
CACAGCATGGAAAGGCAATGGTGTGTTTGCTCTTTGTGGATCTTAAGAAAAGGAATGACTGCACCTGAAAGTCTAGACAATAAGGCAACTTTATTTGAGGCACACCTCATTGTTAGCAGTAGGAAACAATAAGCACAAGGATGTGTAGGTTCAGATCTATGTACAAGATAAGAACAATTATTAAACGTCTGTGGATTTTCTGCACCCTTGTACCCATCACTGATATTACATGGGAATCTCATTCATATATATCTGCGTAGAGGCTTTCAAATGGCAGATTTGCTAGCTCATTAAGTGTTGATACTTTCAAATGAATCCTCATGGCAAGATGAGACAGGTGGATCGCATATTAATCTATGAACGAGGCCAATAGGCCTATGCTGGGGAATCAGAGTTACAGGTAAGTATTTTTTTCTTTTCTCCGGTATTGGATCTTTCTTAGATTCACATGGTTCAATTAAGAGTATCATATACAACAGAAGTTGGCAATGAGGCTTACCTTATGAAAAATATTTCTGAGCACAACTTGTCCCCATGAAGTCTCTGTTGGTTCGAACATCAGTGCAGTAATCCTTAGCAAAAGCAAGTGTTATCCTCAATGAAAACACTTTTCAAATGCCTCTTGGTAGAATCCCTGCAACAGTGCAATTGTCTTCACCACAGCCTTTGTGGAATGTGTTCTGACTTTCCTTGTCAAGGGCCTGTTAACTGATATCTGAACTGCTGTTATTCAGCAATCATTCTAGCTAAAGTTTGCTTTGTAACTGCTTTGTACTTATTTGCTGGGACAAAAGCCACAAAAAGCTGACCTGACTTAAGGAATACTTTCGTGTTGTATAAAGAAGATTTAAGGCATTCTTTTATAGTCAACAAATGTCCAAAGAACGTTGGTAAATTACATTTTTTGATTTATGTGAAAAGTAGAATTTCTTTTAGGAACGGTCTTTAGGTTGGTTAGCAGAGGTACAATATTGCTTGAATAACACAAAATGGCTCTTTACATGAGAGCACTTGCTTACCCTTCTTGTTGGTGTAATGGCTATAAGAAATGATGTCTTCCAAACAAATGCTGCATCAATGCTCTGTGATTATGTTCAAATAGTGGTTGCATTAAAGCTGCTTACACAGTGTTCAGCTCCTGTTCGGAAGACAACCTTGGAAGTGTAATGTAGTGTATTTGGAGTCCTTAAAAATCTAAATATTACTACTAGGTGAACTTTGATTGACATTTACAACAATCAAGATTCAGCCAAATGTAAGAGATAGGGTAAAACGTGATGTGCAGGTGCTCTCACCACCTTTAAAATTTGATTGCACTTTTCAAACATTAACAAATGGTCAAACTCTAGCCCTGATGAGCCAGGCTGTTAAACAAAGGGACTGAGGGATGTTGTGAAATATTTGTGCTCGGCTCCTTGAAAGCAACCCCACACCTGGCTTGAATTGACCTCTCTGCCCACATTGTCCATAGCTCCATGTATCAGTGTTGACCTGTCCATGCCAGGGCTATCAGGATTACTTTGCAGTGTTCCATTCTTCTTTTGCATATCACTCTGCAAATTAGAGGTATTGGAGGGAAGCATATATAGATTTATTTCCTGCACAATTTATCAAGAAGGCAACTCCTTTTGAGCCTCTAAAATCAGATTTTATTCCAAATGGAAGCATCTTGAACTGGTAATAACAACGAGCGATTAAAAATCAAAGGAATATTCTGTGTTTCACGTAAATTGGGATGTTGAAATAGAAGTTCCTTTGATCTATAGATGCGAATAATTCATCTTTATTGGGTAATGGCAACATTTTCTGAAAGATGATCACGCAAAAACTTTGTATTTTCAGGTATTCGTTCAGATTCCTTAAATCCAAATCTGGTTGCCACTCTCCTGATTGCAGTAATACAAGAAAGGATCTGGAGTAGAAGCCTATGATCCTCTCTTCCAGCTGCACACCCTCCATGACTCCCTTTTCTAACACTTTCAGCTCATACCTATAGTTTTCTTATCACCTGTTTCACTTTATGGTTGGTTGAAGTTGTTATTCACATGGGAGTCACTTCACACACAATTTTTTTGTATTAAACAATGTTTGTAAAATGAAGGATGAAATTCATGAGGTGTGGGACCAGTCTGTACATACTGTAATGCCTAAAAGTGTTAACATTACTGGTAGAACCTCAAGAAAACTGTATGTTATCCCTGTATTATGCCTCCCATTATTTCTAGCTTTTATTTATTTCAATGTGTGTTTATAACCAATAAAAATATATTTTTTTTAAACGGTTACTGGCTTCATCACTGTATATGTATGTGTTTACAATCATCATAACTAAGTGGCAAGATTACTGACTTCAAAACTGTACGCTGTTTACCATCATAACTGAGGTGCAAGGTCACTGGCTTCATAAATGTGTAAGTTGTTTACTATTCTTGTAACTGAGAGACAGGGTTATATATATACAGGGAGTGCAGAATTATTAGGCAAGTTGTATTTTTGAGGATTAATTTTATTATTGAACAACAACCATGTTCTCAATGAACCCAAAAAACTAATTAATATCAAAACTGAATATTTTTGGAAGTAGTTTTTAGTTTGTTTTTAGTTTTAGCTATGTTAGGGGGATATCTGTGTGTGCAGGTGACTATCACTGTGCATAATTATTAGGCAACTTAACAAAAAAAAATATATACCCATTTCAATTATTTATCATTACCAGTGAAACCAATATAACATCTCAACATTCACAAATATACATTTCTGACATTCAAAAACAAAACAAAAACAAATCAGTGACCAATATAGCTACCTTTCTTTGCAAGGACACTCAAAAGCCTGCCATCCATGGATTCTGTCAGTGTTTTGATCTGTTCACCATCAACATTGCGTGCAGCAGCAACCACAGCCTCCCAGACACTGTTCAGAGAGGTGTACTGTTTTCCCTCCTTGTAAATCTCACATTTGATGATGGACCACAGGTTCTCAATGGGGTTCAGATCAGGTGAACAAGGAGGCCATGTCATTAGATTTCCTTCTTTTATACCCTTTCTTGCCAGCCACGCTGTGGAGTACTTGGACGCGTGTGATGGAGCATTGTCCTGCATGAAAATCATGTTTTTCTTGAAGGATGCAGACTTCTTCCTGTACCACTGCTTGAAGAAGGTGTCTTCCAGGAACTGGCAGTAGGACTGGGAGTTGAGCTTGACTCCATCCTCAACCCGAAAAGGCCCCACAAGCTTATCTTTGATGATACCAGCCCAAACCAGTACTCCACCTCCACCTTGCTGGCGTCTGAGTCGGACTGGAGCTCTCTGCCCTTTACCAATCTAGCCACGGGCCCATCCATCTGGCCCATCAAGACTCACTCTCATTTCATCAGTCCATAAAACCTTAGAAAAATCAGTCTTGAGATATTTCTTGGCCTAGTCTTGACGTTTCAGCTTGTGTGTCTTGTTCAGTGGTGGTCGTCTTTCAGCCTTTCTTACCTTGGCCATGTCTTTGAGTATTGCACACCTTGTGCTTTTGGGCACTCCAGTGATGTTGCAGCTCTGAAATATGGCCAAACTGGTGGCAAGTGGCATCGTGGCAGCTGCACGCTTGACTTTTCTCAGTTCATGGGCAGTTATTTTGCGCCTTGGTTTTTCCACATGCTTCTTGCGACCCTGTTGACTATTTTGAATGAAACGCTTGATTGTTCGATGATCACGCTTCAGAAGCTTTGCAATTTTAAGAGTGCTGCATCCCTCTGCAAGATATCTCACTATTTTTGACTTTTCTGAGCCTGTCAAGTCCTTCTTTTGACCCATTTTGCCAAAGGAAAGGAAGTTGCCTAATAATTATGCACACCTGATATAGGGTGTTGATGTCATTAGACCACACCCCTTCTCATTACAGAGATGCACATCACCTAATATGCTTAATTGGTAGTAGGCTTTCGAGCCTATACAGCTTGGAGTAAGACAACATGCATAAAGAGGATGATGTGGTCAAAATACTCATTTGCCTAATAATTCTGCACTCCCTGTATGTGTGTGTATCTGTGTGTGTGTGTGTGTGTGTGTGTGTATTCAATATGTTTCCCATGGTTACCAGCATCACAACATCACAACTGAGAGCAAGCTTACTGGCAGCATAATTGAGTGTCGGAAATGAAAAAAGCTTCATTGAGGGGCAATGTTGGTGGTATCATAGATCATACACGCCAATAGACCCGATTCAGGTGGGCGACTCTATTTTTATATTCAAAATGGCTTTTTTTGGATATCCGTTGCTTGAAAAAGCCTCTTCTTCAATAGAAGTCGATGGGAAAAATACAATCCCCCGAATTATTTTCCTAAAACCTCTCTTTCCTCTTCTAAATGTTGGCATTTATGAAAAATTCATGTGTATCACATTTCTGGCACCATAACAGAGGGGCAGGTTTAGTTGCATCATAAGTGAGAGACACGTAGAAGGCAAAGTGGGCATCTGAGAATGGTCTTTGTCAGAGGACTCCTGTTCAGGCGGTCAACAAACACTAGTTTGGGGCCGTGAAAATTAAGTGAGCCCCATTATAATAGAAAGCAACACTTAGATGCTACTTTACTTTGTGATTCCCGCCGAATAATGTACGCAGGCCCCTATTTTAAAGGAAACTGGAAAATATGAGCTAAATCCGCAGTTCTTGTATTATTCCGTAATCTTCGTGGTGGTAATGGGAGCGGCGACAGCCCCATAAACCTGCCACTATCGTGGTGGCCCACAGAAAGGGAAGAAAGCTATGGGTCGTACTCATTTGTGATGGAAAGCGTGTTGCATAACCAGGAAATAGCTCCTGAAACCGAGCCAACCTCAAATTAGAATGAATTTTAACTGTAGTGTTGAGTCAGAAACAGCAGGGTTATTCCAAGATCTCCCAAGGTCTGTACTGAGGATCTCAAGGGGACAACGGGCTGCGGGTTAATAAATGACGGGCACACATGGACGTTTTTTTACATGCTCCTAGTTTAACATGAACATGCATCATTAGCAGCAGGTTATGTAAGATAAAACTCCACTATGAAGGAAGGTTTCCATAAAACTAATCGTAGCTAGTTTAAAACAATAATTCTGCCTAAGGTGTTCCAGGTGGCAGCTTAAAACTGCACATGGCAACAGAATTTGCCAAGGTATTGAATTGTTTTAGGATTATTTCACAACAGGTCTAGTGTTTTGTGTATATGTTTTGTGTATACAGGCCTAGATCTGCTCCGCCGCAGATATAGAAAGGTGCTTTGATGACATATAGACCGCCATGACTTTTGTTTCATGTCTTTCTCTGGAGCTGCCCTCCTTCAGGCTCGACCTCAGATACTTGGTTATTTTTAAAGTGTAGACAAGTCAGAAGTGGTCAGTGTGTCCATTTTGGTCCAGATCAACTTCTCAAGAGAAGAACCTGTCAAGCAGAAGCAGGGGCAAAGTGAAAACAACTCTAGGCCCCTCGCCTTTGATTCCAGAGCAGGCAGTACTGATTGGCACTCACACCACGTCATTTCGACAGGTAATGCTGATGGAAACAGCTGTCAGGTGTGTGACTAAGTTAGGAAGGAGAAAGAAGCAATGCAGCACTTCTTTGCTTCCTGTAAATTGAGAAATCAGCCGCCAAAAAAAGACTCAGTTGGAATGCCTCATTGCTCCTGCTGAGTCCTTACTGAGGCTCATATTTATGGGCTTTTGGCGCAGAGCTGTGCAGCAAGTCACCTTGCTGCCCTGCCATCCATCAAAGGGAAAGGGCAGGAATGCAGCCTATTTAAGCAATGCGGTGCATTCCTGTCCTTTCCCACTGCGCTGGTGCCCTTTTGGCAGCCTAACGCCAATGCACGCACCCTTGAACCTTGGTGCAAGAGTGTCTGCATTGTAGGCAGTATTGTGTTTGTGCACGTAGGGGCCCCTTCCTGCACAAAAAATCCTGAGAGGCTTTTTCCTATTTCTAGCCATCCAAGGATGCCACATGGCTAAGAGGGATGCTGTGCTGATGTAGCATTTAAGCACAGAGAAAGCTGCATGCATGACACATGTGAAGTGTGCCTTCTGCATTAAAATTGTGCATTAAGACAATGGGCAATAGGCACATGCCAGGAACGTGCACTGTAACAGTTTTTTCACTGACAGAGCAGGTCTCATCCAAAACTATGCAACGCTACTAATTCTGTTTCTGAGAAGACACTTATGGCTGTGAGTGATATGAGCAAAGTATTGGTCAGTGAAAGGATGAATGTCCTTGATTGACTATGCGGTTAACACTTTGCCCATTGTCCTTTGAGATTCCCCTTCATTTGACCTTCTTAGCTGAGTTTGAGAAACCCTCCTTACAGTGGTGCTGGAACAGTTTTCGAAACTGGGGCGCTGCCCTCAATTTTACATCACTGAGGTCCTGGAATTGTGAACAATCCAACTGTCACACAAGTAATCCATGCAGCAAATGAGTCTCACCATTCAGCAGGACAGTGTTAAGGGTGTGCTATGCAGCTGGTGATGCATTTTGGAGCGCACTATCATAAATATACTAACGAAGCATAATATTGTATCACACTGTAATTTGCAGACAGCACATATTATATTAAAAATACCAATTCATTTGTAGAGAGATGCAGTCTTACTGATAAAACTATATAGAGCACAAATGATAAAGTGTGAAAATTGTGTGGCAGCGAAATTTATCATTTGCACATCACCAAGTGGTCTTGTTTTGTTTTAATCCTATAAAAATCTCTGTTTCCATCATACTTCAGAATGACAAAAATGTGTTCATTTGTGCTTTCCTAAATGCTGATGTATTTTGAAATATTTGCACAGTTCATTTACAAGCATTTTAATTGTTATTGTTTGTTAGAAAAAAATACATTCTACACCCTTTTCTTGTTGGACCAAATATCTGTCTCATTTGTGAAAGATTATTCTATCCACCATACTTTAATCAGGCCATAAGAGATCAAATCAACCTAATTAATATATGCAAAAACTTGTTTGACTTAAATGTCCCCTGATGAGACAATTTTAGTCTGTATTTACCACTGAACTTTATTCAAACAACAATTTTAAAGGTATTGAGGTTCCTCTTGTATATTACTACGTGTATCTATAATCAGTAAACCTTTTCTGTCAGAGTTAAAGTATTTTTTTTAATGGATTCAAATGTGTTATTATTTACTTCGCTATTATAATTTCAGATGTGTAGATGTTAAGTCCTAGGGCTATTTGGCATGGATCGTTTATGTACCTTATATGAATTTACCTTATTTGTAAAATATTTTTATAAGTCACGGTCTGAAGCAGAGAAAATCCTGCCACATACTAAGGGGCATATTTATACTCCGTTTGCGCCGGATTTGCGTCATTGTTTTTTACGCAAATTCGACGCAAAACGAACTCCATATTTATACTCTGGCGTTAGACGCGTCTAGCGCCAAAGTTCATGGAGTTTGCGTCATTTTTTAGCGTGGACACCTACTTTGCGTTAATGATATGCAAGGTAGGCGTTCCCGTCTAAAAAATTACTCTGAGGCATGTGCGCCGTATTTACACTCCCGGGCAAAAATGACGCCCGGGAGTGGGCGGGTCCAAAAAAATGACGTCCAGCCGCTTTAGCGTCGTTTTTTAGAAACCTGGTCAGGGCAGGCGTTAAGGGACCTGTGGGCTCGGAAGGAGCCCAGAGGTGCCCTCCCATGCCCCCAGGAACCCCCCCTGTCACCCTTGCCCACCCCAGGAGGACGCCCAAGGATGGAGGGACCCATCCCAGGGAACTTAAGGTAAGTTCAGGTAAGTATTTTTTTTTTTTTTTTTTTAGCATAGGGGGGCCTGATTTGTGCCCCCCTACATGCCACTATGCCCAATGACCATGCCCAGGGGACAGAAGTCCCCTGGGCATGGCCATTGGGCAAGGGGGCATGACTCCTGTCTTTGCTAAGACAGGAGTCATTTCAATGGGGGTTGGGAGTCAAAAGAAATGGCGCAAATCGGGTTGAGGCGAAAATTTTGCCTCAGCCTGACTTGCCCCATTTTTTGACGCCCAAGCTCCATATTCCCCTACGCCGGCGCTGCCTGGTGTACGTCATTTTTTTTGACGCACACCAGGCAGCTCCGCCGGCTAACGCCGGCTAACGTCATTGAATAAATACGGCGCCCGCATGACGCTTCAGAATGGCGTTAGCCGGCGTTAGATTTTTTGACGCACAACTGCGTTGGCGCAGTTGTGCGTCGAAAAGTATAAATATGGCCCTAATTTTCACTTTTTTCTGAGAATGACCAGAGTTTGGGTTTTGTTAATGGAAGTGGGCATGCGAAGTAGTAGCATACGACTTTGCCCAACAAACAGGATGACACTATGCCTTCCAGGCTTTTGTTTGGGAGGCTCGTGGTTCTGAATTTTATTTTATTTTTTCGGGGTAGGAGATGTATCAACACCAGCGGGTGCTTTGTTTAACCCAAATGAAGTTAAATGACAATTTGTTTCAGCTTTTGGTAGCCAATGAATTTAGTATGAAGGTATACCATGAGTGCAATCGTCCGGCCTACTGCCATGGGGTACTGATTAGATTGGATAAAGGGGGTTTCTTTGAGGAGTTTTAATTAGGGGAAGGTTGATTTGACTATTATTTGAGAGGCAGGATTCAGGTTAGCTTCCCAGATTATTAGGGGAAAGCAAGTAACTCTCTGGTTACATCTTTGCAGTAATGAATTGAGCAGTCCCCTTGTTTACTTGGATATGTATTTGAGATAGTAATGAGACTATTGTGGTCCGCAGTATTGAAGGCAGTGAGAGGTTGAGGAGGATCAGAAAACAGCAGGATTTCGATTGAGTGTTTGGCCAGAAGCTAGACTGGGAGTTATCTAGAGAGTTGCTGGTTATGAGCTAATAAACAACGAAATGCAAAGTCCCTGGAATAAGTAGGTGATTCGGACGGATTAAAGAACTAATGTCCAGCCATTCAGATGGATTTCTTTAATCCATGGTATATTTTAATATTCATTAATCTGTACATTTCAAACCAATACACAATGGAATGGATTTCTTTTATATCCCATATGTTAATAGCTTACATAGCAAGGACCATTTCAAACATCTAGACCCAACCATTACCCCACCCGCTTAGTACAGTAGCTTCTTTCACTCACTAGTCAAGAGCTTCTGCAGAAACCACACTTCACACTGAAGCCTGGCTTTCCTGGGTGAGCACTCCTACCTGAACTGGTCATATCCAATCACATTTGTCTTCCCGGAGTCGCAGGCTGCAAACAGTTGTTTAATCTCCCTGGAGTTTGATTCTCCTACTTGTCTGAGTTTAATAAGGACTTTTGAAATATCAGCCACTGGGAACTAAATGAGAAAAGAACCAAAATATCAGTTTTGATGAGCACAATGTTATAAGACCTGTGATTGAAGCAATGTCTAGTTTGGCACCGCAAGCGTCATTTCCATGACTGACACATCTGAGCTTTGAGTTTAGAGTACTATAAAAATACTTAGCCAATCACTTGTATGAAAATCCATGTACTGATTTCACAAAAAAGGCAAAGTACACATCGTAAATGCAACAAATCTTTACTAACTGTTTTTGGTTAGGGCCTATAAGCTATTTTGATGGTTACAGTCTTGTAAAGACTTGAGTCCAAGTTGTGAGAAATGGGGAAGGGTGTTAACCACACCAGGAAAGTACAATTACCCAGGGTACGATATTTGTTGAGTATGGTAAATAGCTCCTATTCGGAGTTTTCAAATTAGAAACGAGGCATAACATACTTAATCAATATTCAACACACAAAATTCCAAACGTTTTTCCTTTTCTCACAGAGGCTTTTCTAACTAATAAGTTACAGAATCTATAATGGTAAAAAGAAACGTCAAGGATTTGAGAAGTATAACACAACAAGTATTTCCGATCAAGAAGTTTAAAACATGCATATGCATTAATATGAGAACAAGCAAATAGTTAAAGTTGGAGGGTAAAAGAGAAGAGGGGGAAAAATGATTACAAATAATATAAAGCAGTTGGATTGGCGAACGTTTTTAATGAGGCCCATTGTCTACCGATGCCCAACAACTGTTATATGGATAAGGAGAGAGCCAGAGGTACTGAATTCTACTGTTTCTTATTTTTGTTCAAGGAGGCTCTTACGTCCTTTTCTAGTATAAGAAGAAACAGCACATTCAGGCCCATATTTATACTTTTTTAGCGCCGCATTTGCGTTATATTTTGTACGTGTGCGCCGCTTTTGCGTCAACAAATGACACGAATTTGGTTCTATAAAAGTATAAATATGGGCCTCTGTTCCATCCGATTTCTCATCATGTACGGCCTTCTTTTAAATCAGCATTAAATGACTGCTTTTAGGCCAGTTTAACAGGACAGTGAAGGTTTGTGCTTTTCTCTGTAATCTATAAATACAAAAACTGAGAACAAGTAATAAGAAAGAGACAAGGGGAGGAGGACGGGAGAGAGGAAGGAAAGAAGAGAAAAAAATGGAGGAAGCAAGGAAGGCAGGAAGAATGGAAGAGAAGGGAGGAAAGGAATAGATTAAGGGAAGAAGGGAGAGTGAAAGCTGAGCGAGTGGGTAATAAAGAAAGGAAGTAGGAAGTTAGGATAGAAGGAAGGAAGAAAGAATGACATAGGCTAGGGCAGAGATGGAGGGCAGGAAAGCAGAGAGGCAGTCTAAAGGAACAGAAAGAGATGTTATGGGAAAGGGAAGTAAGGAAAGCAGGAATAATTAAGAAATGGAAAGGAGAAGGGAGTAATGGACCAGGAAGGAATGGGAGAAGAAAAAGCAAGACAGAGACAGATAAGGAAGGAAATAATTAGGGAAGAACGCAAAGAAGGAAAAAAGGACATAGGAAGAGAAAAAAGGGAGGCATGGGGTAGGATGAAAAGTAAAGAAGGAGAGAAGAGGTGTAAGGAAGGAAGAAGAATGAAAGAAAGAAAGAAAGAAAGAAAGAAAGAAAGAAAGAAAGAAAGAAAGAAAGAAAGAAAACGGGGAGGAATGAGGAAAAATATATGAGAACAAGGAAGGGTAATGCAGCAACAGATGGGCGACGAAAAGAAGGGAGAAAGGAAGGAAAGGGAAACTAGATTAAATTAAAGGGAAAAGAGGCTGGGGAGAAAAGAGGAAGATCTACGGCGGGAGGGGTGGTCAACAGAATGAATCTGAGATAAAAAGTAAGAAACAGAAAGAGATGAAAAGAGAAGCCACAAGTCAAAGTGCGATACAAAGAAAAAAACATTTACCTCATCAGCGTGCTTCTCCATGTAATGGAATGCGTATTCATCGGCATCCACCAACATAAAGTTATGACAATTAAAGACAACCTTTGCTCCAACAAACAGGTCCTGAGCCTTGAAGTACTCGGACATCTCACTCTTGTAGAGTTCTTGCCCAGGTTTCCTAATGCGAGCTCGTTCCAAAAACTTTCCTCCAACCACTCCTGAAAAAATGTAAACAAGCATTGGGGTTCAGATATGTTTGAGATACGTGTAGCCTGTGCATTTTTGTTTTAACTTTGAAACTCGTCCTATGCCCGCTACATTCAAGCAAAGAACTAAAGGTTCCAAGGGAGAATAAAAAGAAGCGAGCAACCCGTCTGCACTGTTCAGCTGCCAAACTCTAGTACAAAATAATAACACAGGGAGTAAAATGGGGAGTGGGACAGGAAGCCGGCTGGGGATGATTGGGGGAGCGAAGAGAGTACTGGGGAAGAGAATAAAGAGGAGAAAGGGGGACAGAGCAGGGAAACACGGGCACTCCCATTACGTGCTTAATAGTAAATGAAAGAGTCTCCTTAAATACGCAGTGGAAGGAAACAGCTCACCCGGTGAGAACACTGTGAGATCAAAATGCTCCTGGTTGGGGAAAGGACAAGAATAGGGAGGAAAGCAATTGCATCAAGAGCAGACAGATGAGATAGATAACGAAGCTATCCAATCATGAGCAAGAGGCGGAACCAAAGCCCAAACTAAGTACATGTTATGTATATGGTAAACAACAGGTCAGCCTACGAACAGCTAAAGCGGACTCTAGCCTAGGCCGAAAAAGGAATGCTCAATGTGAAGCTTATCTTTATCTGCATTGTGGCACACTGATATGTTGTTTCTGCTTACTGTGTCCTTCCTGCTAGTGCAGAAACACCAACACTGCCAGCTGGGGGCTGATGTCACACCAGTGATGCCCTACCCGGATGCCTTAGGGGCCATTCCCTCAAAACGTCATTGTGCTCAGCCAATGGGGATCTCTGGGGTGGGAGCACGCAAAAATAACTTCCATTTCTGGGAGGATTCACATGCTTACCTGTGAACTGACTCCTTGTGCGGTGCAGCCTACAAGTGGCAGATGACGATGACAACTTTAACTTGGTGAGCAAACAGCACTGGCCAACTGCCACCAGGCCTCTCAGCAGAGTGGCTAGTTCGTGACGAGAGCACAGATGTAATCGAGTTTGCACCCGTCCACAAATGGCATAGCCCACCCTGCTACCCACCACCACAACTCATCATGAATCATGGTTCGAGGGAAGCAGTTGGAGATCTAAATCTGTAACGTCTGCAATGCAGAGAGAGGTCAGACCTGGACCCTGCTGTCCCCACTCACGCAAACCCATAGTCACTTCTTTCCACGACTGTCGCTCTCTTTCCCGAGTGGAATTTACTGTTTGCAGATTACAACTGGCATGAGATCAGAAGGCACGTTTTGGGCTTAAGTTGGGCCATTTGAAACTCAGCACTGCTGTGTCTCTCAAAAGTGCCCACTTCTACCAGTTCAAGCATGCTCGGGAAACGTAAACGGCTATCGAGTGGGAGAGTGGGGCTTCACATAGTGTTAAGTCAACAAAAGAAACACGTAACTGGATAATAAAGGAACTAATCAGCAACCACATTGTTTAATGGCATCACGGTAAGGATCGTAATAAACATAAGCTTTGAATTGGGATGGATATATTTTATCACATTTGATCATCTAATATTCTAGATAGATTATGTTATAAATATCATGTGGTGGATTTCCTTAAGCCATTCTATTGGCTCTATTTAGCATTGAAAACATGCATATATGTTTTTAAACTCAGTGGATTAAGCTCTTACTAATATATCTTATAATATATGTGCATGGGCCGGTTGCAGTTACAGATCCTTGCATAATCAACTCAGTCTTTCTTCCTTCCATTACCAATTAAAGGAGTACGAAAGGAATTGCATAATAATTGCATTTAAAACTGTCCTATGCAATTTACTGGGATGTAGGTAGTATCAATATAACAAAATATCATACATTATTGAGGTACTTTATTCATTCTGATATACAGTGCTTAATTTGTAAATAAATGAGTTCTGGTGGCCCGTGCCGGAGACAACAAGCACAAATTAAGCACTGGTGATATATAATGTTACTATTCCTACATGAATGTTTTTAGTTTAGCTGAAGCACAAAGGCGCATCTCTCATCCCATTAAAATGTCATACCTCTTTAAGACCAGAAAAGGCGTCTACACAGAAAGGTAAAAGGTAAGCAGTTCTCACCTCACAAATTTATTAGCTCCAAGTGTGCTCCCCATCTTGCTCCTTCTCCTTGTTAAAGAGGATGTTGCAAAGGGGATAAACAGCACCCTGTGAAATCACATACAGGAGGTATACACCATCACACAATGATTACACCTGCGAGCAGTCATGATGATGGGACACAAGATGACAACACTGCTTAACTCAGTTATGATACAGCATCCGCTCCTTCTACTGCCTGGGCTGAGAGGCGAAAACATCCCTGCTTTAAAAACAGTGGAAGAATGCAGTTCACTTGCATCCTTCATCCACTTCTGGCAAGACAGTGAGCTGCTAGGAGAACACAATGTCACAGGAGTGAATCCAGTCCAGGCTGTGTGGGTAACAAAATTCCCACAATGGAGTTTCCTTTGTGACCAAATAGAAAGTACAGGCAAGTAAAGGGTAGCATGCAAACAGCAAGACTAGAAGACATGAAGAGTGGAAATATGCTAAGAATGGGGCTTGAAGAGGTAAATTGATGCAGGTCTACAATATGTCTATCTTAGCTCAGGTTTTACAACGAGATCGAATCTAAAAACATCCTAGGTCCTAGGCCTGCACAGGTGAATCAAACAGGAACAAGGTCCCATTCTGGAACAGGCTCTGAGAGCAGGGTCATATCCAATGAGCTATGTAGTTTGTAAACTCATTTAAAGCATGAAGAATTTAGACAACGAGCTGCAAAAACTATGGCTCTAGAAAATCCATACTGTCTGTCACTCAGACCAGTTGGTATAATTGATAATTTGTCTTAATACTTTGAGGTACATAGAAATGACCAAACAAACGGCCAGGGCTTGTATTGGAGAAGACAGTAAGATGTGCAAAAATGCACACTGGACTAGTTCCATATTCCATAGAGGCCAAACACGGCTGATGATATTACCTGGACTGCCAAGAGAGATGAGAATACTACCAATACAATTCTCCACAATGATGATAAGCATTGTATTTTTAGGCTAGAGTGCTTTTCTATTTGGTGCTCCCAGACGTTAAAGTGAAAGGCAGAGTAAGATGTCAGCACACTTGATTAACTGAGATCCTGTAAACACCTCCGTGACTGAAGTCATATCACAATCATTCTGGTAAGTACACAAAAGATGAAATTCATCAACCCTCCTTACATAAATAATAGTAACCCAAAAAGCAATCTTGTTGGCAGAAATGTTACATTATACAGTAAGCAATTTTAGGCCTGGTTTAGCCAAGACTTTTTAATTTTACTTAAGCTATACGCCTACAGTTTTACTACTTACAGGGGCTTTCAGCCAGCCCTCTTCTTCCATTGGTATGTTATTGTGCCAATCACATTTTTCATCTGCCCACTACAGCAGAAAGCATTAGGCAATAGGTTAGCCCACTTCAACCATTGGGTAACATCACTGTGAGTAATGACATTCTGCTCTTTCACAGGGAGCACATCCACATGGAAAGTAGTTCCCTTCAGTGCCAAGGAGTCCTGTGGCAATGTGGGCTTTTTGAGATCCAATGTTATTTTTTGCTTTTAGACAGTGATTTTTATTATCATGATAAGGGCCTAGCAGCTTCACCAACAATAACGTTTTGTAGCAGCCTGACATAACAAGCATTGGCAAAGAGAAAAAGTCTTGCAGACAGCGCTAGATATTTTGGCTTTGACAATACTTGTTTTCATTGTAGCCTAATATTACCTAATAATATTTACAGGCTACAAAGTGAGAAGAGAACAACTTTTCTAGTGCCTTCAGACAGCCTTTAATGGAAGACACCATTAGGACAATTCCTTTTTAGGTGTAAGCGGCACAGAAGATAATATATTAACACAAGGTAAAGAACTTAACGAATACACAAAGCACAATACCACAAGAAGCTTGAGAACAGCAGGACAATTACAGCTCGAATATGTACACAGTATTTTTAAACTTATATGTATCTATGCATCATCTAAATATGTATGTGTTATGTTATGCTATGTTCGATTTGTAGAGCACTCTAGTCACCTGTGAGGGTATCCAGGCTCTTGGACATGTGTGAAGTATCATTCAAAGATCCAGGCCCAGCTTTTTGAGAAACTCCTGTAGCAAGGAGGAGGCTCTGTGTTCTGGGAGGTTGTTCCATGTTTTATGTGCAATGCAGGAGAACAAGCAACCTCACATTCTGCTTTCGTGAAAGCCCAGGGGTTTGGGCAAGTGAGAGTGGGGCTGAGTGTAGGTATCTGGATGGATTGTGAAAGTGTATACAGCTGTTGGAGTAAGCAGGTCCAGTGTTGTGTAGGGCTTTGTAGGTGTGTGCGAGAAGATATAACTGGCTGCTTTTGTGAACCGGGAGTCAGTAAAGCCCCTTGGGGTGAGGTGTAATTTGGTTGCGGTGGGGAAGGCTGAGTCTGAGTCTTGCAGTGGCCTTCTGAATGGTCTGAAGTATTTTCAGGAGCTGCTTGGAAAATCGTAGTACAGTGTGTTGCCATAGTCAAGTCTGCTTGTGATGAGTGCTTGCATGACAGCTCATCTAGTGTCCTGTGGATGCCACTTGAAGATTTTTCTCAGCATCTGCAGGATGTGAAAGCAGGCACAGCTCACTGTGTTTACATGTGCCATCATCCTGAGCTTGTTGTCCAAGATGATCCCGAGATTTCTAGTGTGGTCAGGTGGTGTAGGTGTTGGACCTAGTTCGTTTGGCCACCAGGTGGTGTCTGACAAAGAGTTCCTGTTTTCATAGACCAGTACTTCTGTTTCATCAGAATTTAATTAAAAGCAGTTTGTTCTCATCCATTCAGCTACCAAGCTGATATATTTGGTGAAGTTTGTTCTGGTGCTGAGCATCTTATCTATCAGGAAGAGGATGAGTTGGGTGTCACCTGTGTAGGAGATGATGGTGACTTCTTGCTATCTGATGATGTTGAAGAGTGGGGCATGTGTATGTTGGCGAGGGAGGGCATAGGGATGATGCCTGGGAGACTTCCCATTTTAGGTTCTTGGCCTCTGATGTGAAAGGTGGCAGTCTAACTCTCTGGGTTCTTCCCGTGAGGATGGAGAAGATCTATTTGAGCATTGGTCCTCAGATGCTAAACTCCTGGAGATTTCTGATGAGTGTGCTGTGGGGGAGTGTGCCAAATGTCGCTGAGAGGTAGAGCAGGATAAGGGCAGCTGTTTCTCCTCGGTCTAGGATGGTCTTGATGTCGTCAGTGGTTTTGATGAGTACCGTTTCTGTGGTGTGTTTTATCTGATGGCAGATTGTGTGTTGTTCAGTGGATGGTGGAGATCGAGGTGACTTGTAAGTTGTTTGTCGATGGCCTTCTCGATTATTTTTGCTAAGTAGGACAACAGGGAGATGGGGCAGTAGTTGGTCAGGTGGCTTGGGTTGGCTGAGGGTTTCTTGAGAAACTGTTGACCACCTTGTGCTTACAGGTTTCCGGGAAGGAAGCCGAGGTGATGTAGGTGTTCAGGTTGTGGGTGAGGGCTGTGCCGACTGGTGTTCACAGAGGGTGTAGATGTGATGGGGGTCTGGGTCCATTGGGGTCCCAGAGAGGACAGTCTGCATGACTGTGGCTGTTTCTTCACTGGTGACAGTTTTTCCTTCCACCAGGTGGTTGTCTTGATAAGTGATGGACAGGTTGATGATGCGTTCTCTGGGGTTTGGTTGGTAAATAAAGTTGCTGTAGATGTTTGAGTTTCTGCTGTGGAAGAAGTTGGATAGGCCATTGCACAGTTCTTGAGAGGGGGTGATGCTTTTAACAGAGGCCGCTGGTGTGGTGACATCTTTGATGATAAAGAAGATTTCATTGCTGCTGTAGGAGGTCACTCCAATGCTTCCACTAATGCTCTTTTCCTGGTGTCTCTTAGTTGTTGGTGGTATCGTCATAGTGCAACTTAGAAGGTGGTTCTGTCAGTGGCTTTACAGCTCGCTCTCCACTTTCTCTCTTGCGGTTTGCATTGTCTCTTCATGTCCCGAAGGACTTCTGTATAGTATTTCTACTGCGTGAACCTAGCCAAAAGGAAGCAGAGTGCTGTACATGGTCAAAGCATAGATTCATCAAGAGGAGAGGAAACCATTTTGCCTATGGTTATTGCATTGTGATGTAGTGTTCTTTAAAGAGGTGAGTCTTCAACTCTTTACTAAGTTGGAGCAGCGTTGGGGCAGTCCTGATGGATACTGGGATGTTGTTCCAGATCCTGAGGACATGAATATAAAAGGTGTGCTGTCTTGTCTTTTCTTATTTACACTTCTTAGTCAGTAGTCTGTTGGTGTACTGGCTACAAGTGTACTAAGTTGTACTGGAGATGCCGAGTTTGTCTGCAAAATAAGCTGAAGTGCTGGTTGTGATTGCTTTGTAAATGGTGTAGCTGATTTGAAGATAGTGAGGGCCGGCAAGTGGAGCGAATGGAGTTCAGTTAGGCTTGGGATGATGTGATTTTAATACTTCAGACTCTGGACGAGACATACTGTGACATGGAGAATGACTATAAGGGGTGCCAGTGTGGAATCTAGAATGCAAGAATAGGAGGGTTCTGAGGTCTTTTTCTGGAGGAAATATTAGAAATTTCTTTAGAAGAGAAAGCTGATACCAAGTCAATATTTTTTTTTTGTTGTTTTTTTTATAATATGTTCCTTAAGGGTGAGGTTGGTGTCCAATGTGAATCTGAGTGTCTTGGCATTTTTTGAAAGTTGCGGCTCAAGGCCATTAATGTTCAGGTTATTAAGCCAAGTTTGTACTGTATCTTGTTTATTGTTCTTGACCAATAACAGGAATTTCATCTTGGTTGGGTTGATCCTCAGATAGGTGCTGGACGCTCAGGTCTGGCTGATGTGCAAGCAGTGTTTCAGGCACTGGGTGTCTGAAGCAAAGGAGAAATTCATGTAAAGGTATGTATCATTGGCATATTGGTGAATCTTGATGCTGTTAAGTGTGAGTAGTGCAAAAATGGCTCCATGTAAAGGTTGAAGATGACAGGAAGAGGGGGAAGTGGCTAGCAGCAGAGCAAAATGGCCGTAGCTGAGCGAGGCTCCTGCAACCTCACCAATCTACCCACCAGAATCCGCTCCTTCATCCCACGTCCGCTGTCTACGTCTGCAGATTGGAGGCAAGGGTCCCCAGAGCTAGCACAGTGGCAAAATAGAAACCACCTGTGCCAGCACAGTCCGGGTAAGGCCTGCTGCGGTGTCGGCAGCTGCTGCCTCATGTACCTAAGAGGCCTGACTCCCACCGGACCAGTGCGACCCTCGTCTCTGCAGCATTGGTGGGGCTGTGTTTTCCCCCCACACACCATGATGCATCTCCTGCTCCCCCATTAGAGTCTGTGAGGCAGCCATGATGGGGGCACTGGTGCCAGAGAGACCCTCAAACTACAAATTTTTGCTCCCACGCTAGAGCACTAGTGATCTGTGACATGCAGAACCTTCTCGTCAGGTTGGCAAAGACATGATGGAGTCTGATACTCTCACCTTGAAAGACAATATGGCCACAATGCAGGGAGTCAGAGGATCCCTGGAGTCTAAAGTCGATACGGTCACCAGAGAAGTCTTGCTGATTAGACCGGACCTCTGAAATATGGGCACCGGATTGAAGATGGCGGAAGACTCCATAACGTCCCTCGAAACTGAAAGAGCCCTGCTTTCAGGGCCACTCACAGAGAAATAATATCCTCATTGTATGGGTACTGGAGAAGGTGGGGGGCTAGCCCATGGACTTATTTGTAGAAGATCTCATCCCAAAAGGCCTGCAGCCAAGAGATCTTCTAACTACTTATCAGTCGAACATGCAGATAGAGTTCCAGGTACTGCACCAAAACCAGGCCCCACTCCATCATTGCGTGCATCTTCAATTTTCGAGATCAGTATGTAATCCTGCAGGTGGCAGCAGTGCCCCCGTGGTGTGACTAAAGAATGCCTCCATCAGCTTTTTTTCTAGACTTCACATTCAGCGTTCAGCAAAAATGCCGCAACTTCCTGGAGGTCAAACGAGCGCTTTGAGACAAAGGCTGTTAATATGCTATGCTGTTCCTGACATGACTCCATGTTATTGCAGATGGGAAAACCTGGTTCTTCATATCACCGGAAGAAGCATGGGATGGGATCAGTGGATGGAGTATTGCTGGAATGACTAAATCTTCCACTCGATGCCAGCGCCACCGGGGGCAAAAGGGTAGTCCCCCTTCAGAAAGGCACTCACCTACTTTGCTTCTTGGAAATGATCCCCCATGCCAGCAAGTTGCAGGGGACCCCGCAACGTGGACCATCGTGGCGACTGGACCACTGAATAGGACTGAGACAAGTTAGACCTCTGGCCTTGGTCCATCCATGTATTTTCTCAGAGCAAGCCTGCCTCAGGTTCCTCTTCTTTTCTCCTCCCTTGTCTTTGTCATTATTCTTTTTCTAATTTAGGACCTGCACAGTGCAGCTTTTCAAACTGATTGCCTCGTTCTTGGCCATGCAAGACTTTGGTAACACTATGCATGATGTGCGGGTGGGGATGGGTGGGAAGTGATTGCTTTGGCTGCTACCGGTATCCCTTGTTGTTTGTCACACCATTTTATGACGCTAGGCACTCTGCAATGTTGGGGGGTAGGTAGCTTTAGACCAGCTGTTCAGCAACACAGGGAGGGGGGTTTCTTTGTTAGAAGTTTTTTTTTTTTTATTTAAGTGTTGACTGTTTTCTCATGAGCCAGAATCACAAGTGAACCATTTTTTTGGGACAGTTGGAGCTTGGGTGTGGATGAAGGGTGATACCCTGAAACCGGTCCTAGGATGCTTGTTTCCGGTCCAGGGAGGACCTGGCTTGGCAATTCGGGCTGGACTGTTCCCATGAGGAACAGGGTCAAGACTGATTTGCATATGGCTTGGTCCAACCTGGGGTGGCGTGGTGAGCAAAAACACGATGGATTAAGCCCAGATCTTTATGACTGGGGGTGAATGTTTGATTTGCTCTGCATTCCGTCCATCATCTGTTCTTTTTGCATTTGTCGCCCCAAGTGGGAAGGGTATGCCCAGATGTGGGTCCCCTGCTCACTGCGCCACTGGATTCAAGCTAGCCTAGCTGATGAAGGGTGATACCCTGAAACCGGTCCTAGGATGATTGTTTCCAGTCCAGGGAGGACCTGGCTTGGCAGTTCGGGCTGGACTGTTCCCATGAGGAACAGGGTCAAGACTGATTTGCATAGGGCTGGGTCCAACCTGGAGGTGGCGTGGTGAGCAAAAAAATGATGGATTAAACCCAGATCTTTATGACTGGGGGTGAATGTTTGATTTTCTCTGCATTCCGTCCATCATCTGTTCTTTTTGCATTTGTTGCCCCAAGTGGGAAGGGTATGCCCAGACGTGGGTCCCGTGCTCACTGCGCCACCGGATTCAAGCTAGTCTAGCTGATGAAGGGTGATACCCTGAAACCGGTCCTAGGATGCTTGTTTCCGGTCCAGGGAGGACCTGGCTTGGCAGTTTGGGCTGGACTGTTCCCATGAGGAACAGGGTCATGACTGATTTGCATATGGCTGGGTCCAACCTGGGGTGGCGTGGTGAGCAAAAAAACGATGGATTAAACCCAGATCTTTATGACTTGGGGTGAATGTTTGATTTGATCTGCATTCCATCCATCATCTGTTCTTTTTGTAAATGGGGTAATAGGCCAAAATGGGATTTGACACCATAGAGTGGCCATATATATATATTTGAGGTTCTTGCCGCCTGTGTTTCAATCCCTTGTTTTACTAGTTGGATTAGACTACTCTACAGGGAGTGCAGAATTATTAGGCAAATGAGTATTTTGACCACATCATCCTCTTTATGCATGTTGTCTTACTCCAAGCTGTATAGGCTCGAAAGCCTACTACCAATTAAGCATATTAGGTGATGTGCATCTCTGTAATGAGAAGGGGTGTGGTCTAATGACATCAACACCCTATATCAGGTGTGCATAATTATTAGGCAACTTCCTTTCCTTTGGCAAAATGGGTCAAAAGAAGGACTTGACAGGCTCAGAAAAGTCAAAAATAGTGAGATATCTTGCAGAGGGATGCAGCACTCTTAAAATTGCAAAGCTTCTGAAGCGTGATCATCGAACAATCAAGCGTTTCATTCAAAATAGTCAACAGGGTCGCAAGAAGCGTGTGGAAAAACCAAGGCGCAAAATAACTGCCCATGAACTGAGAAAAGTCAAGCGTGCAGCTGCCACGATGCCACTTGCCACCAGTTTGGCCATATTTCAGAGCTGCAACATCACTGGAGTGCCCAAAAGCACAAGGTGTGCAATACTCAGAGACATGGCCAAGGTAAGAAAGGCTGAAAGACGACCACCACTGAACAAGACACACAAGCTGAAACGTCAAGACTGGGTCAAGAAATATCTCAAGACTGATTTTTCTAAGGTTTTATGGACTGATGAAATGAGAGTGAGTCTTGATGGGCCAGATGGATGGGCCCGTGGCTGGATTGGTAAAGGGCAGAGAGCTCCAGTCCGACTCAGACGCCAGCAAGGTGGAGGTGGAGTACTGGTTTGGGCTGGTATCATCAAAGATGAGCTTGTGGGGCCTTTTCGGGTTGAGGATGGAGTCAAGCTCAACTCCCAGTCCTACTGCCAGTTCCTGGAAGACACCTTCTTCAAGCAGTGGTACAGGAAGAAGTCTGCATCCTTCAAGAAAAACATGATTTTCATGCAGGGCAATGCTCCATCACACGCGTCCAAGTACTCCACAGCGTGGCTGGCAAGAAAGGGTATAAAAGAAGGAAATCTAATGACATGGCCTCCTTGTTCACCTGATCTGAACCCCATTGAGAACCTGTGGTCCATCATCAAATGTGAGATTTACAAGGAGGGAAAACAGTACACCTCTCTGAACAGTGTCTGGGAGGCTGTGGTTGCTGCTGCACGCATTGTTGATGGTGAACAGATCAAAACACTGACAGAATCCATGGATGGCAGGCTTTTGAGTGTCCTTGCAAAGAAAGGTGGCTATATTGGTCACTGATTTGTTTTTGTTTTGTTTTTGAATGTCAGAAATGTATATTTGTGAATGTTGAGATGTTATATTGGTTTCACTGGTAATAATAAATAATTGAAATGGGTATATATATATTTTTTGTTAAGTTGCCTAATAATTATGCACAGTAATAGTCACCTGCACACACAGATATCCCCCTAACATAGCTAAAACTAAAAACAAACTAAAAACTACTTCCAAAAATATTCAGCTTTGATAATAATGAGTTTTTTGGGTTCATTGAGAACATGGTTGTTGTTCAATAATAAAATTAATCCTCAAAAATACAACTTGCCTAATAATTCTGCACTCCCTGTATACACACCCGCTGGCGGGGCACTGTACCGGGTGTGTTCCCTCCGCAGGGGCACCCGACAGCGTTTCCCCACTGTCGCTATTGATTTTCACCCTTACATTGGAACCCATGGTGGCCTGGGCCGACAAGACCCACTGGTCAGGGGACTTAAATGGCAGGAGGATTCAGATGACAGATTATCCCTATAAGTGGATGACATCCTTCTTTATGTCGCAGACCCCAACATTACCCTCAATAGGCTCACACAAATTAATATGAACTTCAGCAACTATTTGGGTTACATCATCAATTGGAGGAAATCACTGATACACCACCACGAGGGTAAGATGCCTCACTTGCCACGAAACTGTGGGACAGCGATGGCGGAAGACCGTTTCCGCTACCTGCAAATATTAATTACCAAAGACCCTGATTTATTCTACATGAAGAACCTCCTCCCCGCGTTAGCTAGATGAAAACAAGATGTCGAACACTTGGAGGTCACAGCCATTATCTCTTCTAGACAAAGAAGCTCTTTTTAAAATGGTGTTCCTACCCTTTTTTCTATATGTCCTCCAAAATACACCCTGCCTGGTACACGACTCCTACTTCAAGACAGTCCACTCAGAGCTTAGAACACTGGTGTGGAATGGGGGACCAGCCAGAATAGCACTTCACAATCTCACCAGAGGATGGTACAACAGGGGCATATCTTTTCCAGACCTCGAAAATTATTACTGGGCTTCTCAGCTCCCCTCTGCACATGGATGGGTATATGCCCGCCACACGAAGCAACGTTCCGCATGGACAAACTTCTCACGCAGCCATTGAGCTATCTGAGAGCCCTCTACAGTCCATCGATGTACCCCCGACTATCTGGCCCCACGACCACAGTAGTTATGATCTGGCATACAGCCCTGAAAGCCCTGGTATGGAAAGACAAGATAACCTAGGCCACCCCAAAATGGGATGCCACAATACTAGGAGTTCTGGGCACACAAGCGGGATTAGATAAATTGGACTTGATGGGCATTTCCAGAGTGGAGACCTATGGAGAAATGGGGAAATCATCCTGCGGTCCGACCTTAGACAGGAATATCAGTTGCCCCCCCCGAGGTCTACCACTACCTTCAGATATGCCATGCACTCATGGCAGAACTGCCCAAGGGAACCCCCCTGCCCGAGTTCTCACCCCTGAAGGGCCGTTTGCTAGATGAACATATGCCCCGGAAGGCGATCTCCCTCACAAACAAGAAACTACTCAACCACACTTCTGACTCCTTAACCTACTTGAAAAACAATTGGGTACACAACCTAGGAGACATGGATGACAATGAATGGTCAGAGGCTCTGGCATTCCCATAGGTGGTGGCCAACTGGGAGGGGTTCAGACTAGTACAATTAAAAATACTCCACAAATGATACTATACCCAAGCTCTCCTGTTCAAGTTGGGCTGGACAAGGGGAGAGAATTGTTACTGCAGCTGTTGATACTGTGGTACGTTTTACCATATTACCTGGGCCTGCCCACTAATCCAAACTTATTGGTTGGAAGTAGTGGAGTGCATGTTTGCAGTGACTGGGAATGCCTTTATGCCGCCAGTGAAGTGGTGTATCCTGTACATCTGGAGTGAGACCGAGGTGACGCAAATGAAGCAGATATGGTGGACACTGAGATATATAGTTGCCAAGTGCAACAAACAAAAAACTGAGGGGCAGAAGAGCTGCCCCAACTGGAGGAATGGGAAAAAGATATGGATTGGATCATGCTCACTGAGCGGGTGGTGTACAAAGGTAGGGGTTGCCCCTATAGATGGACTTAGATTTGGGGATCCTGGAACTCCTACAGGGGTTGTATCTGTGGTGATTTATTTTTCTCCGGCCCCACTACAGTAGGCTTGGACTCGTCTGAACCTCATGGGATGGATGGCTAACGTGTGGACAAGTGGGAACACCAGGGGAGGTTTGGGTGCCATTACACTGATCTTACTGCTATTGTTACCAATATGCTTTCATGTCTTGTCTCCACTGCTTAACATTATGAATAAAAAGATTTACTAGAGACCTTTTGTGACCTGAATGTGCTCATGTGAACAAATGTGTGTCTGTTGGGAAGGTAGGAAGAAAACCATTGTAGGGCATTGCCAGTGAGCCCCATTCAAGATTACCATGTGCGAAAGGGGGGGGTAAAATCTGTCTTGCATTGAGTAGACGTCGAATACAGGTTTATCTGAAGGCTGGATGCTTACAAATACAGAAAACATAACTGCAACATGCATTACAAAATGAGCTGTTTTATGCAATTGCTATTGGGATACCTTTTTATGATGTTACATTACAAGTTTTCCTTTTGTATGTGTGTGGTATTCATGTGAAGCAAACCTAGCCAAAGCTAGGAGGAGCACTGTACAGTGTAAAAGGCAAAGATAGAGTCAACATGTGAGAAGAGGGATAGTTGGTTTGTGAACTGATAGCTCTTCATGGTGTAGTGTTCGCTGAACAGGTGAGTCTTAATAAGTTGGATCATTGTTGGAGGAGTCCTGATGGGTATGAGGATACCATTCCAAATCCTTGGTGCACAAAAACGAGGTCTCTTGCCTTGATTTTATTTTGCACTTTGTCCCCAGTCTGATTGTGTCCTGGCTGCAGGTGTGCTGAGAGCCACCAGGGATGGAGAGCTTGTCAGCCAAGTAGGAAGGTGTTCTTGTCATGATGGCTTTGTAGACGATGCAGCTGGGTTTGGGGTTAGTGCAGGCCAGGAAGAGGCACCAATTGAGTGCCTTATGGTTGCACAAGATTTAGAGTTCAGAGTGAGGACAAGTCTAATTGCATGAATTATGACAGCATAATTATCCTTGTTGCCTATAAAACAAGTAATAGTATTCTCTCTCTGTTCACGTCCAGTCAGACCACTCACAAACTTGAAGGCATAAAACTGAGAACCGCCCCCATCCCATTCATGAAATGAAAAACATCAGTTTTAATGTAAAGTGATTTACCTGAATTTCGCTGTGGGGGCTCAAACACTAAAATGGTGTCATCCGACAAGAAAAAGGAGATTATGAATATCCGCTCCTTGTCAATGGGGATGTCAGTAATAATTTTTGCAGCAAATCTCAGCACGTTACTTTCAAGGCCGTTCCTATACAAAAGAAGAAAATAAGAAGCATTAAGCATTAAAAAGCACACTGCACAACAAGAAGGCTTTTCTTTCGTGTCAAACCTTTTTCCAGGCTAAAGTGTGACTTACACATCCAAAAAGCTGTCAGATGTTCATGGTGTGATTAGCAGAGGTTCAGAAAGGCAAAAATATCCGAGCTAAGTATGTATAAATATGTATAAAGTATGTGGATTTCACAGTTTTAAGTGACAACTGGATGTGTAGAACTGGAAATATCCAAGGAATGAAGAAGTGGAGATTGAAAGCTATGAAAGTGAGGGGACGCAGGTGCTTAATTAGAGCCGGTGGTTTCCTGTGCTTGGCAGAGACACTTTGGGGGTCATTACGACCTCGGCGGTCTTTTCAAAAGACCGCCGAGGCCACGGGATACAGAATACCGCCATTGCCGGCAGTATTCATGTCTCCCTATTATGACATTTCCGCTGGGCCAGCGGACGGTAACAGTGTTACCGTCCGCTGGCCCAGCGGAAATGTCACATCAACATTGCAGCCAGCTCGTAATAGAGCCGGCGGCAATGCTGATGTGCAGCGGGTGCAGTAGCACCCGTCGCGCATTTCACTGCCGCGACGGGGCTATGCCTGGGGGCCCCTGCACTGCCCATGCCAAGTGCATGGGCAGTGCAGGGGCCCCCAGGGGCACCCCAAGTCCCCTTACCGCCGGCCTTTCAATGGCGGTGTGTACCGCCACGGACAGGCCGGCGGTCAGGGACTCATAATCCCCAGGGCAGCGGTGCTTGCACCGCTGCCCTGGGGATTATGACCGCCAGGCGGAATCCTGGCGGTATAATGGAGGGGCCGGCGGTATGGCCGTGGCAATTCCGCCACGTCATAATCGCTGGCGGAACACCAACATACCGCCGGCCGCCAGGGTCGTAATGACCCCCTTTATCCTCAACACCAGCTCTAATGACTGTCTACCCCATGGTAGCACTTTCAATCAAATGTTGAGATGAGCAGACAGCCAGGGCCTAATTCACAAAGGTAAATTTGTGTAAGTTTACGATTTGTTCATATTCACAAAGGTATCTTACAAGTAATATATTTACAACTACTGTGTCTCCGCACTCATGGCAGAGACTCCGCACATAAAAAGATAGGACAGACATGGACACGGCAGTGGCATGTAGACCTCTGTGTGACTTGGCATGGCTGCCTAAACATGCTTGTCCTCCCAGTGCCTATGTTGCCACTCCGGCCAAGACAGTCCTACACATTTGGGATAAATTGGCATAAAAGAAGGGATTGACAATTTGTCCCTAATCTAACACACCGATCTCACGAAATCAAGAGTTTACCCTCGCTCTGTACCCACATGCATTCAGCAACTAGACAGAAAGGGACTGCAGGACAAATATGTGATCTCTTCCAGGGATGTACCATTAAAGCCTCTGACCAATGCAAAGCAGAGTTCCACATCCCAGAATCTGCAATACTGCAGTATCTACAACTGAGACATTGTGTGCTTCATCCCTCAGTATACCCAGAGGGATACGCCCATATACCCCATTTGAAATCCTTGTTAGGACATGCAATGGCTCTAAAGGGCTTATGTCCAACACATACCTCATGCTCCAGCATTCCATCCCTCTTGCTATGCACCCCTACCAAATAGTTTGAAATAGGGACGCTCCTGAGGAGATTGCAACCAAACAATGGGATGCTTTATGGTGTGAAATCCCCAAAGTATACTATAGCCTCTCTCGGAGGTAAACAGCCTACAGGCTTATGATCCAATGGTATCACACAGAGACCCGCACAGCAACCATTTATCCCAGCGTGTCAGCTCTTTGCTGGGGATGGGGACAAGAGAAAGGCGATTTTGTACACATATGGTGGTCCTGTACCTCCTGCACCCCATCAACCCCTTCTGGAAGGAGGCCGTAAGCCACATAAATGTTGTAGTGGGCTACCTCTTCCCTGCCAACAGTCTTACAACAATATTGGGACTTCGACCCGCACACCTGCAGCTATGACGCACGCTGACTGGGTTCCTCATTAGCTATATTTTGCAGTCGGCCAAGCAACTGATTACTCTAGCGTGGAAACAAATGACACTACCTTCACTAGCGCAGTGGTTCACCCGCCTGTGGCACACACTGGCCATGGAACAGCTTTCTCACAAATTGGCAGGTATGGACACTAAATTCAAAAATATATGGATGCCCTTAGTTCTCTACCTTTCACTCCCCTGACTAAAAGCCCTAGAGGTATTTCTCTGATCCACCACAGAATTACACCTCTCGGCCTATGGAGTACTCCCTCATTGCCCAAATTGCGTGAAAGGCTCATCTCTACCATATGAAGGATCCCCCCACTGATAACTCAAATCCATGATTTCGACCTGACCACTAATATCTTTTCTTACCTGTTCTGTGCCATTTTAATTCCAACTATCCTTAGACCCCCTCCCTTTCCTCATTACACTCTTCTTCTGCACAAAGTGCCAACTTCCTTCCTTCCTTTCAGCATAATACACAGGAAGGCCTCTTGGTGAGCTTGCATCAGCAGCGGGCTCACTGGGTGAAACTTGATAAAGCACAGAGAAATGTGCACGGAAAACGATGAAAGGCTGGGAAGCATGGTCCCAAGAGCCATGCAGAGGATTCTCCCTCCTCATACAAGTAAAATTGAGTTAATATAGCATATGCTCACTTCATGACATGGCCGAAATATAATGGGCAAAACACCAGAAAGTGCATGAGATTTCCCAGGCTAAAAGTATTACACAGTAGTAGATATCCCAGTGCTTCCAGTTGTCCATTGTCAACAGTCTGACATCAGTGGGCTGTAAGACAGTTCAAGGGAACGACGTCCGGTCTATGCTGCACTTACAGCATATAAAGCTGTACTATTCTGAGAGCTCATATAAAAAAAGATTCCATCCTGATGTCATCTTTATACTCTGACTAACAGTGTAATCAACTCACACTGAGTACACTGCACATTATGAACTGCAATGTCCAGACTAAGTGCATCAGCTTATTTTCTTTTACAGAACACTGACAACACTATGGTTACTCCACAGACAGTTCTAATTAACATGTTCCTTGCATTTACCAGGCTATGTCACACTTCAACATCTCCTTCTTGGCCTGCATGTAGTTTGAAAAGGGAGTATTTACCCTCCACATGGTCCACAATAGAGAAGGAATTAGAGAAAAAACATCAGGAGAAATTAATACTGACCTTTCCTACTTTATAGAATGTCTATTATTACCAACAATCTGTCTACCGTGCAAAGTAACATAATTTAATCTGGAAGCATGGTGAAAACCCCGAAAGGCGAGTGTGTGATGCTGGGTCGTGTTCGCTTTCAGGTGTTCTTGTTTTCTGCTTCAGTGTTTATTAGACATTAGTCAACTAATTTTCCCAATTCCTATTGCTAAGGTGTATTGGTTATCGGAAGGAATTCTCCGAATAGTAAGCCTGAGTATGCCTTGGCCATTATCAGAAGACATTCTTGTATTACTAATCCTAAATGAGTATGCTTTGACCAATTCAATCAGTCTACTCTTTGGTTTATTGCCTTATTTAGAAATCAAACTAATTTCTGGAGTTCCTTCTAGTTTGATCTCAAATACGCATTTCCTCATTATTTAAGTCTAGTTGTGAATGGGAAATAAATCACCGCATATAGATAATTCTGAAAAAACTACACTGTTGAGTTCCCCACAATATGAGAGCTTCCACCTTTACTTCTGTGTTGTAATTATTTAGACTATCTACATTAAATCTTCTGTTCCTCTGAATTCAACATGAATATGCAATATATTGCTGTTTATTGGTTAAAGTTATTGTATGATACTATGATGACTTGACCCATTTGCTTCCCCCACTCCCGCAAACCTCTCGTCCTTGTCATTATTAGCTACCTCTATCTCCTCTTGTTCAGGGAATTGCAACTCAGGATATCATCTGCATTGAGTGACAGAAATCATGCCACCCAGGAATGTGGTTGTCATGTGTGCTGCCTAGTTGTTACCCCCCATCACCAGCATAGACAATTGTGTTCCGAAGTTGGTACCCCAAAATATGTGATGGCATACCCTATCTGAGTATCAGGCTACAGTGAGACTAAAGGATCTACTGCAAGATATCAGGATCCAGTGATTTGAGGTTCTACCTCATGATTTAAGGTTCTTGGGATTCGAGGATCTGCTGAAGTAATTCAAGACCCTGCAGTCTAAACAAGTTGCACCCAAATATGGCCAGTTGCTTGGCTTTCCTCCCTCTTGATTAGAAGCAGCCTCTGCTTGGGCGCTCAGCTCTTCACCTGAGTTGCTGGCTCTCCAGTCGAGATTATCTCACAACCAGATGTTGATAACACCTTCCCTGAAGTTTTAGGTTCCTGGCACTGCTTGAAATTTCCTCTGCGCATCACATCAAAGCCTTTGCTTGCATCCTGGGAACTACTCTGCTTCTCCCAGCATTGCCATCAGAAGCCTCAAGTTAGTGATAGCTAGGGAGTGTTAGTCATTGCTTGTTTGGCTGCCTAATACATGTGGATTCCAAATTGATCCTATTGTGCACTCTTCCAAAAACGCACACAGACCATACACTCAAACTATAACGGATAAATAGTGAACACAGACCTTTCAAATGTATAACCATCATATAAAAGTGAGAAACCTAGTTTAGGGAGAATGGCAGAACCTTTTACAAGGGGAGGTTCTTAAGTATCTCCCCCTGATGCAGACAGGTAAAAGGTTCTGTCCTGTTGCGCGAAATCACTCTGACACCACTAACAATCCCACATAATCCTAGCTACAGAGGGCAGTAAGCAGTCCTTTAAACAAAGTACATTTTATGTTCACCCCTTGACAGTTCTGAAGTCTCAGAGCATTACACAGAAAGGCTTCCTAGCGGGCTAACATCAGCAGCCAGCTCACTTGGGGAAAACATGAAACACAGATTTGACGTTCTTGGGATTTGAGGACCTACTGCAGTATTCGAGAATCACACACAAGCATCGCCAGGTGCTTGGCTTTTTCTCCTCTTGATGAGAAGAAACCTCTGCTTGGGCTCTGCTTTTCACCTGTGTTCCTGATGCTCAAGCTGAGATTATCTTTCAACTCGATGTAAGGAACATCTTCCCTGACGTTTTCTGTTCCTGGCATTTCTTGAAATTTCTTTTGTGCATCACCTCAAAGCCTTTCCTTGTACCCATGGAATTATTCAGCCTCTTCCAGCTAAGGTGTGTTAGATATTTCTTGTTCGGTTGCCTCATACATGTGGAATGCAAAATTGATCCCAATGGGTTTGGATTGTTCACTCGGGTTGGGCCCCTGCAATGTCCCCCACACCATTGTACTGAGATTCTGTTACACCCTCAAACTTGTACTGTAACAACTGTCTCTTGGTCCTCCGCAGTGTTATATGCAGAAGCTGTAGGAACTGGTCGGTGTCCAGGTTGTCTCAAATTGTGAACATTGACAAGTGCTATAGAACATCAGGATAAGACCAGTTTCTTGATGAATCTTTTGCCTCTATCAAGATAAGGGTACTATGCCATTGAAAGGTTAAATGGTTATCATAGTGCCTCCGTTACTATAGTAAATATTGTGTATGTCTCATTTGAAACAGTAGCATTGTGTTCTGTTTAATATAAAAAAAAAGCTGTCACTTAGGAGACTTTCCCCTCTTCTCCTTCAGCGCAATGCGCAGACTTGGACATGTTCACTACTGTCGACAAGGAAGGAGTCAGGTGATTCCACTTCGTTCCAGCAGCAACATTCAGATCTACAGGTTAGTGCTGACAGGAGCATGACAGGTGCAAAAAGCAAATGTATTCACCACCCGATTACAAGACCTCATAGTGATTGTTCTTCTTTGACAGAATTATTCCTAAAGGTACCAAAACCGTCACTAAGGACCAGAAAAGCAACAAGGTCTTCTTTTAAACAGCAGGCATCAATTTGTCAAATATACCCACTCCATTGGCCATCTTCCAATGCTTCCTGGGACTCAATACATTTCAATTTAATATTCACAGCATATGGTCTGGATTGGCAGACTGTATTACTTCTACCTACTCATTAGAAAGGAGAGTATCAGCTTCTTAACGTACATATTGAAGGGGTGAATTTGCAAAGCTTCTAGGGGCATATTTATACTCTGTTTATGGTGAAATAGCTTCAATTGTTTTACGCTATTTCAGTGCACACTTAACTCCATATTTAAATTTTGATGCTAGACACATCTAGCATCAAAATATTGGAGTTAAAGTCATTTTTTGCCTGCAGAAAACTACCTTGCGTCTCTGAGATGCAAGGAAGGCGTTCCCGGGCAAAAAATGACTCTAAGGCCCAGGCACCTTATTTATCCTCCTGTGCACAAATTGTGCATGGGAGGGATGCGGGCCTATATAATGGAGCTAAGCTTGCTTAGCTCCATTATTTAACGCCTGGGTCAGGGCAGGCGTTAGGGTACCTGCAGGCCTTTTTCCATGGTCCCTAGCCCCAGGGACACCCCTACCCACACCAGGAAGACACCATCCCAGGTAAGTAGAGGTAAGTAGGGGAGAGTATATTTTTAAAAAATGCCATACGGGGGCCTAACTTCGGCCCCCCTACATGGCACTGGCCCCAACGGCCATACCCCATTGACATAAGTCGCCTGGGCATGGCCATTGGGCTGGGGGACATGACTCCTGTCTATACTTAGACAGGAGTCATGTCCATGTGGGTTGTGCACCGAAATATGGCGCTAATCAGGTTAGAGTCAATTTCTTCACTCCAACCTGACTATCGCCATTCTTTAATGCACAACCTCCAGTTTTCCCTATGCCTCCCTCACCCAGTTAGAGTCAACTATTTTGACGCTAACCGGGCTTTAACGCTGGCTAACGTCTTCCCATAAATATGATGCCTAGCCGGCGCCTTGGGAAGGCGCTAGCCGGCGGTATACTTTTTGGCGCTAAACTGCGTTAGAGCAGTTTAGCATCAAAAAGTATAAATCAGGGCCTTAGTGTGCAGTCTTGATTCCAGTGTGGGTTTATCCACATAGCAATCCTCATTACCTCTACAATCGTAGTTCATTCTACTTTGAGTTAGAGTGCAAGAGGTGGGCCCGAAAATTGTACCCTGGTATTAGTCAGTACATTGTTTGGACCTTCATCTGGAACAAGAGGATCATTGGTCACAAATATACCAAAATGTTCAGTATGATAAATCAAGTCTATGGTTGGCACTGGCAAAAATGAGCAAGCCTTCAGAAAACTGAGTTCTGTGACATTTTTGGAGAATACCAGCCAAAGCTCCACATTATCTCCCATATAATTCATATTCTATTTGGTGTACTTGTAGCATCTACAATGTCACTCCTCATTTCTAAAATTCCCCCTCGCGCCTCACTGTACTAGTAAATAGCCTTAAATCTTATTTCCCTTCAGGCTTCAATTCTATTGACAATCTTCCTTCGGATATCCATGTGTTCTGTGTATTTATTTCAATTTAAATTTAAATTGAATTTGTAATTTAGCCCTGTGCCTGCAGCATGGTAGCAGGTTTGTTTTAAAGATGAGTAACATCGAAATTAAATGCTATCATGTTTACTGGAAGAATGTAAAGAATGTATTTAAAATTCTAATACTGCACTAGAAGTTGTGGTAACAAGTAATACAGTAGTGGAGTAGTGTTATGTGATGTGAACAGCAATGTAGAATCAGGTTCCTGTCACATTGATAAGGAAAAGGTTGCGTTTGTTATAAAGTCTGTAACTGCAGTAGCAAACACATATAGGGGGTGATTATGAACACGGCGGAAACAACCTTGTTTCTGCCCACCGGCTCACAGAAAGGCTTGGCCGGGACATTGACGGCGGCTCCACATGGAGCTGCCATCAATGCCTCTGTGCGGCAGGTGCAGTTGCACCCATCATGCATTTTCGGGCAGTGACCTGCGCGACGGGACTCTGGGGCAAAATGCATGGGCAGTGCAGGGGCCCCCAGGGGTGCCCCAGGGCACCCCTCCACCAGCCTTTTCCTGGCGGGATATCCCGCCAGGAAAAGGCTGGCGGGAAATGAAACATTATCTGCAGGGTAGCGCCTCTACCCTGGCGGATGGTGTTTCATCCCGCCACCAGGCTGTCTAACGGCCGGAGCCTGGTGGTGGGTGCCGGTTGCCGCTGGCAGCCGTCACTATGTTTATTATACGGCGGATCAGCCCGCCATGCCGGCTTCGGCCACCACTGCCGGTATGGCGGGCCGAACCACCATGATCGTAATGAGGGCCATAGTCTTGTCTGACTGAAACTGGAGCCGCTCTGGCAATTGTAGCCATAGACACTAAAATGCATTTGAATTGCAAAATGGAGCTATAGGTTTAATATTTTTGAAGAATGAAAATGGAGGCAAAATTACAAACGCACAGACCAGCGGAAGATTACAGGCTATTGGTTGAGGTATGAACTGGAATGCCAAAATCTCTACTTTTGTTTACCTTGGCTCTTCAGCCTCCAGTGCAAATGATATGGACAGAAGCATTGTTGAAAGTCTGTAGGTGTTCATGGGGGAGGCAGACATCATATTTATAAAGGCAGACAATATGAATTTGGAGTGTGGTGATCCACAATAATCCAGGTCAAGAAGAATGGAGATGATGATAATATTTCTAATTCAGGGAGGGGTTGTGGCAATCATGGGACAATGCCAGCTTAAAAAAGTGTGTTAGAGCTTTACATGCCTTGGAGTGCGAGTGGTTCCATAGGTTACAGGTAGATTCAGGGTGTATGTTAGACAACAGTACTGTCTTCCTCACTGAGGAAGGCAATACTCTTTAAAATGGTTATACTTATTAAGGGTCTGATTTAGATCTTGGCAGAGTGGTTACACAGTCGTAACGGTGATGGATATCCTGTCCGCCGAAATCTAAATACCATTGTTTTCTATAGTATTTAGATTTCGGCAAATGGGATTTCCATCACCGTTGTGACGGAGTAAACCCTCCCAAGAGATCTAAATCAGGTCCTAAATCTTACAAATACTGCAAAGCACATCTTTTAAATAATGTATAAATTCTTCTGTAGGGTGAAGACAGGTCAAGGAACGTTAATTTCAAGGAAGGATGTTCTGAGTGTCCCTAGATAAGGTGTACACAACTATTACACGGAGGTCTGGGCGCTCACAAAATTCAATATTACTACTAGGCCTCTCAACTACAAGAAGTAATTCAATGGTTGCATATGCCCTTGACAGAACCCTTGAAAATGTCTAAAGAGCAACTGCTAAATAGGGTGTAACCATTACATTAATATGGAAATATAGTCACATGGAAGCTATCCAAGGCTGCAAATGTGGTTAGCACCTAAGGATAAAGGAATATCTGGAGCTAGGGATAAAACAAAGTTACCAAAAGGGAATGTCTTAGGCTGTGAAGACAGGGAAGCCACACCTCTTTTTATTATAGCATAATAAAGTAGCTCCTTTTTGAGATGTTAACATATGACAAAACAAATATAAAAATAAATAAAATAACCAATCACTAGACTACACTGGTAGCACAAGAGGACTACTTGTAACATTAACTATGCTTGGGGTGTGTTGGTTTGTTTAACTTTCTAATTTTTCAGTTTTTTTTACTTGATTCACAAATTGAATACTTTCAGGCACATTAAGTCTGTGCTTTGAGCAGGAAGTGAAACAAATTCATTGTGAAATGCTCACAGATTCATGAGTTTTGGGCAGAGTTTTCTCAACCCAAGAACTCTCCCACTACAGATACTGGGGCATATTTACAAGCATCTTGCACCACCGGCGTGTCACCTTTTTTGATGCTCCAGTGGCGCAGAGTGCAGACCCATATCTACGAGGCCACGCAAGGTCACTTTGCGGGGCTTTCCAAGGCCTAGTAAATATGGTGTAAGGAAAAGAGGTGGAAGTTGCTGCGTTGCCTTACACATCGTCAGAAGGACATTCCATGGGCATTGCAGTGGGTTTTCCGACGCAACGCCCATAGGTTTTGATGCTCTCCCCGATTTACAAGGATCTTTAAAACATGGAATGCGCCATAACCGCATGCCTACCCAGGGGCGGCGTAACAAGGAGAAATATCTTTATTTCTCCTTGTTTTTTCATCTTTCTATGTGTCCTGCATGCTCCAGCACACATGGAAAGATGAAAATGCCTCCCTGGCTTGTTTTTGTGCAGGAAGGTACTCCTTCCTGCACAAAAACAAACCTGCCTACAACACAGACACTCTTGCACCATTGTGCAAGGGTGCCTGCGTTGGCACCAGGCACCAAATTGTGTGCCAGCTGAAAGGACAGGAATGGACAGTGTCTTGTAAATACGGTGCATTCCTGCCCTTTCAAATTGGCACAGGGAAGCAGAGCAAAAAGTCTTGCACAGCTGCCCTACGCCCATTTTTTGTAAATATGCCCCACAGTTTTCAAAAATTCCCGTTGTATGTCTGTTTGCTTAAATACAACAAACACATGCCAATTTCATCAAAATATTAATGTTAGGAATTTAACTAAACATGACATATATGGGAAGGACTAACAATAGAGAGTAAGAGTAAGGAGAGGAAATCTCTGAATTTGTATTTTATGTGAAACGTGGCTAGAAGGAAAGATGAGCAGGTGCAAAATCTGAAACAAATACGGCACCCATGCCTGAAAACATGATAGTTAAACTGGTATGACTGGCTTCACTTCCTTGTAGGGTTTTAGCGTTTATATTTATGTTTGTAAAGGTATGTTCATGATACAAACCTGGCTGAAAACCAAAAAAGCACTGAACAATAGGTTGAGTGCCCAGGTATAGGATGCAAAATTGTTTCAATACTCATATCGTATGTAGATTACTAACATGAAGGGTAATAGCTCCCTTTGAATACAGGTGCAAATACTTTCATTCTGATTGCAGAAGAATGGGAGCAGTTCTGAAGTTGATGGGATTTTTGTCCCAGTCCGTAACCGCCCTTTGGTTTTTTCCTCCTTCCGGTCTGGTGGTGTCCCAGCTCCTGGTGTGCTGCTGCCTGTCTATGATGGCTAGTTCATTTTAGAGTTATGCAGGTATTTCATGTCGAATACCCTTGTGGGTAATTTAGCTAATTTGAAGGTGACACGTGTCTGGAGCCAATGAAGTTCCTTCAGTGCAGGGGTGATGTGATTAAAAAAATTAAATCCCTATATGAGATGAACCAGAGTACATAGGATACCTTTCAGGAGGAAAATCTGCTGTGGGTGAGGTTGCAGAGCAGCCTATTGCCTTGCTCCAGATAGGAGAGGACTAAGGTTTGTACTGGTGTTCTGTAATAGATTTTGGGTATGAACAGTTTCAATCCAGTTACTCCTTAAGGCCACACAACCACTAAAGCTAATAAAATGAGGCAAGATACAATACAGAAAAAAATAGACAGTGCACCTTGCCACATACATTAATTTGTCCACATTCCTCTCATTGCAAAGTAGTGTTTTGGCTTACTATTTTCAAATCTGATGTTGTTTGTGTGTGCATATCTAAATATATATACCTACATAGGAAGTCATATTTTAGCATTTTACACAAATATGTTCATACATATATATCTATATATGTATATATGCACACACTCTTTACAATTGACCTTAGTAGGTGGCCTTACACATTTTATCTGTGGCCCAATGTGTGTACCTCCTAGAATTCACTTTGAGAGACGACACTGATTCTGGATCTTGATGTTCACATCTGGTGAGAACGAAGTTGGAGGTGAACCATTGCAGGACTACATCAAAAAAAGAAGAGTCTAGAGTGTAGATCACTGTCTTGGTAATTTGATTTGAAGACCACAGAGAATATGAGCAGAAGCAGGAAGCAGGGATACGATGGGCATTGTTGACTGCTTGCAGGGTAGCGGTCTCTATGCTGCAGCATAGTCTGAAGATAGATTAGTATTCCTGTAAAAGGTTATTCCGGTTGACCTGACCCAGTGGATGGTAATTGCATTCTCACCGATTTTTCTGATGAACAAGTGGGTGATGTGGCTGAAGTTAGTTAAATAGACAAATTAGGAGTAGGTTTCTTCAGTGGTGTGAGAACCTGCCCTCTTTTGAGGCTTTCTGAGAAGATACCATGTCTAAGAAAGGCATTGTCAATGTGGAGGCCAAGTGTGAGGGTTTTCTTTGGTGAGATTTACCCTTAAAAGATGATAGTATGTCCTCAGAGGTAGCTTTGAGGGAGTGGGTTGAAGATTTCAGCGAGTTCATGAAAGAGGAGGTTGAATCCCACTCACTACAGGATGGAATGACTGAAAGGTAGCTGGTAAGTTATCTATTGGTAGACTGAAAACTACACTACCAGGTGGATTAGATGGATTGTATTTTCTTGTACACATAAATGTTCAATATCAAAAAAATTGTATGACATACGAAAAAAATAAAAATGTATGTAATGTAAACAAAATTAAAAAATGAAAACAATAATTAAACGTAAATAAAGTATTGTTCAGCATTCAGACAGACCTTCTGTTTTCTACTCAGTCTAGCTTTTGCAGGTTTAATGTTCTATTTATTATACTGTGTCTCTTTTAGAGATCTACAACCCCTGAAATAGAACAAAGATAACTCTACACGGATTTTTATGAAATCCTTTTACCTAGCAGGTAAATCATTAGCAGCATTTACCAAGGCCCTCTGTATCTGGGTTTTAGAAAATTAGTCAGTCAAGCTGTTTAGCTGCTAGGGGTGGCATCTGATACTAGTGAAGGGCCGCACCAACAGGTTCACAAACAGCCATTTGCAAACTAGGAATGGAAGGGACGGACTACACAGAGGGCTGGGTTATAAAGTGTAAAATTGAATATAAATGAAGGCTTATGCTTAAATCTCAAAGTTGTCAACTCCTGAGGAACTCTGTTGTGATTTCTGGCACTAGTTCAGAAGCCTGTACACCGATGAGAAGGGACAACATGATACAGCAGAATGCCTCAACGGGTGTGTTGTCAACAGCTGGGTAGTTGTTGATGGTGTCTTCTTGTATATTCTAGCCATTATGATTGTTGTCGATGACAGTGGGGACGACGTGACAATCATAGGAGACACCGCTGTTCTAAAAGTCAACGTGATTGTTGTCACCGTTATCGTAGACGCGGTTGTGATGAATGTGTCATCAATGTTTTTTTCATTGACGAGAATTTTTTGTCAGACTCTAGAAGGAATTTCTTTATTTTTGTACTCGACGCTAAAGACAGTGAATCATATTTTGGGGGTGATTTCTTCACTGATGGAGTTGTAGGCTCTGAGTGAACCTTTTTTAAGGCCTTTGAATGACTTTCTGCTGATGAAGCATAGCTTTCCTGACCTTTCTGTTGTTCCAAAGAAAGGTGCTTGGATTTTTTAAACACTTTCTTAGTTGGTTCTGAAGAACGTTTCTCTTTACTCTTAGGCCTTTTCAGAGATTGAGAGACCTGTGAAGAGGCCTCAATCTCATCAGAAGAAGTGTAGTCCATTGCTTTTTGCATCTGCAGCCATAGTAAAAGTCTCCCTCCTCTGTCTTTAAGAGTCTTATGAGTAACATATTTTGCAATCTCTCACCTTATGGTCCAGATGTAGACAGTATATACACTTCTTGTGTGGGTCATCAATAAGTCTTTTGTTCCCACAAGTGCCACACATTATGAAGAGCCCTTTTTTAGTTTATTGGGACATCATGTCCAATGAGAATCCAATATATCTGACTGAAACTATCTTGTCAGTGCAGTTTGATATAATAGAAGCTGAGCATAGCTCAGAGAGACTCCCTCCACACGACGTGCAGCAGGAAATCTGAGGGAATCAACATCTGTTGGGAGTGTTCTAGAGGATGCTGTTGCCTGGTTGGTTGTAGTTGAGGTTTGGTTCTTTTTTTAAAAGAACATGGATAGGCTAAAGCAGTGCCTGTCTATGGCCATTGAAGCGTAGTGTACTATACTTACTGCTATGTATATTTAAAGTTACAGTGGGACTCCAACCTTGACGACGGGGATGATTCAGCATATGAATCTATGAAAGATCCAATGCTGGAGAACTCTGTTGTGATTTCTGTCACTAGTTCTGAACCCTGCACTCCAATGAGAGGGAGCCACTTGATACATCAGAATGCCTCAATGTGGATTTAGGATGAAATAGGCTGGACGTGGTTACTTACTGGAGGTCTACTTGTCATATTTTACATAAACAATGGAAAAATACAAAAAAGAGCAAATGCACCTGCTGTACTATTTCTAGAAGGGCAATATAGAACAGAATACTTTTCAGGCGCAATTCACATACTTTTTTCCAAGTGGGACTTGCATATGGCTTAGGTGTCACTTACTCCTGAATTCAGTGAAGGTAAGAACCTGTGACTACAAGATGGGTTCCTGTAATTACAAATAATAAACAACTCAATACAATAAAGTCAAACTTACTGAAGGAAGAAAGATTCATGAAATGAAATTACAAAATAAAATCGGATTCTTTATGACAGCCAGTTTGTTAGCATGGTCAACATTTAAGATAAAAGCTGGAACAAAAACACAATATGAGTAAATGTTGTGATTAACCAATTGCACTTTTGACAATCAAGAGTAAGAGAAAACTGAAATAATTTTGGCCCAAATTCACCTAAAGATTTTTTTTTGTAAGTATGTTGTGTACAAGACTTAGTAGCGAAGTTAGATCTTCCTTACTGAAAGAAAAAGGCTTTGTTCACTGGACCCTCCAGGAATGCTTTGAAATGTCAAAACTACTTTGAAGCCCCCGTCTCAGGACTGTAGATGCAGACACATAATGTATGGTAGCAGTAACAGAGGTGGCAATAGTTGTGGTTCACATGGTGGATAGGTAGCCCTTGTTATCTCACCTAAAGTAGTAGTAATGGATAAGTGTGGAAAAAATAATTATCTTGAATGACAATATTGATTTAAACTTGCAGGAATGGCCCCTGTAGATCCAGGAGGGTGGATCCCGAATAGATTTCCAGTATATCATTTACGTGTAACTGAGGGTAGATTGAAATAATTTATATGGTAAGTGGTTAATCCTGGATACCCTAGACTTCAAGTTATACAGGTGGAGGCATGGTTTAGACAACCAGAATAGACGCTCTGGAGGAAAGTCTGCACCACAACAAATGAATGTTGCTACATGCGCCCTCTTAGCAGTCACAGACAGGCAAAGAACAAGGAGGTACTCATTATCCATGTCTTAAGGGTGAGATGGGTCGTGTTTTAATTTCCTCTATGGCTCTTCATTATGTAGAGTTTAATATTGCTCCTGCTCACGCTGCACTGCTGAGAGAGAATGGTGATTTATTTTTCTGAAACACCATGTTACTACAGTAATGGTCTCATGAAACCACACATCAACCTTTGGCATGGTATTGCCACATGGCGAGGTATTTGCACCGGGTTTTCTTAAAAATTTCAATGATTTTTTCATCCTTCAGTTTCTTCTTTAAAGCACTTGCCCTTCTTTAATTCTATTTTTATCAATCTTCGTGAAAATCAAATGACTGATTATATGGTAACTTTTGATCATGCACGTCTGGAATTACCTTTACTTACACTATTCTTGCCAGTTGTTTTATCTTTATTCGTGTCTTTTTCGAAAAAAATTGTGCTTTACTGGTGTACGTTTAGCTGGTGTACCTTTAATCTCCCTACAGCATGGGGGCTAAAATTGGTGGACAAACCCTCAACGGCAGTGAGTTCTGATTGCAATTTGTCGCATGGTGTTAATTCAATAGAAGGCGTTTTTCATTCTTTGTAAGAAAACATGTCTTCAGCCATTCCTAAAATCAGTTCATCTGGAAAGGTCCAGAATGCTGGTTCTTCCAAAAGACTTAAGCAAGATTCTCCCTGATAACTTATCCTCAGCTACATACATGGAATTTTTTCCAGACGAACTAAGAGCTCTCAAGAGCTCTTCACCCTTCTGTGGAGGAACCTAACATAACATTCAGAATCTAAATGTAAAGTCTTCTATGGATTCTCGTGTTACTGATGTTCAACAAAGAATTTAGCAACATTCAGGATGAGACAAATACGATTACTTTCACACAAAAAAAACACTTTTGCTTAAAAGGCCAAGTGAAGACTTAAAAAAAAGAAATACATGTAATAATGTTAACATAGTCTCTGAAGGCCAGGGCCTTGTTTAATTTTTTACTACATTTTTGCCTTAGGTTTTAGATCTTCCAAACTCCTTGGGTCTAAATATTCAAAGAGTTCACAGACTAGGCCACAAGCATACCTCTCAATCATCTCCCCTTCTAACCCTAGAGGGATAATCATTTTGTTCCTGGCATTTACAGATCGCCTTAAAGTTCTACAAGCTGCGTAAACTAAGAAGCTAGTTCTGTGGGCTGGTTGAAAAACTCTTCTTTACACAGAATGTTGCCACATCTACAACTATACAGATCTTCGCCAATCACGCAAAGCTATGGGTGCTTGTTTTGGTTTGCATTATCCATGTTTCTTCAAAGTCACCTAAAAGTATTGATTGTTTACTTTGAAAGTTAAGAAATGTATATGAAATCATTTTAGAAAGCCCAAGGACATCGCTGTTCCTTCTGCTCATTAATTTTTTGCATTAGACATTTTTGTTGTAATATTTCCTCAAGTATTAATTGTTATATTTATATATGCCCTCTAGTCAATTTTCCGTCTCTACATATTGTCAATGCTGTTCTCTGGCAGTATTGATACTTTTGTTATTATGTATTTTTTGATGTTTCTATGCATAGTGTTTACTTTAATCTAATTTCAGGTATGTTCGCTATGACTCTCATATTATACCTTCCATTGTTGTTCTTGGTCATTCTGCACGATTTTAGCCCGGGTGTGTCATCCTCCTACTGTGCTGTCACCACTTTCTTCCGTTTTATCTACTTCAAGGAGGTAAAATGTTCAGTCGCCATTTTTACGGTATGTACTGTCTACTTTTTGTATATCTTGTTTACCCTTGTACTCTATTCCCCTTAAATGTGCTTTCTTTGTGTCCTCTTCCCTCTTCTGCCCATCTTTTTTCTCCACATACTCTTAACTTATTTTTCTTCTTTCATCTATTTTATCTCACAACCATTGCTGATCAGTGTTTTTCTCTATATTGTTTGTTCATTATAATTCAGGGTTATTACTTGGAATGTCAAATGTTTAAACAACCCTATAAAAGCCAGAGACTTCTCTCCCTCCTCACTACGTTTAAACCTGACTTAGTTTCAATGCAAGAAACTCAACTTACAGAACTAAAGCCATTAAAATTAAAATATATTGGTAGGGCACAGTTCACATTTCCCCTACTCAAAACAAAGAGAATGCTGTTAGTGTTTTATGTAGTAAATATTTTGAGGTTAATGTTCTTTTTTAGGAGATAGATAGCAAAGGTAGATCAATAGTAGGCAAGCTTGGTGTTCACAAAATTTCCTTGCCAATATTTAATGTTTATGGCCCCAATCAAAAAGGTTTCACGTTTTGGCCTGACATTGAAAAAAACGTATTCAATATGATGATGATGATGATGATTACTTTATTTTAGGAGGTGATTGTAACCAAATTATGGACCATTTTTAAACAGTCAATCTGTAGTAAAGTTTGTTCCTCACAAAATGCACAAACTATATTGCTTATTTATAGTACATAAATCCCTAATAGATTCCTAGAGATGATAAAACCCCACATCAAAAGGATATAGTTTTTTGCCATACCACGGTTCTCTGACTAGATTAGATCATTTGTTTTTAGTAAACATTTATCTTATTAAAGTTGTGATTGAGACAATTTTGACTTCAACACAGGCTCCCGTTTGCCATATTTTGATTTTCTCCCTGTTAATAAATCAACTACTATATGGACATTGAACAATACCTTGTTATCAGATTTAAGCTCTCATCCTCATTTATTCCTCTTACTATTTGAAATTCG
Source organism: Pleurodeles waltl (assembly GCF_031143425.1). NCBI lineage: Eukaryota > Metazoa > Chordata > Amphibia > Caudata > Salamandridae > Pleurodeles > Pleurodeles waltl. Next base: position 330,214,427 of record NC_090447.1, on the reverse strand, counting down.
TAATGGCCCTACTATCTCTACTCATTTTTAGATACTTTTAAAGTAACTGCACAAGAATTTACTATTGATTATGTTTCCGTGAAAAATGAGAATTTACTCAGGAATCATAATAACTTAGTGGCTAGTATAAAAAAAACTGGAAATTCAATAACACTCTTCTAAATCAAAACATATTTTGCATGATCTAGCAGCATCAAAATGACAATTTAATCAAATTTCCACAGATAATATCTATGCCTACCTGCTTGTTACTATGGAGGTCATAATAAAACAAGAAAAACTCAGGCAAATTATCTTAAAATTAGGAAAGAATGTACTAAACTACAATCTTTACAAAATGGTCAAGGTGCACCAATATTTAAAGATGCTGATATATTTTGGAGAACTTGTACAATTTTATAAAAATGTATGTACCCCAGAACCAACTCCTTTAGAATCACATGTTGACTCCTTTTTGTATAGATTTCTATTTTAGAATAGGATATATCTCTTCGTGAAATTAATTCTGCAATTAACTTGCCAAAAAAGGGAAAAACACCTGTACCTGATGGTTTCTCTGTTAGTTTTTCCTCTCACATATCCACCATACAATTGCTAAAATGTTATATTTATTCTCATCCTTCTCATCTAGCATGTCAACTACAGGTACCTTTTAAGAAGCCGTCACTTGTCTCATATATAGCAAGGGAAAAGCTCCTACCTTATATAAAAATGACATGCCAATAATATTAGTTAATGCTGTCTATAAAGCATTTGCCAAAATCCTTGCTTTATGATTTAACTTTTTTTCACTACAATAAATTGGTCCTGAACAAGCTTGGCTCAGACGACACCCGATTGTTTTTTAATGCCTTAAACAAAGCCTCTATCCCAAAAACACCCTTTTGTTGCTACCATCACTGATGCAGAAAAGGCTTGACTGGAGTTTGACTACAGTTTCATGGAAAAAAGCCCTTCATTGGCATGGTTTTGGTCATAACATAATCTCATTACTATCCCTGTTATATGATGTCCCTCAAGTCTCCGTAATATTTAATGGGGAAATCTCCAACTATTTCACTGTACAAAAAGGTGTGCAGCCCCTCATCTACCATTACCTCAATTGTTGTTCATCCCAGCAATAGAATTATTTATTTCTAAACTCAGACACAATCCATTAATTTCAGGTTTTCAATATGATATTCATCATTTGAGACTTACAGCATCTGAGGATGACATTTTTCTATTTGTTTCAGATCCCGAAGTATCTCTGCCAGCCCTGTCCAATGAGATTTTAGCTTTTTCATGTGTTTCAGTATATAAAATGAATTCAGATAAAACTGAAATACTTTTCTTAAATAAATACTGTAATAAACAATTATTTGAATCTTCAGGATTCACTTGGCATCCTACAAAATGTACGTATTTAGGGATTTGGTTTACCAATTCAATTACTAACTCAACATCCACTCATTTTAAAGATCTTCTTAAATCTGAATCCTTGGTTTTCCTTTGGAAACCCTTTCTTTATTATGGTGGGGTCATTGAGAGTCATTTAAAATGATGATCTTCCCTATTATTCTTTGTACTATTTTCATGATGCCTGTTCATATTCCTCAAATATATTTCAGAACTGATTCACCCCCTTCAAAGGTTTTATGCAATAAAAAGAAGTTCTGTATACCTTTAGACAAACTTAAAATACTTAAAAGCAAAGGAGGCCTCATCTTCCCTAACTTTAAACGATATCACAATATCAACAAGCATCTTTTTGTTTGATAAAGGGTTCACCTCCCCTTTTGTTGCCTCGGTTAGATAAGGAAAGATCTTTAACTCACCCCTTCTGTTTTCAGGAATTCATTTTGCTTTTCTCAAATCTTCCTAAATTAACACCACCAATTTTCAGACATATTTGTAAAATACTTCCACCACTTTCTTCTCGGAATCACCTGCCCCTAATACTTTCCTCCAGATGTCCACAGAGTATAATAACCTTATTAAGTTTAACAAAAGCCCTATCTTTTTGAAAATGTGAAGACAGAAGAGTATAACTTGGCTTAGTGACTTATTTGATGATGAAGCTCCTATCTCCGTTCCTCAGTATCAACAAAACTTCAACTGTAATAAATCCTTTAAAAATAGATGTACTTCTTTACTTAATAAAGTTTTAGATATCTTTCTGCCTGATATTACTAATGATGTCCTTGCTCACCAGCCTTTGTTTCAAGTTTTATCTTCTAACCCTAAAGCATCCCTTGTTTATAAGTTTCTATTTACTTCTGGGCCTTCGAGAACAAACATAGGGCCTCATTACAAGTCTGGCAGTCACTAGACTGCCAGACTCGCGGATAGCAGTTGGACCACCGCCAATGCGGCGGTCCGAGCGCCTCATCAGAACCCTGGTGGTGGTCTGACAGGGAACCACCAGCTCCCCCAGGATTGGAGATCCCGGCGGTCTGGAGGCGGCAGCAGTCCTAATCCGTCAGGGCAGTGGTGCAAGCAGCGCTGCCCTGGGAATTAAGACCTCTTTCTTCGCCAGCAGTTTCATGGCAGTATCACCGCCATGAAAAGGCTGGCAGAGAATGGGTGCTTTGCAGACAGTGAACATTGCGAGGGTGCTGGTGCACCCTGCACTACAGCATAGCTGCTTGCTCAATTATGAGTCAGAGACAATACTGTAGGCTGTTTCCCGCTAGGCCAGCAGGCGGAAACTCAGGCTTACACCCGCTGACCTAGCGGGAAACTCTTAATGGGGCCGGCGGGGAGGTAGCCTGTGTGGCGGCAAACTACCCGTTGGAAGTTCGGCGGATGGTGAAAAACATACAGCCAACTCATAATGAGCCCATAATTTTAGAAATCCTCTGGGAGAATGTGTTAGGTCACACATGGTTAATTTCCCTCTGAAATAAATTAGAACTAAAACTTCATAAACCCCCAAGAGTGGTGAATCTTAATCAAACATTATTTTTCGAATATCACATATTACTGTTTACTCCTCTTTAATTGTAAAAGCTTTTCAATGCTGTTGAAGATGTCTGTTGGTTTTGTGATTGCACTCATAGTGGTGCATATGTTGTTTTTATGCCCTAATACATAGGGCCTCATTCTGACTTCGGCGGTAACTGAACCGCCACACCGGCGGCGGTGCAGACCGCCAAATAACGAGTGTGGCGGTTTGGCCTGTGCCAAACTGCCATTTCCCCGTTGCTACCGCCAGGGTGGTTAGTCCTGCCGGGCCAGAGATGAGCATCTCCGACCCAGCGAGCCACACAATACCGCTGGCAGTATTCCGAGTCCCCGTTCTGCAAGGGATTCCGTGGCAGTATCACCGCCGCAAAATCCTTGGCAGAAAGGCTACCAGCAATAGGAATTTGCATTCCTGTTGCCGGTAGATGACTCCCCCCACTCCCAGTAGTGACACCCCACTACCCCCACAGTAGAGACCCCTCCAGTAAAGACCCCCCACCCTGATCCACATACTGAACCCCACCCCCCAAATACACACACTCACACCCTGACCCACACTCACAACACCCTTACACTCATGCGCACACATATGCATCACCACAATTACACACAGGCACACACACACGCACAAACACTCCCCTGCCACCTCCCATTCACTACACGCATACACAATCAATCAATCAATCAATCATAGTATTTATAAAGCGCGCTATGTACCCGTCAGGGTTTCGAGGCGCTGAGGGGGGAGGGGGGGGGAGCGCTGCTGGTTTAGCGGTCGAAGAGCCAGGTCTTGAGGAGCCTTCTGAATGCGAGGAGGTCCTGGGTCTGGCGAAGGGATGTGGGGAGAGAGTTCCAGGTCTTGGCGGCGAGGAAGGAGAAGGATCTGCCGCCGGATGTCTTGCGCTGGATTCGGGGTACGATGGCGAGGGCGAGGTTGGCGGATCGGAGTTGACGTGTTGGGGTGTAGAAGTGGAGTCTGGTGTTGAGGTAGGAGGGTCTGGTGTTGTGAAGTGCCTTGTGAGCGTGGGTCAGGAGTTTGAAGGTGATCCTCTTGTCTACCGGGAGCCAGTGGAGTTCCTTTAGGTGAGGGGAGATTTGACTTCGGCGGGGTATGTTGAGGATCAGTCGGGCGGAGGCATTTTGGATACGTTGGAGGCGTTTGATGTCTTTGGTTGGGATGCCTGTGTAGAGTGCGTTGCCGTAGTCAAGTCTGCTGCTGACGAGGGCCTGGGTCACCGTCTTTCTGGTTTCTGTTGGAATCCACTTGAAGATTCTGCGGAGCATTCGGAGGGTGTTGAAACAGGAGGAGGAGACGGCGCTGACCTGTTTGGACATGGTGAGGGCGGATTCCAGGATGAAGCCGAGGTTTCTTGCGTGGCTGGCAGGGGTGGGTGGGGGTCCGAGGACGGAGGGCCACCATGAGTCGTTCCAGGCCGAGGGAGTGCGTCCGAGGATGAGGACTTCCGTCTTGTCGGAGTTGAGTTTCAGGCGACTGTTGTTCATCCAATCGGCGATGGATTTTAGTCCCTCGTGGAGGTTTGTTTTGGCGGTGAGCGGGTCATTGGTCAGGGAGAGGACGAGCTGGGTATCGTCGGCGTAGGAGATGATGCTGAGATGATGTTGGCGGGCCAGTTGAGCGAGGGGGGCCATGTAGACGTTGAACAACGTGGGGCTGAGGGAGGATCCTTGGGGGATGCCGCAGATGAGGTTGGTGGCTTTGGAGCGGAAAGGGGAGAGACGGACTCTCTGCGTTCTGTCGGAGAGGAAGGATGAGATCCAGTGGAGGGCTTTATCTTGGATGCCGGCTTCCTGGAGGCGGGTCAGTAGGGTGCGGTGGCAGACGGTGTCAAAAGCGGCTGATAGGTCGAGGAGGATGAGGGCTGAGGTTTCGCCGTTGTCCATTTGATGTCTGATGTCATCTGTGGCGGCGAGGAGGGCGGTCTCAGTGCTGTGGTTTCGTCTGAATCCGGATTGTGAGGGGTCCAGGATGAAATTGTCTTCGAGGAAGTGGGTGAGCTGAGTGTTGACGATCTTCTCGATGACTTTCGCTGGAAAAGGGAGGAGAGAGATCGGACGGAAGTTTTTGAGGTCGTTGGGGTCAGCCTTGGGTTTTTTGAGGAGGGGTTGGATTTCTGCGTGTTTCCAGCTGTCCGGGAAGGTGGCAGAAGTGAAGGAGAGGTTGATGATCTTGCGGAGTTCGGGGGCGATGGTGGCGTTGGCTGAGTTGAAAACATGATGGGGGCAGGGGTCCGTGGGGGAGCCTGAGTGGATGGTGTTCATGGTTGCTATGGTTTCTGCCTCGTCCACGTGGGTCCAGGCGGTGAGGCGGCAGTCGCGGGAGGAGACGTCGGGGGTGGGGTCTGGCGGTGGACCGGTGATGAAGCTGTCGTGGATGGTGGTGATTTTCTGGTGGAAGAAGGTGGAGAGGTCGTCGCAGAGTTTCTAGGAGGGCGGGATGCCGTTGGAGTTGGCTTTCGGATTGGAGAGTTCCTTCACGATGCCAAAGAGTTCTTTGCAGTCGTGGGCGTTGTTGTTGATGCGTTCGGTGAAGTGGGCGCGCTTGGCGGTGCGGATCCGTTGGTGGTGTTCGCGGTTGGCGTTTTTGAGGGCGGCGAGGTTGTCGGGTGTGCGTTCTTGGATCCATTTCTTTTTGAGTTTCTGGCAGTTGCTTTTGGAGGTGGTGAGATCGTCTGTGAACCAGGCTGGTTTTCTCTTTCCTTGGGTGGTGGTGGGTTTCTTGAGAGGGGCAAGGGTGTTGGCGCAGTCGAGGATCCATTGATGGAGGTTGATGGCGGCTGTGCTCGGGTCGATTGCGTCGGGTGGAAGGTTGTTGACGAGGGTGCTGGACAGTTGTTCTTGGGTGATTTTGCCCCAGCGGCGGTGGGGAGGTAGCTGGATACACACACTCACACACACCCATTCACACACCCCACACCCCTCCCCTTGCAGAGGACACTTACCTCATCCGATGAGGTGCTCCTCCCTGAGGGGATGGGGCACGGCTCTCCGATTGCGAGCCCTGCACCGCCATTAGGACACCGCCAGGCCGTATTACAGGTCGTAATTCGGCTGGCGAAGTCCTTTTGGCAGGGTGGGGGCGGCGGTGGGACCGCCTCTGCACCGCCAACCGCCAGCACGACTACTGGAGGATTGCCACCCAAACTGAGGTGGAACCTTCAGTACTCGGAATATGGCGGTCGAAGGACCGCCAGCACTGGAGGTCCTCTGGCGTCCGCAACTTCGGCAGTCTCACCAGAAGACCACCGAAGTCGGAATGAGCACCTTAGTCTGGAATCAAATTAATCTAATGTTTTAATCTTCCATTCAATTGAGAATAACCTCAATATTTTTTGGTTGTTTGGCACACAATTGTTGATCAACGTTACCAATAATAAATTGGTAGATAGTGTGTTAGCCATTTCATTTCAGCAGATTACTACCAATTGAAATGTACCTCCAACATTTCCTTTAAGGTTTAGTGGTATACAATTTTTAACATCTACATATTAAATAGAGCACTTGGCACCGCTTCACTTATTTCCCTTAAAAATGGTGTATTATGGATACCTGTCACACTATGTCGTAATAATTCCAGTCAACATTCTACTATTAGGCATATATTGTTATATTGAATCTCCCTATATTAACTTAGTTTCTTGATCCTTATTTGTTAACAATTATTATATTGCACATACAATGATAGTCTATTTATTTCATGTATTCCCTGTCCCTTTTCCCTATACCTGTTTACAAAAGTGTTAAAAAAGCTTCTAAAGTACATCTGAGTATTGTCAAGATAATTGTTTTGATGTTTTGTAATTACCATGGATTTGATGTTTATTGTTATTTTTTTTTCTCCAGATTTGTTTATTATAGATACTGCACTGACTATACATTGTATTTGATTACTCAGTATGGTTCTCACTCTCACTGATTTGTCTTAATATATCTTTTAAACTTAAAAAATAAAGTTATCGTAAAAAGAGGAGATAAAAGGGATGTATTGTTCTAGTGCTGGTGGTAAGGTAAGATTTAGTGCCACACTGTGCTAACCCATCCTGATGTTCAGGTTAATATGTGATTCATCTGGACCATGTTGAAAATTAGGCTGAGATAAAGTTTGCAGCACAAGCACCCATTAGCAAAATTTTCCCCAGGCCGCTACCCTCTAAGGCCTATATTTATACTTTTTTAGCACTGCATTTGCACTGCTTTTTGACGCAAAAACGGCGCAAACTAACAACATACAATTGTATTTTGTAAGTTTGTGCCATTTTTCCATCAAAAAGCGGCGCAAATGCGGTGCTAAAAAAGTATAAATATGGGCCTAAGTTTCTTGTGTTTAGGGTACATGCTCTACCTCCCCCATCAATCAGTTGAGCCACTCCAGAGCATTCTAGAGTACCATCTCTGGCATGTGTGTACAGATGTCACTCTGACAGCGTACAGTGTTAAGTGTGTTGGGCCCCCGGGTGCTGGCTCACCTAGGACAGACTTTGAGGGAAATCTGTCTCTGCCCAATGGGCAATCCATGCAGTATTTATTTGGCAACTTTACCCGCTCCAAAAGTGATATGTTTATCATTTCTTCCAAATCATCATAACAGGAAAATAAGAGATTAATCAAGCAATCGCCACCCATGTGGACTCTAAAAATATTTTCTTTAGATTACCATTACTGGAGACCAACAGACCTGTACTAGGCTTTGTATAATACTTGAAACACCCACTGCTAACATACCTGTCTTTCTCCATGAACTTCCTGAAGTCTTTCTGGGGTGGTTTGGGGACCACACTCAAGCATGAGCAGAGGGAATCCTCTTCAGAGCCGAAGCCATTGTAGGGTGGAAATTTCCTTTCTATTTTTGGTGGTGGAGGAGGTCTGCGAGGCACTGGTGTGAAATCCTCTGTAGTAAAAAGAAAAATGTCAAGAGAGAAATAGTTTCCTTAATTTCTAGCAAGCACATAAGTGTCTACATCATATTTGCCCTCTATTATAGAAAAAGAGCATCAGTTACAGCACTACAGTAAAAGTACATAATCAAACATTCTAACTATTGATAATGTGGCTAAAACATCATTTATATATCGTTCTCTAAGAATAAAGATAGCAGATGCCTTCTATCAGGAGTAAAAACATCTTAGAATGAAAAGCCAAAGTTGTTTCAACTCATGTATAGTTAATTACAACTGATCCACTGTATCAAATTTTTCTTGGTAGGCAGCATATCCAAGCACAAATATGTGATGGAACAACTACTTGCCTAAACCACTACTGCTAAACAACTACAGTCTCTACAACAAAGTACTGAACAACTACTGTCTAAACAGCGATTTTGCCTGAATTACATGTGCCTGAACACCGAATTTTTAGGTAAGTGTTTCTTCTTTTTATGGTTTATTAGTTGTTTAGATTTGATATATATATATACTTACATATAAACAACCGAATCTTTAGGTAAGTTTTTCTTTTTTTTATGGTGTATTAGTTGTTTCGAAATGAGATATATATAGATATATTTCTCAATTCTAAACAACTAATAAACCATAACAAATGGTTTTTAATACTGTCAAGGGCTTGGCAGCTCCCCCAACAATAACATTTTGCAAAAACCATAACAAAACAAATAAGAATTGGCAAAGCAAAAAACTGCCAGCCAACACCTAAGCTATTGGTTTTGCCAATGCTTGTTTAACTTTCTAGATTCAGGGCAAGGATGATGTGATGTTAAACATTTAACAAAGCACCAAGCCATAAAATAATACTTGATATCTTCCTTCCTAAAGCTTACACATATTTCAAAACATTATTTTACCTTTTGAATGAGATATTATGGGGCATATTTATACTTGTTTTGCGCCAAACTTGCGTCTTTTTTTTAACGCAAATTTGGTGCAAAAATAACTCCATATTTATACTTTGGCGGAGTTAAAGTAATTTTTTGGATGTGGAATCCTACTTTTTGTCAATGAGTTGCAAAGTAGGCGTTCCCGTGCTAGCAATGACTATGGCCTTAGTGCCATATTTATCCCCCTGTGCTAAAATCAGGCACCCTGTGTAGGAGAGGTCAAATAATGGTGCAAAGCCTGCTTTGCACCATTTTTTAACACCAAGGTCAGGGCAGGCGTTAGGGGACCTGTGGGCCTATTTCCATGGTGGAACACCATCGAAAAAGCCCACAGGTGCCCTCCCCAGGCCCCAGGGACACCCCTACCCACACCAGAGGGACAGCGGAGGATGGGGGACCCCATCCCAGGTAAGTATAGGAAAGTATTTTTATTTTCTTTAAGTGCCATTGAGGGCCCTGAAAAGGGCCCCCCTACATGGCACTGGGTGCAATGGCCATGCCCAGGGGACCCTGGTTCCCTGTGCTGGCCATTGGAGTGATGGGCATGACTCCTGTATTTTCTAAGACAGGAGTCATGTGGTATGGATTGTTTTGCGTCAGAAAATGACGCTAGGCTGGTTAGAGTCATGTTTATTTTTACTCTAACTTGCCTAATGTCATTTTTTGGTGCAAAACCCCCTTCTTCCATACCACCAGCCCCACCCGGCTAATGTCATTTTTTTTTACGCTAGCCTAGCCTTTGCACCAGCTTGCATCATTCCATAAATATGGTGCCCAGCTGGTGCTCAGAAATGGTGCAAGCCGGTGCTAAACTTTTTGGTGCAAAACTGCATTGTTGCAGTTTTGCACCAAAAAGTATAAATCAGGGCCTCTATCCATTGCCTATTAACAGTAAAATGACCAAACATTTCTAGTAGAGTCACAACAAGCACATGCACAAATATATGACTTACCATTGAGTGATGTACATAATGAAAAACGAAATCTGAATTACAATATACAGTGTAGCTTATTGGGATAAATGTATGGAATCTCCAAAGCAAGCCGTTTGCATTTTCTTAATATACCCTTCCATAACAATAGGGTGGATATGTTGCAGTCACATACACCTGTCAATTGACCAAGCTATTGAAGATACTGAAGTTTGCATTCATTTCACACTTTAGGTGTAGCTCATACATCAGAAAGCTGGAAAATGTGAACTTCAAAACATCCTACCAAAATCAGGAACCTAGGCCCATATTTACAAGCTGTCTGCACTGCCAGGGCGGCCCTTTTTGTGATGCATTGGCGGGACTGGCCGCTAACCCACATCTCCAAGCCCATGCAAAGCCACTTTGCGTGGCTTTCCATGGCCTTGTAGATATGGAATAAGGCAACAGAGCGCAAGTCACTGCGTTGCCTTATTTTGCATCCTTATTTTGCATCAGGGAGGCGTTTCCATGGTGTTGCGTAGGGGTTCACACACAACATCCATGGATTCTGACTCATTCACAGATTTACAAGGTTTTGTCAAAACCCTACTACAGCCCAGAGGTGGCATAAGAATGACACAAAGGGGATAAATATCTTTATTTCTCCCCATTTTTTGCTCTATGTGTCCTGCATTCTACTGCACATATAGAAGGAGGAAATTGCATCCATTGTTTGTTTTTGTGCAGGAAGGTGTGCCTTCCAGCACAAAAACAATCAATCCCAGAACACAGGCACCCTTGCACTATGGTGCACAGGTGACTGCACTGGTGCATGGCAGCAATTTGTGCACCAGCGCCGAGGGAGAGGACAGAAATGCCCCATATCTTGTAGATACAGGCAAAAAATAACAGATGAGGTATGGAACGCTCAACAATTCAAAAATTCACCCCATTCACAAAGATCAGGGTTTTATCCATTATTTTGTGGCCCACCATGCCACCCCAGTCTGGACCCAGCCATATGCAAAGCAATCTTGACCCTGCTCCCTTGGGAAAAGTCCAGCCCAAACCGTCAGGCCAGGTACTCCCAGGACTGGAAACAAGCATCCTCTGCCCCTTTTCAGAGTATCAGCCCTTGTTAGCAAGGATAGCTTAAATCTAGTGATGCAAAGAGCATGGTAACCATGTTTGGACATAACCTTCCCACTAAGGATGACAAATGCAAAAAGAACAGATGATGAACAGAATGCTGAACAATGCAAACATTCACTCCCAGTCACAAATATCTGGGTTTAATCCATTGTTTTTTTGCCCACCATGCCACCCCAGTTTGGAACCAGTAGTACACAAATCAGTCTGTACCCTGCTCCATCTGAACACAGTCTAGCTCAAACTGCCAGGCCATGTCCTCCCTGGACTGGAAACAAGCATCCTGGGACCAGTTTGGAGGTATTATCCCTCATCAGCCAGGCTAGCTTGCATCCAGTGGTGCAGTGAGCATGGGACCCACGTCTGGCCATACCCTCCTGCTTAGGGCAACAAAGGCAAAAAGAACAGATGAAGAACTGAACGCTTAAGAATGCAAATATTCACCCTCAGTCACAAACATCTGGGTTTAATCATCTTTTCTACACCACGCCACCCTAGTTTGAACCCAGACATGTGCAAATCATATGTAAATCAGGCTTCACCTTGCTCCCCAAGGGTACAGTCCAGCCCGAACTGCCTGGCCTGGTCCTCCCTGGACCAGAAACAAGCATCCGGTTTTGGGGTATCACTAATCATCAGCCAGGCTAGCTTGAATCCAGTGGCACAGCGCGCACAGGACCTATGTCTGTGCATACCCTTCCCCTTTAGGCTGACAAAAGCAAAAAAGAGCAAATGATGGAAGAAATGCTGAACAATGCAAAACCGGATGCTTGTACCCTTCAGGAGCAAGGTAAAGCCTGATTTACATATGTCTGGGTCCAAATTGGGGTGGCGTGGTGGACAACAAAAAGATGGATTAAACCCAGATCTCTATGACTGGGTGTGAATTTATGCATTGTTCAGCATTTTGTCCATCATCTGTTCTTTTAGCTTTTGTCACCTTAAGTAGGACGGGTATGCGCAGAAGTGGGTCCCATGCTCACTGTCCCACTGGGTTCAAGGTTGCCTGGCTGATGAGGGGTGATACCCCAAAATCAGTTCCGGGATGCTTGTTACCAGTCCGGGATGACCTGGCACAGCAGATTGGGATGGACTGTTTCCATGGGGAGTAGATTCAAGACTGATTTGTATATGGCTAGGTGGAAACTGGGGTTGCATGGTGGGCAACAAAACTACAGTTTAAACTCAGATAGCTGTGACTAGGTGTGAATGTCTGCATTGTTCAGCATTCCATCCACCATCTGTTCTTTTTGCTTTAGTTGTCCTAAGTAGGAAGGGTATGCCCAGACGTGGGTCCTGTGCTCACTGTGCCTCTGGACTCATGAGGGGTGGTACCTGAAACTGGTCCCAGGATGCTTGTTTCTGGTCAAGGGAGGACCTGGCCTAGCAGTTCCTGCTGGACTGTTCCTATGGGGAGCAAAGTCAAGACTGATTTGCGTATGGCTGGGTTCAAACTGGTGTGGTGGGGTGGGCAAAAAAACAATGGATTAAACCCAGATCTCTCTGACTGGGGTTGAATATATGCATTGTTCAGCATTCCGTCCATCATCTGTTATTTTTGCATCTTGTAGATACAGCACATTTCTGCTCTTTCCCAGTGGGGCAGGGTGAGGCAGCAACGTACTTACTGCATCGCCCTGCACCACAGGCCTTGTAATATGGCCCTTAATTTCTAATGGATTGCTATTGAGTGCCCACAATTGTGAAAACGTGAAAATGCTGAAAGATATATTCGTCTTCATGAATCTTCTGGTTTCACTCTCTCAAAATGGTAACTAAAGCTTCATTTGCGTGCAAGCCTCAGATTACCTAGGACCAGAGCGGAGCACTGAAAATATGTGTGGCGAGGATGGAAATCCAGCTACCCTAATTTCCCTTTTCAGGCTTTCCACACCGTCACACAGACCAATCTAGTGAAAAAGGGATTAGCCGGATTAGTGGTAAACTAGGAGTGGTAACATTTTAAAGAAACCTGCTATAGTCTTGTATTCTCTTTTGATATTAAGATTCCTTCGTTTTTAGCTGAGCATTCATCTTTCCAAAATTACAAGAATGTGGCAAAGAAAAGATGCAAATTGTTGCATGTTTTAAGCACCATATTGTATCATTAACTTCAGATGACTCTGAGGTCTGTCCTTCTTGCATGTTTTGTCAACAGCTAATACCTACTTGTTTCTGCAGAAAACTTCAAGGGGCCCTTCAGCAGCTCTGCTTCTTCCAAATCGTGCTCCCCTTCTAATTACGAACCTCATAGCTCTTTTCGTCCCTGCGGCCAAGCCATAGAAGCACTCCTCTGCTCTCTCGCTTTCACTACCCACCATTCCATGGCCCTTTTATCCACACAGCTCTATGTTGTGCCCTGGATATTTATCAAGTTTTATATGTCCCAGTATGTGCAATGGATGAATACAGGCTTACGTCTTGCTACCAAAGCATATATATTTGCACATTGAACAATGCCAACACTATGGGGGTCATTATGACCCCGGCGGTAAGAGATAATGTGGCAGTAGTACCGCCAACAGGCTGGCGGTGCTTACCGCCATATTATGACATTGGTGGGTTGGCTGAAGCCAACCCGGCAACATACCACCCTGACCGCCATGGCGGTGGCAGCTGCCGCACTGGAGATAACCATCTCCAGCCCGGCGGCCGCTATTTTGCCCTGGCGGTATGACAACCCTGCCTACCGCCATGGTTTCCGTGGCATTTGTAACGCCATGAAAACCTTGGCGGTAGGCCTTATCAGTGACAGGGAATTACTTACCTGTCACTGATAGGAGGCCCCCTCCCCCGACACTCCCCAGATGCCCCCCAAACTCTCCCTTCATCTACGCTCCCCCTCCCTTCCAACCTCACCCCATACACACACACATGCAGACACACACTCATATACACAGACATACATGCATACATACACAGATGCATTCATTCACGCACACATCTGCACATACATCCACACTTACACACAGACACGCATTCTCATTTCCATTCATACACACACTCACACACATGCATACACGCATGCAAACAAAACTAAACACACACTTGCATTCATGCACACACTCACACACTCACACATACATGCGCACACTCCCACACACACACACACAACACGCCCCACCCCCCTCCCCTGTCGGACACTTGACTAACTTGTATCCAACGGGTCTTCCGGCAGGGGACGGGACATGCCGCTGCTACCAACAGCAACGGCCACCAGCAGGACACCACCAGGCCATATTATTTTTCATAATAAGGCTGGCGGCGGTCTAGTGGCGTGGCGCTGCTGGTGGTAGCAGCGCCACCTTACCACCATCCGCCAGTATGACCACAGCGGGATTTCCGCCCTTCTTGTGACAGAAATCCAGCTGTGGTCATAACTGGTCGAACGGATGGTAGTCGCAGCAACGTTCTTTTGGCGGCGGCGGCTGTAGACGACATTTATTGCCAAAGTTAAAACGACCACTTATATGTGCCAGAAAAACAGGCAAGCAGCAGATGAATGGCCTATAGGTATTCACTTGATCATTCCTGTATGCTTACTGGCCTGCACCTCCCCCCTCCATCACCAGTCACAAGTGCAGGCATCTCCGCGTGTGGTGGTGCTTTGCAAGCACTTTAGAAAGAACTGGGTAGGCCATACTGTTGGGCCAACTCTACAGATGAGGAGGCAGTGGGTAGACTGCTCCTGCTTCACCAGGGTGGGACAAGCAGGGCTACATGTTTTTGAGCCTCTGTGTCATTACAGATGGATAAAGATTAGGCATCTTATACCCACATACGATGCGAGGGAGACAGGAGAGTTACAGTGTTAGCACACAGATCATTAGCATACCCAGCCCAGCCTTGGCACAACTGGGGAGGCAAGGATACTAGTTCCAATGATGTCCTGTTTTGCCCCAAGGAGGTGGACGGAGCAGTAACTATTCACTCCTATGCCATTGTTGAGTAGAGTTGTAACATTACACTAACACTCTAGGAAGGACCCATCTAAGCTTGACATCAAGGAGCAGAGTCATTATGAGGAAAGGAGGTGATAAGACAGCCCTCTGACCAATACAGCAGCCAGAACATGAAAATACCCCCACTTAAACCAACAGCTAATTACACCATGCATGCAGTGAGCAACCTAGCCATCCTTAGAAGAGTTCCTTCTACCTTTTCATCCTCCTTCCAACCACTCAGTCACCCATCCCTTCACCCTTCCATCCATCCATTCCTCCCTCCATCCGTTCACCTGTCAATCCACACACCCATCATCATCCAACCATAATTTTTTTAATCAACCCATCCATACTTTCACTCATCTATCCATCAATATCCTTCCATCCACCCTTTCACTTGTTGATTCTTCCAATCTTTCACTCATCAATCTAGCCATCCTTTCATTCTTCCATCCATTCATTCTGTAACTCTTCCATCCTACCTTTCACCTTTCGTCCTTCTTTCCTTCTAGCTTGCATTCCTTGCTGCCTCTCTTTCTTCCACTTCATATTCTTTCTGAATCCTTTATGCACATCATTTTTCTCTCATCTTTACTTTTTCTTTCTTATCTTTCTCTCTCATCCTCATTTGTTCTTTTTTTGTCCCTCTGCATTAGTTTCTCTACATGATCAGGTCAGCCCATGGCTCACATGCCTCCAGCCTGGTTTTCTTTAACTGTTTGCATGATTTTGTCTGCAGACCTCCTAACACAAGAGACCCTTACACAACTACTTACTGTTTAAGTGGGGGCGGGTCACGAGTCAATCGGGCGCAGTGGCAGCCTATGCTTGAGTTGCTAGAGTGAGGATTGCCTATGCCAAAGTCCTGACATGAAACCAAATGAGAGGTAGAAGCTACTGCCTGGTATTGTTGAGGGTCAAGCCTGTGAGAGCATGCACTAGGCACTCTTCTTTACAGCCTGGTGATTCGTCACTACAGGCCTAGCATCATTTCGGTTCCTGTCTGTGGAGCAGGGACCAAGCACAGATTGATTCAACTTAATCAGTGTCAGTCTGCTGCTCCCAACGCGATGCGCTTACTATTTTGTGCTTTTTTAAAATTCTAATGCCCTGCAAACTGGCTTGTGACTGGCAAAAACATGTCCATCAGGACAAACAAAATTGCAAAGTTTAATTTTCTATAGCTAACTTTCTTTTATTTTGCCAAGTCGTCTTTTCTCACTTTGCATTCATGTTTTCTTTTGTTTTTGTTCGTGGGTGCTGTTCTCAAAGGGTGATGATTATCTTGTTCTAACTATTGCTAAGCAATATTGTTTCTTGATTATATGTAACTTCTGAAATAATGCTTTAACACATAATCTGTAGTACACCCCAATCCACCCCACTCCACTATTCCCTACTCCAATCCATGCCAATTCACACCTCACCCCACATCAATCAAACCCTCTCCAGTCCAAACCACTCACCCAAATCCAATCCACTTCTACCCACCAAACTCCAATCCTCCCAATCCACCCCAATCTAAACTGCCCTACTCCAGTCTGCCCCACTTCAATTTGACCCAGTCCCATCCTTAACAATCTGCACCACTTCAAAACATTCTGTCCCATTCCATTCTGCCCAACTTCAATACCCTCCACTGCAATCCAAAACAATATGCCTCACTCCCATCTACCCCACTCCAATCTGGCCCTTTACAATCCAAAACAATCTGCCCTACTGCAATCCAAAACAATCTGCCACACACCAATCTGCCCAAATCCAAAACAATCTGCCCCACTGCAATCTGCTGCACTCCTCCAAAACAATCTTCCTCACTCCAAACGGTGCCACTGCAATACAAAACAATCTGCCACACTCCAGTCTAAAACAATCTGCCTCACTCAAATCTGCCTCACTCCAATCTACCCCACACCAATCAAAAACAATCTACCCCACTCAAATCCACCCAAATCCAATCTGCCCCACTCCAATCCAAAACAATCTGCCCCACTCCAATTCAAAACATTCTGCCTCACTCCAGTCTGCCCCACTCCAATTCAAAACAATCTATCCCACTCTAAAACACCCCACTCGAATTCAAAACAACCCACCCCACTCCAATACACCCCATACTAATCCAATCTACATTCCAATCCAATCCAATCCACCCCTCTCCATCCCAATTCACCACAGTGCAATCTACCTCACTACAATCCAATTCACACACTCCCATCCAATCTACCCCACACCAACCTCATCCACCCCATTCCATTCCAGTCCAATCTACCCCACTACAATCCACACACCCCAATCCACCCGATACAATCTGTCCCACTCCAGTCTGCCCCACTCCAAACAAAGACAATCTGCCCCACTCCAATCCAAAACATGCCCCACTCCAATTTGCCCCACTCCAATCCAAAACAATCTTCCCCACTCCAATCCAAAACAATCTGCCCCACTCCAATTTACCCTACTTCAATCCAAAACACCCTGCCCCTCTTCAATCTATTTCAATCTGCCCCAGTCCAAAACAATCTGCCCAACTCCAATATGCCCCACTTTAATACAAAACAATCTGCCCCACTTTATCCTGCCCCATTCCAATCCCAAATACCCCACTCCAATCCAAAACATTTTGCCCCACTCCAATCCAGTCCTCCTCACCCCAATCCAATTCACCCCACTCCATCCCAATTCACCCCACTCCAATCCACCACAATTCGCCCACACCAACCTAATCCACCCCAATCCAGCCCAGTCCAATCCATCCCACTCCAATCCATTCCACCCCACCCCACTCCAGTTTGATCCACCCCACTCTGATCCAACTCACCTCACTCCAATCCAACCAACACTACTGCAGTCCAGCCCACCCCACTTCAATCTAACCCAATCCACTAACTCAAATCAATTCCACCCACTCCAATCCAATCCATTCCACTCCAATCAAGTCCACCACTACCCAATCCATCCCACTCAAATATACTGACACCACCCCAATCCATCCCACTCCAATTTAATCTACTTTAGTCCACCCCACTCCAGTAGAATCCAGTCCACATTAATCCACCCTACTCCAGTCCGAACCACCTTACTCTACTCCAATCTAATCAAAACCACCCACTCCAATGCAATCCACCTCACTCCAATTCACCACAATCCACCCCACCAAACTCCAATCCACCCCACCCCAATCCACCCTACTCCAATCCACCACACTCAGTCCAATCCACCCCACCTAATTGACCCCACTCAATCCAATCCTCCTCACTTCAGTCCACCCCAATTCGATCCACCCCAATTCGATCCGCACAACCACAATCCAATCCACCCCACTCTAGTCCACCCCATTTAAGTCCACCCCAATCCAGACCACCCCACTCAAATCCAATTCACCTCAGACAATCCAATCCACCTCACCTAAATGCAACTCACTTCAATCTACCACACTTCAATCCACCCCAATCCAACCCACCCCACCCTAATCCAATCCACCCCACTCCACTCTAGTCCAATCCATCTCCTCCAATCCATCCCACCACAATCAACCCCACCCCATTTCAATCCACTTCATCCCACTCCAATCCACCACACTCCACTCCAATCCACCACACTCTACTCCACTCTACCCCACTCAACCCCAACCCAATCCACACTACCCCATCCAAATTCAGTCCACTGCACTCCAATCCATTCCATCCCGCCTACCCCACTCTAGTCCACCCCACTCCAATCCACCCAATGCCAATCATATCCACCTCACCACAATCCACCCCATCCCAGTTTAGTCCACCCCACTCTAATCCAGTCCATCCAGCCCACCTCGCTCAAAGTTCACCCCACTCAATCAAATTCACCCCACACCAATACAATCTACCCCCTTAATGAAACGCACCCCAACCCAACCCAATCCAACTCAACCCAATCCATCCCATTGCAGCCCACCACACCCCAATCAATCCACCCACCCTATTTCAAGTCACCCCACTTCAATCCACCCCACCTCACTCCAATCCACCCCCTCCACTACACTCTACTTTAATCCACCCAACTCTATCCCAAACCAAACCACCCCACCCCATCCCAGTTCAATCTACCCCACTCCCCACTCCAGGCCACCCCAATCAAATCCTCCCCAATCCAATCCAACTCAATACACCCCAATCCAGTCCTATCCACCCCACGCTAGTCAAATCCACCCCACTTTAATCCAGTGACTCCAATGTACTCCACTCCAGTCCATTCCACCCCACTCCAGTCCAATATAACCCCCCACTCCAATCCAATTCACCCCACCCCAGCCCCATCACTCCAATTCAAACCACTCACCCCACTCAATCCACCCCACTGTATCCCAATCCACACAGCTCTACTACAATCCAATCCATCCCACTACTTCAATCCACTCCCACCCACTCAATCCTATTCCACCCCATTCCACTCCACTCTACGACACTCTCTGCCATTAAACAACTGAACTCTACTCCCCTTTACTCAACTGTATGACACTCTACGCCCCCATTACCCTCTACGACACTTCAACAAATCCATTCTACTCTGACACTAAATGCTACTAACTTTTAGCTATGCCGAACAGCAGTCACTCTGTTTTACAACATAGTAAAAACACATTCCGAAAGCCAGTAGCTCTTGTATAGTGACGATCTATTAGATTTGCTAGTGCTTGTTTTCAGTTCTGCAGTCTTCTTAGCTTACTGCCATTTCGTTGATAGATGTCTGAGAAGACACAGGATGCCAGTGGCGGCTCCTCCACTTTGGCGGAGGAGCATCACCCCCCCCCCGCCAGCAGCAACTGCTGCAAATCCTTTAACAATGAAAGGATAATAAACTATGTTTATTATCCTTTCGTTGTTAAAGGGGCGGAGCACTGGGGATGACGAGCATTGAGGGGAGTGCACTGTGCACTCCCCTCAGTGCGCATGTGTGTTTGGCTGGCCGTCTCAGACGGGCCAAACACATGGCCGTCCCAGACGGGCCAAACACACATGCGCACTGTGCTCTCTCCAGCCCAGCACTGTGTTGCCGGACTGGAGAGAGCAGGCACAGGCTCCCAGTCTGCCTAGGAGCGCCCTGGCTGGGTACTTCCAGCCAATCCTAATGCTGCTCTGAGCAGCGTCAGGATTGGCCACAGGGCAGGCTGGGAGCCTGTGCGTGCCTGCTGCTGAGGGGAGGGAGGAGCGGCAGCGCCACAGAGTGCAGGTAAGCTTTTTTTTTTTTTTTTTTTAAATGTTATTAATATTCCCCCTCCCCACGCGCCGCCCCCTGTAACCCTTGCAAGCCACGACTGCAGGATGCTCTATACTTGTAGTTATTGCAGGGCTGTCGAAAGGGAGGGGCCAAAGGGGCATTATTCCTGAAGCCTTTTTCCTTTTCAGGTCTCCACTGTATGCTGATTTCAAAGAAAGCCTGCCACTTATTAACGACAAGGCATCTAATAACACTAGAAGGTGGCAGGTGCAGTATCTCCTGGGTCTTTTCTTTGCAAGACATGTGGCTTTAAATTTAGGAAGAGGTGTTCCTGCTTTGGGGAACTCTGAATTTCCTGATCCAGGCCCCGAAAAAACACCTGACATTCTTGAGTTAGATGCCTGCCACTGCAAACCCTTGGAGTCTGGAAGAAAAACATCATCTACCTCCACGTTTAAAAATAAATTTTCAATGCCAGCAGAACAGAGACCTTCAGCAGGTTATCGGCTGCTGCTTAAATGAGAATACACGCTCAGCGTTTGTTTTCTTTCTCACATTCTGAGCAGGAAGTCCTAATGCGAAGAAGTGCTAGTGAGTGACGGGGACGTGACAGTTAACGGTGCATTCATTCACAAAACCGTCACTAAAGAGCTATGCACGTACACCCGGCTTCTTAATATTCACTTCTTAATATTCACAAGTTGTTTTTGCATCATTGAGTCTGCTTTAGGTGAAGTCCCAAGAGGACACCTGGCGGTGTCGCCGGAACTGTGATTCTGCGGCCTCAGAGTTTTCCGCACAACTAAGGATTGACCGCACTTGCCACATAATCCAACATGGACTGCATATTTTTCAGTTTTGAAGTACAAATAACTGTGCCTAGCTCAAATTCTTCAAAACGTACTAATAAAAAAGAAAACACAACACCTGGGGCATCGCGACGACGAATTATTTGCAAACTGTTCATGTTTCAGGACATGTTTGCTGGTATTAATAAGGTGGGAAAAATCGCCTACACACTATTAAAGTGTGTTAAAACGACAAAACAGCAAAATTATGTTGCATAATTTGTCTTTTCTTCCTGAATAATTTGGTCAACAGTTCAGCATAATTTAGTCCTTCAGTGCCTTCAGTGTTTACAGTGTAATGTGGTGACTTCAGTCTGCCAGGAAACACTCGAGGATGCCGCTTTTACACCACCATTATCTTACAAAGGTGTGAAACGCAATAGAATATATGTTTCAAATTGGCCAGCCTCATAACCATATTTCTTCATACTGCAGTTACATCCAGGATGAATATAAAGTAGTGCTGTATTTGGAATAAAAATGATTACTGTAGATTTCGATGTCGAAATTCCAACAGATACCGACATTCTGTATTTGATCAAATTTAGAATAATAAAAACAGACGGATTGGTAAAATCACTTTCGAAAGTTTCTCAAATGTTAATGATTAACGTTAACTATCTTGGTGTTACAAAAAAACTATTTGAAACTTCTATCTGTGCACACGCTTGTCTCAAACTCCCTAGTGTCTTTATTATTGAGAAGTTGAATTTCAAACGCAGGCAGTGCAACAGCGCCATCTGCCGAACCCACCAATATCTGTATCAAACAAGTGAGACGAGTTTCATTCGCATTCCCTCACCCACGTCGACTGAAAAACATCGAGCTGCTATGAGGGAAGAAAGAAGCTTATTTTATTATATCCAGTGTGACTTGCATTAAACTGACAGTAATTGTACCCAGTGGGCTTTTCTGTATACAATTAATATCTACACGAGCTCTATTGTGTTATTGCCACTTGTAGTACTTACATACCAACGCTTTGAACGTGCAAGAGGTGGATTTCGCAAAAATAAATCGAGGGCACTGATTTTTCCCATTGGCTTACCTTGCAGTTGAGGCCATATTATATTAGGCAAGAGACACCTAAAATAAAGCAATTTTCCTCTTAAAAAACGTGTCTCCCAGCTGAATAGGTCTGTTGGCCTGCATAGTTGTAATAATTAGGTCTCACGGTTTTATTGTATTTATTTTTTTAACATTTCCATCTGTATTTATCCATATTTATTTTTTGGCCATCTTATTGGTATTTATCCATATTTATTTCGTGTTTTGAGAATAAATGGTATATTTCCACATTTATTTAACTAATGAACATGCACTCATACTTTGAAGCCTGTTGCGTTTTAGACAATTAAGCAGCCAAATATAAAAAAAACATTGCACCCTCAGGTAACTATTACCATCATACCTCATCTGTATGTTAACATATGCTTATATTTAAGGAAATGTCATCCTGTTTTTAACTTCCCCTGCTGTCACTCTCAAAAAGCAAGATTTTCAGTATTTTCTGGCTTCTAAAAATAAATACAGACAGGAAACACATTGTTTTCTGCCTGTATCAATAAAAATCAGTAAAAACAGAAAAATAGGAGTCTTAGTTCTAATGCTTAGATTTCCAAGTGCGAGTATCTTTCAGGTTCTAATAGTATGAAAAAAACACATTTTATGAAACCTGCCGCAAACAAGGTTCGGGGTGATCTGGGGAGGCAGGGACAAATTATAATCTTAGCAGTTGTATAAGACTGTTGTACTAGCTGATGGTGCTGCACACCACTTTCTACAACCAGTCAGGTTATTCACTGGGACCCACATTGCATGTTTGTTGACTCTGGTGCAGGGATACCGGGCTGCAAACATCCCAAATTTCAGACACAATAGTGACATCTCAAAACCTGTCAATTACAAGCTTTGGCCCATATTTATACTTTTTTTGTGCCGCATTTGCGTAATTTTTTTATGCAAAAGCAGCACAAACATACAAAATACAATGATATTTTGTAAGTTTGCGCCGCTTTTGAGTAAAAAAATAATGCAAATGCGGTGCAAAAAAAGTATAAATATGGGCCTTTGTCTCTGAAATGGCCAATAACCAGGTGGATGCGGTATTTTTAAATAGTGCTTTGGTGCGTAATGAAACGTGAGGGCCCCCCTGCAAAATGCATAGATGGGGCCCCCATGCTCCAGATCAAGTCAGGAGCACCAGAGCCAGGGGCCCGCCACCTGAGCACCATGCCTGTGGGGGCCCCCTGGAGCTCAGGGCAGCCCCACACCACAGAGGCTGTGGGGACTACTGTTACACCACTGCTTTGTTTTGTTTTTTCCAAATTCCGATGTCAATGTGAGAACCAGTGAGGGTCGGGTGGCTGTGGGGTTCAAGGGGTCATGGCAGGTTTGGAGTATGCAATGTTCACTCCTACCATGGTGCTGCAGGGGTAAGGCGTAAGTAGCTCTTTCATCAAGTACGGATCTGCTGAGATAGACACCTGGCTCAATGTCTCTGGACTTAGATTGCCGGGACCACTGGCATTGAGCTACCTGTAATGTAGGTTATCGTGGTATCACATCGAAAGTTAAAGCTTCAGGTTGAACATTGCAGCTTATAATGAGAGCCTCAGGCACAATACTTGCACAATACTGACCACCAGAGCTTAGTGTAGGGGCCCAAAGTTTTTAGTAGGAGCCTGCCACTAGTGCTGTCTCCTTATCTCACTATTGCAGGTTTTCTTAGATCTGGTTTGAAAATGCAGCCATCTGTAAGACATAGTGGCCGATCTACCAACGTTTTGCACTGGGTATGCATCATGAAAGTGATGCAAACCAGTAAAAAATGTTTTTTCTATTATTTCCTGTCCAGTGCAAAACTTGTTTTGCTCTGGAAAATGACGAAAAGCAACTTAAAGTAGCGCGAGGCGCTGTTTTGCTTTACTTCGCGTCAAGGGGAAGTTACAGGAGCGTTCCCATGCAACCACCCACCCTTTTTGACGCAAAACGCTATCTACCAAAAATGTGAGACACGGTGTGTGTCAAAAATTAAAGCCTTTTAAAACCAAGCAATAAAAGGAGAAATGTTGTCATTTCTCCTTTCTTTTCCTGCTTTGCATGCGTGTTGCACTGTGCAGCGCACATACAGAGTAGGAAACGTTTTAGAAGTTGTCTAGGCCTAGTAATGTGTACTGGAAGGGTACCCTTGAACAAAGACGCAAAGGTGTGTGAGTGGCGCACGGCAGCTGAAATAAAAAACGGTGCTAGGGAAAGGGGAGGAGAGAGCCATATCTCTGCAGATATGGTGCTCTCCTGCTCCCTCCTATCGCAACACAGTGCAGATTTTTATGGCTGCTGCATTACGTTGCCAGGAAGGACGGTTAATCTGCCCCCTAGTGTCACTAACTCTTTAGAATATACATAGGGAGGTGCTTTGGCTTCACCCACAGGAGGATTACTCATTCATCTCATGAGTGGCTATTTGGTGCATCATTCCTCCTTCATGGAAGTGCTTCCACTGGAATGCATGAGGGACTATTATGCATTCTATACAGAAAGCAATCTCCTTTTACTTCTTTTTAAGCACTGTCAAAGCCAATAGACAGCGTTTGTGCATGAAATAAATGTAAGCATCATTTGTGAATGCCAGCCTTTACATGTTTTGGCACGTTAAAAATTGGGACTGGTTGGAATATTTTTGCCATGATTGATTTTGGTTTCCAGAACAGGCCAGACGAAGCTCTCTACTAACAGGCACACAGTTGGATAGTTAGACGATTGTATGACCAATTGCTTGGTTGTTCATATTTGTATAGCAAGCTGTGCCCAGAAAGACCCCAAGGCTCTGATATTAGCTCATTTCCTAGAACAAACATGTCTGGGGCTGTTTGAGGGATGGGGGTGATATAAAGACAATAAATTACTAGCCATCTCTTACAGATGACTCTTCATAATTAGAGGAAAAGGTGAGGCTGCGCAGTGTTTCAAGTTGGTCCAATTTGGCCTTGACAGTAGTGGGTCTCAAACCCCCTTCTTTCAAATGTTGAGGTTCTGATTCTGGTGTTGTTTCAGGTCCCTTATCCAGGGAGAAGAGCACAATCATGATCTCCTCTTTCATTAAAACTAAATGAGTGTACTCGCCATATAGCAGTCTAGCCAAGAACGATATTGATAAAAATTGTCGATATCCCAAGAACAGTAACACGAGAGGCTGTACATAAAGGGGTGCATTAAGAGAATGGCATTTTACACAATCTGTTAAAAATAAACCCATGTTACCACAACTAAAAGGTAAACATAAAAATAATGATACACGCACTAATTCCATACCAACAATATCATATCGTTGCTTATGACAGGCAAGGCTATGCCATATAACAAGAGGGAAACAATAAAATACCGAATAAAGTATAAATTTGTTTTACTTACCAATTCCATATTTTGTCTTGTAAAAATCTTTAGTGAATGCGTCACAGTCACAGAGTAAGATCTTCCTTCCCCACAAGTTGATCGCTGATCCAATTGTTAGGTCACAGTCTTTGTAAATTTCATGATGCACAGCTCCGGTCTATAAAAGTGGTCATTGTTATGAAGCGGGATGGTAAACAAGCCAAGGAAATGTAACTTTCTGGCTGCCAGTGATGCAGCGTCAGAGCGAGACATGACAAATAGAGGATTTTTGGAAAGCACTACTTAGGCTGTGTGGGCTACATATATTTGAATGATAGGCATGTAGGCACAATTTTATGTAGTAAACCATTTGATTCGCAGTGAGGCTTACTTTTGCCAGTAGCAATAAGAGTTACAAATACTATAAATAAAAACATCTGCATAACTTCAACCAATTTGGGATGTAATGACTGGCACAAGACTATGGAATGGTCAAACAGGATTAAACCAAGCGAGTGGCACAGCTACATTGGAATCTAATACTCCGTTAAAATTTTTACATGCACTAGATCAGTTTATGACATTTTCATTAATAAAAAAAGAAAATACACATTTTACTTTATCAACAATATGAATGCAAATTGTAAAAAAAAAGGATTAGGAATATGAAAGGACTAAAACATAATTGGGGAGAAGAAGAAAATGAGATGCCGAAATAAGTACAATAATTGCCAAATGCAGTTATTCTGGGAGTAAAGGAAGTTCCAGTCTGTCCTACTTCCCAAGTTAATAGGAGTATCATTGTTGATTAGTTAAAACTGTTACTAAAGGAAAAATACATTTGTTAAAAAATAAAAGACATTTGTTAAAAAATAAAAGACATTTGTTAAAACATAAATCTATACATTTACACAGCTAGCCATACACACCTTTCCATTCCTTTTGCCATGATATTAACAAATCAATAATACACTCCATCATTACTTTTAGTCAGTAGTTCTTTTACTCAAACGTTTTTGATGAGGAAACGTATCGTCATTTCAACTGCTGAATAATGTTGAGTTGCTTGATACTCAGGAAACCAGAATAGCAGAAAGTAGCATTAGTTCTACGCCCAGATAAGTTTGAAATGTGAAATACAGTAACAACAGCATGTAATGAGATCAGGGTTTGGGCAATTATTATTTTTGATTTTGATGTTGCTATGTTTTTACTTCATTTTTTTGTGGAGCTCGGTTTGTTAAAGTAGTATTTTATTGTTCCGCATGCTGGCTACACAACATTGGCAGAAAGTATGAAGATCAGGAAGGTCCTGATTTCCAAGACAGTGGTGATAAACCTCCAGGGGCAAAATTATTTTTGTGCTCAAAGCAGCATTATAAAAGGTACCAGAATTTTATACTTGCATGTTTTCCCTTATGAAATGTGATAGGTGGCTAGCAAAATTTGTGTGGTATATGCCAGGAACCAAACACATGAGACTTACAAGTCACAAAGCAGTGGTGGAGTTCAGGTTGTATGGTTAATTAATTTTCACGTTTCATTCATTTAATTCAAAAGATGACAGCTTTAACTTAAGTTTTACTAAACCTTTTTTCAGTTCATTTATATTGGTGTTTTTCAAGGCATTGTAGTATTCTAGCAGCACAACCAAACTGAGTTTTAATTTAACAAATGTCTGTCAATTAATTTCACTGATCTACTGTAGGAAATTGCCATCTTTGTGGCATAGTTACCCCCACTTTTCTGCCTGATCTCAGTGTGCTTGGACTGTAATTCACTGGGATCCTGCTAACCATGACCCCAGTGACAGTGCTATCTCCCCTAAATGTAGTTGTTGGTTACCTTTCACACCCACAATTGGCATACTGGTGCACCCATGTAAGTCCCTAGTATATTGCACCTAGATAACCAGGGCACTGGTACACCAGGGGTCCCCTATGGCCTTCAGCATGTATTATGCTACCCACATGAGCCCATGCAAACTGTGACTGCAGGGCTGCCATTGCAGCCTGTGTGAAATGGTGCATGCACCCTTTCACTGCCAAACCTAACCACTGCACTTAGACCCTATTAGTCACCCCTCTAATAGGCCCTTTAGTCCAATGGCAGGGTGCATATCTTTAAATGTGAGCATACCCCTGCAAGAGAAGGGTACTCCTACAGACCCCGAGACCAATTCCTAGATTCTGTAAGTGCGGGCAAGCCATCTTAAGGTATGTAGTGGACACTGGTCAACATGAGCAGTCCAATTACAAAATGGCTACTCCAAACCTAGGCATATTTGGTATCAAACATGTTAGAATCATGCAACTACACCAATTCCAGTGTTAGTAGCATGATACCATGTACTCTGGGGGATCTCTAGGAGATCCCCCAGTTCTGCCTTTGCAGCCTTACAGTGTCCAGCTGCCAGCCCGCGCTGCTGCTGACCCCAGACACTGTTCTGTCCTCCTAATGATGAGCCAGGCTCAGGCTGGAGGAGCAGAACAAAGGATTTTCTGCGAGGGACCACTTCTCCCTGTGTATTAGGTGTCTAAGGGCTGGGGTGGGATGGCCTCTGAGTGCCAACAGACTGCCTTGAGGGGCCCATTTGGTGCCCTCCTTGCATCATCTGGTTTGCACCAGTTCAGAAACCCTTGATTCCAGTTCTGGCATGGAACTACACAAAGACAAGGAAGCAACCAGCCCCCTGTCCAGCTCCTCTACTAGGGAGGTGCCCAGAGGATTGCCAGGTGGTCACTTGATTCTGCCATCTTGAAAATAAGGCAGAGGACCCTGGGAGCATCTGGTTGGTTAGGCCAGGCAGGGAACCTTCCTGACCTCCTCTGATGGGTAGGTCACTGCAGAGAGTGACCATACCCCTTTTGGAGTTATTTAAGAGTTTCCTCGTGGGTGGGTCCTTAGATTCAACAAACAAGACTCTACAAAGAACTCCCTGCAAGACGTCTTTTGCCCCTGGCTTCTTGAACCACTGCTGGTCTTAGCCTGGAAGCGAACAAGTCTGCTTCTGGTGGGAAGGCTCCCACTGCAACATTGTTTCTCTGAATCCTGCAAGAATTCTGCAAAATCAAAGGCTGTGCATCTTCTGCATTCTCCAGGGTCACAGGGACTCTGTTTGCACCAAGAAGCAAGAAGGAATCTCCCTTGAGGTGAAGGAGTCACTCCCCTGCAACCACAGGCACCTCAAGGCATCGTCAACCGGTTGGTGGGATCTGCTGTCTCTGGACATCTGAGAATCCTGCTTCATAGATAGTGAGTCTGTGGCCACCTCTGGGTCCTGCATGTCTTTTATCCAGGTTGGGAGACTGTAGGTCTTTGTTTCTGTCCCTGGACAGACACCCCTGTGCACTCAACTGTTGCATTTGGCAAGGCTTGTTGACTCTTCCTCCAGGAGATTTTCTGCCTCCAAGAAGCCCCAACCCCCCAGCACTCCACAAGCTCAAGATCAGCTCCTGTCCTGCAACTCCTGCGATGCAGGACTTCTGTGTTGCTGGACTAATAAGGCCTCCTTGTGACTCCATGTTTCTGGTGCTTGTGGGGGCACCATCGACTTCTGGTGGCCTTCCTGTGTGCTAAGGGCCAGCTCTGACTCCCCTTCCTCGGTAGAGTCTCCTGGATCTTGCCGGTCCCAACAATTTTTGAAACTTCTCTTCTGCTTCTATTTGCACTTGCCAGTGCTTGTGTGTGACCTGTCTGGTCACTGACCCTCCTGCAATCTAGCAAGTGTTAAGGGACACTTTGTAGGTGGCTCCTGGGATCTTCATTGACTCCTGGACCCCGCAGCTGGACTTCTTCTTCCACCGACTTGCAGGAACTTCATCTTCAAGAAGTTGGGCATTGCCACCTGCACCACCATAGCACTTCCATGGGTACTGGACTCTGATCCCTTCCTTTGCAGGTCCTCCACATCCAAAATCCATCCCTGGGTTTCATTGGCCTGGTCCACGATTTGTGACTGCAGCTGGACAATCTAAGGCATCCACAGTCTTCTGAGAGAGTCCCTTCTCCCCTCTGCATCTGGGTCCCTGGTGTAGGTGCTCTTGTCTACTGGGTATCCTGGTGTAGGGGCACTCCTCCTCCATCCTCCTGCCTGCTGGTTTCCTCAGGTCTGCTGGGAAGGATCCTGAATTACACAAACTCCAACCACGGTTTCTTTGTCAGCCTATGGGACATCTGGATGGGTAACTGGCTTGCTACTGGTTGCGGGGGTCACCTACTGTACTTACCTCTGGTGTTTCTAACTGGCCCCAGCCCCTAGCTAACTACCACAATCACCTTGATTGGAGTTCCACTTTCAAATTCCACTTTTTTAGTATACTGTTTGGTCCTCCCCTAGGGCCCTGTATATTCCTATGCTATTTTTTATGCGCATAATTGTATGTAATATATCCACAGGGAGATATACCAATTTCATGTTAGTAATAGTTATGTAATAAAGTATTCTTTATTTTTGCAACACTTGTATGATTCTTTCTTGTGAGTGCCAGACTACTGTGCTATTGCAAGTGCTTTACATTCTTCCTGGATAAGCTTTAGCTGTTCGCCTCAGCTACCCCTAGAGAGCTTTTGCTATCTGGACACCTATTTACTATCACTAAGGGTTGCCTGGACTCAGTATAGGGTGCAACACCATAGGTGTACACCATAAACTGAGCCAGTCTCCTACATCTAACAAAACATCACACAACACATAGCTTCATAATATGTCAGTGTGGGGCAAACAAAAGTAGCCTTTCCTGTCAGCACATCATGTGCTGGTGTAGCATCAGTCAAGTAGGGTGACAGACAGCATTTCCCTATATAACGCAGACTACTGAATATTCTTCTGCTATCATATGAGAGAAAGTATGATTTCTGCTCCTAATAGGGCAGAGTGGCCTTTTGTTGTGAATCACAACTGGAAAAAATAATAGATCCATTTTCTGTCTCCAATCACAGCCAGCAGGTGTTTAGACTCTGCATTTTTCTGAACAACAACAGAAGAAAGCTTGATCCTGGGTGAGTTTTAGCTCCACCCTTTGTCAGGATTGGATGTATAATTAGTCACTTTTAGTTGCTATGTCACCTCCCTTGCCTGTGTGCAACCTATCCACTCCTCCACCACGTTGTTGCCCCATATTAAGATTTCCTTGAAAAGTTTGTAGACTCCTCTGGCCAAGCCTCTGACCCTGCGAGCTTGCTGTCCAATTTAGCAGAAACCAACAGGCTGTGGTGGGGAAGATTACCTCTATGCAGGTATACAATAGCAGTGCAGTGTACGTAGTCTAATGAAAATCATGGTGACTATTAGGGCGAAGATATGCAGGGGCAGTGAGGGGTTCTCATTGGCCTCTCATAGACTTCAGCTGGCATAACACCCTTCAACTACACCCCACCCCCCCAGACATCTTTCTTTATGTAGGCCTAGGAGAGAAGCAGAAGAAACCTCTGAGATTAGGTGATGCATAGGAAAGAGGCAAATTTTAGATTTTTAATGGCACTGGGTCTAGTGTGTTTCTACAGATACCTATACATAGTCACACATCCACTGCATGGGGAATCAAACTCCAAGCTTCCTTAAATGAAGGTGATGAGGGTTACACAGTGAACCATGTGGTGAAGCTAAACATGTGCATTCAGTACATGCACTATCATACTGACGTCTTCTATGGTACCACCACAACCCAACCACTTTGTAAATTAAAAGAAATCCTCTCTGTGGGAGTGCATCACACAAAGAGAAATCGGGCCCTTGATATTCGATTCTCATATTCATCATTTAATCATTGAATAGCTACTTCTATAAGCTGCTGTGATCCATGTATTGTATTGTGGCATTTATATAGTGCTTCACACCCCTTTGAGGTTGTGAACCCTTTTGATGGTGATTGGCTAATTGGTACACTCTTTCCAAGACTTAGTGGGATGGGGGGGAGTTTCTAGTGGGACCTGTGTGGGAAAGGTAAGGTGTAGTATATGAGGTTTGGATATTGTGTGCCATCCAGCAACATGTGTGACTACGTAGCTGCATTTAAGCATGGGTTGGTTTGTAAAGTATGAGAAACAGTATACAGGCACAACTGTATATGTACCATTTTGGGTAGTATGGTCAGCCTCTTTGGAATTAAGCATACCACAAAATTAAAGGTGATTGTCAATTACTTTTACTCTTCCAGGAATTGAATTCCAGACGTGGGAGTAATGTGAATGGAAAGGGTTCCCACCATGGTGAGATTTTCTAAAAGATGGGATGGTCAGTAGTGTGGACAATCTAGAAAGCAGTTGACTAGTTTGGAGGTAGATTTGAAGCTTGTATTGAAGGAAAAGTGGTCCAGTGCTGTGTATGGCTCTATGTGCAATGCACTAAGGTTTAACAGAGATATATTCAGCTACAGTTAGCAATCATAAGAACTAGAGAACCAGTGAGATGTGGTGACAGTCATGTAGGTTAAGGAGTTGTCTGTCTCTTTTGGTCGGGATTCCTTTGAGCCTACAAAGTAGACAGACAGGGATTTTGTGGTAAAGGCCTCATGGTTTAAATGCAAAAGCACAAAGGCAATAGTGATTTGTACTCTTGAAGGAAACCAAACTAAAGGAAAATGTGGCTAAAGGATTACATGGTGTAGAATGTTCCGTTAGGACGCACTATGCTGTTGCATCTGCGCCTGAAACTTACCAAAGGTAGCGTTGTGCAGTTAATTATGAGAAGGCAATGCATTGCTGATTTCTGCCCTCAACCTGTGGTGAGATAGCACATCTTTGGTCTCCATGCTCAGCACACACCAAGGCATCTATCTCTCTGCCAATCAGACTGCATCAGTGTTTTCACAGTCACCCGGAGGGGTCTTCTGCGGGTTGTGATATGTACCGACATTGAAGGGCAGCATTCATGATATACAAGTTCGTAGGGAAGAAGCATGTCAAATGTGTGTTTATTCTGCTTGTACCCGAAAGATGGCATATCTATACAAATATAAACATGGCTACACCTAAATATCAACAACACAACATGTATGGGGAAAACTGTGAACAGACAAGTCTTGCCCATTTAGTTCATCATCAGATCACAAATGTGGTGATCTAATTATCGGCATTGGATATGGTAATGGTGACCGTGTGCTCAATAGAGGATGGGGGTGTTCCCTTTACGGAATAGGTGGTCTCACACACATTATAGTGTCATGCTTCATCATTTAACCCCCTATCCCCACCCTGGTAGGATGGTACCACCTGGGTGGACTCAACCTCGTTGTTAAAAGAACTCTGAGGGTGTGCTGAAACCCAATCTTGCTGGATACAGCGGGATACAGTTAAATAGGAAGAAAAAGTTAAAATTACCTAACAAATCACTGGTATATCCTATTACTTTAATGGTGGTGTTTGTTGGTAAGATTAAAAACCATTGAGACACTCTTGAATATAATGGTTCAAGGTGTCATCTAAAGTTATATGGCCAACATGTTTCTGCCCTCTCATATAGCCAAAATGGTCTGGGGCATTCTTCAGGGACGAGGATCCCTCATAAGAATGGAGGTAGCTAGATAAGCTATTAAGTGAGTAATTATGTTAAAAGGCACACTGGGCCTACCTGAAAGGAATTACAGTAAAGGAAGCCCTAAGAAGAAAGAAAAGGTAAACAGGATTAAGAACACAGCATGCATATGGTGTGTGTGGGTAAACACTGCAATTCACTTCATACAAATGTGAAAAAAATACATACTGTGGGTGACTCATAAAACCATGCTGTAAGATACTATATGTGGTTTATATCATGGCCCTAAAACACTCGCATAGGGATGGGCTTCTTACCCTATTATGGTAGGGCAATTAGCCCCAGGTCTGGGAGCTGGGGGGATTTTGCCCCTTGTAGTCACACTCTATGAAGGGACGAAATTCAGTATCAAAAAAAGGAGAAGGGAAATCCAAAAAGGTACAGAGGAACAGGCATGTGATCAAGAAATACTATAATTGAAGCACAGTAACCTGTATAAATCTTAGATGTTAGGACATCTGGTAATTTTCACTGTAAGTATTATACGATAAAATGTAACATGACATAGGCAAAAGCCAGGAAATCACAGCACACATACACAAATAGCACCCGTATTACAAAAGAGTCAAGTGACCAATAACATAAACAACATGAAAGCAACATAAAACGTGGGCTGCAGAACTCCTTGTCCCACCCACTAAAGTAGCTGTGTAAAACATGTCTCAGGCCTGCCACTGTGTGGAGTTTTAAAACCACCATTTTAGCCTGGCAAAACCTTTCTTTTTAATACTTATAAGCCACCCCTGAGGTTACACATGACAGCTCTTGGGGCAAGGAGCAGGGTATTTAAAAAAAGTATTTAAAAATTAGAACAGGTATATTTCATGTTTTACATGTCCTGGCAGAGAAAACCACCCCAAAGGTCGTTTTTCACTGTGGCAAGGCTGGCCCCCCATAAAAGTAAATTGGTTAATCATAAGAGCTAAACTCAGTTTAGAAGCAGCCAGAAAAATACTTCTTCCACTCATTTTAATTGTAATTTAAAATCCTCTTTTGTGGTAAAGTAGGATTTTAAATTTTGGAAATGTAATTTTAGAAAGTTGCATTTTCCTGCATTAGCCAAATGCACTTATCTGCCAGTGCCCAGGGTCATCTGGCTTTCAATGGCACTCCTGTGGTATGATGTGTTTTCCACACAGAGAGAGCACAAAAGGGTCAGGGTGTGGAGAGGTGAGAGTCTTCCTGACAGGATGGCTGTGGAAGATCTAGCCCCCTGTCCTAATTACACAAAGAGTAGCTTAGGGCTGTACCCAGCCCTTACTGATTTCAGAAGAAGCCTTCACTGTCACTGGCAAATTCAGCTCACACCTGGACCTGCCTACCCTTTGTTTCATTAGACAATCTGGAGCCAGAGAAATGAGAACTGATCAGAATTGGTTTTATTGTTAGACAAAGGGGTGACCCCTCCCATCCATAGACTGGCACAGGGCATAGAACTCTTATCCCCAAACCCTCTCACCAGAACACTCCTGAACTTGAGAAGATTCAGTAGAAGGACTGCCTGCTGGCTGCAAGACCCAAGAGTGACTCCAAGGGTCAATTGGCTGACCTCCTGCTTAAGCTACAGGGATACAACAAGCTTTCAGAGACCTTTCCTGCATTCCAGCTGACCATAAACAACTGGAACCTCTCTGCTGGTCTCTGTAGAAGTAAGTCCTGCCCCCATCCCCAAATGCTGCACACAAGGTCTCGGACCCAGAATGTACTTCTTCCTGCCTAACTGAAGGTTTCACCAGATCTGATGCGAAGCAATGCAAAGCCCTGCAGAGCCGCGTCACTCCTCATTGAAGACTTCACCAGATCTTCCACAAAGCAATACAAAGGCCTGCAGAGCTGCACCACTCCTCATTGAGGGCTCCACAGGAGCAGAGCCACACAGTGCAGCTGAAAGGTTTATTGGATCCAACGCAGAGCATTGTAAAGCAATGCTACACAGACCCTGTACCAGAGTCAGAAGGTAAATCCCCCAGTGGGATAAACTAGTTTCTTGTACCCATCCCGTGCACCATCGTGTTCAGCCTGAATATGTGCCTTTGTCCCAGTCTGGCGTAAGCAGACACCCGCAGGTTGTGCGTTGCACCTTTTGGTGCTATGTTTATCCAACACCTTAAGAACTCAAATCTCCTGTTCTAAAGATTTGACTTTTACTTTATTACTGTGTGAGTACGGTATTAATACTTTATACATTGCCTCTAAGTTAAGCCTGACTGATTTTGTGCCAAGCTACCACGAGGTTAAGCACATGTTTAGTTAATGACTTTTGTGCTTCACCCTGACAAGGATTGGGATTATTACATGAAGTGGTTTCTCACCCCCCTTCAACAAATAGTCCAATTTCTTACATGTATCACAAAAAAATGGCACTTTTTTACTATATCTTCA
Source organism: Pleurodeles waltl (assembly GCF_031143425.1). Taxonomy (NCBI): domain Eukaryota; kingdom Metazoa; phylum Chordata; class Amphibia; order Caudata; family Salamandridae; genus Pleurodeles; species Pleurodeles waltl. The sequence goes on along the minus strand of NC_090447.1, from coordinate 330,179,295 downwards.
TGCTGTGAGGACAGTGGCAAGGAAGAGGGAAGTATCACTGGTACTTATTAGTAATCCTCATAAAACTTAGATCTGGGTGAAATTGTAATGCTGCGTGAGTGACTGACCTTTGCAGTATTGCTGTTGAATTACAATCAAGACATCTGTGTGAAATGTCAGGTAATATGTCATTGTGGCAAAGGGAAGAGGGAAACACTTTGATTAAGTTTAAAGGGCTACAGTGGTTCTATGTTTCTGACGCCTATCCCTCATAATGTAAGGTCTAACAATGAAGGGTACAGTTCTATCTAATGAGGACTACTCATATACAGTTAGAGCATTTTCCTTTCCCTAAGTGTCTTTTTGAGGTCTATGTTTTAATCTGCTGGCATTACCAGAGAATTAGGAGCATAGTAGTTTATTACTGAGAGTGACATTTCAGGTAGTCTGCGTCTAATGATGTTCAAAGTGATATTTTCAAGCTAGTATCAGTCATATCCAAATGTCAGATTCTTAGGCAAACCACACATATATGTTTATGCAAATATACAGCAGGTGACAAAATATTACAATTTACAGATAGTCATCAACAGAGTAGGCAGTAACCTTACCTTAAGGTTGTCTATAATATAATGCCCTCCGTGGCCCATAGGTCCAAATGTATTTAGGACTGTGCGAGCAGTTATCTCCCCAGGCTTAGGAAGTGGCAGTGGAGCATACTGTAAAGAACATGGTAAAATGTGAGACCTGAACACATAATCTGTACTGCAAAGTACTTTTATGAAGTCTCTAACAATGTATTGCAACTCCAGTGGTGCCTATTACAAGCACAGCCTTTTTCTGATTTTACCACTTCCTAGTAGGATACATTAAGATTGTTCCCTAACTGTGGGGGTTATTTAAAGTTTGTGAGGTAGACTGCCATTCTGCCAGGGTAGAGGAGGTTATAATATCTGCCTCTCTGGCGTATGACCTCCGCCATGAAAAGGCTGTCAGGAAGGGAAGTCGTGATCAGCATGGCAGTCCTGAACTCAGCACCGCCGTGGCTGACCACAACTTCCACGACCGCCACCCCATCAGGATCAGTGATCTTGGCAGTGGTAGTAGTTCGACCACCAGGGTTGTAATCTGGCAGTCAGACCACTAGTAGTGAAGTGGTCCGACCGCCACTGTGAGTTTGGCAGTAACAAGACCGCCAAACTTATAATAAGGACCTTATTCATTCATTCAGTTTACTATTTATTTTTAGTTTAAAGAACTCAAACGTTGTATTATTTTTTAAAGGTAAAATTCGTGATTTAGGTTGTTAGAAGTTTTACAAATTAGAAATCACATTTAAATAGCTAAGAGTAGATATTAGTATTCTAAGTTATATGATATCAGTTTAAACATTTGATAACATTATTATTAAAAGAATGCAAGCTCTAATTAAAAGAAATATGTAATTAATTACATGAGTTCCATAACGCTGAAAATGTTGGCATTTGCTATAAACATTTCTCTAAAATATATATTTTGAAACAAAATGTTCTAAAATATTTGTGGTCATAAATTGTTGAAATTATTTTAAAACAATTTCAAGCGATTGTTTGAAAATTAGAATTATGTTACAACATTGTGTGAAAAATGTGTTAATAGTTAGGGTTGGTAAATAATTTCCAAAATGTAAGACTATTTTGAAATGTTTCTAAAAGTTTAATTTTTTTTAACTATGTTCTAAAGTCTATTTTGAAAAAGGTTGGATTGGTATTTTAGTTGTTAAAATGTGATAAAGGAGTTTTAACTGCTTAGAATACTTTCTAACAAAAACGTTTTAAATTTTACTGTGTATTTTGAATCATGTTAGGTATGTTTTTTGCTAAGTTATAAAGTTCATGCAGGTTCTTTAAACAAGTCAGAGCTGTTTATAATGCAAAGAGTGGTTGGTGTTTTTGCATCACAATCCCTGGAAAAAAATATGTCGATTGTTCTATTTAATTTCCATAAATAGCTTACTTGAATATTTATATTAACTTATGTCTCGTATTTAGTAGACTTGTGGTGGAACATATTTAATAATTCAACCAACTTCCTACTTCTGGGTAACTTTAAGTTTTCAGAGCTTTCTACGTTTTATTCTTCCAGATCTATGTATTTACACTGCGATGCATGATTTCAAGATTTTGGCTTGGTGTGGAGGTACACTTCCATTTGCATGGTGTCAGTGCTTTCCTCACACCTCTTTCTCAATATTTTTTTCATGGTACTGTACTTCTGAACTTCTCATAAGTGCACTGAATAATATCTTCCTCTTGCTAAGCTTTTGATTATATTTTCCGGTGCCTAGTCCCAAAATCTCAAAACCGTCAGACAGTATGAGAGAACTGATGACGAGGAGCATACATAACATGGTAAATGCTGAGTCTTGATTACAATATCCGAAGTTTGCTTACACCTTTTTTTCTCAACAACATGTATAACACAAAACAGTTTAATAATGTACATAAAGCATAAGAACCAACTCTACGTAATTCAGAGAGAAACCCTTGCTTTTTAGCATGCATTCTTTGATTTCTGCACTGTTTTCCTTGTCAAATGTTACCATACTCCAAGATATTAAGCAATCATCATTTTGATCAAATCGACCAGAATTTCAGATAATACATAGTTTATTAAGTGATCACTGAAAGTGATTTTAAAGACCAAATGTTAGTCTGAGAAATGAAGTTGCATTATATTTCTCATACTCACCTTGGGTAGCTTTCCTCTATGAAGGAACACAGGGACGGCATCTCGACCTGAATTTTTTGGTATTACTTCAAGGATTTCCACAGTATCATCGGCCAAGTAGTAGTGCAAAATAAGCTCTCTCAGATCACCATTCATAGATGGTGTATCATCCCACGTGCAATAGAACCGCAAAACATGCCTGTCATGTTCCAGGAACTGCTTTAACGTGTCCATGCGTTCATAAGGACGCAAAGGTTGCATAGCATCTTGTTCCTAAAAACAAAACAGAAGACAATAGTAACTTTAAATTTAAACAAAGCCAGTGCTAACAGTGGGGAAAATCTTGGGGTTTTACATTCTGAAAAAAACAGGAGTGAATTAAAGACTTTAATTTCAGGGACAAGGGCTCCTAAGATTGGCCGATTTCAAATGGAGAGCTGTTACTAATGGGAAAATTATTACTACTGTTATTCATATTCATAGAAGAGGATTGGTAACCATATCGCTAGCTAAGCTTTTAAATAAGAAGGGTGCGTGCTAACATTGGTATTACTTCTCTTGAGATTAATATATTTACTGAAACAGCAACACCAAAGCATTGCTCGCCTCCAAATGATCAAAACTTTGCTAAAAGCCAAGAGGTTACTTTCGAGCAAAAAACAGTTTTTAACTTCCAGAAGCGATGTGTGATTAACATACTTATCACTATTCTACTTCCTCTGACATGTCCTTCCTTTTTATCCTTCATTGGTCCCTTCCCGCGAGGTCTGTCCAGTGCTAGTGGAAACACACAAGTTCTAGAAAAGACCAACCCAACTTTTACCATAGACTGGCCAAACATAAGATCTCCCATCTTAAAGTGGTTCAAAGAACCTCAGCTCCCCAAACTTTAAATCAATATACAGCCTTATTCATTAAATATAAATTTTATTTGTTTTCAGTTAAGCCCCTGCGTAGCGAGTTGGTTAGTTCAGAGGACTCTGGTAGTATGAGACAGGGGAAAGGAAATGGAAGAACATAGATATAGGACTTAATGAAAAGTTGAGATCATATCCTTTGTGGAAGAGTTGAGTCCTGATCTGATTCATACTTGTCATACCAGCAATAAATCTGCAGCTGTTTTCAGTGTGATAAGCTACTCAGTGGCGGCCGGCAGCTTTAGGAGGGAGGGGGGCGGGCGGGGCACACACACACACACACACACTCATTCTTTCATACACAGACACGCATGCACGCACGCACATCCATTAACAACACTCATACCATTCAAATATGCACGCACCAAACATTCATTTTAAAACATCACACACACTCATTCTTTCACGCACGCACATCCATTAACAACATTCATATCATTCAAAGATGCATGCACGCACCAAACATTCAATTTGAAACATCACACACATACACACACACACACACACACACTTACCTTTGGCCTCCAGGTCCCAGGAGGGTTGGGAATGCTGCCTTCCCTCATTGGCTGACCTTATGTCAGCCAATGAGGGAAGGCAGCAGTCCCAGCCTCGTCACAGAGTGGGATGGGGTCCGTGAGACTGGTGACCCTACCCCACTCTGTGACGAAGTGTCACTGAATGACACTCGCCCTGGGCGCTTCAGGGCTTAAACTGAAGCGCCTAGGGAGAGTGTCAATTGGTGACGCTTTCCTCGTCACCCAGGGGAGGGCCTCGAGGCACCTTTGCTGGGCCGAGGAGGTCACACCCATAGGAGCTGTGATCTCCTTCGCCCATCAAAGTTCAGTTCAGGCAGCCAGGAGTCTGTGCAAATCGCGCATATCTTCTCCTGGCTGCCTGACCTGAACATGAAGAGTGTCTGTCAGGCTGACCTTTGTTCAGCCTGACAGACACTCTGCATGGGGGGCAAAAGGTGGGGGGGCGTGGCCCCTTCGCCCTAAAGGACGGGCCGCCACTGAAGCTACTTGCAAAAGATTTAAGAATGCCAACAAACGTATACATTTGTAGGTATTAATGACCCTTAAAAGGTGTCCCCCCAACCTGGAACATTTTCAATTCTCATCAGAAAGCAGATTTTTTCACGATTAAAATGATACCATGTAGGTAAAGATTTATGTAGGGGTAAACCAATTTACGAGTGAAAATTCATATGTAAATCCCAAGGTTGTACTAGTACTGATAAATACTGCAGTTTCTGGAAATAAGAATCAATTGTGTGTGCAAGTGGCTTCATGAATTAGGTCCACTGAGGCCACTCTCACTTGACCACAGAAGCAACGTCTTCATGAAAATACAACTGGTCCATTAGGACGGGTCCTCATCTCATGCCTACTGTAGTGTCGCTGGTCGGTGACGCAACCGGCCAGCCGACACCTGTAATCGAAAGGGGGGGGAGAGTCCAAGGACATCCCCAGATGTTTGAGGTAGAGTCTACCTCCGATTGTAGGAATTGTGGTTTGCCCCGAGGCCATCGGCCCGGGGATATAAATAAAGGAGGCGCGGTCAGGGCAGGGCAGAGGGAGCGAAGCGGAAAGCAGAGAACAATCTGCGGCACCGCGCTCGGCATTCCTAGGCTGCACTTGACCACGCGACATTCAAGGCAACAAACATTGTGTCAGTGTGTTTATTTAATCACCGCATTGCTCCGTCATTCTTCTGGGGTCCGTAGTGGACTCACGACATAACATTGGCGATGAGGGATGCGGCCCCACACCGTGCTCCATGCCCCGCAGCGGCCGCAAACCACGCAGTGCTCGTGCGGCGGGTGCATGATCTCGGCTGCACAAATCCAGGACCAAGCGGCGGCCGCACATCACGCGGTGCTCGTGCCGCGTATGCCCTCACCCAACAATAACGCCTCCAGGCCCCACCACCAACACCTCAAAGCATCGGAGTGCTGGTACAGGACAGCTCCATGAACCCTGAGCACACGTGACTACAGGATCGCAACTACACAACTGGACCTCACAAAGCCGATGCCCACATCTCCCGGACAGGAACCCCTTAAACCACAGTGAGTACCAGACGCCCTCCACTCCCTGTGTCACTATTGTTGTGCCTATCAGCACTACCCTACAACAGCTCTAGTACCTGCAGGAGGAACACCAGTCTGACACCTCTGTCTCACCCATAGGCCCACTGGCCACCATGTCTGCCATACCTCCAGTAGAGCCATTCATCGTCGAAGGAGCACCTTCCGCACAGGCCCCAAAATGGAAGGAATGGGTGGAGAGAGTCCTCCTCTTCTTCGAAGCCACCAAGGTTGAGAACGACCAGAAGCGCGCCATGCTCATCCATTTAGGGGGGAAAGACATATATAAGATATCCAAAAACCTGGCGGAAAATACCCCCAAAACACACACAACTCTCATAGCTGCGTTAAACAGGCACTTCGAACCAATGGCCAACATAGATTATGAGAGGTTCATCTTCAGGCAAGCCAGACAACAGGCAGAGGAGTCATTGGACGCCTTCCACATGAGGCTGAGAGAGCTAGCTAGCACCTGCCGGTTCAATAACGACACGAAGGAAGTAAGAGGGCAACTCATCCAGGGATGTGCCTCCTTGAAGCTCAGAGAGCGCATCTTAGAAGAATCCGGGAAGCCGTTAGTGGACATCCTACAAATGGGGCGCACGAAAGAACTGTTAAGGGCCCGCGCATCCCACATGGAGGCAGCCCTGCAGCGGCCCATAAAGGAAGAGACGGCCAACGCAATCACAGTACCCACAAACAGACCAAAACAACGGCCGAACAAGTTGCAAGCAAGGCAATGTGGATACTGCGGTGGGGTCCCACACAAACCATCGGAGTGCCCGGCGAGAGGCAGAACATGCTCCAGCTGCGGGAAGACAAACCACTTCGCAAAAGTCTGCAGATCTAAAAGAACTAGAACAGGACATGCCTCAGTCAATACTGCATCAAACAAGTCAGAGCTTGGGAGTGACATGGACGATGACGAAGCCATGGTACATGTGGTTCACTCCCTCTTCACTGTTAGGCACACCAACCCTCGACAAGCAAAGCTGCCAAAGTGCCAGATCCACATAGGCACGCACGAGATAGTCACAGTGGTGGACACAGGAGCATCCATCAACCTCCTAGCTGCAGAAGAACACAGCCGGATGGTACCAATCCCAACGCTGACAAAGGCAAATGTGAAGGTCTACGCGTATGGGCAGAACACACCACTGGCCCTGAAGGGTGAGTTTCAAACCAGTCTCACCCATGGGTCACAATCCGTTCCAGCAAAGATTTACGTAACCGAGGAAGGACAAGGAATGCTACTGGGCTGTAAAGCTGCAGGGGAACTAGGATTAGTTACGTTCGCATTCAGCATTCATCAAGAGTCCATAGCTGGTGCTAGCAAAAGACTCACGCTACATCACAACATTCTCCACACATGTCGGGCTAAGGAGGTACAAGCGACTAAACTTCGGAATATCCAGTGCCGCAGAAGTGTTCCAAAATGTCATACAAGAACTACTGTCTGACCTGCCCGGAACAATCAATGTCAGCGATGATATCCTTCTCCATACGCCCACCATCATGGAGCACCACTCTCGTCTCCGGGGTGTCCTACAACGTATCCAGGATTCTGGACTCACTTTACACTGTCGAAAATGCGAGTTCCTAAAGGACAGGATACAATTCTTCGGCTACACATTCTCAGCAAGTGGCGTTGCCCCAGATCCGGCCAAAGTGAACGACATCAAGAATGCCACCCCTCCCACAAGCGCCACAGAAGTACGAAGCTTCCTAGGTATGGTCAACTACTGCGGCCGCTTTATCAAGGATCTGTCCAACCTCACCCAACCCCTTCGGAAGTTGACCAAAGCATCTGAGCCACGAAACTGGGGATCGGCAGAACAAGCTGCCTTTGAAGCCATCAAAGAGGCGCTGTCCAGCGAAACCACTCTAAGATACTTTGACCCCAAAAGAAACACGAAGATCGCCGTTGATGCAGGACCAAAAGGATTAGGTGCCGTGTTACTATAGGAACAGGCGGAAGGGATGTGGTCCCCAGTCGCCTATGCTAGCAGGTCACTCACAGAAACTGAGCAAAGGTACTCCCAGATAGAAAAGGAGGCCATAGCCGTGCATTGGGGCTGCAAGCACTACCACATCTACGTGTATGGTCGCCCATTCGTAGTGACTACCGACCACAAGCCTTTACTTCCCCTATTCAACGGCACTGCCTCAAAACCTCAGCAGAGGATTAAGAAGTGGATGCTGCAGTTGCAGGACTATAGTTGTCAACTGGAATACCGCCCGGGGTCTGAGAATCCCACTGACTACTTGTCGAGACACCCAAGAGCAGCCTCAGACGTGGAAGTATGTGAGGCGCAAGAGACCAAAGAGTACGTTAGGTACATCACAGACCGGTCCAGACCGATATCCATGTCGATGGATGAAATTGTGCAAGCCACCAAGGCGGATGAGTGTTTACAGAAGGTTCTGGCAGCAGTACGGAACAATCAATGGCACATACTGAAGAAACAACTACCTTTGTTGACCTCAGAATCCCAGCGCGTCATAGGGAGTCTGTACAATGTAAGAGACGAGCTCACAACTGATGCAGACGGATGCATGCTGAGAGGGAGTAGGTTGGTTATCCCATCATCCCTCACCACCAGAGCAGTCGAGTTAGTCCACAATGACCACCAAGGCATGGTTAAAACAAAAAGCCGCTTATGGTCAAAAGTGTGGTTTCCCCTCATGGACGAACAGGTCGAGAACATGGTGAGGTCATGTGTATGGTGCCAGGCCACAGGAGAGTCGAGCAGGCCCACCCCGATAGAGACTGAACCCGCCCTCGAAGAGCCCTGGAGGTCGACTAGCCTAGACTTCGGAAGTCTGCCCGATGGTCGCCACACCATGGTCCTCATCAATGATTTTTCTAAGTACCCAGAGGTGGAGATCATCCCCGCCCTCACAGCCGACGTCATGATCTCGGGTCTGGAAAAGGCCATGGCCACTCATTGACTGATATCAGAAATAAAAACAGACAATGGGCCTCCATTCCAAAGCCGTGAATTGGCCGAATACCTAAGCACCACCGGCACTCTTCATCGACGAATCACGCCACAATGGCCTCAGGCCAACGGCGAGGTCGAGAGGTTCATGAGGGCGCTGAATAAAGTGATTCGCAATGCCCTCGCTGGGGACCAGGCAGTCGATTATGCCATCTACTCATTCCTGCGCAATTGCAGACAGACGCCCCACTCAACTACAAACAGAGCACCGAGTCACATTGCATTTGGGAGGGCTGTCAACACCAGGACATTGCGCGCTCTACGGGCGACTAGAATGCAAAAACCCAACACTCTCAAGATAATGTAATTTATGCATTGTACTGATATGTTATTGTTTAACCTTTTGCATTGCAGAATTCAATCCAGAAGATTAATTCTTAAGGTGCTTATAAATACTGTTCATTTGCAATGTATTGCTGCAGGCTTCCAGAGTGAGTCAGGGTGTGGTCCCTTTCCAGGGCCTTCTAGAAGCTTTCCCTGCAGCATGCCTGGGTGTGGCTGTGGGCTGGGCCAAGACTCTATAAAAGGGCGCCAGCCCAGCTCCACCTGCTCACTATTCAGAGGTCCCGGTGCAGAGCAGAAGCAACTTCCTGAGCTCCTGTTCCGGTGGCCTACCTTGACCTTCCAGGCCTCTGTGCTTCATACTACAGTGTGATCCTTAGTCAGGGCGGTAAGACGGAGGTTGGGCTGGGCCCCCGACTCCATAATCGAAGATGCTTGAATTCTTGGGCCTAATTCTTCATGTTGAACATTTTGCTCTTGCGCGTGTAATTGTGTGTTTTGGACTTTTCATGGCATTTGCATGCTCGCATTCGAATCGGCAAGATGCACGATTCTTTCCCTGTGATTAATTCATGATATTCATTGTGCGCTACCATTCCTTGACAGTTACATGGTGGCCTTTGAATCGGCAAGACGCTCAATTCGTTTCCTAGTGGTTTAACCCTTGATGCTCATTGTACGCTACCATTTCCTTGGCAGTTTCATGGTGGCATTCGAATCGGCAACACACGCAATTCTTTCCTTGTGTGTAATTCTTGATATTCATGGTACGCTACCATTTCCTTGGCAGTTTCATGGTGGCATTCGAATCGGCAACACGCGCGATTCTTTCCTTGTGTGAAATTCTTGATATTCATTGAACGCTACCATTTCCTTGGCAGTTTCATGGTGGCATTCGAATCGGCAAAACCCGCGATTCTTTCTTTGTGTGTAATTCATGACATTCATTGTACGCTACTATTTCCGGGGCAGTTTCATGGTGGCATTCGAATCGGCAAGACGCGCAATTCTTTCCTTTTGGTTAATTCATGATATTCATTGTACGCTACCATTTCTTGGCAGTTTCATGGTGGCTTTCGAATCGGCAAGACGCGCAATTCGCTTCCTAGTGACTTAACCTTTGATTTTCATTGTGCGCTACCATTCCTTGGCAATTACAGGGTGGCATTCGAATCGTCAAGACGCGCGATTCCTTCCTCGTGTTTAATTCATGTTATTCATAGTGCGCTACCATTTTTTGGCAGTTACATGGTGGCACTCGAATCGGCAAGACGCGCAATTCTTTCCTCATGCTTAATTAATGTTATTTACTGTGCGCTACCATTCTAAGGCATTTTCTTGGTAGTATTCGAGTTGACAAGTCGCGTGATTTATTCCATGAATCTACATTGTGTTATTCATGGTGCACAATCCTTCTATGGTGTTTAATACTATATATAAAAACCTGCAATGTGCACAATTCACTTTCCAATCTTTTGAGAGAACAAAAAAAGACCAGAGTTCTAGATGTAATGCTGTGTGTTCCTGATATGTATTCTTAAAATAAGATTCATATGATGGTTCAGAAATTACTCAGATAGTTTCCTGATTCTCATGCTAAAGAAAGTACTTGAATCTGAAAGTTTTATCTAACTTCTCTTGCTTCCCCCACAGGTATTCAGTCTTCTACAAGCCTAGTCATTTTAAGACTATTCTAAGGTTGTTCATGTTTTCCGAATGACAATGCTTAGAGTCATAGCATAGTACTGATTTAATGAGATGTAATTTTGATGTTGTGTGTTCTAACCTTTTGCTTCCTACAGGTCTCCTTCCCAGCTGTTCCCTTCCTAATCCCCTTTTCCCCACTTGGACTCTCTTAGACTCTGTGACAAATCTAATCAGAGTATTGGAGCTGTCTTGTGGTGGAAGTGTTGGGAACGTGCACAGACCCCGAGGATCTGGTGACTCTGACAGAATAGTGAGCCCACAAATTATTATCCTCCTGGTTTGTGTATGTTCTCAGCATGGCAACACTGGACGAGCTAGTCAAGGCTATCACCCAGCTCCAGTCATAAGTGGTATCATCAAAAGATTTTGAAAAATAGCCTAGCTGAGAGAGTGAGTCAGTTACAGGACAAGGTAGAGAAGAAGGAACAAAGTCCCACAGGTGTGTCTTGGCCTGGTACTTCTTCTCAGACTTCTGGAGGTATTCCGACAAACGTTTCCCTCAATGTTCCTTCAGCCATTCCTTTAGCTCCCCCAGAACGTTTCTCAGGTGACCCCTTGAAAGCACAATCTTTCCTGGTTCAAGTGGAACTACACTTCACCTGCAGACCACATACTTTTCCCGATGCCCAGTCCAAAGTGCCTTTCTTGTTGTCATATCTGTCTGGAGATGCAGCTACCTGGGCTATTCCTCTTGTGCGTAAAGATAGTCCCCTGTTGTACAACTGGAGAAATTTTGTTTGTGAGTTTGAGCAAGTTTTTGATCGTAGAACTGTAACACTGTCAGCAGATCGTGAACTATTAGACTTACGCCAGGGGAATCAGGACTTAGTGTCATATTTAGCCAACTTTAATCGGCTGGTTGCTGAGACATCCTGGCCAGAGGAAAAACAAGCAGCCTTGTTTTACAAGGGACTCAAAGAGGAGTTAAAAGATACAGACTGTCAAGAATTAATAAACCTTGTCTTGATGCTTGATCATCGTTTAACTGAACGAAAAGGAACGCGTAAAAAGACTGAAAAATATTCCTGGCATGTTCACGATAACAGAGACTCAAGAAATCCGAAAGAAAGAACGCCTGAACCGATGGAGATTGGAACCATCAGGAGACCTTTGACCAAAGATGAAAAGGACCTACGCAGAAAAAATGGACAATGTCTCTATTGTGGGTGGAAAGGTCATTTCGCCAAAGACTGTTCAATCAAACCAAAGAACAAGCGAGGTCCAGTTCAGAAGGTTGCAGCCAATGCATCAGTCGAGTTGGAAAACTAAAACACCCAAGATGCAGAGAAGGGTTGCTCTTGGGTGTCACTGTGGACCCTTCACAATCTAGACATCTCAAACTGGGAATAAGAGTTCAGGTTAAGAAAAAGACCTATTTCAAGAAGGCTCTAGTCGATTCTGGGGCTACCGGGAACTTTGTTGACTCCCAATTGGTTCGTGCATGGGGGATCCCATGTATTGAAAAGAAGACCCCAGAAATCATCCAGGCAGTCGATGGAAAACTCTTGACTGGAGGTCCGGTAACTCTTCAGACTGTCCCCTTGTCGGTGATTTGTGAAGATAAAAATCAAAGAAAGAAACATAAAGAGAAACTTATCCTTGACGTGATCCATGCTCCCCAGTATGGGATTATCCTTGGTTTGCCATGGTTAACTCATCACAATCCAGAGATTAATTGGACAGAACGAAAGGTTGTGTTCTTATCTGCTCTATGTAAAGAACAATGTCTCCAAAGGACTCAAGAATCGGAAGTTCGCAACTCTTACATAGCTACCGCCGCAGAGAAAGAAGTTCAGTTGCCCAAACAGTATTCATCTTATGAAGATGTATTTGATGAGAATGAAGCAGAGAACTTACCTCCTCATAGATCTTATGATTGTCAAATTGATCTAGTTCCAGGTGAGATACTTCCCAACTGTCGTGTGTATGTCCTGTCAGAACATGAAAATCAACATTTACGAAAATACTTGGATCAATTCTTAGAGAATGGTTTCATCCGCCCCTCGAAGTCTCCCGCAGCTTCTCCTTTGTTTTTTGTTCCGAAGGCGAATGGAGAGCTTCGAACTTGTATCGACTATAGGGGTTTGAACAAAATCACCAGCAAGAACAAATATCCTTTGCCCCTAATTCCGGTCGTACTCGAACAAGTAAAGAAAGAAAAAATCTACACAAAGCTTGACCTTCGAGGTGCTTATCATTTGGTCAGAATGAGAGAGGGTGACGAAAACAAAACAGCATTCAAAACAAGATATGGCCTTTTTTAATACACCGTCATGCCTTTTGGTCTGTGCAATGCTCCAGCAGCATTTACATTTTTCTTGAATGACGTTCTTAGAGAGTACCTCGATATATTTGCCATAGTCTACATTGATGACATTTTGATCTACTCAGACAATGAAAATGAAAATGTCCAACATGTCAAGAAAATTCTGGCAGCCCCTACGTAAACACCATTTATATTGCAAACTAACCAAGTGTGAGTTTCATGTTAACACAGTTGAGTTTTTAGGGGTTATCCTTACCCCTCAAGGTATGGTGATGGCAGAAAAGAAAGTAAAAGCTGTATCTGATTGGCCCACCCCCAAAGACTGTTCGTGATGTACAATGTTTCCAGACAGTGGCTCCAATTACTAAGCTATTAAGAAAGAAAGAAAAATTTGTATGGTCCCCAGAAGCAGATGAAGCCTTTTCAACTTTGAAAGAAGCTTTCTCAACTGCCCCAGTCTTGACTCATCCAGATGCAGATCGACCTTTCATAGTGGAAGGTGATGCTTCAGAAGTGGCGATAGGAGCAGTCTTGTCACAACGAAACAAAGACACTGGTCAGCTTCATCCTGTAGCTTACATATCTCGGAAGTTGAACAAAGCCGAACAGAACTATTTCATTGCTGAAAAAGAGCTTCTGGCGATTCGTGACGCCTTTAAAGAATGGAGACATCATTTGTTGAGTGCCAAATATACTGTCACAGTATATACTGATCATCGCAATCTTCAATTCATGAGTTTCACCAGACTTTTGACTCCTCAGCAATTAGGTTGGATGGTGTTTTTTGCCGAGTTTGATTTTGTGGTAACCTTCCGGCCTGGTAAAGATAATTGCAAAGCTGACGCCTTGTCCCGCCAAGAGTCTACCACATTGCCTGCACTTCAAACCTCCAGAGCTATCATTGCTCCTGACAAGGTCCTATGTATCAGAAAAACTGAAGATTTCTTTGAAGACATCCGCAATTCTTTCACTGTTGAAAAATGGCAGACTTGGGCCCAAGCAAATCCCAAAAGGTCAATCAAGCAAGGATTACCCTTTCATGGCGCTCATTTGTTCGTGCCCACTACCAAACTTCGCAAGATAGTGTTTCATTGGTTGCATTTTATACCTACGGCAGGTCACCCAGGTACTCCTACAACTCTGGAATTAATCCAAAGCTATTTTTGGTGGCCTACCTTAATAAAAGATGTAAAAACAATGGTAAACAACTGTGAAGTCTGTGCTTACACTAAAACAAGTCATTCAAAACCAAAAGGGTTGCTACATCTACTCCCAACCCCAAGTCGTCCGTGGGAGCACATTTCTTTAGACTTTATTACTGGTCTGCCAGTGGTTCAACAGCATTCAGTAATTTTGGTGGTAGTAGATAGTCTCACGAAATATGGACATTTCATTGCCTGTAAGAAATTGCCCACCTCTAGTGAACTGGCAACTATCTTACTGAATAGAGTGGTTTGTTATCATAGACTGGCAAAAGTGATCCTCTCCGATCAGGGGTCGCAATTTGCCTCTAACTTCTGGAAGACATGGTGTAAAACACTCCAAGTGACATCTACACTATCTACTAGCCACCATCCTCAAACAGATGGTCAAACGGAGAGACTAAATCAGACTTTGAAGCAATACCTACGTGCTTACGCTGAAAAAGCACTTCATTCTTGGACATCAATGCTCTGGTTAGCTGAGTTAGCCTGCAACAACTCCTTCCACACTTCTACTGGCGTTACACCCTTCTTTGGTTTGCTTGGCTATCATCCTTACACCTTGCCCATCACAATTCCTCAAGAAAGTTCTCTTACTCCAGCTGTGTCAGAAACCATTCAACATTTGCATCAAACTCAGAAATTGATTCAACAGCATTTAGAAAAAAGCCCAACAAAAATAAAAAAAGCATTATGACAAGAAACATTGTGAGGGACCGCAGTATCAACCAGGTGACAAAGTGTGGCTTTCCACAAAACATATAGACTTCAAGAAGAAGCACATGTTCAACCCCAAATTTATAGGTCCTTACACTGTCTTCAGCAAATCAATCCTGTGACCTATAAACTGCAATTGCCCAGATAATTACGGATTCATCCAGTGTTCCATACTTCCCTCTTAAAAAAGGCAGTTCAAAAGGTCCGCCCTCATCCAACTCCTGTTCTAGTACAGGGGGAAGAAGAATACGAAGTCAAGAAAGTGTTGGATTCTAAATTGAGAGGGCGTAACCTATGGTACTTAATCTCATGGAAAGGTTATGGTCCTGAAAGTAACTCATGGGTTTCCGCATCTGATATTCATGCTCCAGTACTTATGAGACGCTTTCATTGTCTCAATCCAGACAAACCAGGCCCTAGAGCGCGCCTGGGAGAGGGGAGTACTGTCAACACCAGGACGGTGCGCGCTCTACGGGCGACTAGACTGCAAAAACCCAACACTCTCAAGATAATGTAATTTATGCATTGTACTGATATGTTATCGTTTAACCTTTTGCATTGCAGAATTCAATCCAGAAGATTCATTCTTAAGGTGCTTATAAATACTGTTCATTTGCAATGTATTGCTGCAGGCTTCCAGAGTGAGTCAGGGTGTGGTCCCTTTCCAGGGCCTTCTAGAAGCTTTCCCTGCAGCATGCCTGGGTGTGGTTGTGGGCTGGGCCAAGACTCTATAAAAGGGAGCCAGCCCAGCTCCACATGCTCACTATTCAGAGGTCCCGGTGCAGAGCAGCAGCAACTTCCTGAGCTCCTGTTCCGGTGGCCTACCCTGACCTTCCAGGCCTCTGCGCTTCATACTGCAGTGTGATCCTTAGTCAGGGCGGTAAGACGGAGGTTGGGCTGGGCCCCGACTCCGTAATCGAAGACGCTCGAATTATTGGGCCTAATTCTTCATGTTAAACATTTTGCTCTTGCATGTGTAATTGTGCGTTTTGGACTTTTCATAGCATTTGCATGCTCGCATTCGAATCGGCAAGATGCGCGATTCTTTCCTCGTGATTAATTCATGATATTCATTGTGCACTACCATTCCTTGACAGTTACATGGTGGCCTTCGAATCGGCAAGACGCTCGATTCGTTTCCTAGTGGTTTAACCCTTGATGCTCATTGTACGCTACCATTTCCTTGGCAGTTTCATGGTGGCATTCGAATCGGCAACACACGCAATTCTTTCCTTGTGTGTAATTCTTGATATCCATTGTACGCTACCATTTCGTTGGCAGTTTCATGGTGGCATTCGAATCGGCAACACACGCTATTCTTTCCTTGTGTGAAATTCTTGATATTCATTGTACGCTACCATTTCCTTGGCAGTTTCATGGTGGCATTCGAATCGGCAACACGCGCGATTCTTTCTTTGTGTGTAATTCATGATATTCATTGTACGCTACTATTTACGGGGCAGTTTCATGGTGGCATTCGAATCGGCAAGACGCGCGATTCTTTCCTTGTGGTTAATTCATGATATTCATTGTACGCTACCATTTCTTGGCAGTTTCATGGTGGCGTTCAAATCGGCAAGACCCGTGATTCGCTTCCTAGTGACTTGACCTTTGATTTTCATTGTGCGCTACCATTCCTTGGCAATTACAGGGTGCCATCCGAATCGGCAAGACGCGCAATTCCTTCCTCATGTTTAATTCATGTTATTCATAGTGCGCTACCATTTTTTGGCAGTTACATGGTGGCACTCGAATCAGCAAGACGCGCGATTCTTTCCCCATGCTTAATTAATGTTATTTACTGTGCGCTACCATTCTAAGGCATTTTCTTGGTAGTATTCGAGTTGACAAGTCGCATGATTTATTCCTTGAATCTACATTGTGTTATTCATGGTGCACAATCCTTCTATGGTGTTTAATACTATATATAAAAGCCTGCAATGTGCGCAATTCACTTTCCAATGTTTTGAGAGGACACAAAAAGACCAGAGTTCTAGATGTAATGCTGTGTGTTCCTGATATGTATTCTTAAAATAAGATTCATATGATGGTTCAGAAATTACTCAGATAGTTTCCTGATTCTCATGCTAAAGAAAGTACTTGAATCTGAAAGTTTTATCTAACTTCTCTTGCTTCCCCCACAGGTATTCAGCCATCTACAAGCCTAGTCATTTTAAGACTATTGTAAGATTGTTCATGTTTTCTGAATGACGATGCTTAGAGTCATAGCATAGTCATGATTGCATGAGATGTAATTTTGATGTTGTGTGTTCTAACCTTTTGCTTCCTACAGGTCTCCTTCCCAGCTGTTCCCTTCCTAATCCCCTTTTCCCCACTTGGACTCTCTTAGACTCTGCGACAAATCTAATCAGAGTATTGGAGCTGTCTTGTGGTGGAAGTGTTGGGAACGTGCACAGACCCCGAGGATCTGGTGACTCTGACAAGGGCCTCCACGGATACCATCCCGCATCACTCCTCATGGAACCCCCCAGCCTTAATTAGAGATCAAGCTCAAGAGAAGCGGCTTGCCTCCAACCGACACGCCAGCCTGAGCAGAAAGGCGACCCCGTCTGACCTTGCCATTGGGGACCAGGTCTTGCTTAAACATGTCTCATCGGGAAGCAAATTCCGCACACCATTCAGCACCGTCCCATGGACGATCATTCACCGGAAGGGGTCTGCTGTGGTGGCTCAGCAGCGTGGGAATGAGACCATCACCCGCAACATATCCTTGTTCAAAAAGTTTCACCTTTCAGGCGGCAACTCCAGGACGGAGCATTACGACGAGGAGGAGGAAGACCCCTCGTCATTATCGGCCGAAGATGGTGACCATAGCCCCTCTCCTGTTGATCAACGAGAAGAGCCATCAAACCAGACCCCACCTGGACTGTCGAATTTCCCCTTTGAACTGGGTTCCACACAAAGCCGATCACAGGCTACCAGGTACAATCTGCGTAACAACCCCTGTCCCTCCACGCGTTTGCGTGACCACTTATGCAAAGGATGAGGCATCTTAATTTTGTTAAATGTTATTTGTTTGTTATAAATTTTTGGAGGAATGTAGTGTCGCTGGTCGGTGACGCAGCTGGCCAACCGACACCTGTAATCGAAAGGGGGAGAGTCCAAGGACATCCCCGGATGTTTGAGGTAGAGTCTACCTCCGATTGTAGGAATTGTGGTTTGCCCCGGGCCGGCGTGGTCAGCTCGCCATTCCTAGGCCGCATTTGACCACGCGACGTTCAAGGAAACAAACACTGTGTCAGTGTGTTTATTTAATCACTGCGTCGCTCCGTCGTTCTGCCGGGGTCCGTAGTGGACTCACGACATAACACCTACTTGCCTGACTGGTGTATGTTTTCCTTCTTCTAATATTTAATGGCGGGTTTACTATCAAATCCTTATTACAGGAGTGGTATCACAAAAGATTTCATAGGACAAACCACCCACTCCCACTTTAACGAATTGAGAGGTTTGCCATCGATGCCTGATTATCCAACAATACACAAAAATCCTACACAAGACTACGTAAACCTGGTGACGTTCTCCTTGGTTCCCCTTCAAGTACCCCCCAGTGCCCCTCGACCACTGGTAAGTGATCTGCGATAGGTTTTAGTGTATGTAGCACTTCACAAAACACTCAAAAAGTAACACAAATAACTAAATAGCAAAACAAATGTATTTGCGGATGATGCTGTGCAGACAATTTCAACTTTTAATTGCATGCACCTGCAATTATGAGACTAAACTGCAGGAGAGAACCCCAATAGAGGAAATGTAATAAAATCTATTTTTGCCACAACTATGGAACCAGCCTTTTATTCCCCTTTTATTATTCCCCTAACGAAATAGGACAGTCTATAGATTAGCATGTGTAGGAACATTATCCAATGAATGTGCCACTGTTAATACCTATTTGTGCACTCAACCACAAGCACTAGCATGTCACCATACCCTTTCACTGCCCCCACAAACCCCTAAGAAATGTATAACGGGACTAAAAAGCTGGAGATGCCATAGACAAGCAATTCCTACCTCCTTTGTCCACTGACTCCACACCTAAGCACCTATAATGAAGCAAGGAGCCCAGGGCTACTAGGATGCCCTAGTGAACATTAAACATAATTTTTAAAAAAACACAGAAAGAGCACAGCAGTGGGTAAATAACTACTGGTATGCTGTTTTGAGATGGAGTTCATCAAATTCAGACTGCGCCATAAGCTATAGTTAATGCCTGCAAATAGAGCACTCTGATAGGCTGACAGGATCGCAATGATCCATTTGAGGAACAAATTGTGTGTGCAATGTAGGTTTCTTTGTTTATTGCCTCTCACCTTCTTGCGCAGTAACGAGTATGCATCTTCTGGAACTGGAGCCGGAGGATTTAACCTTACTCCGAGTTTCTGTAGAAAGTTTCTAGTGAACTGATCACAATTTACAATCCTGTAGGGAGTAGCATACAAGACAATCTCCTTGTTGATGTTGAAATGGTCCACCTTGTAGAACTCGTCATCATAAGGCGGGGGGAGTGGAATCCGATGCCGCCGAACAATCGTTCCTAAGCAATGTAAATAAAAGCTGGTGAACAATTGTCTGTAACATCAACCCTACCCTTCTAGACTCATAATAATGAGACTGCTAACATAATGAATGAAGAAAGAATGGAATTTCAAATAAACTGATCAAGCAATCAACAATCACATTAAATATTCCTTTCACTAAAAGAGGGTTAGCCTCGTGCTACCTACGTTCTGCTGTACAATCTCAGAAGAGAGTGAAAAATTACACTGAGCTTAAAAATATTTATGAAAGAAATTGTATTTAAAAAATTGTCAATTTCATAAACCATCAACAAACTATTACACAAGAAGAAAAGTGAAGAAAAATGGAAAAAGGTAGCTGAGGTTGCATCAATATGCAAATAATCTAGCGACAGAGCAACAGTGTGAGGCAAGAATAGATCTTATGGTTTCTACTATGACTTGTCCATAAGGAGACTTATGTTTACGGTCGGTGATAGTTGTTGAAGCCATGCATGGGTAGCAGTATGCCTGTGTAGTAAAAACATGCTATGGGGCAAGAGGAGGGATATTGATTAAATCCCCAGACATGGGGAGATAGTGATGAACCCCACCCTCAGACAGGAGGAGATATTTATTAAACTGACAGACATGGGGTAATAGTGAGTAAAACCTCAGAAGCGGAGGGATATTGATTACTCCGTCAGGCATTAGCATTTGAGGAGGGCGCAGGGAGAACATATGGTGTTTAAAATGCCATTGGCAGCATGTGCTTAGTTAACCCTCCAGCCCAAAAACCATTTATGTATCGTTTTTACCCTGATAGGAGGAAAAAGGGCACTCCCTGCACAGAGCAGTGACACTAAACATTGCCTCCAAGGACTTTAATTCAAAATAGTTTTACTGATGTTCAGAAAGCGCTCTTTGATAAACTAAAATAACTGAATAATTGAACATTTCTAATGCTTCTTCCTGCCACTGAGGTAGGATAAGTGTTCTAAGGCAAAATTAAGGAAATAGAAATAAAAAATGAGTCAAAACAGCTAGTATCAGCAATACTAAAAAATAATTGTTACTGGAGCAATACCACTGACCTGGTCAGTGAACTGCTTTCCCTCCCGTAGCTCCACCTGTTAGTAGAGCCCTCGTTCCTCTACAATCCTGACCTATGTCAGGAGTTCGAGGCCCTCCCCCAGCAGCAGGCTTCTGCCTCCACCTCATCCCTGGTGTTTAGTGGGAGAGCTCTGCTTTCCTTCTAGGCTGCCCTCTGCCTCTATCCTCATTTTTTCTGATTCGCTCTTTGTGTGCTTTCTCTTCTGTGTCTGCCCCTTTTGTGCTCCTTTTGCCATTCGCTCTCCACAGTGCTCCTTTTGCCTTTTGCCTCGCTTCTGCTTTACACTCTTTCTTTGCTTTTCTCTCCCCTCACTCCACTCTCTCTCACTCTCGCTCTCCCCATCTCTCTCTCCCCTGCCACTGCTGCCCCTGACGTCGCATTCCTGACGGAGACGTGGATGAACCCCTCCTCAGTGCCCGACATCGCCATAGCCATCCCTGATGGCTACAAGATCACCCACAGAGACCGCACCAACAGACCAGGAGGAGGCGTAGCCATCGTCCACAAGAATACCCTCAGAATCACGACCAGCACCGAAGACGCCACCAACACCACCCTCAAGGAGCCTCTTGTTTACAGACACCCCAGCCTCCGACAGCAGTTCAGCAACTCCATCACTGACGTCATCAGCACGCCCGCCCTCGCATCCCCAGACTACATACTGCTCAGGGACTTAAACTTCCACCTCAAGAACACCAAAGACAACAACTCTACCACCCTGCTCGACAACCTCGCCAATTTCGGCCTCAAGCAGCTCGTCATGACACCCACCCACTCTGCAGGACACACGCTCGACCCCATTTTTTCTGCCAGTAAACAAATCTCCTTCAGCCACACCACCGAACTCCACTGGACCGGCCACCGCTGCATACACTTCTCCTTCGAGAAACCCACAACACACCATCACCCGCAACGGATTCCCCACTGCAGGTGGAAGAAGGTCACCGAAGACCAGCTGATCACTGCCCTCTCCCGGAATTCACCTATCAACACCACAGACACAGCAGCCCGCAACCTCAGCCAATGGATCGACGACTGTGCCAACACTCTTGCCCTGATCAAGAAACCTTCTAACAGATGCACCGACAGAAAGGCCTTCTGGTTCACTGCCGACCTCCAAGAATCCAAGCAAACATGCCAAAGACTTGAGGAGAAGTGGCGCCGAGATCAGACACCAGACAACCACACAGCCCTCAAGAATGCCATCCGCAGACAACACCAACTATTCTGAAGCACCAAAAGAACTGCCTTCAAAGAACACATCGACAACAACGCACACAGTTACAAGGAGCTCTTCAACATTGTGAAGGAGCTCTCCAACCCCGGCTCCAACGTCAACGACATACCACCATCACAAGACCTCTGCGACTCCCTAGCCACCTTCTTCTACCATAAGATCACAGACATCCATGACAGCTTCAATACTCAGACTCCCCTGTCAACCACTGACACCACAGACTCACCAGCCTCCTGCTCTCCTAGACCCACGTCAACGACGATGACACCATCGAAATCATGAACACCATCCACTCTGGCTCACCATCCGACCCCTGCCCTCACCACATCTTCAACAAAGCAAGCTCCATCATCGCACCCCAACTCCGGAAGATCACCAACAGTTCCTTCGAGACCGCCACCTTCCCATAGAGGTGGAAACACGCCGAGTTCAACGCCCTCCTCAAGAAACCCAAGGCGGACCCAAAGGACCTTAAGAACTTCCAGCCCATTTACCTGCTCCCCTTTCAGGCAAAAGTCATAGAGAAAATGGTCAACAAGCAATTGACCCATTTCCTCGAGGAAACAACACTCTGGACCCATCCCAATCCGGATTCCGCAGCAACCACAGCACCAAAACTTCCCTCATCACTGCCACCAACGATATCAGGACCATACTTGACAAAGGCGAAACCACGGCCCTCATCCTCCTGGACCTCTCAGACGCATTCAACACCGCCCACCACCACACTCTACGCACACGCCTCAATGACACAGGGATTCACGACAGAGCAATAGACTGGATCACCTCCTTCCTCACAGGCAGATCTCAGAGAGTCCGCCTCTCTCCATTCCGCTCTGGAGCCACCAAAATCATCTGCAGTGTACCCCAGTGATCGTCCCCCAGCCCGACCCTCTTTAATGTCTACATGGCTCCGCTCGCAAACATCACCCGATCTCACAACCTCAACATCGTCTCATATGCCGATGGCACCCAGCTGATCCTCTCCCTCACCAAGGACCCTGCCATCACCAAAACCAACCTCCGCGAAGGAATGAAGGCCATCGCCGCATGGATGAAGAACAGATGCCTGAAACTGAATTCTGACAAAACTGAGGTCCTCATCTCAGCTCCACCCCCTCCACATGGGACGACTCCTGGTGGCCTGCCACACTGGGAACTGCACCAACACCCACCGACCACGGACGCAACCTGGGATTCATCCTATACTCATCACTATCAATGACTCAGCAAGTCAACGCCATCTCTTCCTCCTGCTTCAACACCCTCTGCATACTTCAGAAGATCTACAAATGGATCCCCACTGAAACCAGAAGGATGGTACCCAAGCCCTCGTAAGCAGCAAACTGGACTACAGCAATGCACTCTATGCGAGAACCACGGCCAATCTCCAGAAAAGACTGCAACGTATACAGAACGCCTCCACACACCTCATCCTAGACATCCCCGCCACTGCCACATCACAGCCCACCCGAGAGACCTACACCGGCTCCCCGTCAACAAGAGAACCACGTTCAAACTCCTCACCCATGCTCACAAGGCACTGCACAATACCGGACCAGAATACCTCAACAGACGGCTCTCCTTCTACACCCTGACCCGACAGCCTCGCTCTGTTGACCTTGCCCTCGCCACCATCCCACGCATCCACAGAACAACCGCCGGTGGCAGATCGCTCTCCCAGCTCGCCGCCATGACGTGGAACACTCTTCCCACACACCTGCACCAGACACAGGACCTACTTACCTTCAGGAGACACCTCAACACATGGCTGTTCAAGCAGTAGCAGCCCCCCTCTCCCCTCAGCACCTTGAGACGCTCACAGATGAGTAGTGCGCTTTACAAATGCTCTGATTGATTGATTGATTGATTGCTTGATTACATCAAAATGGATACATTCATATTCTTTAGAACCATGTCAAATCTGCTTCATAGTTTTTGGGGGGATGAAAACAACAAGGAAGACCTTTCTTAGAATGTTAGATGAAATGTGTGTAACACAATGACTGCTCCTAGGAATATTAAGGCACCTAACAAGCACAGCATGAGAAACATCAGATCATGAAATTATTAGACTATTAGAGCCCAGATCAAAAGAGGTAGAATTAAAGGTGTTCTGCCTTAGTTTAGTAAGTGTATGGTAAACCCTCACTCCGGAGGCCTTTGAATTCTTTATAGCCAACAGTGCTTAATTTGAGCCGATGGTTACACTTAATTTTGGGCACCGGCACTTGTTTTTCCTCATCAGACTCAGATCCAGAGCAAGAGACAGCAAAACAAACAAGCATTTGCAAAGCAATGTTTCTCTCGTTTGTTCGAGTTAGAGCTATTAGCGTTGTAAATTCCTAACTGGACTTTTCTTGCCACATAATTTGAAAATGAAAAGTAAAATAGTTGACATAAGCAAGCCAATTCAAAGTGCCAAGGCTGCCATGAATCTGAACATGAAGGAAAGACACAAAAGGAAAAAGGAGGTCGCTTGCAGTCACATGTATCAGCAAACGTGCAAATATCCATGTAACAGGGTCGATGGTGAAGGCGGTAACAAAATCGCACCAATGAGGGACAAACGTAAAGCATTTACCAATAATGATAAAGGATTTTTGAAAGGCAAGCCCATGAACTAGTGATAGTGATGGGTGTGGGCGTGGTTAAAAGCCCAAAGATAGATTACAATGCGTCAGAGCACTTGCAAGCTTGACCTAAAAAGAAGGAAAGAAGGAAGGGCAGAAAGACAGTGACAAGTGGAAAAGGCAGGGATTTAAAAACCTGCAATAGTAAGATAAAGGGGCAGGGAGGGTTAGGTAGTGGGGTGGAATCAAGGCTACACAGCCTTGGAATTCGGCACCCTTGATATTCAAGAGTGCCAGCTCCAGGCTTCCGAACACAAATTTGGGCCCTGCCACTTATTAATGTACAAATTAAGCACTGTGTGCATGATCTTGAGTGCAGATGAAGTTTAAATTGTCTGGAGGCACGGTCCAAACAATCCGTGGAACTGAATACACTGGAACAAGATTTTAAAACTACCTTATTATAAAGTAGAGACAATGCCCCTCATTATGAATTTGGTGAGCGGAAAAGGCCGCCCACCAAACTCCAGTGGTCGGTTACTGCCAGTGCAGTCCTCTTTTCGCTGCCAGTATTAAGAGTTTCCCGCTGGGTCAGAGGGCGCCCATCAGGAAACAGCCCAAAACATTGACGCTGGCTCATAATTGAGCCAGAGGCAATGTTGCAGTGCGTAGGGAGCACCAGCACCCGCTGCGCTTTTCACTGTCTGCAAAACAGACAGTCAAAAGCGTGAAAGGGCTGTCAATGGGGGCCCCTGCACTGCCCATGCCAAGTGCATGGACAGTGCAGGGGACCTCATTGGGCCCTCTGCACTCCATCTCCGCCAGCCTTTACATGGTGGTGCTACCGCCATGTAAAAACTAGTAAAGAGGGGACTCGTAATCCCCAGGATCAGGACTGCCACCACCGCCAGACCAACAACAAGTCATGATATGGCAGTGCTGGCTGCAGGACGGCCACATTGGCCTGGAGGTCTGAAGTCAGCCAGGGTCGTAATGATCGCCATTATGTATCATCAGGACTCATTACCCACACTAGTATTGTAAAATGTTATATAGACACATTTAAGCACAACCATCATTATGCTAAGCCCTGTGGAACAACTGAGTTGAACGGTTTAAAGCAATGAACGGCAGAGGTCAGTCAAGTGATTGAAAATCTATAAAAAATATTTGATGAAGCTAAAAGCTGGTCTCTAGAATCCACAGTCTTGGAGTCATTGAGGGATCACATTTTGGATTAGCCCATAGTAGTTTTTTTTTGTCTTTTATATATGAAATCAGTTAGAAAGCAGCCCGGTAGCTCTGGAGAGCGAGTGCTGACTAAAGCTTCTGAAAAATGGATGGTATAGACAAAAAAGGTTGCTTTATGTTCTGCAACATCTATTGTCAGGTGAATTTGTTAGTGCTTGCTCAGTACTGCTGTGCCACTTGGCGACTGAGTATAAACATTGCCATCATCTTGAAACAGTATTATACATATGTTAGTTATTGCTTTACTGGTCAAACAGCCACAGAAATGCTGTGCCACACTTGAAAATTTAGAAAGAGCTACCCGAATACCTGTGCCCTTTTAAATCTGTAGTGTCCAGTCTTATAGTGATAAGGCACCTCATAAGGTTTGCTGTGTTTCATTATCCATCTTTTTAGGGAGCTGGGTTCTGGTTGCGTCACCCCCACTTTTTGTCTGGTTTTTAGATGCAACTTTAACTAAAGTGCACTGGGTTCATGTTAATCAGGTCCCCAGTGTCAGTGTTCCTTCTCCAAAACAGGACACCTTGTCACTTGATTCCCCAAGTGACCATGCCCTTCAGCACCTCTATAAATCCCTGGCAAATGGTACCCCTGGTACCTAGGGCATGGGTCCTGAAGAGAGCCCCTCAGAGCTGCAGCACAACTTGTGCCACTCTAGGGGTCCCAGCACCAACCTTATGAAGACTGAGATTGCAGGCTGTGTGACAAGGTGCTCCCAAAATTGAAAACGCAACATGGCACACACTTGTGTGCCATGTCCCCTAAAACACTGCTTGTAACATCTGTAAGTCATCCCTACAGGAGGCCTTCAGCCCTGTGACGGCATATATGCATGAGTAACTATGCCTCTATTATGTCTTTATTGATTATTAGACATAGTAAGTGTGCAAGGAAGCCATTTTAAATACATGTGCTGGACACTGGTCACTACGGTTTCCCCGGCTACATTATGACTTCTCTGAAGCTAGGGCTGTTTGGTAGCAAACATTTCGTATTAATAAAGCCTCACTGATTCCAATGATGGATTTATTAATATAGGCACCCATAGGGCGCCTTAGGGGTGCTCCCTAAAAAACCACTAACTGCTGGTAAGCTCACCGACCGGTTCTGGTCAGCTTGCCACCAACAGATGAGAATCTGGCCTCCCAGGATGGGAGCCTCCGCACTCGAGAGGTCAGAAACAAAAGCATGTGTGGGCTGGGGTGTTATACATCACTCCCCACACAATGCCCTGAATTCAAAGAAGCCCACTGCGTTTTGGTATGCAGACCTGGCCTTCTTCAGAGAAAGATGCCAACCCCCTGACCCAGGGCCCATCTTGCACCTGGACAAGCCGGAAAATTAGCCATGCAGGAGGTGTGTCACACTTCCAGTCTGGGAACACCCCTAGGGTGACCAGCCTGAAGTGGACGTGATGTGTGAAATTCTGCAATCTTGCGTGTGGTGGAATTTAGGAACTCTGGACAGAATGATGCCCACTACCCACAGGGAGTGGTAATCTAGGAGGTGTAGTGATACCAAGGGTAAGTGGCCCATTGGCTACTCCCCATCACTCCTCTTAATGCCCCTAAATTTAGTACTTAATGGACCCCCTGAAACCAGATTCTCAGATATTTTCTCAACTCAAAAGAAGGAGTGTACAAGAAGACTGCTGAACCCAAGAACCGAGGAGCATGACTGACTTGGCACCAACCCTGCCAGTCGGCCTGCTGCACCCAACACATAAGTTGCAACTGACCTGTCCTGCCGCCTCCAAGAAACTGGGAGAGCTGCTACTGCTTTGCCAATCACTAGGAGGAACTCCCTTGAATTAGAAGAGCTGCTCCCCTGCATTCGCAGGCACCCAAGAAAGACCTGAGAGGACTGGGACTGCCAGAAACCTGATACCTGTATTCACCACTGCACCAAGCCACCCAGCCCATATTGAAGTGGGCCAGTGGTGTCAGTGTGGTCCCCAGGCCATCCAGAAAAGAAGCCCACCCTGTGCCCTAGGACACCTCTGCACCCATGCGCCCTGGTCCCAGGAGAAGAGAACTAAGATTGTCCCCACGTCTCTCCAACTCGTGAGACCTGAGCCCACTTGTTGGCTTGGTCGCACTGGACCCCTCAGTGAGGGTCTGCAGAGTGTTTCACTGGGCCCCCCTGAAATCATGAGGAACTCCAGTACTGACCCGATGCCAGAAGAAACCTCTGCACCCGCGTCCTACAGCCCAGTAGAAGTGGACTGACAGTGTCCCCATGTGTCTGAGGACCTCAAGAGTCGATCCCCCGTGGGTTCCCCTGGACTATCCTTCCAGTCCATCCCTGTAGCAACTTTGTAACCAGATCGATTCCCATAGACTTGAATGGGGCACCCGACGCTGTAACACACCTGTGCACCCAGACGCACGAGAGCTCCCCAGGGATACCTGTTGGTGCAGCCTTGGTCCTTGCCCCAAACTCACATTAAGTCCAGGAAATTGGTCCTGTAAGTCATTGTAATCTACCTGGTTGGCCATCTTTATTTTCCTCCAGAGGATTGCATTGCAGCTTCCTGAAAAATGCACTGTCTACTTTTAGAAGCTCTGAAAAATCTTAACTCAAAAAGTACTTACCTGACTCTGGTGATCTTGGTATCCAATTCTATATAAAGTACATCTTCATTTTAAAAACTGGTGTTGATTTCTTTATTGAGTGTGTGTCTCACTTACTGCATGAGTGTGTTCCTTACATGCTATGCACTACACTATGATATGCCTAACTGCTCAAACACACTACCCAAAAAAAGAGCATTTGGCATGCCATTTGTGCCACTGTGATACCTCTTGGAATTGCTTGGACTCTTTGCACAGTGTACCTCATTTTGGTCCACTATATAAAGAGACAGCTTCCTACAATCTTCATCTGAGTCATTCCATACAGGGCCAGCTTTAGGGCGGTGCAACCAGTGCAGCCGCACCTCGTGCTGACCTTGGGAGAGGCACTATATTCAGGAATAACTTTTGGTTTTAAAAGAATCCTCTGCTTCCTAGACTGTTTAGCAAAATGTCACGATAACAAGATGATTAATGTATCTGCTGGAGAGAGTTCCAAGTTTTGTTCAGTGGCAGCTTTGACTCATCATAAAGTAGCACAGAAGGTTAATGTGCCTACTGCAAAGAACATGTACATGCAGATCACAGAAGGATAATCCTCATTGTTTTGTTTAACATTTCTATAGATTGATTTACACAAGCATGATTCCTTGCCTTTGTATAACGTGTGTGTGATAAAAGCAATACATGTGAGAGAGGGGCTGTAGAGACATGAGTAGCACTGTTGGAAGGTGGTAGTGAGGGAATCTGTGGAGAAGGAGGTCATGGAGGAGAGAGTTGTGCACCAGGCGGGTCCTGATTCCATATCACTAACAGAGGATGCCTATTCACTCCAGACAGGCAACAGCTGGTCAGAGATTGTGGTTGGGGCAGCAGATCATCTTCCCAAGCTTGCTTAAGGATACCAAGGGTGGGCACAGAACACTTCTTTCTCCAGGTGTGAGCAAGCTGTTGTGCCCTTTGTCTTTCTTTTCACAAGTGTCAGTATCCTGCAAGCCATAGAAAGAGCAGCTAGATCTTGCTCTTACCCGTGAGATAAACAAAAAGTCTCCTGTCTGACTCACTGCAGAGAGTGCTGATTGGCACCAGACACACAACAACCTGAGCGTCATTGGCCTGCACAGAGAGAAGGGATAAAAGGGCAGCAGTACTGTAATCCAGTGGAACAGAGATGATAGCTAACTGGAAGGTTTACAACTGTCTTCTAGGCACCCACCATCATGGGGCTACACAAAAATATGTGGCCTGTAGGCCAGTCACACTAATCACATACATCTTATAATCGGTAGACTGTGGGGGGCTCCCAATCATTACAGACTGTAGGCAGCCTCCCTACCAGAGGGTAACCCTTAAACCATAATCAGTAGCCAACAAGCATGATTTGAGTTGTGGAATGGCAAGAGGGTCAGTGCTTATGAATAGAAAAACCTGTGGTATTAAGTGCTATGTAAAAGCAATGTTTTATTGTCACCTACTTTGACCCTTTAATACAATACGGTGCAGCACTGTTCCGGTTATATTTTAAAGCATTTTACATGTATTCATCACTGCACATTGAAAGAAATAGCAAACCTATTGTTGTGATGTTCCTCTACACCAAAATGTTAATATCTTCAAGGTGTGATGTCCGTTATACAAAGGTACCTAAGACTGCTATAGAAGACTGTGGGCCTCATTATGACATTGGAGGCAAATGCCGCCTACCGCCAAGGCGACGGCCACCAACATACTGTCACCATGGCTACCGACCATCCATGGAATTATGACCGTAGCCGGAATTCCGCCAGAAAGCTGGCGGAATTCCAGCTACGGTCATGGCGGCAGACAGCAGTACGGTGGTGCTGCTGCCAGCAGCAGCGCCACGCCAGCAAAACACTGCCTACCGTATCATCTTCCATGATACGGCCTGGTGGTGTTTTGCTGGTGGACGCTGCTGGTGGCAGCAGTGCCGCGTCTGTCTCCTGCCGGAAGACCCCCTGCAAGCAGATAAGTCGGGTTCTCCGACAGGAGAAGGGGGTGGGGGGTGTTGTGTGCGTGTGTGGAGGTATGTGCAACTGTGTTTGAATGCGTGTGTAATGTGTGTGCATGTGTGTGTGTACATGCATGTTGTGTCGTGTGATTGCGTGTGTGCCTAGATGTATGTTTGTGAGTGTTGCTGTGAGTGTGTATGAATTTATGCATGCGTGGGTGAATGCGTGCATGTGTGTGTGTATGGGTGTGTATGTATGTGCGTGTATGTGTGTGTATGTGGGGGGGTCGGGAGGGGGACAGTGGGCGAGGACTCTGGGGATCAGGAGGGGGCAGGGGAGATCCCTATCAGTGCCAGGGAAGGAATTCCCTGCCACTGATAGTGCCTACTGCCATGGTTTCCGTGGTTGTACAGAAACCACGGAAACCATGGTGGTGGGCGGGGTCAAAATGCCATAGGCGGCCCAGTGACAGCCGCCGGGCTAGAGACTGTAGTCTCTAGCCCGGCGATCGTTACCGCTGTGGCGGTCGGTGCGGTAACTTGGCGGTTTGGCTTTGGCCAAACCGCCAATGTCATAATAGTGGAGGTATGTACCGCCAACCTGTTGGCGGTAATACCTCCACTATTACACCGACCGCCGGGGTCATAATGACCCCCTGTGTCTTCTCGCTTACTGTGGTTTACACATTAATTAGAAGAGTGTGAGAACACATGGTGTGCTGGAAGTAGCGAGTCTAATTGATAGGTGGTGCACAGCCTTCTATAAGAAATAGCCAGACTGTGATGGCTTAAAGGTAGGCAGAAGTGGAGATGGTGTAAGAGTGCACGATGGAAAACGATCCAAGGCTGAATGCACAGTAGAGGTTCAGCAGGAAGGGAGAATATGGGAAACTGACTTGGGAATTAGAGCAATAAGACTTCAGAGTGAAAATGAATGTTAACAGTTTAGATGTTATTTAGGTATTAAGTTAATTATTTAGATAAGAGTAGGCCGAACAGATTAAAGAAAGATAGGGGAACACATAAAATACACTTGAAGCAAGCAGTCAAACTTTGATTATGAGCATTTTTTCATAAACAAGCCACACAGGTGTTCAAACAAATTAGACACATGAATCACGCATATACATGTTGTACATACCTTGTGGAATTCCACTGTTTTTGATATGTGGTTCGACCACCTGAATTGTGTCATCTTCAAGGTAAAAGTATATTTTGCATTGCCTGATTCTGAATTTTTCTTCCCTACTGTCAGTGATGGCTTCTTGAAAGTACGCATCAAAAGAAAGAACCTAGAGGAAGTAAACAGTATGCAGGTAAAGAAGCAACTCAATGTCCACAAAATTAAACAATGATTGTTGATTGCTAATTAGGAGGATCACTCTATCTGTTGCCAATGTTCAAATTCATTGAGAAAACGCTAGAACATCCTTAGTGTTGGCCGACACACCAAGCTCCGTATAATGTGTCCATGGCATGACTATCATTGCCATAAAGGTTCTTTTTGTTAAAGTTTTAGGAAGCTGTGTGAGAAAACCGGCAGTTCGGGTTTGTGATTTGAAAATTGTCTATGATTACATCTTAAGATCTTTGCAAATAAACATACTTAAGCTTTAATGACTGATCAGTAATACTGGGGCACTCGTGAATCATACCGTGGTGATGTGTTTGAACTTAAAGGCTCCCAGAGAAAATTGCTTGCCATTGAAGATAACAAGAACTGCATACAGCTCATTCCGGAAAATAGGTTATATTCAAGGTCCCTTAAAGGGCTTTTCGAGGAAGATTGTAGGCACTGGCTCTGGCATCCACGGCGCACTAAATAAGAGACATTTGCAACAACTACCTCCGAGGTGGGGACCCTAGAGTAAGATGAGGGAGGTCATCAAGGCTTAAAAGGATTTCATCCGATTTTAAAAATGCGGCACTTTATTTCACACAGGAAATGAGGCAGAGAGGAAGACAAATCATTTGATAAAGCCATCTTGAAGTTCTATACCCAGCGAGACAACCCGTCAGGATTTCAGAAACACTGTCAAATTGTGAACAACACAAAGGAGAATCGATAGTGTGTATCAGAAACACACTCTAGTTCTTGCAAGAGGAGCCGTGGCATCACATAATGAGAGGAGTAATAGTCATTTTCAAAGGGGCTAGTGAGTGGAAAGGCATTTTTAAAGAAAATCTGTTCATAAAAAAGTTCTGCATCATAATATTAATTATAGATGGGTAAATGGAACTTCATAGTTCAATAATTCAGATAGAGAACTGAAAAGACTTTAATATTCAAACAAAGGGACCTATCCATGCTTCTTTGTGGACAATGTTCTAAAATCTGTACATCACTCCACAGCAGGTGAAAAAGACATAAACATTTTGCTGTGTGCAAATATGCTTTTTCTACTTATTTGATCAAATGCCCATGCAGAAAGCCTTTTTTAATTATTTATTTATAGAGTCAAAATGTAAACCAGTCCATTACAGCAAAAACAATAGTTGCATTCACATGTAACGTACATTCATTAATGCAGGATCTAGTAGGTGCCGCTTGAGGGAGTAAGAATACAATCACATTGTACTTCATACATAGCATAAAGGACGATGGGAAAAACATACAGAGCAATTCATAATAGACTTGTATGTCTCAGCAAAGGCTCATGGCAATAAAGGTGAAACCATACACACATTAATAGGTCAGATAGTTGGTTAGGGAGTCAGGACGATGTGTCCAGAGGCTGTGTGAACAAGTACTGGGGGAATGGCCCCCATATGGATCTGGGCCTACTAGAGTGGGGGAGTTTATAATAATAAAGTTCTAATTGTTCTTGACAATAAGCCATATCCAGCAACCAGTCTTAATTGGAGGGCACGTGCCCTCGACCCCACACGTAGGCCAATCTGCATTTAGCGAGGAGCAACGCCTGGGCAAGAAACCTTTTATAATCATCTGGCATTTTCGTGGGCAGACACATGAGCACTAGTCCTTGTGATGTGGGAAGGTGATAGCTTAGAATATTAGAAAGGGTGGAAAAGACAGCTGTCCAGTAGGCCAAAATTAGAGGACAAAACCAAGCTAAGTGCAGAAAATCAGCCCCTTTCTCATGGCATCTGGGCCCAAATTTATACTCTGCGCTGAATTAGTGTCATTTGTTTTACGCTAATTCAGCGCAAACCTAACTCCATATTTATATTTTGACACTAGACTAGTCTAACGTCAAAATATTGGAGTTAAAGTCATTTTTTGCTAGCGGAAAACTACCTTGCACCAATGAGATGCAAGGTAGGCGTCCCTGGGCAAAAAATGACTCTAAGGCCCTAGTGCCTTATTTATCCTCCAGTGCAAAAATGGTGCACGGGAGAGAGGCGGGCCTAAATAATGGCGCTAAGCTTGCTTAGTGCCATTATTTAACGCCTGGGTCAGGGCAGGCATTAGGGGACTTGTGGGCCTGTTTCCATGGTGGAACACCATGGAAGAGGCCCACAGGTGCCCTCCCCAGGCCCCAGGGAGACCCCCACCCACAACAGAGGGACAGCTAAGGATGGGGGACCCCATCCCAGGTAGGTAAGTATTTGGTTTAATTTTTAAAAGTGCCATTGTGGGGCCCTGAAATGGGCCCCCCTACATGGCACCGGGTGCAATGGCCATGCCCAGGGGACCCTTTTCCCCTGTGCTGGCCATTGGGGTGGTGGGCATGACTCCTGTCTTGAATAAGACAGGAGTAATGTGGTTTGGTAGGTTTTGTGTTGAGAAATGACGCTAGGCTGGTTAGAGTCTTTTTTTTTTTTTACTCTAACCAGCCTAATGTTATTTTTCAGTGCAAAATCCCCTTCCCCCAAACCGCCACCCCCATCCATCTAACGCCATTTTCCTTGACGTTAGCCCACCCTTAGCGCCGGCTTGCACCATTCCATAATTATGGTGCCCGGCTGGCGCTCTGGAATGGTCCTAGCCAGCAGTAAACTTTTTCACGCAAAACTACGTTTGTGCAGTTTTGCGTGAAAAAGTTTAAATATGGGCCTTGGTGCATTCATCCGTAGTAACCACCTTATATTTACACAGTGTAATAGGCCGGATGAAGGAATCAAAAATGTATAATGCACAACTTGCCTTTGGGGGACAGCGATTGTGTCAGACTACTTGTGCCTCCCCACTGTTTCTCAGAAATCGATTTGCCTAAGTCCTCTTTCCATCAACATTTAGCCTGCTGCAAACCCAAGGGCATCTCAGAATGCGCGGAAGCGTAGAGACAGAATAAGAGTCGTTGGGGAGAGGATGCCGTCAGGAGCAAAGTAAATGTTTGACATTCAGGGTAGCATTCCTTGAGCTTCATCCGGATGCTGAAAAGGTGAACAGGTCTAGCCAGTCCAAGAGTGTTCCAGTGCTGGTAGTCAATCCCTCACAAAATCGCCCACCAAGAAAAAGACCACCCCTCTCCACTGCCCCCCCAAAGCAATACCCTCTGGCCCATCAATCTGTCCTGAAGTATGCAATGCACTGGAGGGTGTACTATCAACTGCCTAGGGAAATATAGCATCTGATGTCCGAGTCTAGCCTGCAACCGAACCCAGGCTTGTTGCGTACACACAACCGTGTCTATTTCACCACAATTTGATGTGGGGCAGATCCAATCAAAGCTGGGAGAGGGTGGACCTGGTCATGCTTGGGTGCAAAATGTATCAGATGGGGGGGTGGACAGGCTTGTACTGGGCAAATGAGGCTTTGGCACCAAGATAGTACAACTCAAAGTCCAGGGCTGCAATGCTCCCTGATCGTAGGATAAGGTTGGAGTTTCCCAACTGAGTTGTGGTTGTCTCCCAGCCCACACAAGGTGCACCTTAAAGGTGCGTAGTGCATGAAACAAGTGATGTGGTGGAGGGATAGGTATGTTCTTAAAAAGGTAACGCAATCTCAGGAGAATGATCATCTTCATGATAACCACATGTCCCATCAAGGAGAGAGGTAGTTTGATCCAGTCTTCCAACGTGGATAGCGCTACGCCATAGTTCTCGAGTATCAATGCCTTTTTGTATGCACTGACCGACAAGTATTTTAAAGAGTCTGTTACCCAATGTAGGAACAGCGATAGGAGGTGAATTGCAGTAGCCAGGGTGAGGCGGAAAAGAGAGGACTTGGTCCATTTAATTGTCATGCCAGACACCACCTGAAAAACCCACATATGCCCGGGTCCAGGTTCACTGCTGTGTTACTCTAATATAGCATAATATCATCCACATAGAGCAAAATGATAATATCACAAGGGGAAAACGCCAAACCCCCATGGCCATGAAGCTGATGAACAGCAGAAGCCAAGGGTTTAGTTGCCATAGCATAAAGTCAGTGTGACAAGGGGCACCCTTGTCAGGTTCTTTTGCCAATGGGGATGGAGTCAGCCACAGCCCATTAATGCAATTCCTCAATGAGGGAGTTGTGTAGAGCAACTGAACCAAACTCAAGGAAGGATCGAGAACCCCTAAGCATCACAGAACCACAAAAAGAAAGGGCCACTCTAGACAGTTGAAAGCTTTGGCGGTGTCAAAGAAGACAGCCACCACTTTTTTGTCTGATCGCAGTTGATTGAGGAGGGCAAAAAGTGTCCAGAGGTTGTGAGAGGTGGAACGGCTGAGTATGAACCCGGCCTGTCAGGCAGGACAAGGTCAGGAAGTAAAAGAATTCGCCTGTTGGCTAACAACTTATCGAGTATCTTAGCGTCAGTATTTATTAGTGAGAGTAGCCCATAGTAATCTGTACACTGAAAATGTGTCTGGTTTGAGAAGAGTTATGAGGATACTTTCCCATAATGAAGTGAATAAAATACCAGTTTGTAGGGCTTCTTCATATACCTGCAAGAGGTGAGGAGCAAGATGGCCGAAAGGCTGATGGAAGCCCATCGCCTCCAGGGGATTTGCAAGTAGGTAACTCACTGACAGTTGCAGTGATCTCATCCAGAGTTATGGGCTCAGCTAGCAACGCCCTATGGGGTACCTCTATCCAGGCCAGAGGGAGTCAACTAAGGTAGGCAGTGTATTCTGTCTGTGTATGCAATTTTCAGGAGTATACAGGTGAGCATAGTAGTCTGGAATTCCATCATCTCAGATCAGTTGAGTAACCACCGAGGGGGGCTGCCGCTGGCACATTACATGCACCAATGTCCATCCTGGACTATCAACTTCCTCATAGGCCCATGCAGTATCATAGCGGTGTAAGTGTTTGTGTTCTCTGTCTGCCAATCATTGTAGCCCACAAGGGTCATCTGTAGCTCTGCAAGCAGATGCAGCTGGTAAGTCGCCTCTATGTTGTGATCCAGCTGTAGGAGACAGACTTCCAGTGACTCCTGCTGGAGCTGAATATGTTTCTGGATCAAGAATTGCGTGGACATGCACATCCCTCTAAGGTACACTTTGAATGTTTCCCAAATTGTATCCACCGACCTCACCGAATGCTCATTAGTCTCAAAGAATTTGGTGATATCACGCTGGATATCAGATCTAAAGACTGGGTCCAAAAGGTCCTGGGGAGAGAGTCTCCATGCAAATGCAGTTTGCTTGAAAGCAGGGAGAGCAAGGGTGAATATTACTGTGGAATGATCTGAGAGGATCCTAGGCCAGTGCTCTGTGTGTATGACACCACCACAGACATCGTGGGTGCCTAGCAAATATTCCTGTCTAGCCCAGGATTTATGTACTGTTGAGATGTTGTGTGCCTTCTTTGACCTCAGAGTGGTGTAGTCACCACAGATCGAGCAAATCATTTAGATTCATCAGGTCATGGAGTGTGGTGGCCACAGCCTGGTAAGTCCTGGATTAGGGGCTTGAAAAGTCTAAATCTTGATCAAAGATGAGATTAAAATGTCCATCGCGTAACACACTCCTAGGGGCTAATGTTAAACAGTGTTCCCCAGACAGTCCAAATGAAGTCTGGATCATCAGTATTGGGTCTGTTTTTATCAAGAATGGTGATCTGCTTCCCCTGGATAAGCAATTGTAGTGTAACGTATCTTCCTTGCAGATCAACAGTCTCCACCACAAGGAGGACTGGTAGGCCTTTCAGAACCAGCAGCACCACTCCCAGGCAAAACCTGAGTAGTGGAAGTATGCCCCCTACAAAAGGAACCTGTGTTTGGGGCTTAATGGGGGTTTCCTATAATAGTGATGTGAATATTATGACTTGTCAAATAGGCTAATACTTTTCACTTTTTCCGTGGATCACTGAGTCCACGAACTTGCCAAGTTATTAAGGTGACATCAGTCGTCTCATTAATGTGTGTTGACATTCAGGTATAAAAAAGGCAATACATTGAAGAGCCTGGCAAAATGAAGGGGCCAAAAAGGCTCATCAAGCTGTATATAAATCCCATGCAAGCAGGCAGACAGATATCCAATCATCAACAAAACGTTAGTAGGATATTTGTATAACCATGCCTGAAATCTAGACACAAACAGAACTCCCCACTCCCCCACCCTCACCGACCATTCCCATTGTCAGTGTACACCCTAAAGTAAAAAATATAGCCACTAACATAAAAACAAACAACAATCTACAAACTTGCATCAAAATTAACAGTTTGAGCATGCAATGCACCAGTGGGAAAACTCAGTGCAGTCAACCACCCCACCCACATATTGATCAGACAGAGCTGGGTTCTCACATGAAACTGACTGACCAGAATGGGAGTAGTCATTCAGCTGTTAGTGTACCCCTGTAAGAGTGAGACAATAGTTGTACCAGAGTATTAGTAACAACAAGTACAACAATATGGAACGTCAGGCTATGTAGCCAGTGTACTAAGCATAAGGAAAAAGAGTTCCACAGTTAAGTTGCTATGCAGTGGCAGCCACACAGGTTGACAGTAGACAAAGAAAGGAGGGGACCACGGAAACCCAAGGATCAGGACGCCTGACGTCCGAGAGCACTGCATCACTGCCAGGTGGGTGTTGCAGCATTATCAAGGATGGGCGCAGAGTGTGGTCTTGATGGTGTCGTGAATACAGTTATTTTGCCATTTTGTTTACAGCAGAGATGTGCAGGGTAAAGAATGACATAGGGTTCACTGTTTGGGAATACAGAGATTTTGGAGTCCTGATAGGTGAGTTCTCCCTTGTCCTGAGCCAGCTGGAGCACAGTCTCTTGGACATGATAATTATGCAGCCTGGTGATGATGGGGTTCAGTGACGCACCAGGGGCAGCACATGGGCCAAGAGAGTGATGGGCTCGTTCCACAATGAAGCATTTGGAGAAAGAGTCAGCTTCAAACAAATCGCAACTTTTCAATGAACCATTTTGACCTGCTAGTTTTAGTGGGCTCAGGGATACCCACCAAGGGCAAGTTATTCCAACGTGAGCAGGCTTCTTAATCTTGGCTTTTGGCAGCCACATTCAGTAACTCTGCATTCAATTTTTGATATTCTGCAGCGAAGGTCACCTGGGCCATCGACGATGTGGAGATGTGCTGCTTAGTCTCCGTGGTTAGCATCTCCTGGTTCATAAGGCAGGCCTCCAGTTTGTCAAGGCGACCCATCAGGTTATCAATTTTAGAATCTATTTGTTGGAGGCTAGCACTCATCTGGAGCAGTAGGGCATGCGTATCAGATTCCTAAGAGGGGGGCCAGGAGTCTCCTGTACAACACCACCTCTTCAGCTTTGTGAGTTGACTTTATGGGGTTCAAAGCCTAATTTAGGCTGCTTAGAATCCATTTTGCCCATGATGCAGAGAGCTACAAGGGACACAGACCTCCTTGCATCCCTGTGTAACTTATCCACACACCAGAAAGGCAACTGCCCTCAGACTACATTCCTGGAGGCCTCTGTGGCAGAGCTCTCAGTCACCACAAAGGAAGGGGAGGTCAGGGTTAGCACCAAGCACAAGCTATGTGCAACAGTAGGCCCTGAATGCATTCCCATATTAACACAGGTAATGTAAAGGGCAGCGCCTGCCAGGCAGAAATGTCGTTTAGTTTCAAGACAGGATGGAGAAACAGTGATCAAAGTCTTAGGGTGCCTTGTGGACAAGGGAGCAGTGCCCACATTGTATCATCTAAGCCCTCTACAATAAAATTGTCTTCACCAGTTTAAATGTCACGTCTCAGGGTTGCTTCATGCCCCAAGATCCCAGAAGTAGCGTATGGAGTGCAGGAGCTGGGATAAGAGAAGTGAGAGGGATGTTATTTAGGGGATGTGAGAAAACAGGGCTGATTGCAGAGGCCCCATAACTTTTTGCCCCCATTTTCCTCTTTTTGCTGGTGTTTTCCTGACTTTGATGGTGCCCTGGGTACTGCTAACCAGTCCCAGGGCCTGTGCTCTGTGTAAAATGGATATGCAAATTAGGCTAATTATAATTGGCTAAATAAACCTACCTATAAGTCCCTAGTATATGGTAGGGCATGTAGGTTTAGGGACCACAGCATAGGTGGTGCACACCTAGGTGCACTGCTGAGGTGCCCAGTGTCATTTTAAAAGCAAGCCTGCATTGCTGGCTGCTTTTAAATAAAAGATATATGCAAATTCGACTTTGGAATTAAAGGTACTTCCAAAGTCTTAAACTACCTTATTTTTACATATAAGTCACCCCTAAGGTGTGCTCTATGTGCCCCTAGGGCTGGGTGCCATGTAACTATAAGCAGGGACTTTATAAAAATAGATTTATAAGCCCTGGTGAGGTAAAAACAGCCAAATTCGTTTTTCCCTCATTGAAGTAAATGGCCTTCATAGGCTAGAATGGGCAGACTTTATTTTAAATTTTAAAGTCTCCTTAAATGTTACATACCAAGAATTTGGTATCAAATTAATTGTTGTAATAAATCCCACAACTTCCAGTTGTTGGATTTAATATAACTTGTTCAGGTAAAAAGTTTAGACTTTACCTAAAAAGTTGCCAATTTCAGCTCTGCATTGTTTTTGCTGCTGTGCTCTGATTGGCCAGCCTGCAGCAGCTTCTGCCAGGCTACCTTGATGAGGTGTGAAGTGGCCTGACTTCACACAAAGGAATGTTCTTGGGGGAGATAATCTCCCCTCAGCAGATGGTGAGGCAGGAAGGGGGAGGGCTGCCAAACTGGTCTTCAAAGGCAGAGAAGGACATTTGGAGCACCCAGCAACACCCCCACATCCTGCAACCCCAGACAATTAGGTACCCCCTTGATTAGATTAGGAGAGGGCAGGAGAGGGGTGTGTTTATGATTTTTAGCCACACCAGTGGGTGGGCTCAGCCAGATGTAACCTCCAAAAATCAGATTCATCCATGTTGGATTTTTAGAGACTGTTGCCTTCTGGGATGGATTTTTGCCACACTTCCCAGGAAGTGGTCATCACAGGGGGACGACCCTGTCCCTGATTGGAGAACCAGGGCCCCCCTGCTTGTCACCCAGGAGCAAGGATAAAACTGGCAGACCTGTACCCACACCTCAGATCCCCTCCAGAATTCAACAAGAAAGGAACTTAAGGAGAAGAAGGACTGCCCTGCTGGACCCCAGGCCTGCACCTGGACCCTGCACTCAGAAGGACTGCACCAGCTGCACACTTGGGCTTCACCACAAGAAGGACTTTGCCTGGCTTCAACTGGTTCAAGGAGGGACTCCCTGTTTGCTACAGGTGAAAAATTGCTAACCAGAGTCCCCTGCACCAACTCCTGAAGAAAGCGACCAGCTGACCACTGTCCAGTGGCCAAAAAGGAGTTTGCGCCAGGTGCATTCTGGGAGTTGAAGTCCGCACCCCCCAAGGACCATCACAGAACTTCTGGACCCTTGGGGTGAGCTGTGGACCCCAAAA
This sequence comes from Pleurodeles waltl, assembly GCF_031143425.1. Taxonomy (NCBI): domain Eukaryota; kingdom Metazoa; phylum Chordata; class Amphibia; order Caudata; family Salamandridae; genus Pleurodeles; species Pleurodeles waltl. Next base: position 330,138,432 of record NC_090447.1, on the reverse strand, counting down.
GAACCTTAAAAGAACATCTGGGTGAAGCCCCAGAAGTTTGGAAAAGATTTGAGAATTTTAGGAAAAAAGCTCCAGAGAGGGACCGACCCGCCGCTGAAATTCTAGCCGGCTTGCCTCAACCGCGACCCGGCCTGACTTCGTGGTTCGTCCCGGTAAAGAAAAACATCCAAAAAAGAGACTAAGTCCGAACGTAAAAAGTTGACCGGGACCTCCCAGCCATCGTATCCGAGAAGGGCTCCATGGACGTCGGATCAAGATCCAGGTTTACCCCGGTCGAAGGATTTTCATCTCGAAAAAACGACTAAGTCCGAAGGTAAAAGTCTCCACCGAGGAAACCCACAAGGGCTCCAGGAGGTCGGATTCAACTGGCAGGTTCGTCCCGGTGAAGAAAAACTTCAAAATAAAGACTAAGTCAGAAGGTAACTTTTTAACCGAGGCCTCCCGCGACCTGTAGCCGAGCAGGGCTCCATCGCGGTCGGCCTGAAAGTTTGACTTTGCCCCGGTCGAGGTGCAACCAGATGACCCGATTGGCGCTTTTTGTTTCTAAGCGCTAGAAAAGTAATAATTCTTTAAAAATTCATATCTCCGGTTCCCCTGAACCGATTTTAATCGTTTTTGTGTCATTTTAAAGATAAAAATATAAACTATTTTTATAAATTGGTTTTGGATTTTTAAACTGTTTCCTGTGTTTTATTTAATTACTGTTTTGTGATATTTGAATGCTTTACACTTTGTCTCCTAAGTTAAGCCTTGACGCTCGTTGCCAAGCTACCAAGGGTTGAGCTGGGATTAATTTACTGAGACCTAACTGTACCTATGTGGAGGTTAGTGACTTGTTGCTAGGTGTAGGTATCTACCTGCCCTACCAATAACCCATTTTCCAACAGGGGAGAAGGGCCCAAGCACGTTATTAATAATGTCCTTCAGTTGTTGCCAGCTGAGGCACACTGACCACTTCTGCAACGCTAAGCACAGCAACATGGCCCACAGCCACTTCAGGACAACACAGAATTTATTTGGTGGATGTAGTGGGGCAAAAAGAAGCAGTCCAGTGACAGGAGGCCACACCACGCTGCCAAGGAGCCCCCACCTTCTAGCATGTACAGGGCCTGTCCCTCTAGCACCGCTCAGCAAATGCTGTGTGTGTGTGTGCTCTGCAGCTGAGCATGCCACACCCAACAGGGCTCGCAGGGGCAAACAAGGCTGTTCGCCCGCTCCAGCAGTAAGCCACAGCCTACCCCGGCCTGTTTGGCACAGCATTTGCCCTGTTAGACACTAGGCCCTCTGTGTCCCACACACCAGACTATTGCCTAGGACACCCCAGCCTCCGCCCAAGCTGGCTGCTGTAGCCCCCAGCCTTCTCCTGAGATCCCCCTGCCCAGAGCAGCTATGGGTACCGCAAGCCAGACTCCAAGGTTCGGTGTGGGCAGAAGGTCTACAGAAGTGCCCCTGTCACGTCCGCCACCCTGCGCCTCCCTGGCCAATCAGACCCAGCTGTGCCACCTCACCTGTCTCACCGGGAGTGAGTCTGGCATCCTAGGCCACAGCAACAGTGTTGTCCTCTGTAGGAAGAGAGGGCCCAGCTGCTCACAGAGCCCAGTAAGTTCCTCAGTCATGGACACGTCCCACTTGCTGCCCTTACAGCAGTTTTGGAGTGACAGCTAATACACAGGCCTTGGCTCATGAGGAGCAGGCTGCAGCCCCAATTGCCCAAATGTCAGCGGCCTCAATGGTACGAGGGTCACAATTTTGGGCTCTAAAGGCCATAAGTGGTTAGAACAAGGGAGAGATGAGAAACATCCCCAAAACAGATGGATGCTGAAGGATGATGTGGGTTAGGGACTGGAGCTCCACTCTTAGGCAGCCATCTTGGTAAGCTGCAGGCCATGGCCACACACCCCTGCAGAAAAGTTATTCTGAACAACACAGATTACAAAAGTAGTTTAATTACATTAAAAATGAATGCAACTGTGGTCACACACTTCAATATTGCTGAATATGAAATCTCTCAATTTCGCTGTTTTTTTTTTATTGTACCCATATTCTCAAAGAAAAGATGCATGAGCATTTTGGACATTCACATTTCATTCACTGTAGACCACAAGGAAAATGCAGATCTGAAATGTTTGCTTTACAATGAGAAAGTATGAACTACAACAAACCAAGTAAAATGATCTTTAGTCTGGGGCAGTGAAGAGACGTTTTTCCTTTTTTTAATTAATTGATCGGGTGACTACATATACACTGCTGTTAGTTATTTACATTACTAACAAAGCACACAGCTACTAGAACTTTAGTTATCACATGCTAGGTAATATTTGAATATCGAGGCTTGGGGAGGTTTAACTTGAGGAAACTCAATGATACATTAATGTAAAAGTGTCGAATGTCTTTTGAAAATTTTGTTTAGGGCAAAGAAACTATTCACAAGTGAACCATTTTCTGGGTTATCACCCCATTTTGTTGGCTTTTTGCATCCTATGTTTGCGGGTATTAGGACTATGTGCACTGATGCTGCTATTCAGTGCCATATTGCCTGCACTGTAGCCCTAAAATGGTTTGACTCAAATCGTCTATTTACCTTCAAGTCCTTATGTGGGAAGCAGTTTGTATTTTCACCATCTACATATAAGCCTAAAATATATGGCTGCCAGGAGCACCTCCGTGCTCTGGCTCAACTGCACTTTATAGGTGGTGCAGTAACACATGGCAAGCAAAAGTACTTTTGCAATGGAGGAAACCTATTTTATAGTAATGATTAACACCCTAAGGTCTACCTTATGGGACCACAATGGAAGTCATCTAATATACAAAAAATGCCACACTGAGGGGCATATTTATTCTTTCTGATGCAAAACTGCACTAACACAGTTATGCATCAAAATGTTAAGCACCGGCTTGCACCATTCCTGAGCACCAGCCGGGCGCCATATTTATAGAATGGCTCAAGCCGGTGCAAAGTGTGGGCTAGCGTTAAAAAAATGACAATAGCTGGGTGGGGTGGCGGTATGGGGAAAAGGGGGTTTTGCACCAAAAAATGATGTTAGCCTTCTTAGTGGCAAAAAAATGCCTCTAACCAGCCTAGAGTCATTTTCTGACGCGAAGCCATCCATACCACATGATTCTTGTCTTAGAAAAGACAGGAGCCTTTCCCACCACCCCAATGGCCAGCACAGAGGACAAGGGTACCCTGGGCATGGCCATTGCACCCTGTGCCATACAGAGGGACCAGGTTGGGGCCCCGATGGCACTTTAATTAAAAAAATAAAAATACTTACCTATACTTACCCTAGTTACCTGGGATGGGGTCCCCCATTCTCCGGTGCCCCTCTGGTGTGGGTGGGGGTGTTCCTGGGGCTTGAGGAGGGCACCTGTGGGCCCATTTCATGGTGTTTCACCATGGAAATGGGTCCTCAGGTCTCCTAACGCCTGGTCTGACCCAGGCGTTAAATAATGGTGCAAAGCAAGATTTGCACCATAATGGAGCCCCTCCTCCCACCCGTGCGTCATTTTAACGCAGGGGATAAATATGGCGTTAGCCCCATTTTTTAGATTGGAATGCCTACCTTGCATCTCATTGACGCAAGGTAGGCTCACACATCTAAAAAATGGTGCTAACTCCAATCTTTTGATGCTAGACATGTCTAGCATCAAACTATAAATATGGAGTTAGTTTTGCACCAAATTTGCATTAAAAAATTATGTGAATTCGGCTCAAATGGAATATAAATTTGCCCCAAAATACATTAAAAATGGGGCAGTGACGAAATGCCTAAAAACTGTTTCACAGTATAGCTTCTGCTACATTTACGATAAGATGAGCCTGTGTCTTGTGCCATAACAACCAGGGGCTGAGCAGAGATTCTCAAAGAACTGCGCTTTCCTGTGATTTGTGTGGTTTTTTTTTTAGGTTGGAAGGGGTCACTCAATTTCTGGCAATATTATTTTGATTTTTAACATTTCTGTTTCTGAAGTGTGCAAGACATACGAAATACATTGATCCTTCGTCAACAGTCACCGTGATTGGATCTTCAAAACACTCTCATTTACAGAATAAGGGGCTGATTAAAATTTAGGAGGATGGAGTTATTACTGTTGCCATGGCAGAGTACTTTACTATGTACACCACCAGCCGTATTTAGAGATCCACTTCCCCTGTGGACATCTCATGCAAATCCAGGAACTCAGAACGGCTCCTGGAAAGGCATTGCAAATTTGACAGATGGCTAAGTCAACATCAAAATTACAACTTTTTATGTATTTATTTTTTAAAAATCCCAAAGCAGGGTTTTAGTTTTTAAAATACAAAAAACAATGACCCTCTCACCATAACAGCATTTTCCCATAGTGTATGGGTCATTGAAACGTTTTCACTGCCCCTTACCACCACATTTTTCAGCCAATACCATCCAAGGCAACACTCTAGACCTGAAAGGGTATTGGCTTAACATACACTGGGAGCTCCCTTGTGTCTAGACAAAGCTATGCCTCTCTGCTGAGCTCTAATAAGAAGGAATCGTGTGACATGGACTGTTTTTAATTCATTGGCCTGAGTTGTATTTGCCACCCAAAGCTGTAATACTTTTCTAAAAATGAGTTTTACACCTCTGTATGGATAGCACTAGCTAATCCAGTGCTTACAGACTCTGCTAGAAAAACAGACATTTGAGAATGAGCAATTTTAGAGTGTTGGTAGTATTGTGCTCGTATGGTACCTTAAGGTAAGGTATGGTACCTTAGTGCTCGTATGAAGAGCTGCTCTACATGTAAAACTGAGGAACTACAAAAAGTTCCCTACTTCCTTTTTTGCACGCACACACACACACACAGAACAAAGGTGAAAGTAAAATTATAGCCTGGTGTAAGAAAAAGATCTTAATCATTTAAAAAAGCCCTTAGAAATTCACTGAAACAAACTAGGTTAAAGTAACATTATAGTTAGGTGAATTCCTCAGTGACAACACAAACTATAATATGCACCCCGCTTTGCACTGTTTATGACGTCACTTATGATAACACTCATGACATGTTCAATGACATCATTAATGACATCTCAAAGGACATCATTGATGACCTCTCTGATTCTTGCAAGAATTATATTTGTCTGTGATAGAAACTAACACCAAACTACTTCCTTAAAAAGGTAATCTGTGACATATCTTGAAACAAAATACCTATATGTAGGTTTTACTACTGAGAAAAAGCATTCCACCCATAAATCACTATTGACTTTGACATATGCTGTTTACAATCAGTATGTCAGACTTATTGTGTTTATCATAACTTTTCATACTAAACAGATCAGACCTATGGCACGGGAAATATTTTTTCCTAGTGAACCAATCAGGCCTCTGGCTGTTATTATTGGCTTGTCACCATAGCCATCTGAGGCCTCCTGTATGTTATGCATATTTATGTCACACAATTCACCCTTGAGGGTATCCTGGCAGTATCTGAATGGTCCAAGCCAAGGTCAGCTAGGGGAAGAGCCAGGTTTTCAGTTTCTTATAGAATTCAAGAACCGAAGAGGGAGCTGTGATGTGCAGGGGGAGGTTGTTCCAGGCTTCAGCAGCAGCGTAGGAGAAGGCACAACAGCCCAATCTCATACTGCATTTAAGGAGGAGTGTGCGGGTAGAAGTCTGGCTGAGCTGAGGCATCTGGTGAGTTTGTGGAAGTTTATGAGGTTGTTGAAGTATGTGCGGCCAATGTTGTGTTAGACTTTGTATGTGTGCATTAGGAGTTTGAAGAGTGCTCGTTAGGAATAGGAATTTAAATGTGGATTGTTATTACACTATATTAAAGCCTACAGATAAGTATTTTGTTATGTGGAATCTCACAGAATACTCTAGTAGGCAATGATTTGGTGCTGGTTACCCCCTCTGACAAACTGTGGGTTTAAAAGATTTGCACTGTCAGAATCCGTGTTAGGAGAAGGCATATTTTTCTTTGCCAGCTGTAAGTCTTTATAGTATCTCATTTAATGACTATGCCAGTGGGTTTCCTTGTGGGAAAGCATAAAATCAGTAAGATTAAGTTCAGTAATCCTAGACTCACCACAAGGATCCTCACTCAGCCCCACTCTGTCCAGCTCCTACATGAGCCAACTCAACAGCATCCTCCATTCCCAAGGAAGCAACATCATATCCTGCGCTGATGACACCTAGCTCATACATTTCCTCTGATAAAACAGCAAATACCTGGACCAATGTCTCCGCCTGCATGAATGAAAGCATTTACATACTGCCGAAAATACATAAAAACCCTACATCCCCGCCGGGCAGGCCTATTGTATCAGGCATAGGAGGTCCCACGGAGAGGCTTTCGGAGTATGACGATATTTTTTTACAGCCATTTGTAATCAACTTGCCATCATATATTAAGGATACCAAACACATTCTGAGTATACTATCGGACATGACGTGGGAACCAGGTATGATCTTAGTTACACTGGATGTCACCTCCCTTTACACTAGTATTAATCACGAACAAGGAAAGGAAGCTTTGTGTTACTTTCTTTACAGGAGACCTGCGAGACTTTATGACCACACTAATATGCTGATTAATATGGTTGATTTGATTTTGAATAACAATGTTTTCTTATTTAATAATGACTGGTTCCGCCAGAGACAAGGTGTCGCCATGGGGTCGAAATTTTCTCCAGCCTATGCGAATCTGTTCATGGGGCTGTTCGAGCAAAACAAGATCTGGAGTAAGGAAGGCAGTATTTTGGATGACGGACATACTCTATTGGGGTAGATATACCGATGATTGCTTGATGATTTGGACAGGCAACTTACAAAAACTAAATGACTTTATAAAATATCTAAACAGTAATGATTGTAACATACAATTTACCTCCGAACATAGTGTGACTAAAATTCCCTTCCTAGATGTTGAACTTTTTATCCGTGACAACAAAATAGAGAGTCGGCTTTACAGAAAAAGTACCTCCTCTAATTCCATCTTACATGCTAAAAGCGCACATCCGACCCACCAAATCAATTCAATACCCTATGGTGAGATGGTGAGGGCAAGACGCAATTGCAGCCTTGAAGAAGATTTTGAACTTTGCATTAAGGATATGAGCAATAGATTTGAGGCACGGGGGTATTCTTCCAATGTGATTAACAACGCCCGTACACGGGTAATGCGTCTGAAGAGATCGGATACATTATGTCAGAAATCTAGACCTAGAGATGATACCATTTGTTGTATAGTTAACTATACGAAACCAGCTATGCTCCTTAAGAAATGTATGAACAGACATTGGTATATTCTTACAGCTGACCCTAATTTTAAGAAAGTGATCCCCAGGACCCCGGTCTTTACCTTTAGGAGGGGCAGAACTCTTAAGAACATTTTATGCCCCAGTTTCCGCACTAAACAGAGCCACAGCAATTGGCTGAGCAGATGTAACAAAGGTTTTTTCAAGTGTGGACATTGTGGCATGTGCAGATGGGCGAAGTCTGGCATCTCCTCTTTCATGAGCTCAACTGGGATTCTATTCAATATTAACCACAATATCACATGTGACAGTAATTTCGTCATATATATGATTGTATGCAAATGTGGCCTGTACTATATAGGCAGCACGATTAGACCACTCAAAACTAGGGCAAGTGAACATTTCAGAGCCCTCAGACAAGATGATGGGAGATACCCCATAGTCAATCACATGCGGCAATGCCCTGAACGAAATAACTCATGTGGATTTGAATTTTTTGGGTTTGATCTCATTAAAAGAGACCCTAGGGGGGGGAACAGAGAGTTAGCCCTTAGAAGAAGGGAGTGTTACTGGATTTTAAAACTCAGAGCTGAGGAGGATGGTTTGAACACCAATTTTGAGATGGAGTATTACTTAGGTGACTAACTCTATGTCTTCAACATAGCTGAAATATATCGTGGGTATCTGATTCATTTGTGGATTTCCACAACGAGTGTTTCCGAATGTTAGATCATGGGATATATACCTCTGCCTAATATTGTCACTAAGTTATCGCACGTTGTTATCTACAACGATATTTTTGTATACTTTGAACTTGTATGTAGACTTGGTTTGTACATTGCTTCAAATTAAGACTTGGTACTGTTTTCAGTTCAGCTTTGACGCATATCTAATTGCATATAATGTGATTGGTAATATTGACTCACTGTAGCGGATGGGGCTATATTATTATCTTTCTATTGTGGACATACCAACGTCACGATTTTCCATAGATATTGAATTATCTCTGTCGACCTCAATAATGGTTACATATGGTCTGAATGTGTAATGTACTTTCATCCCTTTTTGTTTAATTGTGACCATCTGTTTCTTTCTATCCCACTTCTGACTGTATTCTTCTAGCCTCCTAACTACAGACATATATTAATATCCTTTTGAGACGGGGGATATTATTAATAATAGATTTTGAGAACCCCCCTTTCTTTTTCCCCCTTGTTTTGTAGAGTGTAGCAGGGAGTAATTAACTTTTGTCCAGTATTTCTTTTGTTTCTATAATAGTAGCATTACGCTGGCTATTTGTATTGACAATAATTCTAATGTTGAATTTTGACACTCCGTTTTATAGAATAGACCCTTTTACTCCCTTCCGTGACATACTGGTCGGTTCCGTGTTTATTCTTGGAAATAAGACCCGTTATGGTATTTCGATATATAATTTATCTCTGTACGTAACTTTTAGACACTGCAAAATGGCGCCCATGTTTTTAAGTTATAGTCCCTCTTCCATTCTAGTTTTCTACACGGGCTTGTTTTAAAAGGACGTCTTTCTCGGGCAGTTAGACATTATACTGTTCATTGTAACTGGGACGTTGCGGGGTGTATTTGACTCCACGATTGGCTCCCTACGTATACTCTGATAGTTTATTCCGAGAGGTGAGTGACACGATGGTCAATATTACCTTGATGGCTCCGTTTCAGTATAGGTTCGGCATCTAGGTTTTTTGTTTTGTAATCCACGCGGTGACGCTTACCATATCATTATTGACTTACTTTTGTATCTATTTTAGATATATATGAAGTTTACTTCGATGCAATTATGTTTTGGATGTAATATATGATATAAGGTCAGTGGGTGTTTATTTGCTCGTTTTCTCATCTAGTTGCTTTTTGGGTATTTGTATCCTATACCTGATAGGGAGTTTGTATAAGATATATTGTTTCTTTTCGTGTTCTCTACAGGTTATTCATCAAACATTTGGAAATTTCTTTACTTAACATAGCAATTTAACTAAGGTATGTTCTAGAGAAGTTTCCTAAGGGCGTATGGTTGATTACTTTAGGATTCCTTTCCCCGATTTTACTTTCTATTTATATATATTATTCTATATATTCTGGAACTTTGATTTGTAAGCTCCACAGGAACCTGGGTCTTTTTTCTGCAATACTCATATGGCGTCGTATTTTATTTCTGTCTTCTTATTGGTGACGTGCACATTCTCGCTATATGAACCTTCGTGACGCATAGACATTGTACAGTTAGTTAAATTTGTTTGTAAACTGAAGAATTAATAACCTCTTAATGTCTTTAGCATTTCTCTTATTTTTGTGCGGGGGTATAATGAATTGTCGGTCTATATTATCTTAGCATGGCCATTTGAATTTTATTTTTATTATATGAGTATCACATAATGTCACAATATATCTTGCCCTGATGCTTTGCACGATTGTCACTTTTGGTTTTGGGTTTGGTCTCTGTTCTGACCAATGTTCTATACCATATATGTAGACGTTATTTTTATTTATTTGCAGCCCTGATGAAGTCCTTAAGAGAGTAACTTCTCATAGGATGAAACACGTGTTGGCTGTACTTGGCTGTACTTATGGAAGATATTTGAACACTGTGAATAAAACTGGACTCTGAGATGAACATGAGTCTGTGATCAATTGACTAAGAAGACTGGATACATTAGTAACTCTTAATTAAGATATCATGAGTGTAGGAAGTTGGCTCTGTATGTCCTATTTCAAAGTAAGGAATAGCATGCACAGAGTCCAAGGGTTCCCCTTAGAGGTAAAATAGTGGTAAAAAGAGATAATACTAATGCTCTATTTTGTGGTAGTGTGGTCGAGCAGTAGGCTTATCCAAGGAGTAGTGTTAAGCATTTGTTGTACATACACATAGACAATAAATGAGGTACACACACTCAGAGACAAATCCAGCCAATAGGTTTTGTTATAGAAAAATATATTTTCTTAGTTTATTTTAAGAACCACAGGTTCAAATTTTACATGTAATAGCTCTTTTGAAAGGTATTGCAGGTAAGTACTCTAGGAACTTTGAATCATTACTTTAGCATGTATACTTTTTACGTAAAACACAATAAGCTGTTTTAAAAGTGGACACAGTGCAATTTTCACAGTTCCTGGGGGAGGTAAGTTATTGTTAGTTTCAACAGGTAAGTAAGGCACCTACAGGTTTCAGTTTTTGGTCCAAGGTAGCCCACCGTTGGGGGTTCAGAGCAACCCCAAAGTTATCACACCAGCAGCTCAGGGCCGGTCAGGTGCAAAGGTCAAAGAGGTGCCCAAAACACATAGGCTATAATGGAGAGAAGGGGGTGCCCCGGTTCCAGTCTGCCAGCAGGTAAGTACCCGCGTCTTCGGAGGGCAGACCAGGGGGGTTTTGTAGGGCACCGGGGGGGACACAAAGTAGCACAGAAAGTACACCCTCAGCAGCGCGGGGGCGGCCGGGTGCAGTGTGCAAACACGCGTCGGGTTTCCTTCAGGTTTCAATGGGAGACCAAGGGGTCTCTTCAGCGATGCAGGCAGGCAAGGGGGGGGCTCCTCGGGGTAGCCACCACCTGGGCAAGGGAGAGGGCCTCCTGGGGATTCCCTCTGCAGGCGTCGCTGTGGGGGCTCAGGGGGGACAACTTTGGTTACTCACAGTCGTAGAGTCGCCGGAGGGTCCTCCCTGAGTTGGTCGTTCTCCACCAGTCGAGTCGGGGTCGCCGGGTGCAGTGTTGCAAGTCTCACGCTTCTTGCGGGGAGTTGCAGGGGTCTTTAAATCTGCTCCTTGTAACAAAGTTGCAGTTCTTTTGGAGCAGTGCCGCTGTCCTCAGGAGTTTCTTGTCTTTTTCGAAGCAGGGCAGTCCTCAGAGGATTCAGAGGTCGCTGGTCCCTTGGAAAGCGTCGCTGGAGCAGGTTTCTTTGGAAGGTAGGAGACAGGCCGGTAAGTCTGGGGCCAAGGCAGTTGGTGTCTTCTGTTCTTCCTCTGCAGGGGTTTGTCAGCTCGGCAGTCCTTCTTCTTGTAGTTGCAGGAATCTAAATCTTTAGGTTCAGGGAAGCCCTTAAATACTAAATTTAAGGGCGTGTTTAGGTCTGGGGGGTTAGTAGCCAATGGCTACTAGCCCTGAGGGTGGGTACACCCTCTTTGTGCCTCCTCCCAAGGGGAGGGGGTCACATCCCTAATCCTATTGGGGGAATCCTCCATCTGCAAGATGGAGGATTTCTAAAAGTTGGAGTCACTTCAGCTCAGGACACCTTAGGGGCTGTCCTGACTGGCCAGTGACTCCTCCTTGTTTTTCTCATTTTCTCCGGCCTTGCCGCCAAAAGTGGGGGCCGGGCCGGAGGGGGCGGGCAACTCCACTAGCTGGAGTGTCCTGCGGTGCTGGCACAAAGGGGTGAGCCTTTGAGGCTCACCGCCAGGTGTGACAGCTCCTGCCTGGGGGAGGTGTTAGCATCTCCACCCAGTGCAGGCTTTGTTACTGGCCTCAGAGTGACAAAGGCACTCTCCCCATGGGGCCAGCAACATGTCTCTAGTGTGGCAGGCTGCTGGAACCAGTCAGCCTACACAGATCAATTGGGCAAAATACCTCTAAGATGCCCTCTGTGTGCATTTTTTAATAAATCCAACACTGGCATCAGTGTGGGTTTATTATTCTGAGAAGTTTGATACTAGACTTCCCAGTATTCAGTGTAGCCATTATGGAGCTGTGGAGTTCGTTTTTGACAGACTCCCAGCCCATATACTCTTATGGCTACCCTGCACTTACAATGTCTAAGGTTTTGCTTAGACACTGTAGGGGCATAGTGCTCATGCACATATGCCCTCACCTGTGGTATAGTGCACCCTGCCTTAGGGCTGTAAGGCCTACTAGAGGGGTGACTTAGCTATTCCACAGGCAGTGTGAGGTTGGCATGGCACCCTGAGGGGAGTGCCATGTCGACTTAGTCATTTTCTTCCCACCAGCACACACAAGCTGGCAAGCAGTGTGTCTGTGCTGAGTGAGGGGTCCCTAGGGTGGCATAAGACATGCTGCAGCCCTTAGAGACCTTCCCTGGCATCAGGGCCCTTGGTACCAGGGGTACCAGTTACAAGGGACTTACCTAGGTGCCAGGGTTGTGCCAATTGTGGAAACAATGGTACATTTTAGGTGAAAGAACACTGGTGCTGGGGCCTGGTTAGCAGGGTCCCAGCACACTTCTCAGTCAAGTCAGCATCAGTATCAGGCAAAAAGTGGGGGGTAACTGCAACAGGGAGCCATTTCTTTACACAAGCCCCCCCCAGCCCACAGGCCAGGAGACTCAGCCAAAGCTGGAAGAGTCTTCCTAGTCTGTCAGGCGAGGAAGAGTAGAGGAAATAGGCTGGTTTGTTGCAGGGCCTACTCTGCCTTACATCCTCCTGTTCAGGTCATTCCCTCTGGGGAACTGACCCACTTCCACAGTGATAGGACCTAGTCTGAATTGCTTCTTGTCTGTGTCTTTAATGTCTCCACCCATTCTCTCTATTTTGAGGTTAGAGGTATACACCTCTGCTAATCTTATCTTAGCCAGGGTCACCCCTAGCTTACCCAAAGAGGTTACCCAGAGCTGGAGTAACCCCACCATGACCAACAGGGTCAGGGGGCCTAACTTGCTATTTGGCATGGGGTCAGACCACCATGCCAAGGATAGTGCAGCCATAAAGGCTAACACCCAGCAGAGGCAACTGACAGCTGTCAGTGCCCAGAACCACACCTTTAGCTCTTCACCTACAAGGGAAGGGGCTAAGTTACAGGTTTCTTTGGGTTCAGGGTGCCTGTCTGCTGTATTAGAATGGGGGGTTACCACATCTTGTAGTAAACACCCTTCTTCCACTCTTTCTTCTGTTAGCTGAGGAGCCACCCACTCAGGCTGAACAGTTGCCTGACTAGCCAGGACTTCTTGTGGGTCAGGTTGGACTTTACCAGTGCCACTTTTGGAGTTCTCCCCTACTGGAGCAGAATCTCCTTGGCTTGCTGGAACCTTGGCTAAAGGTTGTCCACCCTTCCTACACTGTTTTCTTTTCTTTTTCTTCTGGGGCCTACTTGCATTTACTGCAGAGGCAGGAACTCCAGAATCCTTGGGAGAGGACTGGCACTGGATCAGTTCCTCTCTTGGGCTCTGACTAACCTCTGGGTAGTCATTTCCAAGGAGACAATCAAGGGGGAGGTCTGTACTGACTACCACCCTTCTCCAGCTAAAAGTCCCACCCACTTCTATGGGCACAAAAGCCACAGGCCTATCAGTGACCCTGTCTGGGCTAACTCTTACTCTGGCCATCTCACCTGGGATGTACTGGTTTGAGAACACCAGCCTGTCATGCACAATAGTGTGACTGGCACAAGTGTCTCTCAGGGCAGTGGCTGGGATTCCATTCACCTGTAGGTGGTGGAAGTGTCTACTTCCCTCTGGAATCTCCAACTCACCTGTTGGGCCCTTTTTCCAGTTGAAGGCTATGAAGACCTCCTCATCTGAGGAGTCATCTCCAATGGCTACACTGGTTACCCCTGGGATTTTGCTAGGGGGTTTGTTTTTGGGACAAGAAGTGTCCTTGGTGTGGTGCCCTGTCTGTTTACAGTTATGGCACCATGCCTTAGTGGCATCCCAGCTCTTACCCTGGTACCTACCTTTGTTTTGGGTTGTGTCTCTGGGCCCGCCCACCCACCTGGTCTGGTTTTTGGGGGCCTACAGGGGACTCTTTTTCTTTGTTTCTAGTGTCACCCACTTTCTCCTGGGGAGGCTTTGTAACCCCTTTCTTTTGGTCACCCCCAGTGGAAGTTTTGGTTACCCTAGTCTTGACCCAGTGGTCTGCCTTCTTTCCCAATTCTTGGGGAGAAATTGGACCTAGGTCTACCAGATACTGATGCAACTTTTCATTGAAGCAGTTACTTAAAATGTGTTCTTTCATAAACAAATTATAAAGCCCAACATAGTCATACACTTCATTTCCAGTTACCCAACCATCCAGTGTTTTCACTGAGTAGTCAACATAATCAACCCAGGTCTGGCTCGAGGATTTTTTAGCCCCCCTGAATCTAATTCTATACTCCTCAGTGGAGAATCCAAAGCCCTCAATCAGGGTACCCTTCGTGAGGTCATAGGATTCTGCATCTTTTTTAGAGAGTGTGAGGAGTCTATCCCTACACTTTCCTGTGAACATTTCCCAAAGGAGAGCACCCCAGTGAGATTTGTTCACTTTTCTGGTTTCACAAGCCCTCTCAAAAGCTGTGAACCATTTGGTGATGTCATCACCATCTTCATATTTAGTTACAATCCCTTTGGGGATTTTCAACATGTCAGGAGAATCTCTGACCCTAGTTATGTTGCTGCCACCATTGATGGGTCCTAGGCCCATCTCTTGTCTTTCCCTTTCTATGGCTAGGATCTGTTTTTCCAAAGCCAATCTTTTGGCCATCCTGGCTAACAGGATGTCCTCTTCACTGGAGTTATCCTCCGTGATTTCAGAGAGGCTGGACCCTCCTGTGAGGGAGCCAGCATCTCTGACTATTATTTTTGGAGTCAGGGCTTGAGAAGTCCTGTTCTCCCTAGATAGGACTGGTGGAGGGGATTCTTCCTCCAGTTCACTATCATCCTCCTCTGTGTTATCCACAGAGGGGTTGGCTCTATCATACTCTGCCAACAGCTCCTGGAGCTGTACTTTGGTAGGTCTGGAGCCCATTGTTATTTTTCTTATGTTACAGAGTGACCTTAGCTCTTTCATCTGGAGATGGAGGTAAGGTGTGGTGTCGAGTTCCACCACATTCATCTCTGTACTAGACATTATTCTTCTAAAAGTTGGAATGCTTTTAAGAATCTAAAACTAGTTCTAGAATCTAATTCAAACTTTTACAAACTTTTAAACTCTAAAAGAAATGCTAACAGGGACTAACACAAGGCCCTAGCAGGACTTTAAAGAATTTAGAAAACTTTTCAAATTGCAAAAATCAATTTCTAATGACAATTTTGGAATTTGTCGTGTGATCAGGTATTGGCTGAGTAGTCCAGCAAATGCAAAGTCTTGTACCCCACCGCTGATCCACCAATGTAGGAAGTTGGCTCTGTATGTGCTATTTCAAAGTAAGGAATAGCATGCACAGAGTCCAAGGGTTCCCCTTAGAGGTAAAATAGTGGTAAAAAGAGATAATACTAATGCTCTATTTTGTGGTAGTGTGGTCGAGCAGTAGGCTTATCCAAGGAGTAGTGTTAAGCATTTGTTGTACATACACATAGACAATAAATGAGGTACACACACTCAGAGACAAATCCAGCCAATAGGTTTTGTTATAGAAAAATATATTTTCTTAGTTTATTTTAAGAACCACAGGTTCAAATTTTACATGTAATAGCTCTTTTGAAAGGTATTGCAGGTAAGTACTCTAGGAACTTTGAATCATTACTTTAGCATGTATACTTGTTACGTAAAACACAATAAGCTGTTTTAAAAGTGGACACAGTGCAATTTTCACAGTTCCTGGGGAGGTAAGTTATTGTTAGTTTCAACAGGTAAGTAAGGCACCTACAGGTTTCAGTGTTTGGTCCAAGGTAGCCCACCGTTGGGGGTTCAGAGCAACCCCAAAGTTATCACACCAGCAGCTCAGGGCCGGTCAGGTGCAAAGGTCAAAGAGGTGCCCAAAACACATAGGCTATAATGGAGAGAAGGGGGTGCCCCGGTTCCAGTCTGCCAGCAGGTAAGTACCCGCGTCTTCGGAGGGCAGACCAGGGGGGTTTTGTAGGGCACCGGGGGGGACACAAAGTAGCACAGAAAGTACACCCTCAGCAGCGCGGGGGCGGCCGGGTGCAGTGTGCAAACACGCGTCGGGTTTCCTTCAGGTTTCAATGGGAGACCAAGGGGTCTCTTCAGCGATGCAGGCAGGCAAGGGGGGGGCTCCTCGGGGTAGCCACCACCTGGGCAAGGGAGAGGGCCTCCTGGGGATTCCCTCTGCAGGCGTCGCTGTGGGGGCTCAGGGGGGACAACTTTGGTTACTCACAGTCGTAGAGTCGCCGGAGGGTCCTCCCTGAGTTGGTCGTTCTCCACCAGTCGAGTCGGGGTCGCCGGGAGCAGTGTTGCAAGTCTCACGCTTCTTGCGGGGAGTTGCAGGGGTCTTTAAATCTGCTCCTTGTAACAAAGTTGCAGTTCTTTTGGAGCAGTGCCGCTGTCCTCTGGAGTTTCTTGTCTTTTTCGAAGCAGGGCAGTCCTCAGAGGATTCAGAGGTCGCTGGTCCCTTGGAAAGCGTCGCTGGAGCAGGTTTCTTTGGAAGGTAGGAGACAGGCCGGGAAGTCTGGGGCCAAGGCAGTTGGTGTCTTCTGTTCTTCCTCTGCAGGGGTTTGTCAGCTCGGCAGTCCTTCTTCTTGTAGTTGCAGGAATCTAAATCTTTAGGTTCAGGGAAGCCCTTAAATACTAAATTTAAGGGCGTGTTTAGGTCTGGGGGGTTAGTAGCCAATGGCTACTAGCCCTGAGGGTGGGTACACCCTCTTTGTGCCTCCTCCCAAGGGGAGGGGGTCACATCCCTAATCCTATTGGGGGAATCCTCCATCTGCAAGATGGAGGATTTCTAAAAGTTGGAGTCACTTCAGCTCAGGACACCTTAGGGGCTGTCCTGACTGGCCAGTGACTCCTCCTTGTTTTTCTCATCATTTTCTCCGGCCTTGCCGCCAAAAGTGGGGGCCGGGCCGGAGGGGGCGGGCAACTCCACTAGCTGGAGTGTCCTGCGGTGCTGGCACAAAGGGGTGAGCCTTTGAGGCTCACCGCCAGGTGTGACAGCTCCTGCCTGGGGGAGGTGTTAGCATCTCCACCCAGTGCAGGCTTTGTTACTGGCCTCAGAGTGACAAAGGCACTCTCCCCATGGGGCCAGCAACATGTCTCTAGTGTGGCAGGCTGCTGGAACCAGTCAGCCTACACAGATCAATTGGGCAAAATACAGGGGGTATCTCTAAGATGCCCTCTGTGTGCATTTTTTAATAAATCCAACACTGGCATCAGTGTGGGTTTATTATTCTGAGAAGTTTGATACTAGACTTCCCAGTATTCAGTGTAGCCATTATGGAGCTGTGGAGTTTGTTTTTGACAGACTCCCAGCCCATATACTCTTATGGCTACCCTGCACTTACAATGTCTAAGGTTTTGCTTAGACACTGTAGGGGCATAGTGCTCATGCACATATGCCCTCACCTGTGGTATAGTGCACCCTGCCTTAGGGCTGTAAGGCCTACTAGAGGGGTGACTTAGCTATGCCACAGGCAGTGTGAGGTTGGCATGGCACCCTGAGGGGAGTGCCATGTCGACTTAGTCATTTTCTTCCCACCAGCACACACAAGCTGGCAAGCAGTGTGTCTGTGCTGAGTGAGGGGTCCCTAGGGTGGCATAAGACATGCTGCAGCCCTTAGAGACCTTCCCTGGCATCAGGGCCCTTGGTACCAGGGGTACCAGTTACAAGGGACTTACCTAGGTGCCAGGGTTGTGCCAATTGTGGAAACAATGGTACATTTTAGGTGAAAGAACACTGGTGCTGGGGCCTGGTTAGCAGGGTCCCAGCACACTTCTGAGTCAAGTCAGCATCAGTATCAGGCAAAAAGTGGGGGGTAACTGCAACAGGGAGCCATTTCTTTACAATGAGTGCTCTGACATCTGTTCTTTTTCTGTTGGTTTCCATTGAAACATTGGAGGATTAAGGAAGATCCTCTTGCCATGAGCACTGTGCCATGAACGGATTGTACCATTACTTTATTGGACTAACTGTGAGCGCCCGAATCCTATGAATATCTTCCTTGTTGGCACTGTTTTAAACACAAAACTGTACTCTGAAGGGTTGCTGGCAGAGTTAAAACACTTTATATTATCTAGTTATCTAACATGCTTTACTAGCATTACAATTTCATGTGTGTCCCTGAAAATGCAAGCTGAGGCAGACATGCTATTACTGAGTCAGACAGCTGAATAGATACACAAATATTCACAGCTGTGTAAATGGCAAGTATTTTTCCTGTGGAAGCATACACCCTCTGCCCAATCAAAACATGCACTCTTGGTATCAACATGTGGGCAGAGTCAAATCTCCCTCTCTGTAGTACTCCTAAAAGCTCTTTTTTTAGGGAGATCACATTATGTCTGCCAACAGCTGCACTGTCAAGCCATAGTTAAAAAATAAATACTTACACCATGGCTTAAAAGAAACAGAGTTAAATTATTAATTCCTTGTCCAATGTTCACAAAATTTAACAGCCACACATATACAAACATGGGGCAATTAAAAATACAGTCAACTGTTTTCTGTTTCCAGAATCTGAAGCACTGAGGCTGCTCATGCTTGAAACTTAAGGGCGTTTTCATGGAATGCATCCAGCAATGTTTTCAACAGTGCGCTCAGTGAATATTGATAGACTTTTTCTGACTAATGTATCTTGATTGTACATTGATAAAACAAAAGCAAGGCACAGAAAACATTGATCAGATGCACTTTGTGTGTTTTTCCCTGCTACAGGAATAATTAGACACTAATCCATATTTTGTACCACCTGGGTCCCAATTACAAGTTAGGCGTAGTGAGATGCGAAGAAACTGTCAATGCGCAACCCCGCTCAAAATCTTTTTACCATGTGCATGCTGATTTTCTCGGACCAGGAGTGATGTAGTGGCACTAGGTACTTTGATGCTCCAAACTCCAGAAGAGGCTGCAACGCATCCAGAACGTCTCCGCACGCCTCATCCTGGACATCCCCCGCCACTGCCACATCACAGACCACCTGAGAAACCTGCACTGGCTCCCAGTCAACATGAGAATCACCTTCAAACTCCTCACCCACGCTCACAAAGCACTACACAACACCGGACCAGAATACCTCAACAGACGGCTCTCCTTCTACACCCCGACCTGGCAAACACCTCCTTACCTTCAGGAAACTTCTCAAGACCTGGCTGTTCGAGCAGTAGCAGCACCTCCCCTCTTCCTTCTCCCCCCCTTCTAAGTGCCTTGAGACCCTCACGGGTGAGTAGTGCCCTTTACAAATTCTTGATTGATTGATTGATACTCCCCAATGGACCAATCTCTCTTGTATTAGAAATTTTGAAGTGCTTTGTCAATTTCTCACATTGGAGTCTTTAAGAACGACCGGAATGAAAGTCTAAAGTTTAAAGATTTACTTTGAAAATATTCAAAGTACAAAGGCACAATTTCAGTTAATCAATTAGCAATTCAGTCAATGTGCTAAGCCCAAAACAAAGAGAATCATGGAATCAGGAGAGCTCAGATACAAAACTGGCAGAGATTTGCCCTCTAACAATGGATGAAAGGATTTTTCCAACATCGTAAAATCACACATTTTTATGGGATTCTAAACAAAAAGTTCATACATTCACTACTAGTACATGGTTCTCAGGCTCATAACCAATAGGAATCACACAAAGAGAAACAACTGCAACAGAATACATTTGAGGATTTTATCACTATTAAACTACATTGGATTTTGTGATCATAGTATCAGGTACATTGGGACACACCTTTTACATAGTATTTTATTAATTCTGGGACAGCTAAACTCAGCCTTGACAAAAATACATTTGGCAGGGACATTCAGTAAACTCTTCATCTTGCTCTTTGGAGCATATACATTGTTTACTCTAATAGGAAACAAAATAGCAAAGTTAATTATGTGGTGCAGTACAATGTCAAGTTAAAGATGGACAAGTGGGGTTAAGTTAGCATGGTTCGCTTAAAGCATAATACTAAGGTTACCAACATTGAGGGGCATGGCTGGATGCCAGCTAAGATGGCTGCGGCCTAGCACAGCTCTGCACTCCTTCTAACCCTCTCTCACATCATCTACTCAACTATTCGTGCACTGTCACTGAAATGCAGTCCCAGGCAACCGATCAACCCCATGGAAGACAGGAAGACTGCAGAGCATGGCCGGAGACAGGCCAGAAACGGAAGAAGGTGGTGAGGCCTAACGTGGCTGCCGAGGAGTGAGGGATTGAGTCAGCAGACAGAACCGGAGGTAGACAGAGGGCCGCAGCCTACGCTGTGTAGCGGCTGCTTAGGACACCAAGAGCAGATGGTGGAGAAATGGTCGGGGGCAGCAAGACCAGATGAGGTGAGCCAGTGGTGAAGCTGGACCACACCCCCCCGATTCACGGCACTGGAGGACCCGAGGCGCACTGAGCGAGGAAGGTAAGCCGTTGGTGGCCATGGAGGAGCGGGCTGGGAGGACGCTCTTTCCACGGCTGGACTGGACGAGCGGACCATTCTGCGCCCCATGGAGGGCTGTGGCGGCAGGCACTGGCTGCCACACGCATGGCCTACATTAAGTGGTGACAGAGAGGGCCTGAAGTTACGAGGCCCAGGAAGCCCCTGGAGAAGGAGGCGTCTCGGCGGAACGGCTGGGAAGTGAAAGAGTGGAAGGATGACTGGGGCCGAGTGGGCCAATGGACCGTGTGAGGGGGCCCTAGGATAGAGTCGGGAGCAGGGGGGCCCAGATCCTTGGTGCATCAGTACCACTCTACAGGACTCGCGGGACCCAAGAGAGCCCGAGGACAAAAGCGGCAGTGGGGGGCAAGACAGACACTTGAGGTCCAGAGGTAAGTGTCTTGGGGAGTCTGTACAATGCCAGGGGTAGAACAAAACCCTACTTGCACGACTGGTGACGTCACAGAGGGGGGGCCCTGAGGACGGACCGGGGGCTCTTCCCCTATTGGAGCGTAGTGGGACTTGGTGAACGGAGAAAACCGGGGCCACACTGCTGCCAAGAAGGGGCATGTTAAAGCAGTGAGTATGCTGGCACAACAACAACAAATTTACAAATATGCCAAACAGAGCACCACCGGGAAGGAAAGTAGGAGCAGTTGATGGGACCCCCGAGCCTCGGAGTGTGGCTCAGCCAGCAGCTATCTTGCAGGCAATCAATGACCTGAGAGTAATTATGGAGGGATAAATGGGGAATCTCAAGGTTGAGACAGACACTTGAGGTCCAGTGGAAAGTTTCTTGGGGAGTCTGTACAATGCCAGGGGTAGAACAAAACCCTACTTGCACGACTGGTGACGTCACAGGGGGGGGGTGCCTGAGGACGGAGTGGGGGCTCCCCCCCCCCTATTGGGATGTAGTGGGACTCGGTGAATGGAGAAAACCGGGGCCACACTGCTGCCAAGAAGGGGAATGATAAAGCACTGAGTATGCTGGCACAACAACAAAAAAGTTACAAATATGCCAAACAGAGCACCACCGGGAAGGGAAGTAGGAGCAGTTGGTGGGACCCCTGAGCCTTGGAGTGTGGCTCAGACAGCAGCTATCTTGCAGGCAATCAATGACCTGAGAGTAGCTATGGAGGGATAAATGGGGAATCTCAAGGTTGATCTGGCCCTCATCAGGCAAGACTTTCGCCACACTACACATTGAGTTACGGAGGGGGAGGGGTGACTCTCAGAAACAGAAGACGCAGTCAAGACACATGAAGAATGCCTGACGAAGCTGCAATGTTTAGTAACTCAACTCGAGGCCAGGGCAGAAGATGTAGAAGGCAGGTCTAGATGAAAAACCTCAGTGTGGTGGGACTTCCTGAGGCTGTGAAAGGTACCACCCCTACTAAATTCATGTGTGATTGGCTGCAGAGTTGGTGGGACCCCCGAGCCTTGGAGTGTGGCTCAGACAGCAGCTATCTTTCAGGCAATCAATGACCTGAGAGTAGCTATGGAGGGATAAATGGGGAATCTCAAGGTTGATCTGGCCCTCATCAGGCAAGACCTTCGCAACACCACACTTTGAGTTACGGAGGGGGAGGGGTGACTCTCAGAAACAGAAGACGCAGTCAAGACACACAAAGAATGCCTGACGAAGCTGCAATGTTTAGTAACTCAACTCGAGGCCAGGGCAGAAGATGTAGAAGGCAGGACTAGATGAATAACCTCAGTGTGGTGGGACTTCCTGAGGCTGTGGAAGGTACCACCCCTACTAAATTCATGTGTGATTGGCTGCAGAGTTGGGTCCCCAAAGATGAAGTCTTGCAATATTTTATAGTGGAACGCGCTCACAGGGCATTGACAGCTCGACCCCCAATGGGGGCCCGGCCATGGCCATTCATAGTGCACCTGCTTAACTAAGCTGACAGAGATGCCGTCCTCAGGGCACCAAGACAAGCGGAACCCCTGACATATCAATTGGCCACATTAATGATCTTTCCAGTCTATACCTTAAAGGTGCAGCAGCAATGCTGATCGTTCTTGGAAGCCAAATCGAAACTGAGAGCAATGGGGCTAACGTACATGCACTAATTCCTAGCTAAAGGTGATCTATTGTGGGAAATCCCTATTCTTTGACACACCAGAGAAAGCCTGGTACTGGATTGAGGAACGACCACTTATAACATTAAATTCCCAGACCAGTATGCAGAGTGAAGGTGTTAAAATGAATACGAGAGTGGCACACGGTGCTGCAGCAGCAGGTTCAGGGGGGGGGGGGGTGTTGGACCCGCTCCCTTGAACATGGGGCGGCTCAAGAAACAAAGGACATGGCCACTTCGTTGACGAGTCCCAGGACTTTGGCAGACGATGCAGAGTTGGTGCAGAGGTCGCTGTCGACTGCACGACAGAAAGACTGATCTTTAGTGGATGGTCAAATATGTTCAATATGTATGTACAAAGGGGAGTGGCAGGGATGGGTGGGGATCTATAAGCAAATGTTTAACGTTTTTCTAGGGGCGGTTTACCCATATTTGGGAGGGGGGAGTTGGTGCAGGGAGTGCTACATGTCACTATTTACCACGGTTAACTAGATCCCTAGACACTGCACTACAGGTACTTCTAGTTTGAGAAGCATAGGGTGGGAGATGGGAAGAGGGGGATGGGTTTTTGTTAAATTCTTGTAGGTTATTGAGATCATGGCAGAACGTCAACATAGGGGGTCATTCTGACTCCCGCCGGGCGCGGTCACCGTGCGCCCGGCGGGAGCCGCCAAAATACCGTACCGCGGTCGGAAGACCGCGGCGGGTATTTTGAGTTTTCCCCTGGGCTGGCGGGCGGCCTTCAAAAGGCCGCCTGCCAGCCCAGGGGGAAAACGACCTTCCCACCATGAAGCCGGCTCGTAATCGAGCCGGCGGAGTGGGAAGGTGCGACGGGTGCTACTGCACCCGTCGCGTATTTCACTGTCTGCTATGCAGACAGTGAAATACAAGCGGGGCCCTCTTACGGGGGCCCCTGCAGTGCCCATGCCATTGGCATGGGCACTGCAGGGGCCCCCAGGGGCCCCGCGACACCCCCTACCGCCATCCTGTTCCTGGCGGGCGAACCGCCAGGAACAGGATGGCGGTAGGGGGTGTCAGAATCCCCAAGGCGGCGCAGCATGCTGCGCCGCCTTGGAGGATTCTGACGGGCAGCGGAAAACCGGCGGGAGACCGCCGGTTTTCCTGCACTGACCGCGGCCAAAGCGCCGCGGTCAGAATGCCCTGCGGGGCACCGCCGGTCTGTCGGCGGTGCTCCCGCCGACCCTGGGGTCAGAATGACCCCCATAGTATCTATCAAAGGACGGCGAGCACAGGACCCAGATGCACCTTTCTAGGACAGATATTACCAGGAAGGGAAGTAATGACCTGGCACCCTCTGGGGCGGGAACGCTCAAACTATTGTCCTGGAATGTGAATGGAGTTCTAGATAAAATCTAGCGTGGGGAAGTCCTCAGAGACACACTGAGACAGAGGCGGACATTGTGCTTCTCCAAGAAACACATCTACTGGGAAATAAGTGCCCTTTCTTGGTCCTTAGGGGATATTCATAGGCTTATCATGCAGGATTCCACAGGGGCTCCAAGGGGGTGGCTATATTAAACAGAAAGCGTACTCCACTGGTCGTCACGCACACAGGGACAGATGACCTTGGGTGGTATGTGGCTGTCACCGGGACTCTTCAGGGTGGGCCCATTTTGATTTTGAGTGTCTACGCTCCTCCCCCACTCATGATGGGGTTCTTGGCACAGCGGGGAGGAATACTTAAGAAATTACCTGAGGCCCCGTGGATAATATGCGGCGAAATGAATGCAGTGTGCAATCTACAGCTGGATCGATCCTCGGTCGGGGCGAGTGGGAGTGGGTCAACACCGCTAGCAATATTTATAAAAAATCTGAATTTAGCAGACGTTTGGAGAGTGCACCACCCAAATGAGAGAGGATATACCTTTCATTCTGGGGCGCACCAAACCTTTTCTAGACTAGGCTATTTCCTTTTGCCTGCAGAGGAGTGCCATAGGGTGATGAGGTAAGGCACTTGACGAGGGGGCTATCTGACCACTCTCCGATAGAGACGACCTTGACCTGCGAGGAGGAAGGGGTGAGGGCGGGATGGAGACTGGACGGGTGGTACCTTCAACAGGATGATTTCAGAGATGTGCTACCAATGGAGTGAGCAATACTTCTCTGAAAATCAGGGCTCAGTGGCCTCACTGGAGATGGTCTGGGAGGCCAAAGAACAAGTTACTTACCTTCGGTAATGCTTTTTCTGGTGGATACAGTAGCTACCTGTGGATTCCTCATCTTATGAATTCCTCACCTTATGAATTCTCACAATGCGCCAGCATTCAACAAAAGTTTTCTTCCTAGCTCCCCACGTCTAAGAGAACGTCAGAATTGCCCGGCTCCGTGCAGGACTCCGTCTGACGTCATTGTGGCAATAAGAAGTCCTCGCCGGCATGCTAATGTCAGTTTCACCATTTTTTATGAGGCGAACAGGTGAATATAGACCTCACAAGAACATTATATGACAATCCAAATACAAATATAAACCACAAAATCTGTTTATATAGAAACACCAAAAACATATATATCCATTAATAATAACTCTTGGTATGACCAGACAGGCAACGGGGGGGCGGGTGGGACTGTGAGGAATCCAAGGTAGCTACTGTATCCACCAGAAAAAGTGTTACTGAAGGTAAGTAACTTGTTCTTCTGATTGATACAACTACCTGTAGATTCCTCACCTTATGAATAGAATCCCAAAGCAGTCCCGCACTCGGAGGTGGGTGCCCGACAGGTCAAACCAAGAAGTCCTGCAAAACAGAACATGCAAAATGTCTGTACCTCCTAACTTTCGAGTCCAAGCAATAATGCTTCGCGGAAGTGTGGAGGGAAGCCCAAGTTGCGGCCTTACAAATATCAACAACTGGGACACCTCTAGCCAAGGCCGAAGTGACAGAGTTAGCCCTGGTGGAATGGGCCCTAATACCTTCAGGAGGAACCTTCTTTGCTAGCGAATAGCAAATCTTTATGCAAAGAATGACCCACCTGGAAAGAGTTCACTTGTGGACGGCTCTGCCCTTCATCTTGCCCAAATATCCAACGAAAAGTTGATCATCAACTCTAAAACCTCTTGTCCTCTCAATGTAGAAAATCAGAGCCCTTCTTGGATCCAAGCGATGAAGTCTTTCCTCTTCCTTCGATGGATGGGGAGGAGGGTAAAAGGACAAGAGTGTTATAGACTGACCCATATGAAAGGGAGTGACCACTTTAGTAAGGAAAGCCGCCCTGGTTCTCAGTACCACCTTGTCAGCATGAAAGGTTGTAAAAGGAGGTTTCACACTAAGAGCCTGAAGCTCACTCACACGTCTAGCTGACGTGATAGCCATTAGGAAAACTGTTTTTAAAACTAAAAGCCTCGACGGGCAAGAATGCATAGGCTCAAACGGTGAACCCATCAAAAAAGTCAGAACCAAATTCAAATCCCACTGAGGCATGACAAACGGAGTGGGAGGAAACTTGTTAATCAAGCCTTTAAGGAACCTAATAACTAAAGGGCACTTAAACAAGGAAGGCTGATCAGGAAAGCAAAGAAAGACAGACAGCTCTGACATATAGCCCTTCACAGTCGCAACTGCACAACCCTTCTATGCCAAGGAAAGGGCAAAAAGCTAATTATCAGACAAATGGGCCTTTAAGGGATCAATTAGCCTCTCTCCACACTAAGGGGGTCATTACAACCCTGGCGGTCCAAGACCGCCAGGGCTGTTTCGACGGAAGCACCGCCAACAGGCTGGCGGTGCTTCCTGGCATATTACGACTGCGGCGGTAGCGCCGCGGTCGCACCGCCGGGGCCGGCGGTTTTCCGCCACAATGGCCCCGGCGGTTGTAATCCGCCAGGGCAGCGCTGCTAGCAGCGCTGCCCAGGGGATTACGAGTCCCCGACCGCCAGCCTTTTTCTGGCGGTCTGAACCGCCAGGAAAAGGCTGGCGGTACGGGGAGTCGTGGGGCCCCTGGGGGGCCCTGCACTGCCCATGCCACTGGCATGGGCAGTGCATGGGCCCCCTGACAGGGCCCCATGCGGCTTTTCACTGTCTGCTATGCAGACAGTGAAAAGCGTGATGGGTGCAACTGCACCCGTCGCACGGCCGCAACACCGCCGGCTCCCATGTTGCGGCCTGCATCCCCGCTGGGCCGGCGGCCGGAAACTTGGTTTCCGCCCGCCGGCCCAGCGGGGATGTCCAAATCGGCACCACGGGAGTGCGGCCGCCGCCCGCCAATGTTGTAATGACCCCCTAAGTAACAAATTTTGCCCATCTGTTGGCATAGACAGTCTTGGTGGAGTGTCGCCTGGCTGATAAGACAACATCAACCACTCCCGAAGGCAGAGAAAGGGAACTCAGATTGCCCCGTTCAGTCTCCAGGCATCTAGGTGCAGGCTCTGGAGGTGGGGGTGTAGAGCCTGCCCCTGCGACTGCGAGAAGAGGTCTACCCTGTAAGGGAAAAGAGCAGAAGGCACAGTGAAAGTTGGAGAAGGTCTGTGTACCACCCCCTTCTTGGCCAATCCGGGTCTATTAAAATGACTTGAGCCCGATCTTGGCGAATCTTCCTCAGAACTCAAGGAATCAAGGGTATGGGGGGGGAAATGCATAAAGCAACTGGTCACACCAAGACATCTGAAACACATCCCCCAGTGCCCCCTGCACTGGATACTGGAGGCTGCAGAACAACGGGCAGTGTGCATTCTCCTGAGTGGCAAACAGGTCTATCTGTGGAAATCCCCACATCCTAAAGATGTGAAGAACCAGGTCTGGATGGAGACGCCACTCTTGATCGTCTGAGAAATGTCGACTGAGACTGTCCGCACGTATGTTGAGAACTCCGGCCCAATGGTTTGCTACTATGCAAATCCGATGGTCCTGTGCCCAGGACCAGAGCCGCAGAGCCTCTTTGCAGAGAACGTACGACCCTACTCCTCTCTGTTTGTTGATGTACCACATCGAGGTAGTGTTGTCCATCAAGACTTGAACTGATTGACTGCGAATGGACGGGAGGAAGGCCTTGAGAGCCAGACATATTGCACGAAATTCTAACAGATTGATGTGAAACATCTGTTCCATGGAGACCAATGACCTTTGATCTCCAGGTCCCCCAGATGAGCTCCCCACCCTAGAGTGGAAGCATCCGTTATGACTGTAGCTAACGGAGGTGGTAGACAAAACGGCCTTTCTTGGGAAAGGTTGCCGTCCACAGCCCACCATCGTAGATCCACAGCAGCATCTCTGGAGATCGTTACTGACTCCTCGAGATCCCCTTTGTGTTGAAACCACTGCCTGCGGAGGCACCACAGAAGAGCCCTCATGTGCCAATGTGTATGAGTGACCAACAGAATACAGGAAGCGAACAGACCGAGCAGACATAGGACCTTGAGGACTGGAACTGCTCAATTCTGAAACATTAGAATGAACACCTGAATGTCCTGTACCCACTGAGGAAGAGGGAACGCCCGATCCAATGCAGTGTCCAATACTGCCCCTATGAACAGGAGGCACTGAGAGGGCTCCAGGTGAGATTTGGGCACATTTACCGAAAACCCCAGGTTGAATAACAACAGTGTTGTCAATTGCAAGTGATGCAGCACCAGCTCTGGGGACCCGGCTTCGATCAGCCAATCATCCACGTAAGGGAATACAGATATCCCCTTCCTTCTGAGGGCTGCTGCAACCACTACCATCACCTTCGTGAAGACTCGAGGTGCGGAAGTAAGACCAAATGGATGGACTGAAAACGGGTAGTGTTGCGACCATACCATAAACCGGAGATACTTCCTGTGCGACTTCAGAATAGGGATATGAAAAAAAGCATCCTGCAAGTCAAAAGACACCATCCAGTCTTCCTTGATCAATGCAAGAAGCACCTGTGCTAGGGTCAGCATTTTGAACTTCTCCTGTTTGAGGAACGAATTCAAAATCCTCAGATCCAGGATAAACCTCAATCGGACAATCCTTCTTGGGAATCAGGAAATACCTCGAATAGCATCCCAGACCCTTCTCCTGCTCTGGAACCAACTCCACTGCACCCTTTAACAAAAGGACCTCCACCTCCTGTTGAAGCAACAGGAGATGATCTTCAGTGCAAAACAAATTATGGGGAGGGGTGGGAGGTGGAAACTCCCGAAAAGGAAGGGCATTACCTTTCCCACAATATTCAGCACCCAAGAGTCCGATGTGATTAACTCCCACTCATGGAGAAAATAAGATAGCATTCCCCCTATGGGAGAAACAGGAAGTAAAAAGGGAGAAAAAACTAGGGCTGCTTTCCTTGATGGGCTCCCCCAGAGGAAGAGGATGAAGCAGAAGGCTGCTGAGTGGCTCCTCGCATTCTAACCCTCCCCCGACCTCTATAAGACCTGTAGAGAGGGTTGGCAGGCTGCTGAACGCTGGATTGCAGTCTTCTGCGGAAAGAGGACCCCTGGACAAAACCCCTAAACCTTTGAAAAGACCTAAAGGGTGTAAATGATAAAGATTGGAGTCCCAAAGACCTTGCAGTAGCCCTACTGTCTTTAAATCGTTCCAAAGCTGAGTCGGATTTGGACCCCAACAACTTCTCTTCTCACTATCAAAAGGAAGGTCCATCAGAGTAGTCTTAACATCAGTTGAGAAACCAGAAGTCCTGAGCCAGGCATGCCTCCTGGTTGCCACTGAAGTGCCCATTGCCCTGGCAACCGAATCTGCCGTGTCCAAGCCAGATTGAATAACCTGCTTGGCTGCCACTTGATTGTCCAACAGGAGTTCATCAAACTGTCCATGCACATCCTGAGGCAATCTTGGCACAACAGCTCTTGCTGAGTCCATCAGGGCATGGATATACCTCCCCAGAACACACGTAGCATTGAGAGACTTCAAGGCCATACTGCACGAGAAGACATTTTTAGCTGTTTGCGCCATACGCTTGGACTCCCTATCTGAAGGAGTCGCAGGGAACGAACCAGGAGTAGACCGCGCAGAACAAGAAGCTTGCACCACCAAGCTCTCAGGCTGGGACAGAAACTGCGGATCCCTTTGGAGCAACTCTGTACCTCCTAGCTACAGTCCTGGAAACCACTGGAGTCCTGACAGGCTTCCTCCAAAAGTCCAGAATGGGCTCAGTAAGGGCATCATTAAAAGGGAGGAGAGGTTCAGAAGACGTAGCCGATGGATGCAACACCTCAGTTAAAATGTTTGTCTTCGCCTCTGATGCCGGCAAAGGAAGGTCCAAAAACTGAGCAGCCTTTCTTATTATACTGTGGTAAGAAGCTGCCTCTGCTGTGACCTCAACAGAGGATGAGAAATCCCCCTCAGGGGATGTATCCAAGCCACTTGCAGAGTCAAGGTGCTGAAATTCACCCATAGGCTCTGGAATTTCTCCTTCCTCCAACAGCTGTTGCCGATACTCCTGCTCCTCCAAAAGACTCATGGCCTTTTTTCTCGACCTCAGTCTAGACTCCAAACGCGGTGTAGGAAAATGCCTCTCATGGCATGGTTACCCCCTAACCTTTTCCCTTTTGTTGATGCTAGTTATGATTGAAAGTGTGCTGGGACCCTGCTAACCAGGCCCCAGCACCAGTGTTCTTTCCCTAAACTGTACCTTTGTCTCCACAATTGGCACAGCCCTGGCACACAGATAAGTCCCTTGTAACTGGTACCCCTGGTACCAAGGGCCCTGTGGCCAGGGAAGGTCTCTAAGTGCTGCAGCATGTATTATGCCACCATTGGGACCCCTCACTCAGCACATGCACACTGCCTCACAGCTTGTGTGAGCTGGTGGGGAGAAAATTATTAAGTCGACATGGCACTCTCCTCAGAGTGCCGTGCCCACAACCCACTGCCTGTGGCATAGGTAAGTCACCCCTCTAGCAGGCCATACAGCCCTAAAGCAGGGTGCACTATACCACAGGTGAGGGCATAGTTGCATGAGCACTATGTCCCTACAGTGTCTAAGCCTCATCCTAGACATTGTAAGTGCAGGGTAGCCATAAAGAGTATATGGTCTGGGAGTTTGTCAAACACAAACTTCACAGTTCCATAATGGCAACACTGAATTATGTGAAGTTTGGTATCAAACTTCTCAGCACAATAAATCCACACTGATGCCAGTGTGGGATTTATTGAAAAATGCACACAGAGGGCATCTTAAAGATGCCCCCTGTATACCAGTCCAAATGCTAGTGTTATGCTGACCAGTTCTTGCCAGCCTGCCCCATCCAGATGGGTTTCTGGTCACATGGGGGGGTTGCCTCTGTCACTCTGTGGCCAGGAACAAAGCCTGCACTGGGTGGAGGTGCTTCTCACCTCCCCCTGCAGGAACTTAACACCTGGCGGTGAGCCTCAAAGGCTCAAGCCTGGTGTCACAGCGCCCCAGGGCACTCCAGCTAGTGGAGATGCACACCCCTCCGGACACAGCCCCCACTTTTGGTGGCAGGTCCGGAGGAGATAATGAGAAAAACAAGGAGGAGTCACCCACCAGTCAGGACAGCCCCTAAGGTGGCCTGAGCTGAGGGGACCCCTGCCTTAAGAAATCCTCCATC
The DNA here is from genome assembly GCF_031143425.1 of Pleurodeles waltl. NCBI lineage: Eukaryota > Metazoa > Chordata > Amphibia > Caudata > Salamandridae > Pleurodeles > Pleurodeles waltl. Next base: position 330,107,415 of record NC_090447.1, on the reverse strand, counting down.
TTGTTTTGGAGGATTCCCCCAATAGGAATAGGGATGTGCCCCCTCCCCTCAGGGAGGGGGCACAAAGAGGGTGTAGCCACCCTCCAGGACAGTAGCCATTGGCTACTGCCCCCAGACCTAAACACACCCCTAAATTGAGTATTTAGGGACAACCCTGAACCCAGGAAATCAGATTCCTGCAACCTGAAGAAAGAAGAAGGACTGCTGACCTGAAAGCCCTGCAGAGACGACGGAGACAACAACTGACTTGGCCCCAGCCCTACCGGCCTGTCTCCAGACTCAAAGAACATGCACAGTGACGCATCCAGCGGGGTCAGCGACCTCTGAGGATGGCCCTGCACCTAAAGGACCAAGAACCTCCCAAGAACAGCGGCTCTGTTAAAAAACAGCAACAAGAAACCAACTTTAAAGAGACCGGAAGCATGAGTCTTCACACTCTGTACCCGACACCCCGGCTCAAGTTCAGGAGAACCAACACCGCAGAGAGGACTCCCAGGCAACTTCAACGACGTGGACACCCTGAGTCGACCTCCCTGCACACACCCAACAATGCCTGCAGAGAGGATCCAGAGGCTCTCTCTGACCGCGACTGCCTGGTAACAAAGGAATCCGACGCCTGGACCAAGCACTGCACCCGCAGCCCCCAGGGCCAAGAGGAACCACCTACCAGTGCAGGAGTGACCAGCAGGCAGCCCTCATCCTAGCCCAGTCGGTGGCTGGCCCGAGAAGCCCCTCGGTGCCCTGCCTGCATTGCCAGAGTGACCCCCCTGGTCCCTCCATTGCTTTCAACGCAAAACCCAACACCTACTTTGCACACTGCACCTGGCAGCCCCTGTGCTGCTGAGGGTGTATTTTGTGTATCTGTGTGTGTCCCCTCAAGTGCTCTACAAAACCCCCCTGGTCTGCTCCCCAAGGACGCAGGTACTTACATGCTAGCAGACTGGAACCGGACCACCGCTTTTCTCCATAGGCGCCTATGTGTTTTGGGCCCTCCTTTGACCTCTGCACCTGACCGATCCAATGTTGCTGGTGCTGAGGGTTTGAGGTTGCCTTGAACCCCCAACGGTGGGCTGCCTATGCCCAGGAGACTGAACTTGTAAGTGCTTTACTTACCTGAGAAACTATTACTTACCTCCCCCAGAAACTGTTGATTTTTGCACTATGTCCACTTTTAAAATAGCTTATTGCCATTTTTGCCAAACCTGCGCATACTACTGTTTTAATTCAAAGTTCCATACTTACCTGTGTGAAGTACCTTATAATTTAACTTCTTACCTAAATTCTGAATCTTGTGGTTCTAAAATAAATTAAGAAAATAATATTTTTCTATATAATAACCTATTGGCTTGGAGTTAAGTCTTTGAGTGTGTGTTCTCATTTATTGCCTGTGTGTGTACAACAAATGCTTAACACTACCCTCTGATAAGCCTACTGCTCCACCACACTACCACAAAATAGAGCATTAGTATTATCTAATTTTGCCACTGTCAACCTCTAAGGGGAACCCTTGGACTCTGTGCACACTATCTCTCACTTGGGAGCCAACTTCCTACATGCGGCGTCAACAAAGAATTAGCTAACGTGGTTGACGCCGGTTTCAAAGCAGATGGACGCTCAGTGGAGGAGAGGGTGGAGAGACACTGTGGGTCGAATGGGATCCATCTGGCGCCGGCATCGACTCTATCAGCGCTGTCTGCAGCATCATCTGGAGTGGCAAAGTCATCGGCGCTGAACCAGCACCTTCACCCGGATAGAAGGGTACAAACGGAGCCTGCTTATAAGGTGGCGAACCCAGCATGAATGCTAACGGACCCGGGGGACCAGCAGGCGCACCAGCGGGGGCCATAGCTCCGCTAAAAATGATAAACATAGCATTGAGGTACGCTGATGGACCCGCTCCGGGAGTCGGGATGGCAGGTAGCCTCTGCACCTCCTGAGGCGTCTGAACTGACTCCGTTGGCTTGCACACCAGATTCCTGACCATGAGTGGACACAAATAACTGAACCGTAGGGTTCGCCGGGGACTGACAGACCTCTATCAAATTCGGCGCCAGAGAAGCCTGTGGACTCTGAGCCTGAGGAGTCACCGGAGGACTGATCTCCCATGCCGTATGGCACCATCTCAGAGGGGACTGAGACCGATCCATGGAAGAACGCCATCGAGATTCGTGCCGGCGTCGCTTGTTATGTGACCTCGAGGACTTATGAGAAGAAGTATCCCTTGCCTTTGTTCTTCAATTACCCTTTTGCTCCTTCTTAGCTTTTGCCAAGAAGAGCTTAGCCTTTCCCTCCTTCAAGGCCTTTGGGTTCGTTCGCTGGCAGGACACGCATCCCTCCACGTCGTGGTCCGAGGTCAGGCACTACAAGCAATTCTCATCAGGATCCGTCACCGACATGCGACACCTGCACTCATAACAAGGCTTAAATCCCAATCCGGAAAAAAGGGAACTGATGTCAGCACGCTGGCGAGGACTTCTTATTGCCACGATGACGTCAGACGGAGTCGCGTGCGGAGCCATGCAATTGTGACGTCCTCGTTGACATGGGGAGCTAGGAAGAAAATTTCCGTTGAATTCTGGCGCATTGGCAGAATTCATAAGGTGAGGAATCCACATGTAACTGTGTCCATCAGAAAGGCCGATTTAAGGGATGAGATCATCAGCTATGTGAAAGGTCAAAGAGAGAAAAGTAGGCAGAAAACCCAGGAACTAGAGGGGCGAATTTTAGATTTGGCGGGCCTCCTTGCATCACAGATCCAGGAGGCCCTCCTGCGAGATCTAATAAATATGCATACTCTGTTGTGGCAGGAACTAACACAAGAGGCACCGGCAGCCTGGAAGGCCACTCGTAGCAGATTCTACCAATGGGGAGAACAAGGCAAGTAAATCCTTGCATTGGTTATGCACACCCAGGCCGGGGTTGGCCATCATCCCATACTTACAGATGGGGGCTGCATCAAGGGTGATGGGTCATGGGCCGATGGCTCAAGCTTTTGCCAGCTATTATCAAGGTCTGTATCAGGCAGACATGAAGGGTCCACGTCTAGACCTCCTCCAGTTTATACAGGATCTTCCGGTCCCAAGCCTTTCAGCAGAAGACAGATCCTCCTTAGAGTTGGACGTATCAGTGGAAGAACTGAGGACAGCATTAGGACAGCTAAACACCCCGGAAGGCGCCTGGACTGAATGGATTCCGACCCAAATATTGGCATTTGGTATGGCAGCATGCAGGTCGGCCTATGTTGGAAATGTTCCAGGAGGCCTTAGAAAAGGGCACACTGTCTCCAGACCTCCGGATGGCAGATATTGTAGTACTACCCAAACCGGGCACTGATGGCCATTACTGCGAGGACTTTCAACCTATTTCACAGTTGAACACAGAGGTTAAAGTGTTGGAAAAGGTGCTGGCCAGTCATCTGGGGAAAGTTATTAGCCATCTAGTCCACTCTGACCAGTCCGAGTTTTTGTCAACGTGGGCTACAAGACACAATTTGAGGCATGTGCATAATGCTATTGCCCTGAGCGCATCGGTGGATTAGCATAGGACCTTATTACCTATCAAGTTTCAGAAGGTCTTTGACTCGGTTGACTGGGCATACATGTTTGCCCTTCTTGAGATGATGGGTTGCGGCCCGCGGTTCATTAGCTATGTGAGACTCCTGTATACCGATCTCAGAGCCAGAGTGCGCATGGGGGAGAGGTCTCAGATTGGTTATCGGTGTAAAGGGGCACACGTCAGGGGTGCCCCCATCTCCCTTGCTGTTTGCGGTCGTAATAGAGCCACTGGCCCCCTGGATGCAAGAAGACCCACTATATAGGGAATTCCAATGGGTGGATGTGGTGAGCGACAGGATATCGCTATATGCCAATGACACGCTTCTATATCTAGGGGACCCTGAGAGGTCTGGACCAAGGGCCCTGCAAATCCTGGAGACCTTTGGTGAATACTCAGGACTCTGTATTAACCCGCGAAAGTCAGTAATTTACCCGATAAATCTGTGCCCACCAGATATACCTTGGGCATCGGGCCTATCAATTCATCCCGAAGGATTTAAGTATCTAGGGGTGTATGTTACAGGAAGCGCAGAATGCTCCTTTGAGAGGAATTTGGCTCCCCAATTAGAGAGGCTTTCCAAGGATGTATCGTTCTGGAGGGCTCTCCCGTTGTCCTTACTGGGATGCTCGCCCATATTCAAAATGGTGGCACTACCGCGTCTTCTGTGTCACTTACAAAATGATTTGTTTCCTGTTGCTAAGTTCCTCTTCCAGAGGGTGAATGCCCAGGTGCGTACACTGCTCTGGGGGAGCGAGGTTCCACACATCTCTTTGGATAAGTGTTGTAGATTGGTGATTGGGAGGTAAGGCCACATGGTATATTAGATTGTATTACTGGGCGGCACACCTTCTTATCATCAATGATTGGTGGTTCGTGGGGTTCACTGACCCGGCATACACTTTCGTTGGATCCATTTATTACCAAAAGGGATTTCATGCATGCTCTATGGGGGATTCTCCAGGGAGGAACTGCCGCCGGCGACCAGGGTGGTGATGGCGACATAGGGGGAGGCAAAAAAGTTACAAGATGGAAAAACAGGCTAACCTTAGAAACACCACTATGGCAGGGGACTTACCTCCCACAGGTCGCAGCTCTACGGGGTTTTGTTGCTTGGGATCTTCTGGGGATCTCGAACTTAAGGGACGTACTTAGAAATGGAATACTGAAATTCTTTCACGACTTACAAAATGAATTCGCACTTCACCGAAGCTGTACGTACTTTAGGTACCTACAGCTTCGGCATGCATTGACACCCACACTTCAGGCACTCTCAGAGATACCAGAGTTTTTGCCTCTGACGGCCAAGCTGCTGTTGACAAACATGACAGAACATAAGCTATCACTGATGTATAAAATGCTCCTCCGGAATATGCCTGATCCTATGGAGAAGGTGCACAGGGCCTGGGTAACAGACTTGGGAGCCTTGGATGATGACGAATGGAGGGAGGCATTGGAAGCACCCAAAGAGACAGCCATAGCTTCCCAGTTAAGGTACATTCAGCTGAAATTGCTACATCACACTTATTACACCCGACTGCGACTACATTGCAAGGGCTATTTTACCAATGGCGCCTGCTTGTGCTGTGGTGATTGTCCAGGGAATATGACACACACGTTCTGGTACTTCTCTGTTCTCTCCGGTTTCTGGGAGGGAGTCCTCGGGAGGCTGGGGGAGGTTTTGGGCAGGGGTATTCCAAGGGACCCCAAACTGATCCTTTTACATGTCTCCCAGGGGCTAGAAGGCAAGAGAAATCAAAAAACGCTTCTGTGGTTGGACCTGGCACTCGCCAAGAGAGATATCGCAAAGGCATGGAAAGATGTACAGGCTCCTTTGGTCGAGGGATGGGCTTGAGGTATGGATTTCTGCATGGGGCTGGAAAGGCTCATATATACAGTATAGCGAGGGGATGTCCCAAGAAGTATCACAAAATATGGAATGGATGGGCGGAGGCGCAGGGGATTTTTCTGGAGTCGATTCCAGATAGACCTTGGACGACTATCGTCCATTGTGGGCGTCCCCTAGATAGTGTCTGAGATAAGAGGTTCTTCCTACCTGGTGGGAGCATGGGAGAAGACTTTGTTACTGCAAGTGCTGCTTGTACTATGTACTGACGTTGATTGCTTATGCTGCTACATATACTGTTACTTACTTGCCAGTGGAAAGCTGTGATGCCCTCACGTACTTGACGAAAAAAAAGTTAATAACATGTTTTTTTTTTAAAAAGGTTACCGACATTAAAATTCTGTGAATAGCATTCTCAACACTGAGTGGTATGACCTGGAGATTTCAGCTAATGTCCCCACACCTAACTACACTAATTACAAGTTAAACCACACAGGATGAGGAACAGTTGTGAACACTCAGTTTTGCTTGAAAAAACTATGAACAAAATTCACAATTTCTTGGGGATTAGATCGACACAGCACCCCTGCTCGAGGAGGGACCCCAGATACAGAAGAACGAGTTACTTACCTTCGGTAACGACTTTTCTGGTGGATACATTAGCTACCTGTGGATTCCTCACCTAATGAATACTCCCATGGCGCCAGCATTCGACGGAAATCTTCTTCCTAGTCTCTGCACGTCGACGAGGACGTCACTCTAGCCCACGCGACGCCGTCTGACGTCATACAGGCAATAAGAGGTCCTCGACGACGTGCCGACGTCAGTACCAACATTTTTTACGTGCATGAGAACAACCACCCAATGCAATGAAAGAGCAAGGCAACATCCCATAACCTTGTAAAATACACAATATTGCAATGAATAGCTGTAAATTTAATATAACGAACCAATATATGCAAATCATGTATATACACAAAGATATATACATATATATATATATATATATATACAGATAATATACACAAGTATCCATATATACAACGTCTATTGCAACCTTGAAGACCAAGAGGAGCGCACTCAAGGATTACTTGGTAAGACCAGAAAGGCAACGGGGAGGCGGGTGGGACCGTGAGGAATCCACAGGTAGCTAATGTATCCACCAGAAAAGTCGTTACCGAAGGTAAGTAACTCGTTCTTCTGATGGATACAACTACCTGTGGATTCCTCACCTAATGAATAGAGTCCCGAAGCAGTACCACGCCCGGTGGCGGGTGCCTAAATGGTCAAACCAAGAAATCCTGCAGCACTGACCGTGCAAAATGGCCGTCCCTTCTGACCTCAGAGTCCAAACAGTAATGTTTTGCAAAAGTGTGAAGGGACGACCAAGTTGCGGCCTTGCAGATGTCAACCACAGGAACACCCCTGGCCAAGGCCGAAGTGGCCGACTTAGCTCTGGTGGAATGAGCTCTAATGCCCTCAGGAGGGTCCTTCTTTGCCAAAGAGTAACAGATTTTAATGCAAAGAACCACCCACCTGGAGAGTGTTCTCTTGTGGACTGCCTTTCCTCTCCTCTTGCCCACGTACCCGATGAACAGCTGATCCTCCAGCCTGAAATCCTTTGTTCTATCAATAAAGAAGCTCAACGCCCTCTTTGGGTCCAGACAGTGCAGTCTTTCTTCCTCTTTAGAAGGATGAGGCGGAGGATAGAACGTGGACAAAGTAATTGTCTGAGCCAAATGGAAGGGTGAAACAACCTTCGGGAGGAAAGCAGCCTTGGTCCTCAACACCACCTTATCCCCATAAACAGTTGTATAAGGGGGCTTTACCGATAAGGCCTGCAACTCACTCACTCTCCTTGCAGATGTTATAGCTACTAGGAAAACTGTTTTTATAACCAAATACCTTAAGGGGCAAGAATGCATAGGCTCAAAAGGGGACCCCATAAGGAAAGTCAGGACCAAGGACAAATCCCATTGCGGCATAACGAATGGTTTTGGAGGATATTTATTTAGAAGACCTTTCAAGAATCTGATAACAATAGGGGATTTAAATAACGATGGTTGGTCTGGAAGACAAATGAAGGCTGACAAGGCCGACAAATAACCCTTAATGGTAGCCACTGCACAACCTTTCTGCGCTAGAGAGAGAGCAAAAGACAAAACGTCCGATAGATGAGCATGTAAGGGATCAATATGCCTCTCTCCACACCACGCAACAAATTTAGACCACCTATTAGCGTAGATAGATTTAGTGGAGTGTCGCCTGGCCGCTAATATAACATCCACTACATCAGGCGGGAGAGAGAAGGAACTCAGGTTGCCCCGTTCAATCTCCAGGCATGTAGGTGCAGACTCTGGAGGTTGGGGTGTAAAACCTGCCCCTGCGACTGCGAGAGGAGGTCTGCCCTGAAAGGGAGACAGAGCGGAGGGCACATTGAGAGTTGGAGAAGGTCGTAGTACCACACCCTCCTTGGCCAATCCGGAGCTATTAAGATGACTAGCGCTCGGTCTTGGCGAATCTTCCTCAATACTCGAGGAATCAAGGGTATGGGAGGAAACGCGTAAAGCAACTGGCCGCACCAGGTTATTTGAAACGCGTCCCCTAACGCTCCCTGCATCGGATACTGGAGGCTGCAGAATAACGGACAATGAGCGTTCTCCAGAGTGGCAAACAGATCTACCCGAGGAAACCCCCACCTTTGGAAGATCAAACGGGCTTGATCTGGATGGAGACGCCACTCGTGGTCTGCCGAGAATTGGCGACTGAGACCATCCGCACGTACATTCAAGACCCCGGCCAGATGATTTGCTACCAAGCAAATCTGATGGTCCTTTGCCCAGGACCATAGTCGAAGAGCTTCTCTGCAGAGAAGGTACGACCCTACTCCTCCCTGTTTGTTTATGTACCACATCGTGGTAGTATTGTCCGTCAGGACCTGTACCGACTGACCACGAAGGGAAGGGAGGAAGGCCTTGAGAGCCAGACGTACAGCCCGTAACTCTAACAGATTGATATGAAACATCTGCTCCTCTGGAGACCAAAGGCCTTTGATCTCCAGATCCCCCAGATGAGCTCCCCACCCTAGAGTGGAAGCATCCGTTATGACCGTGGCCACTGGTGGCGACTGCGCGAACGGCTTTCCTTGTGAAAGATTGTTGCTCGCAATCCACCACTTCAAGTCCACAGCAGCATCTCTGGAGATCTTGACAGCACCTTCTAGATCTCCTTTGTGTTGAGACCACTGCCTTCGGAGGCACCACTGAAGAGCCCTCATGTGCCAGCGAGCATGCGTGACCAACAGAATGCAGGAGGCAAACAGACCGAGCAGACGAAGGACCTTGAGGACTGGAACTACCGCTCCATTTCGAAACATTGGAACCAATTCCTGAATATCTTGAATCCGCTGAGGCGGAGGAAAGGCTCGACTCAATGTTGTATCCAGTACTGCCCCTATGAACAGGAGGCGCTGAGAGGGCTCCAGGTGAGATTTGGGCTCGTTCACCGAAAAACCCAGGTCGAACAACAACTGAGTCGTTGACTGCAGATGATGCGACACAAGCTCCGGCGACTTTGCTTTGATCAACCAGTCGTCCAAGTAAGGGAATACTGCTATCCCTTTCCTTCTGAGCTCTGCCGCAACCACCGACATCACCTTCGTGAAGACTCGAGGTGCTGAAGTAAGACCAAACGGAAGGACCGCAAACTGATAGTGCTGCGATCCCACCATAAACCGGAGATACTTCCTGTGTGACTTGAGTATCGGGATATGAAAGTAAGCATCCTGCAAGTCGACAGACACCATCCAATCTTCCTTGTTCAACGCCAAAAGCACCTGAGCTAGGGTCAGCATCTTGAACTTTTCCTGTTTGAGGAACCAATTCAAGATCCTCAGGTCCAGGATTGGTCTCAACCGACCATCCTTCTTGGGAATCAGGAAATACCTTGAGTAACAACCTCGACCCCTTTCCTGCTCTGGGACCAACTCTACCGCGCCCTTTGAAAGGAGGACTTGTACCTCCTGTTCTAGCAACAGGAGGTGTTCTTCTGAACAATAAGACTGGCGGGGCGGGATGAGGGGCGGGAACTCCCGAAAAGGAAGGGTGTAGCCTTTTCCCACAATACTGAGAACCCAAGTGTCCGTCGTAATAGTCTTCCACTTGCGGAGAAAATGCTGTAATCTTCCCCCTACAGGAGAGGAGTGAGTGGGAAATGGTGGAAGCCTAAGGCTGCTTTCCCTGCTGCACCCCTCCAGAGGACGAGGAAGAGGCAGAGTGCTGCTGAGAGGCTCCTCTGGTGCGGGCCCTCCCTCTCCCTCTGAAAGATCTATAGGGATGGGAAGAGGTAGGTTGCTGGAATCTCCCCCGAAAGGAAGAGGAGGAAGAGCCACGCCCAAATCCCCGAAACCTCCTGAAAATCCTGGAAGAGGTAGAGGAAGAAGGAGCTTGGAGTCCTAGCGATTTGGCTGTGGCCCTGCTCTCCTTAAAACGTTCCAAGGCCGAATCTGCCTTGGCGCCAAACAGCTTGTCCCCATCAAAAGGGAGATCCAATAGGGTTGACTGCACATCTGCAGAAAACCCCGAATTACGGAGCCAGGCCTGCCTCCTTGCCACCACAGTCGTGCCCATTGCTCTGGCCACCGAGTCGGTCGTGTCCAGCCCAGACTGAATAATCTGGGTCGCAGCAGCCTGGGCATCTGAAACAACATCCAAAAGACCCTGGGGAAGCTCCGTAAATGATGAGGAAATGTCATCCATAAGAGCATGAATATATCTCCCCAGGATACAAGTTGCGTTGGTGGCCTTCAACGCCAGACTGCAGGACGAAAATATTTTCTTGGACTGCGCATCCAGTTTCTTCGAGTCTCTGTCCCCAGGCACCGTCGGGAAAGAACCAGGCGCTGATTTGGATGAACAGGAGGCCTGCACCACCAAGCTCTCCGGTGTAGGGTGCCTAGAAAGAAAGCCAGGGTCAGTTGGTGCAGCTCGATACCTCCTGGCTACGGCTCTATGAACCGCTGGGGAAGATACTGGTCTCTTCCACACCTCTAGCACCGGATCCAGCAAAGCGTCATTAAAGGGCAATAGAGGCTCTGCCGCAGCTGAGGCCGGATGAAGCACCTCTGTCAGAAGGTTCTGTTTTGTCTCTGCCACCGGCAAAGGCAGGTCCAGAAAACTAGCTGCCTTCCGTACCACTGCGTGAAAGGAAGCAGCCTCCTCCGTGTATTCCCCTGGAGACGAAAGATCCCACTCAGGGGAAGTGTCCAGCCCACTGGCTGTATCTAGACCATGCAGTCCATCACCCGAGTCCTCTAGTTCTCCTTCTTCCAGGACTCGTTGGTACTCCTGCTCCTCTAATAAACGGAGAGCACGTCTCCTCGAATGAAGCCTCTGCTCGATACGCGGAGTCGACAATCCCTCTGCCGAAGCCGAAGATCGGCGCCGATCTTCAGAAGCCACCGACGCCGCGTCCGGCGCCACAGGTAACTTCGGCGCCGATGAAAGAGCACTCGGAGCAGATGGACCCACCGGAGTCACAGGACGAAATCCCGACGTCGACGGGATGGAAATCTCCGGGGCCAATCCCTCCGAAGCCACCGGAGCGGCCACCGGCGCCGACACCGGCGCCGAGCCCACGTTCCCAAAAGGGAGAAAGGGCATAAAGGGTGCCGGCCGTAGAGGCGCAGGATCACCCAATGAAAAGGCCAAAGGGCCAGCCGGAGCACCCCCTGGAGCCATCTGTTGGAAGATGGTATACATCGCATTTAGGAATGCGGTACTATCGGCTCCAGGGGTGGGAAAAGCCGGATACTGGGGTGCCTGTATCGAAGGCGACCCCGACACCGGCCTCGACGTCTGCGACGCCGGGGACAACACCAGAGGCTGCACCACTTCAATCACTGACGCCTGTCCAGGTGAAGTCGGTGACGCCGGAGAGGGCAACGGCGTCGATGGATGCGGCGTGACCGTGGGACTGACCTCCCAAGTCCTCCGGCGCCGATCCGAAGACCTGGAACGAGCCTCCTTGCTCGAATGGCGCCGTGATTCTCTACGGCGCCGGGAGTCTCAATGACGCCGATGCCTTGGCGAAGAAGACTTCTTATGATGTTTTTCTTTCTTCGACTTCGCCATAAACAACTTCGCCTCACGTTCCTTGAGGGCCTTTGGATTCATGTGCTGGCATGAATAGCAAGTCGAGACGTCGTGGTCGGAGCTTAAACACCAAAGACAGTCGGAGTGAGGATCCGTAACTGACATCTTGCCCCCACACTCACGACAAGGCTTAAAACCCGACTTTCTCTGCAACATTATTACTGCAGCGAAGGACTACGCAGCAAAAAATACACTGTAACCACGAAAGTAACAGTTGCTCCCTCGAAGATAACCGTTTCGAATGCACGGAAAAAAGGGAACTGACGTCGGCACGTCGTCGAGGACCTCTTATTGCCTGTATGACGTCAGACGGCGTCGCGTGGGCTAGAGTGACGTCCTCGTCGACGTGCAGAGACTAGGAAGAAGATTTCCGTCGAATGCTGGCGCCATGGGAGTATTCATTAGGTGAGGAATCCACAGGTAGTTGTATCCATCAGAATAGGCCAGTTCAATCACTTGTTTAAGCCACCTGCTGATAGACAAAGTAGCATTCTCACCCTTAGAAGAGGCCCCAAACAACACAAACAGGGAATCAGACTTCCGGAGTGGACTGGTCCAGTCCAGATAAAGCCACAATGCACACACTACATTTAACAATTACCAATCCAGGTCTACCCACATCACCTAAGCTGGGCAACAACGCCTGCAAGTCCATCTCCTAGGAACAATGAAACTGGGATGCCATCTTCAAGAAAAAAGTGGAATCCAATCTCAACACCACCACATCAGCTGAAAAGAACAAAAAGGGCTTGCGAGCCATGAGGGCGCTCAACTACCTAATCTGTCCAGCAGACATAATGGCAACCAGGAAAATCACCTTGAAAGTGACAAACTTAATATCCTACAGCTCCATAAGTTCAAACAACTCAGACACCAACGCCTTTAAGACCAATAGCAATTCCTAAGAAGGATAATATACCACTGGACAGGAGAGAGAAAAACTGTGCAGTAGATGAGACACCAGATCATCTACATCCACTAAATTTCCCCAAGGAGAGTGGAAGACGTTAAAAGCCGCCCATTGGTCCCGCAGAGTGGACACAGAGAGATGCTTCTCAAATTATTCCCACAAGAATTGCAGGACATCTAACAAGCAACAATGCAAACGACACAATTCCCCAGGAGCACACTGTTTCTGAAAATATCCCCAGTGCCTACCATAAGACTTCAAAGTTGCAGGTTTCCCTGATTGCTGGATGGCCGCAGGTAAGTTGCGTGGGAGACCCTTAGGCTGCAATCCCCACCTCCCAACTTCCAAACCAACAGCCAAAGGTGACAGAGATCCAGAGGAGGAACAGATCACAGAGGGGATGGAAAGCAAGGAACCATCCAAAGACCCTGAATTGCCATCAGCAGAAGAGTCGGGAACCAGGACAATCAAGGCCAAAACAGCACAACTAGAATCACCACCCTGGACTCCCTTCTCAATTGGGCCAGAAACCTGGGTACAAGAGCAACCAGCAGGAAGGCATAAAACCGACGATCTGGCCAAGGTACCATCAGAGCATTCTCCCCGCAGGCTCCCTCCTGCTGGGAGGGAGCACAAAACTGAGGCACCTGAGCATTGTGCCAGGAAGCAAACATCCAGGAAAGGAACAAAAAGCCTCCTGCACACTTGAAGAAATGCCCCCCGAGTGAAAGAGAGCTCCTGGGAGGGAAGAAAACTTGAAATCACTACTAAGAATTGTTTTGTACAAGGATTAAACCTGTGACCTTGTTAGCACCACACTCTAACCACCTGTGCTAACAGATCATGTCATGACAGGCTCAAGGAATGAACGGGAATGGAGTCCAACAAATCTTTCATCATAATCTGCGAGGGATACAATTTCTCCATAAAGCGGGCATCACAATGTTATCCAGATCCTTCCACTGTCACTTAAGGGCCTCCTGAATGCATGGGAGGACAGGCACAGCTACAGGAGTGGCACGCTGAAATTGGCGCAGTAGGGACCCAGAAGAAGTATACAGCACTTCCTTCTCCGGAAAACCCGTACTCGCCTTAACATGACGAATAAGGTCAGATCCTTAGAAATGTATTTCTCCTTCTGCTCCTCAGCAACACTTCCTCCCCCTCAGATTCTGAAGATGAAGATGCCCCTACAGGTACGGTCCCCTTAGGCCTGTCAACATCCCTCATCTCAAGAAGGGTCTCTCGAATCAGGGGCTTAAGCCGGGCCTCATCATCCTCTTTCCTCTGCTGTGAACGAGGAGAAGGAGAATCAGAGGAGGGAGAAGTAGAAACCGAAGACTGAGGCTCCATGTGTTTTCTCTTATGGGGGTGCTTCCCCATAGTAGCAACAGGCACCCTACAAGAGAGAACCCAACGAGAAAAGCAGGTCACAGGGAGTACAAAATGTCAGCAATGAAGGAAAACAGGCACATGCACTAACTCCGCTATGCAGTACTTACCTTCCCCCCCCCCCCCCCCCCCCCGCCCCTCGCCCCGCAATTTGATGAGTCAGGGAAATGAGAAAAAGCCAAAAAACAGCATCAACAGCAGTAGGCGCGGACTGAAGCACTTTCCCGCCTGCACACTGATGGGTTTCATCTCAGCCTGAAGTCAGGCGATGCTTACCGCGCAGCCCGCCACCCCCCCACCCCCCCCTCCCCCCGCCATCACACAGCCCAGGAGATGTCCAGAAAAGCGTTGGCGCCCCAGAGGAAGACGTGGCCTTCGGACTGGCACAGAAGGCCTGACCAGCGCCGCCTGTCCACACATCCCTGCACCTCTCCACAATTCCTGCAGACAGTCCACAATTCCTGCAGACAGAGAGGTGCAGCCATGGAGAAATTCCGTCAATCAAGACAAAAGGGAATACTAAGACACATGAGAAGCCACACCAGACCAGCAGGAGCAGCTCCCTCCAGTCCAGACGTTCATTCTGTCGTCCCAGAACAGAAGGAATGCTGAGTAAGTACACATTATGCACTCCAGGGGCGGGGGTGGGGTAGGTTCAGCACTCCTTAGATTCTTTTTTTCTGTCATTGGACATAGTCATATCCATTAGTAATGAATGGGACGAGGACTGGAGGGGCCCAGGGGTAATGCGAATGCACTAAGGGCCTGATTCGCAAAGATAAGCTTACATATGTATGAGTTTTTTTTTTTTGCTATTCAGAAACTACGAATTAATAGTACGTTTACGGCCTTGAGAATCTGCAGTCGGGGCGGAGAACTCTGCACATAAAAAGACAGGGCAGGCCTATCCTTTTATGGGCGGAGTTCACTGCACCGACTGCAGAGCCTTCGCAGTTGTAACCTTAATATTAAATTGTAGTTTGTGAATCGCAAATAAATAGTATACTCACACAAATGTGCAAGTTTACCTTTCCGAATCAGGTCCTGTGTGCCTCATTACAAGTGCCCCACAGCATATCCGTTCCAGGGCATTCTGAGGAGCCCGGTATTTCCATACCTGTGTTTACTGGGTCTAATGCTTGCACACATCTGATGATGTACACATCCTGGGTGATGAAACAGCGCTTTACTGCTCATGCAATTATAAGAACAGACAAAGCAAATAATACAGTTGCATCGAAATGGGTAATGTGGGCAATAATGAATGACAAAAAATAGATCCAGACTAGTGAAAGATATGAAGATAAGCACATGCTTGGGATCCGATTTAGTTTATTTAAGAGACGATTTTCTCTCTATGGATTGCTACTTATCAACTCATAGTTATTTTGCTGTTCTGTTAGTGACTAGGAGAAAGCAGAAAGTCACTTTAGCCAAATGTCATTCTTAAAGCAACCTCTAGGTGTCAGTGTAGAAGTACTAGTTTATGAAACTACCGAGCGCAACAGTAGAATTAGGCCATTGCCCTTTAATGTCTGACGCACTTCACGCAGGCGTGACGTTACTGCAGAGGAGGTGAATTTTCTGTCAAAAGTTTTATTTGTAAATATTTAAAATTACAAAAGAACATTTTAAAAAATTGAAAAATTGGAGCCAAAATCTGAAATGACGTTGACTTTCCCATTGATACGATAAAAAAAAACAGGAAAAAAGTGTAAAGTGTTATTTTAAATGCTAGTATATGCGTGTCAATAATTCAGACTTAGGCGAAAGACCCGATTTTTAGCACTTTGCTTTTCCCCTACTTCAATGTAAATTAATGAGGGAATTAATTTCCCCTGATTATTTTCTGAGTACCCATCTTGGCTGTTCTCAAATGTTGGCCTGTATGCAAACAAAGACTGTTCTCATTCACGGGGACAAGTTTGTACACATGGGTTGGGATCTCAACATCACAGCCTTGTCCAGTCAGAAAATGTTTATGCGAGGATAATAAGTGACATACCTGTTTATCAAACGCTACCCAGGATGGAGCATCGCTGCCAATTCCTCTGGGGTACACGCTGTATTTGGGCTTCAGATTCTGACCCAGTAATGGTTCGCCACCTATTCCAGGCTTTTCAGCACCCACCAACAAAGAAACCTGATTGCAGTAGCCAAAATGCTGGGATTTGTGGAATTTTTCTTTTCCTAGCTGGAAACAGAGTTAAACATTTTCAATGGTAACACAAAATATGTTTTAAATACACTTGTATTATTACTGAATGTAGAAAGCATGAAACACACAGCAATATGTTCACTCAGTTTCGCTTTTCCATGCATACATTGTTTTGCGCATGTGCGTTAGTTCACCCCAGAGTCGAAGGCATGCCCTCTAAGAGAAGCCCGCAGATTTCATGGTACATTGGATATCAAGCAGAGAAAGTGTCCCAGTTTGCTTTGGTGGGGCATTTCAAAGTTTACTGCGTGCTTATGTCTGGCATGACCCTGTTGTAACGTGTGACACCACAGTGACACTTTATTGCAAACTTAGCTGTGCGCAAAACCATAAAGTTTGCACAATACGACAACTTTTACCAAAATATATATTTTTTCAATGTAAAATGTCTACAGAAAAGCATAAAACAGATGTCGCTGTGTCTCTGTCACACTTTCTCTCTCTCTCGCTAATCCGTCCCCACCGTCTCTCTGTCGAAGCCCGTGCCTTTCGGAGAGTGAGCGGCAGAGCCATGGGCGTCATTTAGAGGTCGCAGCTGTGATTCCTGGCTTGGCCCTAGCGACCCTGGCACTGCCTTTGGGACCCCTGGCCTCAGAGTTGGCAAAATGAGTGCCTGAAAAACAGGAAGCTCGTCCTCATCGACTTTGGTGAGGACCCACTTTCCTGGTTTTCTGTCAATTTTTTACTACCCAAATAGAGAATATTATTCACTATTTGTGTGATAAAATCGGAGTACAATTAGCTGGAACATGTACCTATCTGGCAGGTAAGGTAAGTAAAAAATGCTTTTAAAAATATGTTGTGTGCGTGTTTGCGGGTGAGAGTGTGTTATGTGAAAGAGAGTAAAAGTCAAATAGTATGGCTTGTGATGTCGCTTCCGCTACCCCGGGTATTGTGGTGAATTGATGCCCATGGGCAGAGCTTGCCACCTTGTCTCCACGCTTGTATAATGGTCCTTTGTACACCGAATAATCGTCAAGATATTGGCAGGGTTTGGTTTTTGGTTGGTGGACTGGAACAAAATAGGCATTCTTCTAGACTTCACAACAAACCTGTCCATAAAACACGTGATGCATTGCTTTAATTGCTCATTACAACTCAGTCATGACCAATAGCACCCCTTTTTGCTCATATTGCTTTATTAATGGCTCAATCGCTTCATTTGTAAATAAGCAGGTGCCAGGGCCCACAGTATTAACTAGAGGGGCATTGTAGGTTACATTACAGACAGGAACTAACATCACCGCCAAAGGCCAGTGTGAACCCTACACACTAAACACCACACTGCTATAAATGTTACAGTTTAAACAATTACAGGCTACCCAAAGCAGTAAGAATGGCATGAAAGCTCTAGACTCCTATTTTAAGTGTCTATTTAATTGTTAAACTAATGTGCTCCATACAAAGACAGGTAGAGCCACCATGTCTGTCCATGACTGTCATAAGTTAACAATTAAGTGCAGGTGCCGAGCACCAGCAACCACCGGCACAAATTCAGCACTGATTGATCCCCTTGCCGGATTCTCTGAGAGGCACACTAAACGCAAGGAGGAGTTGCAACAGCATCTATTCGAATCAGAGGCAATCGTAATTTAAATAAATAAAATGTTACCACCTACTGCTTCAGTTCTATTTAAACAGTGCATGTGACACGGTCAGCAGGCCTGTAAAGCAAAAATGATTCCTAGCCATTCTGTGTGACACACTTCATCGGTTACTGCCTGCTCATCACATTCCCTTTCCATGCATCAGTAACACAAGTACTTAGATAGGACGAGAGAATGAGTGTAGGGTGGTCTTTGGCAGAAGAATCAAGGATTAAGCTGTTTTGCTTATGTGAAGTGCTACAAATACCCGTATCCGGGACAAAGCTACAACTATCAAAAACACATCCTATGTTGCTTTAATAGAGCATGCCACCCTTAATAGCACAGGCATAAAGGGATATCCTCAAAAACAGAAGGTAAATGAGTGGCTGTATGTAGCAGCTTATTCTGCAATATTCGCTCTTGTTAGTGGAGCCTTTGTTGCAACTAAATAATCCTTTTTTAACCAAAAGCCCTCCTGTTTAGTAGGCTTCTTGACCCCTTTAAGTGGCAGATCAGGGGTAACACCTCCTCCAATCAGCCCACCCCTGGATGGGCAGAACGATTGTTGAGGACCGCGATGGGTGGGGATGACAGTTGCCCATGTCTGGGGGTTGCTCCCCCATTTAACTCCCTGGTGTCTAATGGAACGATCCCTGCCTGGTCCCTCATGCATATCCTCAAGCAGGTTTCTCCTAGGGAGAGGTACTATTCAATTTGGTGTGGCAAATATGATAAAGCTACTAGGTTTGCATTACTTTAACCCTTAATGAGTGACACCTGGCCGGGCCACGGTCAGTGCAGAAAGTAATTAATCTGTCTGGAATCTGCAAGTGTGCTCAGCAATGCAGTATACAGACTGAGGTCCTTATTACTAGAAGGCCAGTGTTACCATCCGGTAATTCCTCTTCAGAAGAAATAGCGATAACGCACTTTGCAGTTTTCGACTGGATGAAATTGCAGCTCGATTCTAAGTTTTCATGATTGGAATAAAAGATAATGTACTTTGCAAACTTTCCCTATTTCCAAACACTTTTCCCTGTGCAAATTTGATTTGGGATTACCTGGTGAAATTTGAACATGGCAAGTCTGCCCCTATTCCAGTACTTCTGACAACTTTTTAATGACGTCCTGGGTGTTAGTGTGGTTTACTGATGGTGCAGGATTTTACAGTTCTATAAGCACAGGACAGAACATCTGGCGACGGCCTCAAGAATCTGTGTGCACCATGTCACTATGATCAAGGGAATTGCTGGTGAAGGTGGCTAATCATCAGGTGCTTCTTTTCCACGTTTCTCTCCACTACCAACGCCAATGATTTGGTGGAGCCTCCTGCTTCTCTGAGCTTGCACTGATAAATATCAATAAAAAGCTAGAAAAAAGCTCAGTTCCACCTAGGCGGACGTATGTGGGATTGCTAAGGCGCTACCAAGACCAGAAATTGGTGAAACAAAATCATGAAGCATGATGGTCGTGTGACAAAATTCTACAACCTGGATGCCTTCCACAGTGATGGATATTAGAGGATCTGCTTTGTCTGCACAGTGTCAGATATTACTTAGTCACTCCACTTGGGAACGTGCTGGCTAATTTTCCGGGACAATATTCAACTGTACCTGGAGGTACCTCTTTCTTGCCATATTTTAGCTTGTTTGCTAGATAATACTTAAAAATGCATTTTTCCATTCTAGGGCACCCATTTAAAAGTGATTATTACTCACTAGTAACTGAGCTAAGTTTGGACTTGAGCCGAACATTCAAGCTAAATAGTCATTGGTAGTAAGAATGAGTAGGGGCAAGGTAAGTTAGTTGATGGGATAGACATTTTTATTCATTAGTGCAGGGGTCTCTAACCTTGCCCATATTGAGTGCTACGTCTGATTATTGGAAACCATCAGGAGGAACTGCTTAATTGTAGCAATACGAGAAATGTACAGAGAGGTCAAATAACTTAATCAATTAGAGTATAACGCATTAATGGCACAGGAGCTTTATCACAAAATGCTTTCAGGTGGGGCCCTTAACGATGAGATTTGTCCTTTTACTCTTGAGACAGTCAAAATGAGAAAAGGACAGAGAAAGAAAGACAGAGAACATGAGAGTAAAAAGGCAAGAGAGAATTAAAGCAAAATAGGAAGAAAAGAAGCAAAGAAAGATAGGAAAAGAAAGGGAACAAATAAAAGGAGAGAAATTCGTAGGGAAAAACAAAAACAGAGAAAGGAGATGAAGGAAGAAAGAGAAATTAAGAAGTAAATGAAATAAAAAGAAAACAGTAGAATGAAACAATTAAATGTGAGGAAGAAAGAAACAGTGACAAAAGCAATTAGTTGAAAAAGAAAGGAAGAGTATAACAGAAAAATAAGAAAAGGAAAGTAAGAGAAAGAAAAAAGAATGAGAAAAGGATGGAAAGCAGGGAAATGAACAATGAGAGGAAACAAGGGGTAGAAAGGGAAGAAAACATAAATTAAGAAGAACTCAAAGGGGAAACATAGAGAAAAGAACAACCGTGGATGAAAAAAGAAAGGAAAAGGTACAATAAATAAATTTACAAAGAAAAAGAGAAAGGCAGAAAAAATAGGTGAGAAGGAAAGATGAAGACAGAAAGAAGATAAGACTGAAAAAAGGAGGGAAAAGGGAACAGAGAAAAGAACAAACAGATTAAATTAGAGAAAGAAAGACAGGACAAAATAAAGTACAAAAGGAGAGAAATCAAGAAAGGAGAGGACGGGAAAATAGAAAAAGGAGGTAAATAAGAAAGAATGAAAGAACAAAGGAGTAAATTATTAAGACAAGTAGAAAAGAAAGGAGAAGACTAAAGAATTAGAGAGAAAAATAAAGAAACATAAAAAAGAGGAGAAATAATGGGAAGAAAGAAACAAGGAATGGGGAAATGGAGAAAAGTTGAGATAGAAATAAAAAAAAAAACAGATGAGAAAAATAGCAAGAGTAAAATAAAGACAGGAAGAAAGAAAGTGAAAGAAACTGAAAAATGTGGACAACAAAGGAGGGAAAGAAAAAGAATCAGGGAAAGAAAGAAGTAGTGTAAAAATATAGGGAGTAAGAGGGGACAAATGAAATTGATAAAAGAGAGAAAGACATGAAAACAAGGAAAAAGAAAAGAGAAGGAAGGAGGGGCAAAAAAGAGAAATAAAGTAAATAAATAATTTTTCAGAAGAGGCTAGGCTGCACCTTCCTCCGCTATCCATTTTCAAACCCTCACAGAAACCTGTTCAGTATTTTAAACAGCTGCCTTGTCAAACAGGCCGCTATATATTTTCGAGCCACAAGACAGGCATTTATCATCTGTAAGCTACTCAGTGGCTGCCTGGGAGCTATTGGGGGCTCACAGTCTGCCTGTTGGAGACCCTTGCTTTTGTGACTGGTCTACCAGGCAATAGGATTATGTTTATTGGCTGTTGTAGTGCTTGAGGAGCCCCCTGTCAAGCTGCATAGGAGGATGAGGTCCAGTTCTGCCCAGGGTCAGACTAGGACAGAAATAGGCTCAGGCACCAAATTAAAAATGGCCCCCAATAGCGAATTGGATAGCTAAATAAAGGTGGCTCACATATGCAAATCAGTACATTTTTTAACTTGTAATGACACGCTGCATAAGTGTTTTGCAAAGTATGGGAGACTGCATGCAATTATGTTTGCTGCAGGCAATGCTTGTGGTAATTTCAGAGAAATCAACAGAACAAAAGAGCCCACCATACCATAGAACAGGCCCATAGATTCATCAGTCAGAGCAGCCCATCGGGCATTGACAGATTGTCCTACAGGCCAGTCCGACTCCGCCTCTGCCTTACCAGACGTCCGCCCACTATATTTAAAGGTTACCACGTGTCAGCATGAAGTTATTTGCAAAATGTGCTTCCGTCAATATGAGGACAAGGAAGTGCATGGGGTCATTGCTTCTTTTGTATCCTGTATGTAACCACCATATGTGTTGTAGTGGTCGTGAAAGTGAAAGAAGGGTTTTCCACATGGTAGCTTTTGCCATTTTGTCCTCCAGCAAAAGACTTTCTGACAGAAGAGCTAGTTAAGTCTCAGCCGTCGGAAACCAAGTGGTCTTCCCAGCCTCTAATAGGGTAACAGACCTTCAAGGCAGTTGAAAACAGCAAACACCAATTGTAGGTAGATTCCCAACTTCTGAACAACTCTAAAATGAACTTGCATAAATAATCGGAAGCCTCTTCAATGAACCACTCTTAATTGTAGGTTCTAAAATACATTAGTTGAAGGCCTGTTGTATCAGACGCCATCCATGGAGAATAGTTCAAAGTCCAGTTGTTGTAGGAAGGTTAATCCTAAATAATCCTGAATAATCTGACAAAGAAATACAGCTTCCATTTCATAAGAATCAAAAGAAGTTGAGGAATCTTTGGACAACTTCGTGTTGTAAACTGGGTTAGGGAGTCAGAATTTTAAAACAATGTTGAAAAAGCGTATTAAATTAAAATAAATCTTTACCAGTTAACTTCCGGAGAGCAATGTTAGAATTAAAGCAGTTGAAGGGCTGTCAACCCTTCTTGATGATGGGAAGGAAGAAAGGGGTTCGTTTCTTTACCAACAATGAAAAACTGTCAGTTACAAAAAAAAAGTTAACATTTTCAGAAAATTAGAAACTTTAGCTTGGTGTAAACAAGTTTATGTAACAAAAATGAAAATCTTGGTCTTTGGCACTGCATAGTCTGCTCCAGTACCCGGGTCCGAAATTTCACACGGCAATGTCTTTGACCATGTATACTAGCACTATTATTTTTTATGAGGGTGGGAGGGCCGGCAAAAAAATTCAAAAATGTTTTTTTTTAAATGTGCTTCATGTACCTGCAGAATTGATGCAGGGTCCATTAGTCCAGTTATGTAAATGTTTTTCTGTTAATTGTGTGGGCAGTATCGACCTCCTTTTACCTCTTCTCAAACGTTTTGTCAGGACACAGGCTTCAGCACCTAGAACCCTGTAATGGCCACTGTAACAACATGTTTCAGTTATTGACAGCCAATCAGATTGCCTGGGCTCTTGAATCGTCCAAGGACCTGCGTATCCTGCAACTGACTAAGTGAAAACACGCTCCCACATTCAATGAGATTCATTTGTCAAACCCTTTGATCCAGATTTAAAAATTAATGGATATAATGCACAAAGGTCCCTTACTGATTATCCCCTCAAAGGCAACCCAACATCTTTTTGTAACACAAATATCATCATAAAACTGGTGCATGGATTTACACTAAAATTCGAATAGTTTATAGTAAAGCTTCATGTCATGTTTCATGTAATTTCGTTCAGTGGTTGTTGCTGTAATTGTGAGCAAACATTCTTATGGGAGCTATGGTAGAAAATGCACATTTTCCCCATCACAACCTCCTCCCACCCACGGATCCGCAATAAATTGTCCTTGCCACATCAATATTACTTACTCGCCTATTTCTATCCAGAAAATGTAAGAGTTCCTACTGATACCTCTACTCATGTCAGGGAAGCATTTCAAATTAATTTTATTCTGTGTGATACATGCATGTAAAAGGTGAGGTTATGCCTTCATAATTCAAGCCCTTGTTGGCGAAAGGACTTGAGGAAGAGGTTTATTCTTGGTCATGTGTGATTTTTCCTTTCCACAGGACATTACAAACAAATATGAGATCAGGCCAAAGAGACTCCTAAACTGGAGAAGAATTCAACTCTGCCCATGCATTGGCATCACACTGGGACTATGTACCTTAGGTCTATCATGCATGATAGGCCTTAAAGTTACAGAGGAAACATAGAATTAAATGTACCCAGAAGCCCATGTGGGCTTGATTTTGTAGGACTTTTAATTTAGCATGCATAGCTCCAAGCTGTCAGAGCAGGACACAAATTCCTATACATCCTACGAAATACATCGGGATTGCTTCCACAGAGACAACTCATTCCTTTCGAAAACATTAGGTCTATCTGCACTACTGATTAATGTCTCAAGAACTATTCATTTCCTTCCTTAAACCAAAGAACGCTGGAGATTTAATATGTGACATTTTACCCAATTGACAGTTATTTAGCAATCTTCAAAGTGGGTAGATGCCCGCAACTCACATCACAGTGAGCTAAATGGTTTCATTTTAGTTGGTAACATTCAAAATGGAGTACCATTGTCCCAGCAACATTAATGTGGAATGTAAAAAGAGGACGAATTATAGGATGGAACCAAAATGAAAGCCCAATTTGGCTTTGCACCAAATCGGCTACCATGTGATCAACGAGGCATTGAATTGCTGGATGCTGCTGGTTATCAGTATAATGTGCCCTATTTTGACTGTGTCATGATAACATTCTGGCATGTGGCTCACTGCATCTCATGTGAATAAATTGTACCTACTAACAGCTGCATTGGTAGTTGGTTGGGAAAGTGCTACAACATCACCATGAAAGCCTCAGCCTTGTCCCTAACAAGCCCTCACCCATTTACTCTTTGAGACGGAACATAGAAAGGCAGGACTTTTGTCTTTTCCCAGATCAGGAGCATCTATTATTGACTGTTACAGTTTGATAAATATAACAGAGGCCCCAATTACTAGTTAGCTGTTATATTCCGACCCATGCGAAAACCCCTATTTATGCACGGGTTGAAACTATGAATAGGTAGTATTTAATGCATCCGATTATTATCCGATACGTTAAATATCTCAGCCTTCATTAAATTTCGACAGGTCAAACCTGCCAAAATTTAACGGGGGAAAGTATACAGTATTTACTGTGTCATGCGGATTTTGGTGCGTTAAACACCAAATTCCGCCTGTTATTACCCACCAACTCATAATAGGTGTTATATATTGCACCTGATAACAGACCCAGTGGTATTATTTAACATGTGCGATAATAGCACCTACACTCGTAATCAGGGCCAGAGTCCCCTCTTTGTTTACCTTGCGTTATATTTTAACAGATTCAGAAACAGAAAACTGGCTACATCGCATGGGCTAAAACGTAAAGCACCGAGAATATGTGTTGGGGATGAACTGATTACACAATGTTGAGTAATACAGATAATGCTGATACTGATACTGACAGTTGGGTGACAGTTGGGTGAGAAGTAATTCATACAGTTCGTGTGAATTACTGCTCACCCAACCCTTATGTTATGTTGTCTTCCATTTTTCTTTTCTTTTTTTTAAACTGATTTTGAAACAGTAGGACATAGGACAGCTCACTTCTTTCCCAAATCTCCAAAACTGGTGGCTCTATGCTGGAAGACAAACTCTCCAGCTCGCAATTCGTGTATAAACTTCCTCCTAGAAGCGAGTTATTTAGGTTGAGGTCACAAGGAGAGAATAAATATTGAATCTCTCCAGATGATTCGTCAATTACTAACAAAGAAGCAAAATAAACATCACTTGAGTGGTTTACTACTCCCTTAGTGATCCCATTTCAACTCTCCCTTTAATATATTTCTAGTAGTTTAGAGAACGATGTTCAGAACAGTAGAGTGATGATGCTTTCAAGATATAAATAGATGTTGCCTTGCGGTTAGGTAATGTCCTGGAGCAAGATTAGTGAAAGGAAAAGCAGAGTAAAGCCACATTTTTAAGGTACAGGAGCAGAACCATTCAAGAATCGCATAATGTACTTTTAAGATAGAATCATTAAATGTTTGGCTGCATTTATTTTAGAGCTTGCACATGGTATTGTAATTCCTTGGAATTCATTGCAGCATTGTAAGACTGTGGGCCTCTCTGGTGACGTGTATCTTGTGTAATAAAATAATATAATAAATCAGAGTTACACTCGTTGGACTCAACTGTAAGGGTCTCAAGAAAAAACACCTGAAATGTATTTGTCAGAAAATTCACTCAGCTTAGTGCCGGTTGCTGGAATCGGATACCCCATGCGGAGGAGCACGGATAGCCTCCGTTATAGGCAATCGATCGCTTTGAACAGGGGGCAAGCTTTAAAGCGCCCTCCAGTGTTGTCTTTAGGGAGAGCACGGTAGGAACTGTCTCATGGGATTGAGAAAAAGTTTGAACACTTTAATAAGAAGAGAAAACATCTGAAGCTCCGAAAAATACCAATTTTAAAAGCGATTATTTCCCGCTCTGTCGTAGCTTATGAGCGTACGAACACCATTGCGCCAAGTACTATTGTTTCCGCTGCGCCTATTGTAGTAAAACCCCCTCCCTCTCTCCACTCGCACCCAAGGAGTCAGGGCTGGCTATGCCCAGTTTTGTAACTCACATTCTTGTTGAAGGTGTTCCCGGGCAAGAGCGGTAGTGCCATGCTGAAGCCGGTCCTCGCACTGTCTGATGTACTGGTGGCTCCCGGTTCCCGCGGTGGCTCCTGGAGACCGCGTTGTTTGGCTTCCGGCTGCCTTGGCAACGCGCTTGGCAACGAGTGATGGGATGTTACGTCACAAAGAGCGAGTGTCCGTCTGACCATGCAACGTGACCTCACAGAGAGGGCGGTGCCGTTATCATCACAGAGAGAGCGGAACAGATGCCAAAAAGTGTCTGTGTGTGTGGGTTGGGTGGGGGCGCGGGCGTTGGAGGGGCAGCCTTT
This sequence comes from Pleurodeles waltl, assembly GCF_031143425.1. NCBI lineage: Eukaryota > Metazoa > Chordata > Amphibia > Caudata > Salamandridae > Pleurodeles > Pleurodeles waltl. Next base: position 330,081,226 of record NC_090447.1, on the reverse strand, counting down.
AAATGCTCTCTTTAACTGTGTCTAAGACTGAGCTGCAGTGCAGTGCCCATGTTCTGCACGAAAGATCTTGCGGGTGTCCTTGACGGACAGATAGGAGCCCTAAGCTGGCAAATGTTATCTTCCAGGTATGCAGAACAGAAGCAAACACACACGATGGGTGGAGCAGTAGAAATTCGCCAAATAGATACTTATTCAAACCCGTATGCATGAACAGTATTGGAAAAGGAAAAAATGTCCTTCAGGATCAGTAAATTGGGGTCTGTGAGGTGGCAGCTAAAAGGGGTTGAATCACAAAAAGTATTTTGTATGTCAATATATATATATATATATATATATATATATATATAGTCACTGAAAAAACAAAAGTTAAAGTAATGTTATAGTTAGGTGAAATGTTCAGTCACAACGTAACGCTTTAAACTCTAATAAACACAGAAATTCACCAGTCATAGTTACAGTTATCTCAACTAACTATAACTCCTGTCCTAAGGTAACTACAACTCGCATACCCACCACGCACAGTTTTCTCATCAATAATTTAATTGCAAATGTGCAGCAATGTTATCAATGGTATTATTGAAGATGTCCTGTGTGATGTAATATGTGGGGTAATTAGCAGAGCATGGTGAGCAAAGTAGCAGTTCCTTTTCTAGAGTGTTAGGGCTACGACATCCTCTTTCAACCACCCATGATTATCATTATACAGTTCTGAACAGGGTCAGCATAAGCCTCTGCACCTATTTATTGGGAAACCAGCCACTGCCCCCGGGGTCTGGCCCACTGCACATATGTAGCTCATGCAAGCCACCATCTTTTTACATTTGCATATTTACTTTCAGGTCGTCTGACTAATCAAGCACATATGCAACTTTTTTTTTTTTCAGTTCTTGAGTCACATTTGACGTGACACGCAGGTGGTTCTGAGTTTCCCTTGCAGTATCTGACCCTTTTTGTAAACGCCTCGCTAACCCTTTATGTAACAGCCTATCTGATCCTTTTTGTAACAGCCAATCTGACCCTTTTTGTGATGGTTTATCTAACCCTTTTTGAAAAAGCTTACTTGACCCTTTATGTAACAGCATATTTGACTCTTTTTGTAATGGCCTTGCTGATCCTTTTTGTTACAGCCTATGTGACTCTTTCTGTAACAGCCTGCCTGACCATTTTTCTAATGGTCTAGCTGACACTTTTTTTGTAACAGCCTGGCTGGCCCTTTTTGTAATGGTCTAGCTGACCCTCTTGTAACGGCCTAGCTTAGCTGAGTGTTTTTGTAACAGCCTAGCTGACCCCTTCTGTAACGGCCTAGCTGGCCCTTTGTGTAATGGTTTAGCTGACCCTCTTGTAAAGGCATAGCTGACTTTTTGTACCAGCTCAGCTTATTAGTTTTGTCTTCCAGAAACTGTTTAAGTTGATGAAGCAGGCTCTGTTGGCGTCCCAGAACCCTGTCAGCTAATGATCAATACTGCAAGTGTGGGTAGAGTGTAGCCTGATTGCCTTTGTCGCTTTTTTGCCCCTGGATTTGTGTTAGACCTGTTAGGCTTTCTGTGGTCTTCCCCCAAATGTTTTTCCTGCTTTACTTCACTTTTGAGGATCTGTTTTAGGACTCTGGGCACTTTACCACTGCTAACCAGTGCTAAAGTGCATGTGTTCACTCCCCTTACATATCGTAACATTGGTGTATCCACAATTGGCATATTTCATCTACTTATAAGTCCTTAATAGAGTGTTCTATATGTGCCCAGGGCCTGTAAATTAAATGCTACTAGTGGGCCTGCAGAAGTGATTGTGCCACCCATTTAAGTAGCCATTTGAACATGTTGCAGGCCTGCCACTTCAGAGTCTGTGTTTGCACTTTGACTGCCATGTGGATTTGGCATTTAAAACCCCTTGTCAAGCCCTAAACTCCTCTTTTATTACATATAAGTCACTCCTAAAGTAGGCCATAGGTAGCCCATATGGCAGTGTGCTATGTAATTAAAAGGTAGGACATATACATTTAAGGTTTACATGCCATGGAAGTGAAAACTACCAAAATCGTTTTTCACTACTGTTAGGCCTAGCACACTCATAGGTTAACATTGGGGATTCCTTATTACATTTAACAATGTGTAAGTCCTGATTGAGAAGGAGTGGACCAGTTATGTTTAGTACCTATTGGATTGTAATGATAAATCCTCTTTAATGGTAAAGTCGGATTTACTATTACAATTTTGAAAATGCCACTCATAGAAAGTTGGCATTTTTCTGCTCTTAGCCCTGTGTGCCTGCAGCCTGTTTCCAATACACTTCTGGGCTGGGGTAACAGCTGGTTTCCTGCATTGCCTCTTGACAGCCTCACACAGAAGAAGGGTAGGTGTGACTGAGTGACCATCTGCATGTCGATTGGTCGTCCTAGGGAGGGAGGAGCTGACACTTACACCTGAATGGAATGGTTAATATCCTGCTCCCACACAAAGGACTGCTTAACCCACTGTAGTGAGCCAGGAGCCAGGGCAGGAAGGGAGGACCTCTGTGGACTTCAAAGACTCCCCTTTGAAGTCATCCCCATTTCAAAGGCATCACTGGGTATAAGAAATGACAATCTGACCCTACCAAATCACTACACTTCTGAACCTGTGTATACTCTGCCAGGAAGAAGGACTGCTGTGTTGCAACAAGGACTGCTACTGTGCTGGACTGCTGTTCTGGAAGAACTGCTTTTCTGCTGTGCTGACCTGTCCGCTGCCTTCTGCCCTCTCTGCCTGGACCTTCACCACATGAACCCACAGTGACTCCAAGGGCTTGCCTGCTTGCCTCCTCTTCTGAAGTCTCAGGGACAGGAAAGACTTTCAGAAACTCTACAATAGCACCTGGACTCTGCCAACTGTGAGTCCTACCTGCCACGTGGTGCCAATCCAGTCCTGGGCCCTTGGAAATGTATTTCCCTGTGCTGAACCGGCAAATGCCACGCAGCGCCTCTGTTGCATCGGTTAGATCAGGCACATCTCAACCACCGCCGCCATATTGCTGCTCGAGGAACTTGCACCGGCGGCTGTGCAGCACAACAATGACACCTCGCCTGCATTGCCAAAGAATTCACCAAACAATCAGAACCAACACATTGCCTGCATAGCAACTCCTCTGCTCCACGCATCAGGTCTTCAACGTCAACGCAACTTCCATCCAAAGTTACTTTTGCAACTGCACAAGGTTGGTCCTTGTATCGGACCCGCACTCCATCGCAGCCGGCTTGGCTTTACAGATTTGACCCAGTCTAGCGTGACCAGATATCCCTGGTTGGCACTTTAAGCTTCTAAGAACTATGGGGGTCATTATGACCCCGGCGGTCAGTGGTAATGTGGCCAATGTACCACTCCAACCGCCATGGCGGTAGCAGCCGCCTCGCTGGAGATAAGAATCTGCAGCCCGGCGGCCGCTATTGTCCCGCCTCAGGCATTTTGACCCTGCCTACCGCCATGGTTTTTGCCACGAAAACCATGGCAGTAGGCCCTATCAGTGAGAGGGAATTCCTTCCTTGTCACTGATAGGAGGCCCCTCCCCCTAACGACTCCCAAGATGCCCCCCTCCATCCACGCTCCCCGCTTCCAATCCCCCAACCCCATACACACGCAGACACACACCACACATACACACACCCACTCACACAGGCATACACGCATTCATACACGCATGCATCCATTGATTAATGCACACATCCGCACCATATTCACACAGACACGCAGACACGCATTTACATATCCCTACTTACACGCATTCACACACATGCATACACACACGCAAACAACACTACACATACATTCTCATTCACACACACACTCATACACACATCCCCACACATACACACACAGCACTCCCTGCCCCTCTCCCCTGTCGGAAACCCGACTTACCTGGATCCAGGGGATCTTCCGGCAGGGGACAGGATGGGGTGCTGCTACCGCCAGCAGCGCCTGCCAGCAGAACACCGCCAGGCCGTATTATTTCTGATAATACGGCTGGCGGCGGTCTACTGGTGTGGCGCTGCTGGTGGTAGCAGCACCACCTTAACATCGTCCGCCAGCATGACCACAGCCAGATTTCCCCATTTCTTGTGGCAGAAATCCAGCTGTGGTCATACTCTGGCAGACGGATGTTACCCGCGGCGACGGCCTTTTGGCTGCCGTCGCCGCGGCGTGTACGAAAGTACCATCTTGCCTGGCATGTTACCCCCATTTTTTACTTATATGTATGTTTGTTTTTGCCTGTGTCACTGGGATCCTGCTAGCCAGCACCCCAGTGCTCATAAAGTGTGCCCTGTATGTGTTCCCTGTGTGGTGCCTCACTGTATCACTGAGGCTCTGCTAACCAGAACCTCAGTGTTTATGCTCTCTCTGCTTTTACAATTGTCACTGCAGGCTAGTGACCATTTTTCACCAATTCTGATTGGCACACTGGAACACCCTTATAATTCCCTAGTATATTGTACCTAGGTACCCGGGGTATTAGGGATCCAAGAGATCCCTATGGGCTGACATTTCGTTTTCCACCAATAGGGAGCTCAGATGGTTCTTACACAGGACTGCCACTTCAGCCTGAGTAAAATAACGTCCACGTTATTTCACAGCCATTTTACACTGCACTTAAGTAACTTATAAGTCACCTATATGTCTAACCCTCACTTAGTGAAGGTTAGGTGTAAAGTTACTTAGTGTGAGGGCACCCTTGCACTAGCCAAGGTGCCCCCACATTGTTCAGGGCAAATTCCCCAGACTTTGTGAGTGTGGGGACACCATTACACGCGTGAACTACATATAGGTCAATACCTATATGTAGTGTCACAATGGTAACTCCGAACATGGCCATGTAACATGTCTAGGATCATGGAAGTGTCACCCCAATACCACTGTGGTATTGGGGGGACAATGCCATGCATCCCCGGGGCTCCAGCATAGAGCCCGGGTACTGCCAAACTAACTCTCCGGGGTTTTCTCTGCAGCTACCGCTGCTGCCAACCCTCAGACAGGTTTCTGCCCCCCTGGGGCCTGGTGAGCCCAGTCCCAGGAAGGCAGAACAAAGGATTTCCTCTGAGAGAGGGTGTTACACACTCTCCCTTTGGAAATAGGTGTTAAGCGCCTGAGAGGAGTAGTCTCTCCTGGCCCCTGGAAATGCTTTGAAGGGCACAGAGGGTGCCCTCCTTGCATAAGCCAGTCTATACCGGTTCAGGGATCCCCCAGCCCTGCTATGGCACGAAACTGGATAAAGGAAAGGGGAGTGACCACTCCCCTGACAAGCACCTCCCCAGGGGAGGTGCCCAGAGCTCCTCCAGTGTGTCCCAGACCTCAGCCATCTTGGATGCCGATGTGTGAGGGCACAATAGAGATCTCTGACTGGCCAGTGCCAGCAGGTGACGTCAGAGACCCCTCCTGATAGGTGCTTACCTCTCTCTGGAGCCAATCCTCCTCTGAGGGCTATTTAGGGTCTCTCCTGTGGGTTTCTCATAAATAACGAATGCAAGAGCTCACCAGAGTTCATCTGCAGTTCCCTCTTCGACTTCTGCCAAGGATCGACCGCTGACTGCTCCAGGACGCCTGCAAAACCGCAACAAAGTAGCAAGAAGACTACCAGCAACATTGTAGCGCCTCATCCTGCTGGCTTTCTCGACTGTTCCTGGTGGTACATGCTCTGAGGGCTGACTGCCATCACCCTGCACTGGAAACCAAGAAGAAATCTCCTGTGGGTCGACGGAATCTTGCACCTGCCAACGCAGGCACCAAACGTCTGCAACACAGGTCCTCTGGGTCCCCTCTCATCTTGACGAGCGTGGTCCCTGGAACACAGGAGCTGGATCCAAGTGTCCCCAACACTCCAGTGGCCCTTCCGTCCAAATTTGGTGGAGGTAAGTCCTTGCCTCCCTATACCAGACAGTAATCCTGTGTACTGCATGAACTGCAGCTGCTAGGGCTTCTGTGCACTTTTGCAAGACTTCCTTTGTGCACAGCCTAGCCCAGGTCCCCAGCACTCCGTCCTGCATTGCCCAACTCGCTGAGTTGGACTCCGACTTTGTGGGACCCTCTTTTGTTGTGCTGAGATGACTGCCGTGCTCAGATCTTCTGAATGCCTGTTTGGGTGCTTCTGTGTGGGCTCGCTGTAATGCGAGTGCCCCCTCTGTCTCCTCCTCTAAGGGGTGACCTCCTGGTCGTTTCTGGGCCCAAGCAGCACCTAAACCCTTCAACCACAACTCTTGCAGCTATCAGGGCTTTTTTGCGGTCTTTCTGTGTGGGAACAACTCTGCATCCTCCAGCACGCCGTGGGACATCTTCTGACCAAAGGAGAAGTTCCTGGTACCTTCCATTGTTGCAGAATCTTTCGCTTCTTCCACCTGGAGGCAGCCCTTTTGCACCTTCATCCGGGGTTTAGTGGGCTCCTGCCCCCCCGGACACTTGCGTGACTCTTGACCTTGGTCCCCTTCCTTTGCAGGTCCTCAGGTCCAGGAATACGTCTTCAGTGCTTTGCAGTCAGTTGTTGTCTTTGCAGAATCCCCTATCTCGACTTTACTGTCTTTCTGGGGTAGTTGGGCAAATTTACTCCTACTTTTATGGGTCTTGGGGTGGGGTATCTTGGACACCCTTAGTGTTTTCTTACACTCCCAGCGACCCTCTACACACTACACTAGGCCTGGGGTCCATTTATGATTCGCATTCCACTTTTGGAGTATATGGTTTGTTTTGCCCCTAGGTCTATTGTCTCCTTTTGCATTCTATTGTGTTGTACAGTGTTTGCACTATTTTTCTAACTGTTTACTTACCTGATTTTGGTTTGTGTGTATATTTTGTGTGTATTACTTACCTCCTAAGGGAGTATATCCTCTGAGATACGTTTGGCATATTGTCACTAAAATAAAGTACCTTTATTTTTGGTAACTCTGAGTATTTTGTTTCTTGTGATTTAGTGCTATATGATATAAGTGGTATAGTAGGAGCTTTGCATGTCTCCTAGTTCAGCCTAAGTTGCTCTGCTATAGCTACATCTATCAGCCTAAGCTACTAGAACACTCTAATCTACTAATAAGGGATAACTGGTCCTGGCACAAGGTGTAAGTACCACAAGCTACCCACTATAAGCCAGGCCAGCCTCCTACATTGGTGGTGCAGCGGTGGGATAAGTACTTGTAAATGGTTTACCACTTTGTCCTTGGTACTTTTCATAAGAAAAACATATACCAAATACTTCAGAATATACACAGTAACCTAAACAGTTTAACTTTCCTTCTCTAAAACTTTCTGAAAAGTTTCTGAAAACTTTCTAAAGTTTGAAAAAGTTTGAAAAAGTTTTTCTCTGTTCTTTCAAAAGTTCTAAAAACGTTTTTCTCTCTCTGTCCTAAACCTTTTCTGTCATGTCTGCAGTAGAGCTTACTCCCACAGTTGTCCAGGCAACATATGGGAATCTAAACTTTAAAAGTTTGAGGGGTCTCTACATTGAAAGAGGTTTAGCAATTGGTAAGAATCCTACAAAAGGTCTTCTCCTTAGCCTTCTCTTAGAAAGTGACCAGAACCAGTCTGGCCCATCCCAGGATCAGGAGGTAGAGGAGAGGGATACCCAGTCAGAATCAGAGGAGTCCCCTGAGGTTGCTGGGGAGGGTTCTTCCAAGGACCTATCAGCTAACAGGCCACCTAGTGACACTGGTAGTGGGAGGGGGGTCACACATTAGTAGTGAACCCTTCACTCCTAAAGGCCAGGTTACTAGAGTCCAGTCAGTTAGGGACAGGTCTAACTCTGCCAATTCCCACATAACTTCTGTGTCTCACAATTCCCAAGCCTCCCACTCTGAGGATAACTTAATGGAAAGGGAACTCAGAAAGCTGAGGTTGGAAGAGGCCAGGCTGAAGCTTAAACAGCAGCAGCTGGCCTTAGACAGGGAATCTCTGAATGTGGAAAGGGAAAGGCAGAGGTTGGGGTTAGTTCCCCATGGTGGCAGCAGCAGTGTTTTTGATAATCCTGTTAGAGAGCAAGATTCCAGAAACCTGCTTTAGATAGTCCCCCCTTACAAGGAGGGGGATGACATTAACAAGTGGTTTGCTGCACCGGAGAGGGCCTGTATGGTACAGCTGGTCCCTCAAAGACAGTTGGCTGCGATCTTGTGGCTATCTTTCACTGGTAAGGGTAGGGATAGGCCCCTTAATGTCAGAGAAAGTGATGCTAATAACTACAAAGTTTTGAAGGATGCACTCTTGGATGGATTTGGCTTAACCATTGAACAATACAGGATTAAGTTCAGAGACACCAGAAAAGAGTCCACTCAAGACTGGACAGACTTTGTAGACTGTTCAGTGAAGGGCTTGGAGGGTTGGTTACATGGCAGTAAGGTGACTGACTATGAAAGCCTGTATAATGTAATCCTGAGAGAGCATATTTTGAACAATTGTGTGTCTGATTTGTTGCACCAGTACTTGGTAGACTCAGATCTGACCTCTCCCCAAGAATTGGGAAGGAAGGCAGACAAATGGGTCAGAACAAGAGTGAACAGAAAAGTTCATACAGGGGGTGACAAGGACGGCAAGAAGAAGGATGATAAGTCTTCTGACAAGGGTGGGGACAAAGATAAAAAAAACATTCTAAGTCTTCATCAGGCTCACAAAAATTCTCTGGGGGTGGTGGGTCCAAATCCTCTTCTCACAATCAGAAAAAGCCATGGTGTTATTTATGTAAAGTAACAGGCCATTGGGCAAGTGATGCCACTTGTCCAAAGAAAAACAAAAAGGCTCCCACCACCACAACCCCAACTGCAACCTCTAGTGCCCCTAGTAATAGCAGTGGCGGTGGGAAGTCTACTACAAATAGCCAATCCAAGGGTGTAGCTGGGCTCACTATTGGCAGTTTAGTTGGAGTTAGTCTTGTTAGGGAGACCACAAAGGCTGTTTTAAGTCTCTGATGGTGGCATTGACTTTGCCACCTTGGTTGCTTGTCCCCTTAATATGGGTAAGTACAAGCAACTACCCCTAATCAACGGTGTTGAGGTTGAGGCCTACAGGGACACAGGAGCCAGTGTAACTATGGTTATAGAGAAACTGGTTCACCCTGATCAACACCTACTTGGTCAGCAGTACCAAGTGACCGATGCTCACAATAACACACTTAGCCACCCCAGGGCTGTTGTAATCTCAACTGGGGGGGAGTTACTGGTCCAAAGAAAGCTGTGGTAGCCACTGAATTACCTGTAGATTGCTTACTAGGCAATGATTTGGAGACATCAGCTTGGGCTGAAGTGGAGTTGGAGGCTCATGCAGCAATGTTGGGCATTCATGGGCATATTTTTGCTTTAACAAGGGCTCAGGCCAAAAAGCAAAAAGGACAGGGAAACTTGGATCCTGGAACAATGGACCAAGTGCTCCAAAAAGCTAAGGGTAGGAAGTGTAAATCCTTGCCCACTATCCCTCCCTCGCCAGAAGATTCCTCTTTTGAGGAAGAGGAATCCTCTCCCTGTGCAGAACCTACACCAGATGAACTGGCAGCAGACACTGCTGAGCTTTTGGGTGCAGGGGGGCCTGCTACAGAAGAGCTGAGTGTGGCACAGCAAACCTGTCCCACACTAGAGGGTTTGAGACAGCAAGCTGTCAAACAGCAGAATGGGGATGTCAGTGATAGCCATAAGGTGTATTGGGAAGACAACCTCCTGTATACTGAGTCAAGGGACCCTAAACCTGGAGCTGCCAGGAGATTGGTCATACCTTTGCAATACAGAGAGTTTCTTCGTACTTTGGCACATGGCATTCCTTTGGCTGGGCATTTGGGCCAAAGTAAAACTTGGGACAGGCTTGTTCCCCTGTTTCACTGGCCTCATATGTCAGAAGACACCAAAGAGTGTTGTTGCTCTTGTGTGACCTGCCAAGCCAGTGGCAAAACTGGTGGCACTCCAAAGGCCCCCTTAATTCAACTACCTGTGGTTGGGGTGCCCTTTGAAAGGGTAGGGGTTGACATAGTTGGCGCACTTGACCCTTCCAACAGCTTCAGGCAATAGGTTTATCCTAGTGGTAGTGGACCATGCCACTAGGTACCCTGAAGCAATACCCTTAAGGACCACTACAGCTCCTGCAGTGGCAAAGGCCCTCCTGGGAATCTTTTCCAGAGTGGGCTTCCCTAAGGAAATGTTGTCAGACAGAGGTAGTAACTTCATGTCTGCATACCTCAAAGCAATGTGGAAGAAGTGTGGTATAACATACAAGTTCACTACTCCTTATCATCCACAAACAAATGTTCTGGTTGAGAGGTTTAATAAAACTCTCAAAGGTATGATAATGGGACTCCCTGAAAAACTCAGAAGGAGATGGGATGTCCTGTTACCTTGCCTCCTTTTTGCTTACAGGGAGATACCCCAAAAGGGAGTGGGCTTTAGCCCCTTTGAACCACTCTTTGGGCACCCTGTAAGAGGTTCCCTTGCACTTGTTAAGGAGGGTTGGGAACAACCTTTAAAAGCTCCTAAACAGGACATTGTGCATTATGTACTTGGCCTAAGATCAAGAATGGCTGAGTACATGAAAAAGGCAAGTAAAAACCTTCAGGCCAGCCAGGAGCTGCAAAAGCAATGGCATGACCAGAAGGCTGTCCTGACGCAGTACCACCCAGGACAGAAGGTGTGGGTATTGGAGCCTGTGGCCCCAAGAGCACTCCAGGACAAATGGAGTGAACCCTATCTAATTGTTGAGAAAAAGGGTGAGGTTACCTACTTGGTAGACCTAGGCACTACCAGGAGTCCCCTTAGGGTGCTCCATGTCAACCGCCTGAAACCCTACTATGACAGGGCTGATCTCACCCTGCTCATGGCAACTGATGAGGGACAGGAACAAGAGAGTGACCCTCTCCCTGATCTCTTCTCCACTACTGAAGCTGATGGCTTAGTGGAGGGAGTAGTACTGGCAGATTGTCTTACTGCTGAGCAGAAAGATAACTGTGTAAATCTTTTGTCAGTTTTCTGAACTCTTCTCACTGATACCAGGTACTACTACTTGGTGTGAGCATACAATCCACACTGGAGACAGTTTACCTGTTAAAAGTAAGATTTATAGGCAGCTTGACCATGTCAGGGACTGCATTAAACAAGAGGTTCAGAAAATGTTAGACTTAGGAGTGATTGAGCCTTCAGAAAGCCCATGGGCTAACCCAGTGGTGCTTGTTACAAAACCTCACAGTAAGGATGGTAAAAGAGAGATGAGGTTTTGTGTTGACTATAGAGGACTCAACCAAGTAACCAAGACAGATGCTCACCCTATACCCAGGGCAGATGAGCTGATAGATACACTGGCTTCTGCCAAGTATCTAAATACTTTTGATTTAACTGCAGGGTATTGGCAGATTAAATTATCAGAAGATGCTAAACCCAAAACTGTATTTTCAAACATTGGAGGGCACTATCAATTCACTGTGATGCCCTTTGGTCTGAAGAATGCACCTGCCACTTTTCAAAGGTTGGTGAACACAGTCTTGCAAGGGCTGGAAGCTTTTAGTGCAGCATATCTAGTTGATATAGCTGTCTTTAGCTCCACCTGGGATGATCACCTGGTCCACCTGTGGAAAGTTTTGGAGGCCCTGCAAAAGGCAGGCCTCACTATCAAGGCCTCAAAGTGCCAGATAGGGCAGGTAAAAGTTGTTTATCTGGGCCACCTGGTAGGTGGGGAACAGATTGCACCACTGCAGGGGAAGATCCAGACCATTATGGAATGGGCTCCCCCTACAACTCAAACCCAAGTGAGAGCCTTTTTAGGCCTCACAGGTTACTACAGGAGGTTTATTAAGAATTATGGCTCCATTACAGCTCTTCTTAATGACCTCACTAGTAAAAAGATGCCTAAAAAGGTATTGTGGACAGCTAGCTGTCAAAAAGCTTTTGATGAGCTCAAACAGGCCATGTGCTCTGCACCTGCCATAAAAAGCCCTTGCTACTCCAAAAAGTTCATAGTCCCGACTGATGCTTCTGAATTGGGGGTTGGGGCAGTGCCATTACAGCTCAATACTGAGGGCCAGGATCAACCTTTTGCTTTTATCAGCAGGAGGTTGACCCCTAGAGAAAAACGTTGAACTGCCATAGAGAGGGATGCCTTTGCTGTGGTCTGGGCCCTGAAAAAGTTGAGGCCATACCTGTTTGGTACTCACTTTATTGTTCAGACAGACCACAAACCTCTACTTTGGCTAAAACAAATGAAAGGTGAAAACCCTAAATTGTTGAGGTGGGCCATATCCCTACAGGGAATGGACTATACAGTGGAACATAGACCTGGGAGTACCCACTCCAATGCAGATGGACTCTCCAGATATTTCCACTTAGACAATGAAGACTCATCTGGGCAAGGTTAGCCTTATTGTCCCTCGTTTGGGGGGGTGTTGTGTAGGAAAGTACCATCTTTTCTGGCATGTTACCCCCATTTTTTACTTATATGTATGTTTGTTTTTCCCTGTGTCACTGGGATCTTGCTAGCCAGGACCCCAGTGCTCATAAAGTGTGCCCTGTATGTGTTCCCTGTGTGGTGCCTAACTGTATCACTGAGGCTCTCCTAACCAGAACCTCAGTGTTTATGGTCTCTCTGCTTTTACAATTGTCGCTGCAGGCTAGTGACCATGTTCACCAATTCTGAATGGCACACTGGAACACCCTTATAATTCCCTAGTATATTGTACCTAGGTACCCAGGGTATTGGGGTTCAAAGAGATCCCTATGGGCTGCAGCATTTCTTTTGCCACCCATAGGGAGCTCAGACAATTCTTACACAGGACTGCCACTGCAGCCTGAGTGAAATAACGTCCACGTTATTTCACAACCATTTTACACTGCACTTAAGTAACTTATAAGTCACCTATATGTCTAACCCTCACTTAGTGAAGGTTAGGCGCAAAGTTACTTAGTGTGAGGGCATCCTGGCACTAGCCAAGGTGCCCACACATTGTTCAGGGCAAATTCTCCACACTTTGTGAGTGCGAGGGCACCATTACACATGTGAACTACATATAGATCAATACCTATATGTAGCGTCACAATGGTAACTCCGAACATGGCCGTGTAACATGTCTAGGATCATGGAATTGTCACCCCAATACAATTCTGGTATTGGGGTGACAATTCGATGCATCCCCGGGGCTCCAGCATAGAGCCCGGGTACTGCCAAACTAACTCTCTGGGGTTTTCTCTGCAGCTACCGCTGCTGCCAACTCTCAGACAGGTTTCTGCCCCCTGGGGCCTGGGGCCTGGGCAGCCCAGTCCCAGGAAGGCAGAACAAGTGATTTCCTCTGAGATAGGGTGTTACACCCTCTCCCTTTGGAAATAGGTGTAAAGGGCCTGAGAGGAGTAGCCTCTCCTGGCCTCTGGAAATGCTTTGAAGAGCACAGATTGTGCCCTCCTTGCATAAGCCAGTCTACACCGGTTCAGGGATCCCCCCAGCCCTGCTCTGGCGTGAAAGTGCCCAGAGCTCCTCCAGTGTGTCCCAGACCTCTGCCATCTTGGATGCGGAGGTGTGAGGGCACAATGGAGACCTCTGAGTGGCCAGTGCCAGCAGGTGACGTCAGAGACCCCTCCTGATAGGTGCTTACCTCTCTCTGTAGCCAATCCTCCTCTGAGGGCTATTTAGGGTCTCTCCTGTGGGTTTCTCATCAGATAATGAATGCAAGAGCTCACCAGAGTTCCTCTGCACTTCCCTCTTCGACTTCTGCCAAGGATCGACCGCTGACTGCTCCAGGACGCCTGCAAAACCACAACAAAGTAGCAAGAAGACTACCAGCAACATTGTAGCACCTCATCCTGCCGGCTTTCTCGACTGTTTCCTGGTGGTGCATCCTCTGAGGGCTGTCTGCCTTCACCAGGCACTGGAAGCCAAGAAGAAATCTTCAGTGGGTCGACGGAATCTTCCCCCTGCCAACGCAGGCACCAAACTTCTGCATCACCGGTCCTCTGGGTATCCCCTCTCATCTTGACGAGCTTGGTCCCTGGAACACAGGAGCTGGATCCAAGTGTCCTCGACAGTCCAGTGGCCCTTCTATCCAAATTTGGTGGAGGTAAGTCCTTGCCTCCCCACGCCAGACAGTAATCCTGTGTACTGCATGAACTGCAGCTGCCAGGGCTTCTGTGCACTTTTGCAAGACTTCCTTTGTGCACAGCCTAGCCCAGGTCCCCAGCACTCCGTCCTGCATTGCCCAACTCGCTGAGTTGGACTCTGACTTCGTGGGACCCTCTTTTATTGTGCTGAGACAACCGCTGTGCTCAGATCTTCTAAATGCCTTTTTGGGTGCTTCTGCGGGTGATGCCTGCTTCTGCGTGGGCTCTCTGTGTTGCTGAGCGCTCCCTCTGTCTCCTCCTCATGGTGCGACCTCCTGGTCCTTCCTGGGCCCTAGCAGCACCTAAAACCTTCAACCACAACTCTTGGAGCTAGCAAGGCTTGTATGCGGTCTTTCTGTGTGGGAACAACTCTGCATCCTCCAGCACGCCGTGGGACATCTTCTGACCAAAGGAGACGTTCCTGGCACCTTCCATTGTTGCAGAATCTTTGGCTTCTTCCACCTGGAGGCAGCCCTTTTGCACCTTCATCCGGTGTTTAGTGGGCTCCTGCCCCCCCTGGACACTTGCGTCACTCTTGAACTTGGTCCCCTTCCTTTGCAGGTCCTCAGGTCCAGGAATACGTCTTCAGTGCTTTGCAGTCAGTTGTTGTCTTTGCAGAATCCCCTTTCTCGACTTTACTGTCTTTCTGGGGTAGTTGGGCAACTTTACCTTGACTTTTCTGGGTCTTGGGGTGGGGTATCTTGGACACCCTTAGTGTTTTCTTACACTCCCAGCGACCCTCTACACACTACACTAGGCCTGGGGTCCATTTATGATTCACGTTCCACTTTTGGAGTATATGGTTTGTGTTGCCCGTAGGTCTATTGTCTCCTTTTGCATTCTATTGTGTTCTACAGTGTTTGCACTACTTTTCTAACTGTTTACTTACCTGATTCTGGTTTGTGTGTATATTTTGTGTGTATTACTTACCTCCTAAGGGAGTATATCCTCTGAGATACTTTTGGCATATTGTCACTAAAATAAAGTACCTTTATTTTTGGTAACTCTGAGTATTGTGTTTCTTGTGATTTAGTGCTATATGATATAAGTGGTATAGTAGGATCTTTGCATGTCTCCTAGCTCACCCTAAGTTGCTCTGCTATAGCTACCTCTATCAGCCTAAGCTACTAGAACACTCTAATCTACTAATAAGGGATAACTGGACCTGGCACAAGGTGTAAGTACCACAAGGTACCCACTATAAGCCAGGCCAGCCTCCTACATTGGTGGTGCAGCGGTGGGATAAGTACTTCTAAATGCTTTACCACTTTGTCATTGGTACTTTTCATAAGAAAAACATATACCAAATACTTCAGAATATACACAGTAACCTAAACAGTTTAACTTTCCTTCTCTAAAACTTTCTAAAAAGTTTCTGAAAACTTTCTAAAGTTTGAAAAAGTTTGAAAAAGTTTTTCTCTGTTCTTTCAAAAGTTCTAAAAACGTTTTTCTCTCTCTGTCCTAAACCTTTTCTGTCATGTCTGCAGTAGAGCTTACTCCCACAGTTGTCCAGGCAACATATGGGAATCTAAACTTTAAAAGTTTGAGGGGTCTCTGCATTGAAAGAGGTTTAGCAATTGGTAAGAATCCTACAAAAGGTCTTCTCCTTAGCCTTCTCTTAGAAAGTGACCAGAACCAGTCTTGCCCATCCCAGGATCAGGAGGTAGAGGAGAGGGATACCCAGTCAGAATCTGAGGAGTCCCCTGAGGTTGCTGGGGAGGGTTCTTCCAAGGACCTATAAGCTAACAGGCCACCTAGTGACACTGGTAGTGGGAGGGGGGTCACACATTAGTAGTGCACCCTTCACTCCTAAAGGCCAGGTTACTAGAGTCCAGTCAGTTAGGGACAGGTCCAACTCTGCCAATTCCCACATAACTTCTGTGTCTCACAATTCCCAAGCCTCCCACTCTGAGGATAACTTAATGGAAAGGGAACTCAGAAAGCTGAGGTTGGAAGAGGCCAGGCTGAAGCTTAAACAGCAGCAGCTGGCCTTAGACAGGGAATCTCTGGATGTGGAAAGGGAAAGGCAGAGGTTGGGGTTAGTTCCCCATGGTGGCAGCAGCAGTGTTTTTGATAATCCTGTTAGAGAGCAAGATTCCAGAAACCTGCTTTAGATAGTCCCCCCTTACAAGGAGGGGGATGACATTAACAAGTGGTTTGCTGCATTGGAGAGGGCCTGTATGGTACAGCTGGTCCTTCAAAGACAGTTGGCTGCGATCTTGTGGCTATCTTTCACTGGTAAGGGTAGGGATAAGCTCCTTACTGTCAGAGAAAGTGATGCTAATAACTACAAAGTTTTGAAGGATGCACTCTTGGATGGATTTGGCTTAACCATTGAACAATACAGGATTAAGTTCAGAGACACCAGAAAAGAGTCCTCTCAAGACTGGACAGACTTTGTAGACTGTTCAGTGAAGGGCTTGGAGGGTAGGTTACATGGCAGTAAGGTGACTGACCATGAAAGCCTGTATAATGTAATCCTGAGAGAGCATATTTTGAACAATTGTGTGTCTGATTTGTTGCACCAGTACTCGGTAGACTCAGATCTGACCTCTCCCCAAGAATTGGGAAAGAAGGCAGACAAATGGGTCAGAACAAGAATGAACAGAAAAGTTCATACAGGGGGTGACAAGGATGGCAAGAAGAAGGATGATAAGTCTTCTGACAAGGGTGGGGACAAAGATAAAAAAAATATTCTAAGTCTTCATCAGGCCCACTAAAATTCTCTGGGGGTGGTGGGTCCAAATCCTCTTCTCACAATCAGAAAAAGCCATGGTGTTATTTATGTAAAGTAAAAGGCCATTGGGCAAGTGATGCCACTTGTCCAAAGAAAAACACCAAGGCTCCCACCAACACAACCCCAACTGCAACCTCTAGTGCCCCTAGTAATAGCAGTGGTGGTGGGAAGTCTACTACAAATAGCCAATCCAAGGGTGTAGCTGGGCTCACTATTGGCAGTTTAGTTGGGGTTAGTCTTGTTAGGGAGACCACAAAGGCTGTTTTAAGTCTCTGATGGTGGCATTGACTTTGCCACCTTGGTTGCTTGTCCCCTTAATATGGGTAAGTACAAGCAACTACCCCTAATCAACGGTGTTGAGGTTGAGGCCTACAGGGACACAGGAGCCAGTGTAAATATGGTTATAGAGAAACTGGTTCACCCTGATCAACACCTACTTGTTCAGCAGTACCAAGTGACTGATGCTCACAATAACACACTTAGCCACCCCAGGGCTGTTGTGAATCTCAACTGGGGGGGGGGGTTACTGGTCCAAAGAAAGTTGTGGTAGCCACTGAATTACCTGTAGATTGCTTACTAGGCAATTATTTGGAGACATCAGCTTGGGCTGAAGTGGAGTTGGAGGCTCATGCAGCAAAGTTGGGCATTCATGGGCATATTTTTGCTTTAACAAGGGCTCAGGCTAAAAAGCAAAAAGGACAGGGAAACTTGGATCCTGGAACAATGGACCAAGTGCTCCAAAAAGCTAAGGGTAGGAAGTGTAAATCCTTGTCCACTATCCCTCCCTTGCCAGAAGATTCCTCTTTTGAGGAAGAGGAATCCTCTCCCTGTGCAGAACCTACACCAGATGAACTGGCAGCAGACACTGCTGAGCTTTTGGGTGCAGGGGGGCCTGCTAGGGAAGAGCTGGGTGTGGCACAGCAAACCTGTCCCTTACTAGAGGGTTTGAGACAGCAAGCTGTCAAACAGCAGAATGGGGATGTCAGTGATAGCCATAAGGTGTATTGGGAAGACAACCTCCTGTATACTGAGTCAAGGGACCCTAAACCTGGAGCTGCCAGGAGATTGGTCATCCCTTTGCAATACAGGGAGTTTCTTCGTACCTTGGCACATGACATTCCTTTGGCTGGGCATTTGGGCCAAAGTAAAACTTGGGACAGGCTTGTTCCCCTGTTTCACTGGCCTCATATGTCAGAAGACACCAAAGAGTTTTGTTGCTCTTGTGTGACCTGCCAAGCCAGTGGCAAAACTGGTGGCACTCCAAAGGCCCCCTTAATTCCACTACCTGTGGTTGGGGTGCCCTTTGAAAGGGTAGGGGTTGACATAGTTGGCCGCCTTGACCCTCCAACAGCTTCAGGCAATAGGTTTATCTTAATGGTAGTGGACCATGCCACTAGGTACCCTGAAGTACTCCCCTTAAGGACCACGACAGCTCCTGCAGTGGCAAAGGCCCTCATGGGAATCTTTTCCAGAGTGGGCTTCCCTAAGTAAGTGTTGTCAGACAGAGGTAGTAACTTCATGTCTGCATACCTCAAAGCAATGTGGAAGGAGTGTGGTGTAACATACAAGTTCACTACTCCTTATCATCCACAAACAAATGGTCTGGTTGAGAGGTTTAATAAAACTCTCAAAGGTATGATAATGGGACTCCCTGAAAAACTCAGAAGGAAATGGGATGTCCTGTTACCTTGCCTCCTTTTTGCTTACAGGGAGATACCCCAAAAGGGAATGGGCTTTAGCCCCTTTGAACTCCTCTTTGGACACCCTGTAAGAGGTTCCCTTGCACTTGTTAAGGAGGGTTGGGAATAACCTTTAAAACCTCCTAAACAGGACATTGTAGATTATGTACTTGGCCTAAGATCAAGAATGGCTGAGTACATGAAAAAGGCCAGTAAAAACCTTCAGGCCAGCCAGGAGCTGCAAAAGCAATGGCATGACCAGAAGGCTGTCCTGACGCAGTACCAACCAGGACAGAAGGAGTGGGTATTGGAGCCTGTGGCCCCAAGAGCACTCCAGGACAAATGGAGTGGACCCTATCTAATTGTTGAGAAAAAGGGTGAGGTTACCTACTTGGTAGACCTAGGCACTGCCAGGAGTCCCCTCAGGGTGCTCCATGTCAACCGCCTGAAACCCTACTATGACAAGGCTGATCTCACCCTGCTCATGGAAACTGATGAGGGACAGGAACAAGAGAGTGACCCTCTCCCTGATCTCTTCTCCACCACTGAAGCTGATGGCTTAGTGGAGGGAGTAGTACTGGCAGATTGTCTTACTGCTGAGCAGAAAGATAACTGTGTAAACCTTTTGTCAGTTTTCTGAACTCTTCTCACTGATACCAGGTACCACTACTTGGTGTGAGCATACAATCCACACTGGAGACAGTTTACCTGTCAAAAGTAAGATTTATAGGCAGCTTGACCATGTCAGGGACTTTATTAAACAAGAGGTTCAGAAAATGTTAGACTTGGGAGTGATTGAGCCTTCAGAAAGCCCATGGGCTAACCCAGTGGTGCTTGTTACAAAACCTCACAGTAAGGATGGTAAAAGAGAGATGAGGTTTTGTGTTGACTATAGAGGACTCAACCAAGTAACCAAGACAGATGCTCACACTATACCCAGGGCAGATGAGCTGATAGATACACTGGCTTCTGCCAAGTATCTAAATACTTTTGATTTAACTGCAGGGTATTGGCAGATTAAATTATCAGAAGATGCTAAACCCAAAACTGCATTTTCAACCATTGGAGGGCACTATCAATTCACTGTGATGCCCTTTGGTCTGAAGAATGCACCTGCCACTTTTCAAAGGTTGGTGAATACAGTCCTGCAAGGGCTGGAAGCTTTTAGTGCAGCATATCTAGATGATATAGCTGTCTTTAGCTCCACCTGGGATGATCACCTGGTCCACCTGTGGAAAGTTTTGGAGGCCCTGCAAAAGGCAGGCCTCACTATCAAGGCCTCAAAGTGCCAGATAGGGCAGGGAAAAGTTGTTTATCGGGGCCACCTGGTAGGTGGGGAACAGATTGCACCACTGCAGGGGAAGATCCAGACCATTATGGAATGGGCTCCCCATACAACTCAAACCCAAGTGAGAGCCTTTTTAGTCCTCACAGGGTACTACAGGAAGTTTATTAAGAATTATGGCTCCATTACAGCTCTTCTTAATGACCTCACTAGTAAAAAAGATGCCTAAAAAGGTATTGTGGACAGCTAGCTGTCAAAAAGCTTTTGATGAGCTCAAACAGGCCATGTGCTCTGTACCTGTCCTAAAAAGCCCTTGCTACTCCAAAAAGTTCATAGTCCAGACTGATGCTTCTGAATTGGGGGTTGGGGCAGTGCTATTACAGCTCAATACTGAGGGCCAGGATCAACCTTTTGCTTTTATCAGCAGGAGGTTGACCCCTAGAGAAAAACGTTGGTCTGCATAGAGAGGGAGGGATCTTGCTAGCCAGGACCCCAGTGCTCATAAAGTGTGCCCTGTATGTGTTCCCTGTGTGGTGCCTAACTGTATCACTGAGGCTCTCCTAACCAGAACCTCAGTGTTTATGCTCTCTCTGCTTTTACAATTGTCACTGCAGGCTAGTGACCATGTTCACCAATTCTGAATTGCACACTGGAACACCCTTATAATTCCCTAGTATATTGTACCTAGGTACCCAGGGTATTGGGGTTCAAAGAGATCCCTATGGGCTGCAGCATTTCTTTTGCCACCCATAGGGAGCTCAGACAATTCTTACACAGGACTGCCACTGCAGCCTGAGTGAAATAACGTCCACGTTATTTCACAGCCATTATACACTGCACTTAAGTAACTTATAAGTCACCTATATGTCTAACCCTCACTTAGTGAAGGTTAGGCGCAAAGTTACTTAGTGTGAGGGCACCCTGGCACTAGCCAAGGTGCCCACACATTGTTCAGGGCAAATTCCCCAGACTTTGTGATTGCGGGGACACCATTACACATGTGAACTACATATAGATCAATACCTATATGTAGCGTCACAATGGTAACTCCGAACATGGCCATGTAACATGTCTAGGATCATGGAATTGTCACCCCAATACAATTCTGGTATTTGGGGGACAATTCGATGCATCCCCGGGGCTCCAGCAAAGAGCCCGGGTACTGCCAAACTAACTCTCTGGGGTTTTCTCTGCAGCTACCGCTGCTGCCAACTCTCAGACAGGTTTCTGCCCCCCTGGGGCCTGGGCAGCCCAGTCCCAGGAAGGCAGAACAAATGATTTCCTCTGAGAGAGGGTGTTACACCCTCTCCCTTTGGAAATAGGTGTAAAGGGCCTGAGAGGAGTAGCCTCTCCTGGCCTCTGGAAATGCTTTGAAGAGCACAGATGGTGCCCTCCTTGCATAAGCCAGTCTACACCGGTTCAGGGATCCCCCCAGCCCTGCTCTGGCGTGAAAGTGCCCAGAGCTCCTCCAGTGTGTCCCAGACCTCTGCCATCTTGGATGCGGAGGTGTGAGGGCACAATGGAGACCTCTGAGTGGCCAGTGCCAGCAGGTGACGTCAGAGACCCCTCCTGATAGGTGCTTACCTCTCTCTGTAGCCAATCCTCCTCTGAGGGCTATTTAGAGTCTCTCCTGTGGGTTTCTCATCAGATAATGAATGCAAGAGCTCACCAGAGTTCCTCTGCACTTCCCTCTTCGACTTCTGCCAAGGATCGACCGCTGACTGCTCCAGGACGCCTGCAAAACGGCAACAAAGTAGCAAGAAGACTACCAGCAACATTGTAGCGCCTCATCCTGCCGGCTTTCTCGACTGTTTCCTGGTGGTGCATGCTTTGAGGGCTGTCTGCCTTCACCCTGCACTGGAAGCCAAGTAGAAATCTTCCGTGGGTCGACGGAATCTTGCACCTGCCAACACAGGCACCAAACTTCGGCATCACCGGTCCTCTGGGTCCCCTCTCATCTTGACGAGCTTGGTCCCTGGAACACAGGAGCTGGATCCAAGTGTGCTTGACAGTCCAGTGACCCTTCCATCCAAATTTGGTGGAGGTAAGTCCTTGCCTCCCCACGCCAGACAGTAATCCTGTGTACTGCATGAACTGCAGCTGCCAGGGCTTCTGTGCTCTTTTGCAAGACTTCCTTTGTGCACAGCCTAGCCCTGGTCCCCAGCACTCCGTCCTGCATTGCCCAACTCGCTGAGTTGGACTCTGACTTCGTGGGACCCTCTTTTGTTGTGCTGACACAACCGCTGTGCTCAGATCTTCTAAACACCTGTTTGGGTGCTTCTGCGGGTGATGCCTGCTCCTGCATGGGCTCTCTGTGTTGCTGAGTGCTCCCCCTGTCTCCTCCTCAAGGTGCGACCTCCTGGTCCTTCCTGGGACCAAGCAGCACCTAAAACCTTCAACCACAACTCTTGCAGCTAGCAAGTCTTGTTTGCGGTCTTTCTGCGTGGGAACAAATCTGCATCCTCCAGCACACCGTGGGACATCTTCTGGCCAAAGGAGAAGTTCCTGGCACCTTCCATTGTTGCATAATCTTTGGCTTCTTCTACCTGGAGGCAGCCCTTTTGCACATTCATCCGGGGTTTAGTGGGCTCCTGCCCCCTCTGGACACTTGCTTGACTCTTGAACTTGGTCCCCTTCCTTTGCAGGTCCTCAGGTTCAGGAATACATCTTCAGTGCTTTGCAGTCAGTTGTTGTCTTTGCAGAATCCCCTATCTCGTCTTTACTGTCTTTCTGGGGTAGTTGGGCAACTTTACTTCTACTTTTCTGGGTCTTGGGGTGGGGTATCTTGGACTCCCTTAGTGTTTTCTTACACTCCCAGCGACCCTTTACACACTACACTAGGCCTGGGGTCCATTTATGATTCGCATTCCACTTTTGGAGTATATGGTTTGTTTTGCCCCTAGGTCTATTGTCTCCTTTTGCATTCTATTGTGTTCTACAGTGTTTGCACTACTTTTCTAACTGTTTACTTACCTGATTTTGGTTTGTGTGTATATTTTGTGTGTATTACTTACCTCCTAAGGGAGTATATCCTCTGAGATACTTTTGGCATATTGGGGGTCATTACAACATTGGCGGTATAAGGTGCTTATTGCCGTGCAGAAGACCGCCAATCCACCGCCGCGGTAGACCGCCACAGCTATTATGACACACATAACGGAATCCGCCGAAATTCAGGCAGCCACACAATACCGCCACACCAAAGGTCAGTGATAAACATGCGGAAACAAATCCTCCACCTCCACGCCAACAGAAACACGCCCATGCTATTACGACCCACGAATCCACGCGGCGGTCTGTCAACCGCGGTATTCCATTGGCGGTACACACCGCCGCACTCAAAATACACACACATCTCTAAAACACCGCCACATTGGACAATTCCAAATACACACACCTGATACACATACACACACCACTCCCACACACCCAACACAATATAAAACACACACCCACATCACCCACAAACCCCTACGACCACAATTCATGAACAAAGGCCAGAGAGATAGCACAGAACAGACAACCCCATCACACAGAGGCACACAACACCATCACCCACGCAACATCCAAGCACAAAACACCACATACCACTAACACACCACACTCATCAACACATACACCACCCCACACATCACACACACCACCTCATGTCACACCAAAGACACCCCTGCTTCTCCGAGGAGGAGCTCAGGGTCATGGTGGAGGAAATCCTACGGGTAGAGCCACAGCTATTTGGCTCACAGGTACAGCAAACAGCAATAGCCAGGAAGATGGAGCTATGGCAAAGAATAGTGGACAGGGTCAATGGTGTGGGACAGCACCCAAGAAATAGGGAGGACATCAGGAATAGGTGGAACGACCTACGGGGGAAGGTGCATTCAACGGTATCCAGGCACCACATCGCGGTACAGCGGACTGGCGGCGGACCACCACCTCCTCCCCCTCAACTAACAACATGGGAGGAGCAAGTCTTGTCCATCTTGCATCCTGAGGGCCTCGGAGGAGTCGGTGGAGGAACGGACACTGGTAAGTCAAATCTTAACTATCATAAGCCCCACCCTACCTGCATGATATCACACACCCCCACCATCACACCCTCCCCTATCACCCCAAATCCTCACCTATCTACCCATGACACCAACCACCCATCCCAAGCCCTGCATGACATAACTAGGCATCGACACACATCACCAAAGCATGCCCACTGCACAGACCCAGAATACCCCCAACAATCAGCACACAAGCCCCCCCACAGGAATGCCTGCACTGGGGTTCACGCACACTCAACCATTGCACACCATGAAACACACACATGCAATAATCATGTACTTATACCCCCGCAGGAACCCGAAGGAACGTCACCACACCACAGGGTCCAGACAACACCACTCCACCCCCAGAAGAGGCCCACAGGGACGACAGCAGCTCTGCCCCACTGGATCTGGATGACCAGCCCGGACCCTCGTGGGCCTCGGGACAGTCGGTTCCCCTTGCCCAGCCACAGCCCAACACCGAGCTTCCACCCTCTGGTAACATCAGCACAGCACCCACCCAGCAGGCCCAAACCTCCCTACCCAGGAAAAGTCAATCAGCGGTGTGTCCACCACTACAGGGCACCCAGGCTATCCACCACCCCAACAACAACAGGGACCTGGGGGCAGTGGTAGTGGGCACACTGTCCAGGGGACGGAGGCCCAGGAACATAGGGTAACTGGGAGGGCTGCTGTGCGACAGAGGGAGGACAGGCCAAGGGAACCCACTCTCAACGAGGCCCTCTCCTCCATCATGGGAGCATACCACCACTCCCAGGAGACGATGGCCACGGTCCTGGACAAGTTGCAGGAGACCCTGCGTCTGCAGGAGGAACAATATTTGGGGTTCAGGGAGGAGCTCAGGACCATCGGCTCCGCCCTGGGCACCATCGTAGGGGTGCTGACGGACATTCAAAGACCTTGAGGGACACCGTGGCACTCCAAGGGGCCCCTGACACTAGTTAGGACGACGAACTGCCCACCACCTCCGCCGGCGCTAGTGGACAGGACGTACCGCCACAGGACCACCACACCAGCACCCCACCTCCTGCAGACGGACAACCACCACGCAAGCGGGCCCTGAGATCCAGGAACAGGACAGAGCAAGATGGCAAGACCCCCGCCAGGAAATAAGACCACCCTGATAGTCCTCCCACTGTCCCACTTTGTTACCCTGCCCAAATCGGAACTGCCCCAGCTCCACTTCCAATGCCCAGATGTGCAATGTACCTGTGAGACTAATAGACTGGACTCTGCCATGGACATTCCTCCACCATCACCAATCACCATTTTACAACCCCCCTTCATTTTTATTTTATTGTATATATGTAAATAAGAGTGATTTTAGAATACATATATTTGTATATTTTTGTATGACATGTATATTGGCACATTACAAAGTTTGACCGAAATTCGCATTGTCTTTGCATTCTTCTGGGGGAATTGTGGGTTGTTACTGTGATTTTTGTGACTGCATTGGTGTGTATGTTGTAATATGCGAGGGTGTGTGTTTTTGGTAGGTGTCCCCCTAACTTTTGCCTCCCCCTCACCCGTGTCGTAGGTGCTGTACTCACCGGTATCTTCTGCGCCTACGTCGCTGTTGGTCGTGAAGGAGCAGAAAGACAAGGGCAGGTAATATTTGAAGTTCCGGGTCCATGGAGTCGTCGTTCCTCGTGGGATGTGTAGAAGGTGAGCGTTTTCCCATAGCAATACCTGTTTCCGCCGTGTTTTTATCCACGGTGAATCCGCCCCGGAAAAGGTGGCAGATTGGCCTGTTGTGATACTGTGGGCGGTACATTGTCTCCCGCCTGTCTGTTGGCGGTGACCGCCGCGCTGCTTGTCTGTACCGCTGTGACGGGCGAAGTGTTAAAGTGGCTGTCTTTGTTGGCGGTTTCCGCCAGGGTCATAATTCCCTTTTTTTGTCCGTCTGACTGTTTGCGGTATTACCGCATCTTTAACACCATCCGCCAGGGTTGTAATGACCCCCATTGTCACTAGAATAAAGTACCTTTATTTTTGGTAACTCTGAGTATTGTGTTTCTTGTGATTTAGTGCTATATGATATAAGTGGTATAGTAGGATCTTTGCATGTCTCCTAGTTCAGCCTAAGTTGCTCTGCTATAGCTACCTCTATCAGCCTAAGCTACTAGAACACTCTAATCTACTAATAAGGGATAACTGGACCTGGCACAAGGTGTAATTACCACAAGGTACCCACTATAAGCCAGGCCAGCCTCCTACATTGGTGGTGCAGCGGTGGGATAAGTACTTCTAAATGCTTTACCACTTTGTCATTGGTACTTTTCATAAGAAAAACATATACCAAATACTTCAGAATATACACAGTAACCTAAACAGTTTAACTTTCCTTCTCTAAAACTTTCTAAAAAGTTTCTAAAAAGTTTCTGAAAACTTTCTAAAGTTTGAAAAAGTTTGAAAAAGTTTTTCTCTGTTCTTTCAAAAGTTCTAAAAACATTTTTCTCTCTCTGTCCTAAACCTTTTCTGTCATGTCTGCAGTACAGCTTACTCCCACGGTTGTCCAGGCAACATATGGGAATCTAAACTTTAAAAGTTTGAGGGGTCTCTGCATTGAAAGAGGTTTAGCAATTGGTAAGAATCCTACAAAAGGTCTTCTCCTTAGCCTTCTCTTAGAAAGTGACCAGAACCAGTCTGGCCCATCCCAGGATCAGGAGGTAGAGGAGAGGGATACCCACTCAGAATCAGAGGAGTCCCCTGAGGTTGCTGGGGAGGGTTCTTCCAAGGACCTGTCAGCTAACAGGCCCTCTAGTGACACTGGTAGTGGGAGGGGGGTCACACATTAGTAGTGCACCCTTCACTCCTAAAAGCCAGGTTACCACATAACTTCTGTGTCTCACAATTCCCAAGCCTCCCACTTTGAGGATAACTTAATGGAAAGGGAACTCAGAAAGCTGAGGTTGGAAGAGGCCAGGCTGAAGCTTAAACAGCAGCAGCTGGCCTTAGACAGGGAATCTCTGGATGTAGAAAGGGAAAGGCAGAGGTTGGGGTTAGTTCCCCATGGTGGCAGTAGCAGTGTTTTTGATAATCCTGTTAGAGAGCAAGATTCCAGAAACCTGCTTTAGATAGTCCCCCCTTACAAGGAGGGGGATGACATTAACAAGTGGTTTGCTGCACTGGAAAGGGCCTGTATGGTACAGCTGGTCCCTCAAAGACAGTTGGCTGCGATCTTGTGGCTATCTTTCACTGGTAAGGGTAGGGATAGGCTCCTTACTGTCAGAGAAAGTGATGCTAATAACTACAAAGTTTTGAAGGATGCACTCTTAGATGGATTTGGCTTAACCATTGAACAATACAGGATTAAGTTCAGAGACACCAGAAAAGAGTCCTCTCAAGACTGGACAGACTTTGTAGACTGTTCAGTGAAGGGCTTGGAGGGTTGGTTACATGGCAGTAAGGTGACTGACTATGAAAGCCTGTATAATGTAATCCTGAGAGAGCATATTTTGAACAATTGTGTGTCTGATTTGTTGCACCAGTACTTGGTAGACTCAGATCTGACCTCTCCCCAAGAATTTGGAAAGAAGGCAGACAAATGGGTCAGAACAAGAGTGAACAGAAAAGTTCATACAGGGGGTGACAAGGATGGCAAGAAGAAGGATGATAAGTCTTCTGACAAGGATGGGGACAAAGAAAAAAAAACCATTCTAAGTCTTCATCAGGCCCACAAAAATTCTCTGGGGGTGGTGGGTCCAAATCCTCTTCTCACAATCAGAAAAAGCTATGGTGTTATTTATGTAAAGTAAAAGGCCGTTGGGCAAGTGATGCCACTTGTCCAAAGAAAAACACCAAGGCTCCCACCACCACAACCCCAACTGCAACCTCTAGTGCCCCTAGTAATGGCAGTGGCGGTGGGAAGTCTACTACAAATAGCCAATCCAAGGGTGTAGCTGGGCTCACTATTGGCAGTTTAGTTGGGGTTAGTCTCGTTAGGGAGACCATAAAGGCTGTTTTAAATCTCTGATGGTGGCATTGACTTTGCCACCTTGGTTGCTTGTCCCCTTAATATGGGTAAGTACAAGCAACTACTCCTAATCAACGGTGTTGAGGTTGAGGCCTACAGGGACACAGGAGCCAGTGTAACTATGGTTATAGAGAAACTTATTCACCCTGATCAACACCTACTTGGTCAGCAGTACCAAGTGACTGATGCTCACAATAACACACTTAGCCACCCCAGGGCTGTTGTGAATCTCAACTAGGGGGGGGTTACTGGTCCAAAGAAAGTTGTGGTAGCCACTGAATTACCTGTAGATTGCTTACTAGGCAATGATTTGGAGACATCAGCTTGGGCTGAAGTGGAGTTGGAGGCTCATGCAGCAATGTTGGGCATTAATGGGCATATTTTTGCTTTAACAAGGGCTCAGGCCAAAAAGCAAAAAGGACAGGGAAACTTGGATCCTGGAACAATGGACCAAGTGCTCCTAAAAGCTAAGGGTAGGAAGTGTAAATCCTTGCCCACTATCCCTCCCTCGCCAGAAGATTCCTCTTTTGAGGAAGAAGAATCCTCTCCCTGTGCAGAACCTACACCAGATGAACTGGCAGCAGACACTGCTGAGCTTTTGGGTGCAGGGGGCCTGCTAGGGAAGAGCTGAGCGTGGCACAGCAAACCTGTGCCACACTAGAGGGTTTGAGACAGCAAGCTGTCAAACAGCAGAATGGGGATGTCAGTGATAGCCATAAGGTGTATTGGGAAGACAACCTCCTGTATACTGAGTCAAGGGACCCTAAACCTGGAGCTGCCAGGAGATTGGTCATCCCTTTGCAATACAGAGAGTTTCTTCGTATCTTGGCACATGACATTCCTTTGGCTGGGCATTTGGGTCAAAGTAAAACTTGGGGCAGGCTTGTTCCCCTGTTTCACTGGCCTCATATGTCAGAAGACACCAAAGAGTTGTGTTGCTCTTGTGTGACCTGCCAAGCCAGTGGCAAAACTGGTGGCACTCCAAAGGCCCCCTTAATTCCACTACCTGTGGTTGGGGTGCCCTTTGAAAGGGTAGGGGTTGACATAGTTGGCCCCCTTGACCCTCCAACATCTTCAGGCAATAGGTTTATCCTAGTGGTAGTGGACCATGCCACTAGGTACCCTGAAGCAATCCCCTTAAGGACCACTACAGCTCCTGCAGTGGCAAAGGCCCTCCTGGGAATCTTTTCCAGAGTGGGCTTCCCTAAGGAAGTGTTGTCAGACAGAGGTAGTAACTTCATGTCTGCATACCTCAAAGCAATGTGGAAGGAGTGTGGTGTAACATACAAGTTCACTACTCCTTATCATCCACAAAAAAATGGTCTGGTTGAGAGGTTTAATAAAACTCTCAAAGGTATGATAATGGGACTCCCTGAAAAACTCAGAAGGAGATGGGATGTCCTGTTACCTTGCCTCCTTTTTGCTTATAGGGAGATACCCCAAAAGGGAGTGGGCTTTAGCCCCTTTGAACTCCTCTTTGGGCACCCTGTAAGAGGTTCCCTTGCACTTGTTAAGGAGGGTTGGGAACAACCTTTAAAAGCTCCTAAACAGGACATTGTGCATTATGTACTTGGCCTAAGATCAAGAATGGCTGAGTACATGAAAAAGGCCAGTAAAAACCTTCAGGCCAGCCAGGAGCTGCAAAAGCAATGGCATGACCAGAAGGCTGTCCTGACGCAGTACCACCCAGGACAGAAGGTGTGGGTATTGGAGCCTGTGGCCCCAAGAGCACTCCAGGACAAATGGAGTGGACCCTATCTAATTGTTGAGAAAAAGGGTGAGGTTACCTACTTGGTAGACTTAGGCACTGCCAGGAGTCCCCTTAGGGTGCTCCATGTCAACCGCCTGAAACCCTACTATGACAGGGCTGATCTCACCCTGCTCATGGCAACTGATGAGGGACAGGAACAAGAGAGTGACCCTCTCCCTGATCTCTTCTCCACCACTGAAGCTGATGGCTTAGTGGAGGGAGTAGTACTGGCAGATTGTCTTACTGCTGAGCAGAAAGATAACTGTGTAAATCTTTTGTCAGTTTTCTGAACTCTTCTCACTGATACCAGGTACCACTACTTGGTGTGAGCATACAATCCACACTGGAGACAGTTTACCTGTCAAAAGTAAGATTTATAGGCAGCTTGACCATGTCAGGGACTGCATTAAACAAGAGGTTCAGAAAATGTTAGACTTAGGAGTGATTGAGCCTTCAGAAAGCCCATGGGCTAACCCAGTGGTGCTTGTTCCAAAACCTCACAGTAAGGATGGTAAAAGAGAGATGAGGTTTTGTGTTGACTATAGAGGACTCAACCAAGTAACCAAGACAGATGCTCACCCTATACCCAGGGCAGATGAGCTGATAGATACACTGGCTTCTGCCAAGTATCTAAATACTTTTGATTTAACTGCAGGGTATTGGCAGATTAAATAATCAGAAGATGCTAAACCCAAAACTGCATTTTCAACCATTGGAGGGCACTATAATTCACTGTGATGCACTTTGGTCTGAAGAATGCACCTGCCACTTTTCAAAGGTTGGTGAACACAGTCTTGCAAGGGCTAGAAGCTTTTAGTGCAGCATATCTAGATGATATAGCTGTCTTTAGCTCCACCTGGGATGATCACCTGGTCCACCTGTGGAACGTTTTGGAGGCCCTGCAAAAGGCAGGCCTCACTATCAAGGCCTGAAAGTGCCAGATAGGGCAGGGAAAAGTTGTTTATCTGGGCCACCTGGTAGGTGGGGAACAGATTGCACCACTGCAGGGGAAGATCCAGACCATTATGGAATGGGCTCCCCCTACAACTCAAACCCAAGTGAGAGCCTTTTTAGGCCCTCACAGGATACTACAGGAGGTTTATTAAGAATTATGGCTCCATTGCAGCTCTTCTTAATGACCTCACTAGTAAAAAGATGCCTCTGCACCTGTCCTAAAAAGCCCTTGCCACTCCAAAAAGTTCATAGTCCAGACTGATGCTTCTGAATTGGGGGTTGGGGCAGTGCTATTACAGCTTAATACTGAGGGCCAGGATCAACCTGTTGCTTTTATCAGCAGGAGGTTGACCCCTAGAGAAAAACGTTGGTCTGCCATAGAGAGGGAGGCCTTTGCTGTGGTCTGGGCACTGAAAAAGTTGAGGCCATACCTGTTTGGTACTCACTTTATTGTTCAGACAGACCACAAACCTCTACTTTGGCTAAAACAAATGAAAGGTGAAAAACCTAAATTGTTGAGGTGGGCCATATCCCTACAGGGAATGGACTATACAGTGGAACATAGACCTGGGAGTACCCACTCCAATGCAGATGGACTCTCCAGATATTTCCACTTAGACAATGAAGACTCATCTGGGCAAGGTTAGCCTTATTGTCCCTCGTTTGGGGGGGGGGGGGGTTGTGTAAGAAAGTACCATCTTTTCTGGCATGTTACCCCCATTTTTTACTTATATGTATGTTTGTTTTTGCCTGTGTCACTGGGATCTTGCTAGCCAGGACCCCAGTGCTCATAAAGTGTGCCCTGTATGTGTTCCCTGTGTGGTGCCTAACTGTATCACTGAGGCTCTCCTAACCTGAACCTCAGTGTTTATGCTCTCTCTGCTTTTACAATTGTCACTGCAGGCTAGTGACCATGTTCACCAATTCTGAATGGCACACTGGAACACCCTTATAATTCCCTAGTATATTGTACCTAGGTACCCAGGGTATTGGGGTTCAAAGAGATTCCTATGGGCCGCAGCATTTCTTTTGCCACCCATAGGGAGCTCAGACAATTCTTACACAGGACTGCCACTGCAGCCTGAGTGAAATAACGTCCACGTTATTTCATAGCCATTTTACACTGCACTTAAGTAACTTATAAGTCACCTACATGTCTAACCCTCACTTAGTGAAGGTTAGGCGCAAAGTTACTTAGTGTGAGGGCACCCTGGCACTAGCCAAGGTGCCCACACATTGTTCAGGGCAAATTCCCCAGACTTTGTGAGTGCGGGGACAACATTACACATGTGAACTACATATAGATCAATACCTATATGTAGCGTCACAATGGTAACTCCGAACATGGCCATGTAACATGTCTAGGATCATGGAATTGTCACCCCAATACAATTCTGGTATTGGGGGGACAATTCGATGCATCCCCGGGGCTCCAGCATAGAGCCCGGGTACTGCCAAACTAACTCTCTGGGATTTTCTCTGCAGCTACCGCTGCTGCCAACTCTCAGACAGGTTTCTGCCCCCCTGGGGCCTGGGCAGCCCAGTCCCAGGAAGGCAGAACAAATGATTTCCTCTGAGAGAGGGTGTTACACCCTCTCCCTTTGGAAATAGGTGTAAATGGCCTGAGAGGAGTAGCCTCTCCTGGCCTCTGGAAATGCTTTGAAGAGCACAGATGGTGCCCTCCTTGCATAAGCCAGTCTACACTGGTTCAGGGATCCCCCCAGCCCTGCTCTGGCGTGAAAGTGCCCAGAGCTCCTCCAGTGTGTCCCAGACCTCTGCCATCTTGGATGCGGAGGTGTGAGGGCACAATGAAGACCTCTGAGTGGCCAGTGCCAGCAGGTGACGTCAGAGACCCCTCCTGATAGGTGCTTACCTCTCTCTGTAGCCAATCCTCCTCTGAGGGCTATTTAGGGTCTCTCCTGTGGGTTTCTCATCAGAAAATGAATGCAAGAGCTCACCAGAGTTCCTCTGCACTTCCCTCTTTGACTTCTGCCAAGGATCAACCGCTGACTGCTCCAGGACGCCTGCAAAACCGCAACAAAGTAGCAAGAAGACTACCAGCAACATTGTAGCGCCTCATCCTGCCGGCTTTCTCGACTGTTTCCTGGTGGTGCATGCTCTGAGGGCTGTCTGCCTTCACCCTGCACTGGAAGCCAAGAAGAAATCTTCTGTGGGTCGATGGAATCTTCCCCCTGCCAACGCAGGCACCAAACTTCTGCATCACCGTTCCTCTGGGTCCCCTCTCATCTTGACGAGCTTGGTCCCTGGAACACAGGAGCTGGATCCAAGTGTCCTCGACAGTCCAGTGGCCCTGCTATCCAAATTTGGTGGAGGTAAGTCCTTGCCTCCCCACGCCAGACAGGCATCCTCCAGCACACCGTGGGACATCTTCTGACCAAAGGAGAAGTTCCTGGCACCTTCCGTTGATGCAGAATCTTCGGCTTCTTCCACCTGGAAGCAGCCCTTTTGCACCTTCATCCGGGGTTTAGTGGGTTCCTGCCCCCCCTGGACACTTGCGTGACTCTTGGACTTGGTCCCCTTCCTTTGCAGGTCCTCAGGTCCAGGAATCAGTCTTCAGTGCTTTGCAGTCAGTTTTTGTCTTTGCATGATCCCCTATCTCGACTTTACTGTCTTTCTGGGGTAGTAGGGCAACTTTACTCCTACTTTTCTGGGTCTTGGGCTGGGGTATCTTGGACACCCTTAGTGTTTTCTTACCCTCCCAGCGACCTTCTACACACTACACTAGGCCTGGGGTCCATTTGTGATTCGCATTCCACTTTTGGAGTGTATGGTTTGTGTTGCCCCTAGGCCTATTGTCTCCTATTGCATTCTATTGTGTTCTACAGTGTTTGCACTACTTTTCTAACTGTTTACTTACCTGATTTTGGTTTGTGTGTATATTTTGTGTATATTACTTACCTCCTAAGGGAGTATATCCTCTGAGATACTTTTGGCATATTGTCACTAAAATAAAGTACCTTTATTTTTGGTAACTCTGAGTATTGTGTTTCTTGTGATATAGTGCTATGTGATATAACTGGTATAGTAGGAGCTTTGCATGTCTCCTATTTCAGCCTAAGCTGCTTTGCTATAGCTACCTCTATCAGCCTAAACTGCTAGAACACTACTAATCTACTAATAAGGGATAACTGGGCCTGGCACAAGGTGTAAGTACCACAAGGTACCCACTATAAGCCAGGCCAACCTCCTACACGGCGGTAGGCGGTTTTTGCCACCAATGACATAATGAGGGCCTATATTTGCAGATAATCTTTAAAAATTCATATCTCAACTTCTAAATATTTGTTTTTGTCATTTTGGTTTTGTTTCACTCATAAACATATAATCTATGTTTTAATTTGGTGTGGAGTCTTTTTGTAGTGTTTTCACTGTGTTACTGTTTCAAGTGTTGCACAAATACTTTATACATTGCCTCCTAAGTTAAGCCTGGCAGCCCTGTGCCAAGCTACCATAGGGTGAGCACAGCTTAATTTGTGTGTAACTGACTTACCCTGGCTAGGATTTTGCTCCCTACTTGGACAGGGTGCAAACCTCTGCCAACTAGAGACCCATGGCCTCATTTACGTGGAAATTACGCAGCTTCGTGCTGCAGGCCAGCTTGCTGCACCGAGCTTCGTCATTTTGAAAGTGTAGGAATGCCTCGTATGTATAGAAATACAACGCATCCTTGTACTTTCCTCAGTGCTGGCACACAAACTGTTGCATAGTGCAAGGGTGCCTGCGTTGCAGGGATGATTGTTTATGTACAGGAAGGGGTACCTCCCTGTACTTAAACAATCATTAATGGCATTTTCCTCTTTCTATGTGTGCTGCAGAATGGAGCATACATAAAAAGAGGAAAAAACATGGAGAAATAATGTAATTTTACCCGTTGCACCACTTTACCGCCACCCCTGAGGTGGTGTTGGAATCTGACCCATTCCCAGCCTTGTAAATCTGGGAATTAATCAAAATCTGTCAGGTTCCATGGGTGTTGCGTGGGAGCACCCACAGCAACACTTATGGAACACCCTTTTCACGTAGAGTTATGCGTGAAAGGAGTCCATATTACAAGGCCATGAAAAGCCACACAAGGTGGCTTTGCGTAGCCTTGTAAATAGGGGCCAGCACACTGCACCACCAGAGCATAAAAAGAAAATGACGCTCCAGTGACGCATTGTGCCACTAGGGCCTTGTAAATGAGGCCCCCAATTCCTAAAAATGCAACAGAAAGAATATGAATCAGGAATGCTGGAGGCTGATGGCAGCGAAGATGAAAGGGCCACCATGCAAACATTACTTCTGGGTTTACTTAGACCCTGTGTTGCTCGTACTGATGGAATAGTGGAAACAGTCTGTCTCGTACAAAGACCACACAGCGTCCTTATACTTTAAATTGCTGCAAACCAATGCAGCAAGCTGCAGCACATCTGAACAGTGCTTTTCTTGTGCTTAATACTTGAACAGCCGTCCATGGTATCAAGCCCCATCCAAAAGAGAGGATTAGGAAGAATCAGATTAAGGGTGTTATAGGGAAGAAAATTGTTCGGGAGCAGAGGAGATTTATGATAAATACACACTTGCCATAAGGCGAAGTAGATCTTCGAGGAGAAGTGACAGTGACAGGAAGAGTTAAAGGGAAAATTGTAAGAAATTGAAAGATGTTGACAGGGGAGTGAGGTGAAAGGAATAAATGAGAATGAGACAATGGGGGTTAGAGGAATATATTTGGAAAACTCTATCAATTATTTTCTCTAATAATGTATTTTTTAGGTCTATCAGCATAATGTGGTATTTTGGCAAATGTACTTGGAAAATTGTACTGTAAAATGTACCAACTGCCCCCTTTCATTTAAAAAAATTGTTGGGGGATACCGCTTCCGAATCCCCTAAGGATTGGATTTGCTCACTATTCTTGGAATTTACGCCCCAAAATAACCCCTACTTGTTTCAAAACTCGCCAACCGCCACTGGACTGGTGCAGCAAAATGATTGCAGGTATGAATATGAGTTACTGAAGGAAAGTGTTGAAGTAGATGCTGGGATCTCAAAGTCTATTATTCCAATAGCCTCATTAAGACTTCTGAGTTAAATCCTTGATAATGCCCGAGTGCAGTAACAACTTTACTTGTTACTGCAGGTTTAAAGCATACATTTAATAATTTTTATTTATTTGCATGATTAATTCAAATGCTTGCAAAAAATAATTAGAAAACAAACAAGGACAAAAACTTTCTTTAAAATCGTCGGCGTCATGAAACCACAGTGAGCCATAAGGGTTAATATAATGAAATGCTACAAGAGATTTGTACTATTAAAAATTATAGTAAAATGTATTTTCACCAGTAGAGCAGACGTCGGGATAAAGTGCATTATATACAGGCCTACGTTTTTCTTGTAATTTAGACAGAAACTTAACCAGCATAATGTTCAGATAAGTATTGGCCGTGTTCGCCTCCACGATGGCCTGTCTGCTAGTCGCACCTTCAGACTGTTAAAAGACCTACGGAAAAGCTGCCTGTGTTCTCTATGGAGCACAGGACACATTGCACGACATGTATGAAGGGTTCTTTTGAGTGCTGTACATTCTGCAGGTAGTGTCGATGGACTGCGTTTGCTACTATGGCACGAAATCCAGGTTTGGTAGCTCCCCAAGGCGGTACAGCATACACTTGTGTTTGGTATACTTCAAGTAGTTTATCCCCAAGTACGCCTGATGATCTTTCGTAATATATGTACTTATCACCACCCAGGCATTGCTTTGCCGTGCTAACACGTTCCCACCCTGTAATCTACTTAGCTTGTGAGCACTCAAAATCATACCATACAAAATAAGAGGTCCTACATACCTTACTGCATTTTGTACTTCTTTTACCACAGAGTTTGTAAGTGGATGAAATATCCGGAAATTTCTGTGATCTAGTCGGGTAATTGCGGTACGTTTCTTTCATTGTAGCACTCGTCATTATAAGGCCCCAATCGCCGTAGAGACTCGTTATCCTTGAATATCGAGACATGGAGATCACTGGAAGCTTCGTAATACTTATCTAGTTGTAAATCTGTTCACAAGAGTGTTGTGAGAATGACTCTTTAATACCAACTGTACAGCTCCGCCTGCCTGTCTGGGGGAAGGCGAAACAAAGGAAGCATCATTGCTTCAAAGACATTGAAACTATGCTCCAAACCTCTATCTGGAAAACAAGGGGCAGCTTTGTCAGAAATCACCAACACCAATGTGTCCTAAACTCAGCACTGATTTGTAAAACACACAGAGATAGAAACATAGCTGATGTTCTGTTTAAAACCAGATACAACATTACGCAAAGTCCAGAACGCACACGTGATAGCTTGAAAGTGAGAAGACATTTAGCGTGCATACTCATCGACCTTTATCTAGTGCACTTCCGGCGTCACGCACACTAACAGTCCTCTAAGAGAGAGTGGTTTCTGGCACATTTCAAGAATATTAGTGATATGATGTCAGAAAGATGGGGGGAAAGAAACCGGGAGACCGTACTCCAGTGGCATGTCATCAGAGGTAACTTAATCAAACCCTTTGTTTCCTTTTATATACCATTGTAACCCGGCAATATAGTCCAATTGGTTCAGTTGAGGTGAACTAGGACTACACCTTCCAGAATCCATCGGTAGTCAATTGAAAGCCGAGGACTGGAGAACGGAGTCCTTTACAAATAAAGTAATGGGAGGGGCCTTACTGAGTGGAAAGAATACACATAATGCACAGTTTTATATAATACACTGTCTGTGTTAAATATAAACCCCGGATACTGCAATTTTCAATCTTGCACAAGTTTACCTAATACGACACAATGTTATGAATTGACCTGTTATAAGATAGCACTGGCTGGAAATATCAGCCCAATATAATTTTCATACTTGTCACCAGTGACTACCAATAATGTTAAGAAATAGGACTGAAAGTCAGCCCTGGCATACACCTTGATGCTGTACTCAGCAAACCTTTTTAAGTGCTATATCTTTTCTTTTGGTGTTCCAAATGAAGCTAACATTTCGGATCCCTTACTTCCGAGTTAAAAATAGCCTTTACATGGCGGAGAAACTAGATCAGAAAAGAGATCGGAGCAAATGAAGAGAAGACTGTTGAGCGATACCCCCATCACCATGAGGTTTCTTTGCCGTCCAGCCCAGCTGGTACCTGCCTGTTACCCAGTACAAAGGTACCAAATCGCCTGACAATACATCAAGAACACTGTGGTGCAGAAAGGGCGCTCACAGCAGGCAGTACCAGCCTAACAAGCCTCTCCACTCAGATCTCACTCCCATCAGTACTGAAAGTACCTATGAACAATAGGGACCACAGCACACAATGTAAACAGCAGTAATATGTAAGTAGTAGCATCCAAGATATGCAGAGTTCATTAGAGAAGAAAAGGGCACATAAGTATCCCATGTTCTTAATAGAAAGTCTCTTTAATTGGAAACGCAGCTTGCTTCATTGAGAGGGAATGTCCATCAAACACAGCCAACACGTGTTTCGTCACGCAGGTGTCTTTTTCAAGGCTAAAAAGTGGGTATAGTTGTACAAAAAATAGATATATCCAAGTTATGATGTTGGTTCCAAATCTGGAACTGAATTAAGGCTGGTAATTAAGCGTGTCCTGATAAAAGATGTCGACACGGTAAGAAAGTAACTGCGATTGAAGGGCCATGATACGTCCAAGATGCAGTCCATAAACGTCCGAGTGCTGTGAGACGTTGCGTTCCAGTGGAAATTGTAGCCTATGCCTCGACGTTGGCAAGGAGATTAATAGGATCC
This sequence comes from Pleurodeles waltl, assembly GCF_031143425.1. Lineage (NCBI taxonomy): Eukaryota > Metazoa > Chordata > Amphibia > Caudata > Salamandridae > Pleurodeles > Pleurodeles waltl. The sequence goes on along the minus strand of NC_090447.1, from coordinate 330,042,942 downwards.
TGGTCCAAACATTGACACCTACTTTAAGTCTATAAGCATCCCTGTCACGATGAACCTCTTAGAGTCCACATGTACACGACAGATTATTACAAGAATATTTTGGAAGCCCTTTCCAGAACTGTATGCTAGACTAGTGTACGTTCTCGCTCCTCTGATCAAAAGCCTTTGCTGTTTCTTTTTATTACATCACATGCCTCAAATTACCGTTACTGCTAAGGAATATAATTTAATGTTGCTTCAGATAAGCATTATCTAAATGGTAATTTAATGATCTACTCTTATCCTGCTACGTTGAAGATCAAATCTATATGTAACGTGTGGTTGCAATTACAACATGAAGTTCAGTAAAACATTTATGATACAAAAAGGATAAGGAGTTGTACTTTTTTGTTAATTTATTATTTTAGGCACAAACAATATGTACACCTGTCATTCACTTGCGTAATACTTGCAAACTTAAGAAATTATAATATTAACATGATTTTGTACAAAGATCATGGTATTGTCTGTCATGCATAATCAGGGAGCACAGCTTGTTATGTTAAGTTATATTGATTTGTACAGCACAGTAATCACCCGTGAGGGTATCCCGGCACTTGAGCAGGTGAGTGGTCTCCATGGAGTTATTCTAAGAGCTAGGTCTTCAGCTTCTTGTGGAACTCAAGAAGTGAAGAGGAGGCTCTGATGTGTTGAGAAAGGTCGTTCCAGGTCTCGGGTGCGATGTAGAGGAATGAGCAACCTCCTCTATTTTTTGTAGATGAGGGGGATGTGTGCGAGTGAGACTGAGGCATAGCATATGTGTCTGGCAGGCTGGTAAAAGTGTACGCAGCTGTTGAGGTGTGCTGGTCCAGTGTTGTCTAAGACTTTGAATGTGTGGATGAGGAGTTTGAATTGACTGCACTTGTGAATGGGGAACCAGTGAAGCTCCTTGAGGTGCGGTGTGATGTGGGTATGGCTTGGGAGGTCGAGTATGAGTCTTGTGGCAGTGTTTTGAATGGTTTGGAGCCTGAAAGGGAGTTGTTTGGCGATTCCTGAGCAGAGAGTGTTGCTGTAGTCCAGCCTGCTAGTGAAGAGTATCTGCCTAACAGTCCTTCTGGTGTTCTGTGGCAGCCCCTTCAAGAGGTTTCATATCATGCATTGGATATGGAAGCAGGAGGATCTTACTGTGTTGACTTGTGCCATTGTTGTGTAGCCATTTTAGTTATAGCTGCATGCACATTATTTTAGCACACTAGGCCTGCCGCTGTGCACTTTAACCTGGATATATTTTATTCAGCTTCATTTATTATTTTAACAATAGCCACATTTTCGGTCTTGTTTCACTTCTCTCTATCTAGCTGTTCTTTGCCTAGGCCAGCACTGTGTTCTCAAACAAGACATTTCTTTCACTCTATGCTTCTCTCAAGGCTACAGCAAGATAGGTTGCCGGTAAAACGTGGTAACGCTTTGTCTCTGGTATTCATAGAAACATATACATCCTTACGTAGGCACATTTTCTCAGAACATCAGCTGTTTTATTATCAAAAACACTTCCCTGTCCCATACACATTAGAAGGAGATTCCAGCCTGATGACTACAACTGTATGCTGATTGCTGATTGCTTCGCTACAGCTGCTTATGCAGACTTCGGGCCTTTGCTCAGGTATGGGGGATGATGTCTTCCCAGGGGAACCTGAAGGGCAGAACTAGAGTTTAACATGCTGTGTTCTAATATAGCCTAGGTAGGAATTAGTCCATTGACTCCAGTGACAATATAGTAGCGTTATTTTTATGCTTTGCTCTCCTTGTCACAATTTTACTCCTGTCCAGCTTTATCGTCCTGGTTATTGCAGTACATGCTTTATTATCTAAGATGCAGTTGCTTCATTAAAACTTTATTGAAATATATACTGCCTCTGCTTGTCCTTGTATATGTGAGACTAATGTAACTGAGAGAAACGGATGAGATCTGAGTCACCACGATTCCCCTGAGGAGTCAATTGTGTAATGCGCTCGGCTGCCCAATCATCCCTGCTCTTGAGTATAGATGAGGCACTGCTAGTTAGCCCGAGCAAAACCCGGATTGGGGCGACAGGTGTCACCTGTAGTGGGTTAAGACTCAGTCTCCCACACTGCAGGCAATTCTGCCGCTCAAATCCAGTAGTATTATTAGAATAATGAGAGCCTACGCGGCACCTTCCTGTTGAGTCTGTCATCTAGGATGATCCCCAGATTTATTGTGTTTTCAGTTGGAGTTGGTTTTGGTCCTAGCTCAGACAGCCGCCAGGTGGAATCCCATGGGGATGTCTTCTTTCTGAAGGCCAATACTTCTGTCTTGCCTGAGTTGAGCATCAGGCAGTTAGTTTGCATCCAGTCTTCTACCATGGTCATGCAGTTAGTGAAGATGGTTCTGTCTGTGGCTGTCTGGTCTAGCAGGGAGAGGATGAGTTGGGTGTTGTCAGCGTAGAAAATAACAATGATGGTGCCTTGGGCTGGCAAGTGGTGTCATGTAGATGACGAACAGGGTGGGGCTGAGGAATGATCCTCGGGAAATCCGCAGATCAGGTTCTTGGTCTCTGATATGAAAGGTGTCAGCCTGACCAATTGGGTTCTTCCTATGAGGAAGGAGCAGATCCAGTTTAGAGAGGCTCCTTGGCAGCTAATCTCATGGAGTCATCTGATGAGAGTGTTGTTGGAGACAGCGTCTAAGGCCACAAAGAGTGCAGTGGTTCTTTCTGAATTCGGATTGGGTATTGTCTATCAGGCGGGGAAGCTTGAGGTAGGCTGAGAGTTATTTGTTGATGGCCTTCTAAATCACTTTGGCTGGGTAGGGGAGCAGGAAGATGGATCGGAAGTTGTTGAGTTGGTTCATGACGGTGGATGGTTTCTTGAGGTGGGTGTTGACTTCTGCATGTTTCAGTTGTCCAGGAATGTTGTGGAGGTGATGGAGGTGTTGAGATTGTGAGTGAGGGTGGCACTGATTGGTGGTGATCCCAGGTTGTAGATGTGGTGAGGCATGGATCTGTTGTGTCCCCTGAGTGAATGGTCTGCATGATTGTTGCTGTGTCGTCTCTGGTGATGGTTGTTCATTCAGTTAGGTGGCTATTTTGGTTGGCGATGAGCTTGTTAGGGTTAGGTTGGTGTTCGAAGTTGTGGTAGATGTTTGTGATTTTGCTGTTGAAGAAGTTTGACTGGTGGTTGCAGAGTTCTGATGGTGAGGTTGGAAGATCTCCTCGTAGCTGTTGGAGCTTTCCTCGATGCATTCAGCTAAGAATCTGTTAACGTGTCCCTTTATGTCAATTTTATACACATCAGGACTCCTTTTAGGCCGATGAATCTTTTGACCCAGTGGTGAGACACCGCAGAACGAGATAACTGATCAATATGTCAAGCAATATATCAATGACGTCACCAATATTTATCACCACAATACACTTTACTTTGGATAAAGACATTGATCAAACTGTCAGCGCAACCATGACCTTTCAGTCATGAATAACCACACCTTATTAGAATTTTTGCGAATTTTATTCCCTATTAATTACAATCTAATAGCAAAAAGTGTCAATCTCAATACCAAGGAACAAAAGAGCATATTCACGATATGGCATCTATGATAAGACTTCGATAATGCAAAGATCACAAACATAAGAACACCAACATAAGATATGCATAGATCATAGTGCATAGAATATCATATACGTCTCAGTTTAGCATAGCACAATGTCAGTCTTGTCTATTGTGTCAGTCAAAGTGATCGCCTAGCCTAACCACTAATTAGCATCAGCATGTTGAATTTAATGCAAAATAATTTTGAACACAAATTTGGAAAACATCTAGCTAAGGTCTCTATTCAAAAATACAGCAGTTGGTACCTAGAAAGGAAAAGCAAACAGACAAATTACAATAGCATTGTCATAATTACCCTCCTCAGAATAAGTCAGCATACAGGATCAGTCTTCGTCTTCAGGACATCAGTTAGATCGCCGTCAGTCTACTTCATCTAAGGGACAGGGGACACTTCCCTCATAAGAAGGAAAAGTGTAAAAGGGCAGTCTATGGATGTGGATGTTTTGATTAAATCTCAAATCACCAAACAGAGTGACAGAGTTTCTGGATGCAATCAATATCATTCCCTACCTAGTTCTAACGACCCCTCTGTGTCATGAGTTTTTATCCCCTTTTCACAATACCTTCCCCCAAAATTCTATTGGATATTTGCTATACCCTACTATCTTCAACCTATCAAATTATACATTAGGTAATCCAATTTGTCACCCCACGATAATTTACAACACTTTGATTGGTCTTCTTCGACTCACGCTAACTTAAGGCCTATAGGATTTTCAATACAATATCGTAAATACTAATATAAGTTTGATTAATCATATCACAAACAAGTTTACTCATTATTGTCATTAATTTAGTTTATCATAATCATAATTCAAATGCACATTAAGCAAATAACTAATTATTGTCGTTTTCTATGTGCAGTATTGTTAAGCATTTCACGTTAGCATATGTAATATTTAAGCTATGCTCTCTCAGTCCCTCCTCTGATGACGCTCGTCACCACACAAACCTTTCCTTTGACCTTTCATTTTTTTAATTTTACACCTTGCGCATAATACGCATTTCAACATCTTGCCCTTTATGTGAGCTTTCCCATATTTCGTTAAACATTTTCTCTCTTTCACTTTCTTCGTTTCTCCTGGTTCTTTTAGTCCAATTTTTCTTTATTTTGTCATTAATTTTGCATGCCCCCCATAATCCTAATAGACAGACCAAAACAAATAATTATCCCATCAAAATTTTTGCAAGTACCCCATTCCAAATGTTGGTAAACCAGCTCCCAACTCTGGCAATTCCTTTCCCAAATTTCTCCCACACACCGAGTTCCTTCAAATCCTTCAAATCTGTACTATCTCTAGTAAGGTTAGTAAGCATACTTCTAATCTTCTTACTGTTATCTGGTATGAATGAACAACAATGACGCTCATTGAGCATCTTGCAGACCCCTCCACTCTTAGCTAAAAGAATGTCTAAGGCAAGCCGATTTTGAAGAGTCATAGCTCTTTCTGCAGCAAGTTCAGTATCCATCAGGAGTATAGCCCCTGTGAAATTTGTCAGCATGTTATCCACTATAGTAGACAACTTTTGAATCTTCATAGAATTTAAGATAACCCCTACTGATGGGATTATGGCTCCAAATATATCACCAATGACAGCCGCCACTGATTCTCGTTTTTGTCTGGGATGCTGTAATTCAGACATCTTAGGTATTTGTTTCAAGTCATCAATTTGGTAAATCTTTGGGAATACTATCCCCAAATAACATGTCCCATACCATCCCTTAGGGAGACGGTAACAAGCATTTAGCCCACAGATGTAATAGATCCCAGGAATCGCTGGATTTTGTCCATTCAGCATAAAGGTCCATTTACTCTGAAACTAAAACACATGCCTGCACTCACTTGTTCCCACAAACAAATTATCCTGCTCAGATTTTGGCCTATATATACAAAGCCTACCTATGTGTAATGCATCTATAGCTAATTTACCTTGTGTCTTGATTGCAGTGTAAGCATAATCATTTGCGTATGTACGTTTCTCTAATCCTTTTTCTAATCTTTCTTTCAATGCTTTGCGTCTATCATCTGTGTGATCTAAAAAGCTTTTCTCTACAGGCGATAATAAGCAAGTCAAATTATTGCGATGTGCATAAGCTGTCCCAAATGTAAGCGTTGGCTCAAAGAATCCTCTAACTATTTTTATATCATGTTCCTTAGCTAATTTATTTAAAAATTCAATCACTGGCACAAAAGAAGACACAACATCCAAATTCGAATAAAAATATTGCACATGCTCTTGATTATAGAATCTTGTTAGTAGCAAACTGCAACTAATTCCATAAGTAAGAGGGAGGCTGTGATATGTAACTCCCTCCTGCACAGACGAAGGAATTTTAGTACATACATAACAATCTTTTGCATCCATAGTTTCCACATACTCGTTTAGTAAGCGATAGAAGACATTAGTAGAAAGTTCCCCTTTTGCATTAGTTCCCTCATGCATGTGTCTTGCATCTTGCTCAAATCTCTCCCACGGTGTTAGTGTGGTAGTTTCAGGTTTTGAAGTAGCGTTAATAGTTTCTTTCTCTATCCATGGCATTCCTACAATCACTCCCACAATTATTACTGCACACACAACACCTATTATAAGACCTAGCCAACCGCACACCTTACTTCCCTTGCTACTATTTCTATTGTAAGCCATGTTTGTATAGAATCGGACAGCAGATCAACAACCAACTTGAGGATAAACTCTTTTTTTTTTCTTTTTTTTTTCTCTGCCTATATTACAGCGTCTTCACTCACTCCAGGACCTTTTGTCAAATTAGGTTAGCAGCTTGTCGTAATCAGGTTGAAAGCCAATCCAGTTTTAGTGTCACTTCCGGTAGTTTATAATGTCTCTTTTCAGTTTCAAAATTTTTCAGAACTTAACCAAGCTTCCCTCAGATTCGTTCAGGTACCGTAGTATTGGCCTGGTACTTCTCGATCAAAACAGAATGATAGAAATTCTTGTTGCCATTCAGAAGTTGTAGCATACGCCCATTCAGGACCTGTATATCTTCTGTTTGCGATTCTTTTTCTTTTTAACCTTCGTTCACCCTGTTGTTCTCCTTCACTCAGATCATCCACTCGAGATGCATTGTTCTCTTCTATTATTGTGTCATGTGTCACATCTCTTATCTTGAAGAGTGGCTTATCTGGCCAATTGTCGCCTCTATGTATCTTTTCTCGATGTGTCCTTTCAGGACGTTGGACAGTACCCTCCTCTTGTGATATAGTGTTTTCTCTTGATGGACCTGCAGCTGGTTCAGGGGACTCTGATATGTTCTGATTTCTCTCTATAATTTCTCCTTCTCCTTCTTTTTCTGGTTCTGTGCCGGGTTCGAGCTCTAACCCGTATTCGTCTACTTCTGGGAGAACCTCTCCTTGACTTAGTTCTCCTGCTGCCTCTACTGAGATAGGCACTCTGTCACCTATCTCAAACTCATTGACTGTTTGAGGGACAAGGCTGTTCTCAGTGGGCTCTCCGGTAGTCTCAGTTTCCTCTTGACTGTTCTCTGGCCCTGAGACTTCTCTTTCTAAAGTTGTTGTGCCGGAAACTTCAAGTTCCTCTTCAACAGGACACGTTACCCTTTTCGTATGACTGGCATGTATCCAGTTGGGAACTCCGGCACACTTCACAGCAGTAGTAGTCGTCAATATTACTTGATATGGCCCTTTCCAACGTGGTTCTAGACACGATTTTCTTATGTGCTTTTTGACAACCACCCAGTCACCGGCTTGTAGAGAGTGGCCTGGATCGCCGATCGGTGGCAACGTGTTAGCTTCCACCTGGTGAGAGAAAGAGCGAATCACATCAGCCAAACCTTTGCAGTAATCCAACACCATATCATCTGTAATATTCACTAGTGCATTTGCAGGTACTGCTGGTAATCTCATAGCTCTGCCCATGAGGATTTCATGGGGGGATAGTCCAGTTTTCTTGTCTGGGGTGTTTCTCATTGACATCAGCACTAGAGGCAAGGCATCTGGCCACTTCATGTTAGTTGCTGCACACAATTTTGCCATTCTCGATTTCAAAGTACCGTTCATTTGCTCTACTAGTCCTGATGCTTCGGGGCGATAGCTACAATGCAGCTTTTGTTCAATGTTCAGTGCGGCACACAGAAGTTTAATCACCTCATTGTCGAAGTGTCTACCCCTATCCGATTCTATAGAAACCGGAAACCCGAACCTTGGTATCAGTTCCCTAAGTAGTAGTTTTGCGACTGTAAGGCTGTCATTTCTACGTGTGGGATATGCCTCAATCCAGTGACTGAAAACACACACGATCACCAACACATACTTCAGTCCTCCACAAACAGGTATTTCAATGAAATCCATTTGCATTTTGTTAAATGGACCTCCAGCTCTTCCAATGTGGCTCAAAGTTACTACGGTTCCTTTTCCTGCATTCATCTGTTGACAGATGATGCATCTGTGACAAGTAATTTCTGAGGCATGTCTGAATTTTGGAATAAACCAATCAATTTTGAATGACCTGATCATGGCATCTCTTCCCAGGTGAGCCTGCCCATGGTAGAGCCTGGCGAATTGGGATAGAAGGCTGTTTGGCAAAACTAATTTCCCTTCCTCTGAAACCCATAAATCATCAGCTCTCTGTACACATTGCATTCTTTGCCAAGAGTGCTTTTCTTCCTTGCTTGCACGGCTTTGTAATGTTTTTAGTTCGTCCAATGTGTCAACTACCCGCAATGCTAGGTTTAAACATGTGTCATTTTCAGTTTGTGGTAACAATTCCCATTGTTCCTTGAACGATATACAGTTTAATGCACAAAATCTTGCAACTTGATCTGCATAGCCGTTTCCCATGGACACAGAGGCCCATATTTATACTTTTTGACGCACAACTGCGCCAACCCAGTTGTGCGTCAAAAATTTCACTGCCGGCTAACGCCATTCCAACGCGCCATACGGGCGCCTTATTTATGGAATGACGTTAGCCGGCGCTGCGGACTGGTGTGCGTCAAAAAAAATGACTCACACCAGGCAGCGCCGGCGTATGGGAAAATGGGGGTTGTGCGTCAAAAAATGGGGCAAGTCAGGTCTGAGGTAAAATTCAGGCCTCAAACCGGATTTGCGCCATTTTTTTTTACGCCCAACCTCCATTGACATGACTCCTGTCTTAGCAAAGACAGGAGTCATGCCCCCTTGCCCAATGGCCATGCCCAGGGGACTTATGTCCCCTGGGCATGGTCATTGGGCATAGTTGCATGTAGGGGGGCTCAAATCTGGCCCCCATATGACACTTAAAAAAAACGAAAACAAATACTTACCCCAACTTACCTCAACTTCCCTGCGATGGGTCCCTCCATCCTTGGGTGTCCTCCTGGGGTGGGCAAGGGTGGCAGGGGGTGTCCCTGGGGGCAGGGGAAGGCACCTCTGGGCTCCTTCCGAGCCCACAGGTCCCTTAACGCCTGCCCTGACCCAGGCGTTAAAAAACGGCACCCATCAGGCTGTGCACCGTTTTTTAAGGCCCACCCCCTCCTGTGCGTCAAAATGACGTCAGAGTATAAATATGGGGCACAGGCCTTAAAGTCATTTTTTGGAAGGGAACGCCTACCTTGCATATAATTAACGCAAGGCTGGTTCCCCCTTCCAAAAAATGACGCACATGGTGGAATTTTGACGCCCGCGGGGTCGGACGTCAAAGTATAAATATGGGGCAGGGTTTGCGCCGATTGTGCGTCAAAAGTTTTGCCGCACATTTGGCGCAAACAGAGTATAAATATGCCCCAAAGTCTTGTGATTTAATGTGAGCACTGCATTTCACCACGGCAATTTCAAGAGGTAACTGAATCGCATGTAACAAATCCTTTATTTGTTCACCATTTTTCACAGGAGAGCCAGATGAGGTCATAAAACCTCTCTGTGACCAAAGCTGGCCAAAATCATGAACAATTCCAAAACCGTATCTGCTATCAGTATAGATAGTGACTTTCAAATTTACAGCTGCGTGGCATGCCTTAGTAAGGGCGATCAGTTCTGCCACTTGTGCGGAAAACACTTTCTTGAGCCATGAGGCCTCAATAATACCAGCTATGGTACATACTGCATACCCAGCTCTCAGTGTTCCAGCTGGGTCTCTTAAACAGGACCCATCGACAAACATGATACAGTCATTTTCTTTTAACTGGGTGTCCTGTATGTCTGGACGAGGTTTGGTACACAGCTCAGTCACCTCAAGACAATCATGTTCAAATTCTTCCCCATCTTTGATTTCAGTATTTTCATTAGGGAGTAAAGTTGCCGGGTTCAATACAGTGCATCTTTTAAGCGTGACATTTGGTGACCCCAGTATAATCGTCTCATACCTAGTGAGACGTGCATTTGTCATGTGCTGAGTTTTAGTTCGAGTCAACAGAATTTCAACTGAATGTGGAACCATTACTGTTAGGGGATATCCCATGACTATGCCTTCACATTGTAAAAGGCTCTGACCAACTGCTGCAAATGCACACAAACAACCCGGTAAGGCTGCTGTGACAGGGTCCAAGGTAGCTGAAAAATATGCTACAGGGCGATTTGCATCTCCGTGGACCTGTGTTAAGACAGACAAAGAACAAGCATCATGTTCATGACAAAACAACAGGAAACAGGAAAGGTTTCTCGTAGTCTAGCATTCCTAGTGCTGGTGCCCTGCACATGCATTCTCTTAGCTCCATAAATGACTCAAACTCTTCTTTTGACAAAGTTATAGTATATGGCTCATCCTTGATTTCTTTACCTATCAGTTTTATCAATGGCTTCGAAATGATTGAGAAGTTGGGTATCCACTGATGACAGTAGCCCACCATTCCCAAAAACATCCTGACATCTCTTTTCTTTTTGTTGGAGGATTCATTTGCAAGACAGCTGTTATTCTTTCCTTTGATATTCTCCTGGACCCTTTTTCAATCAAATGTCCTAAGTATTTCACCTCTTTTTGACAGTATTGTAACTTTCTGGGTGACACCTTGTGTCCATTTTTCCCCAGATGATTTAGTAATGCAATGGTGTTGTATTTGCAACTGTCCCTCGTTTTGGACGCAATTAGCAAATCATCAATGTATTGCAAATCTTTTTTCAATATCTGATTGAAGATGAACGGTGATTCGGAAAACCCCTGAGGAATTCTGCACCAACTGTACACCTTATCCAAGAATTTAAAACTGAACAAAAATTGGCTGTCCTCATGAAGAGGTACTGAAAAGAAGGCTTGTGATAGGTCTACTACGGTAAACCATTCAGCATCACAGGGGACCTGGAACATTATTACTGCTGGGTTGGGTACCACAGGGCAACACTTTATCACAATTTTGTTTATTTTTCTCAGGTCCTGCACAATTCGAACTTTTCCACAAGGCTTCTTTAAACCCATTATGGGAGAGTTACATGGACTGCTCAATACTTCTTTCAGAACTCCCTGTCTGAGAAAGTCTGCAATTATTTGTGACACTTCGATAAGAACATCTTGAGTCATGTGGTATTGTGGCACTTGTGGGAACACTGCATTCGGTTTTATCTGAACTTTAACCGGTTCTACTCCTTTTATCAATCCTACTTCTTTCCCAGTTAAGTCCCACACTTTCTCTGTTACTGTCCCTTGTAGTTCGGCAGGCAGATCGATCAAAGAATACATTGGGAATAGAGTAATCAGAGGGTAATCTTCATTTGTTCCTGTTTCTTCCTCTAAAAATTGACTTTCATCTCCCTCATCATCGCTATTTGTCTGTACTTCAATTCCATCATTTGAACAGGTAATCGAACATTTTGTTTTACACAGCAAATCTCTTCCCAATAGGGAGACTGGACTCGAGTCACAGACTACAAACCTATGTAGCCCCTGGAAGTTACCGATCTCAACCTGCCCTGGATCTGTAATCGGGTTAGTCAGATACTGATTTGCTACTCCAACCACTCTTATGGTACACCCTGACAGAGGCAATCTTGGAACTTCCGCACTTCTGACTGTGGAGCGTGTAGCTCCTGTGTCAACCAGGAATGAAACCTTATACCCCATCACCTTTCCCTCGACATATGGGCCTCTCTGATCCACCCCTAAGGATGCTGCTAGCCTGCATTCTTTACTATCAGAGCTATCGTCTGACCAATCTTCATTCATGCCATTTTCACCTCGTAATGGGAACTGTTGTACAGTATTGTTTTGATTTGTTACCTGGCCTGTGACCTGCTGAGGAAGCATCACCTGTTGCTGTCCCATCGGAGCCATTGGTAATTGCATTTGCTGTCTAGGCACCATAGGAATCTGCTGCTGCACTGGTTGCATTTGTATTGACTGAAAACACGGCATTTGCATCTGCTGCATGGGCTGTACCCCTTGCATTTGTACCAAGTTGTTCTGAAAATTTGGGTTTTGATGTCTCACTTTCGGACCTCGTGAATTTTGTAATGTACCAACATTAGTGCTTTGCTGAGCTGCACCATCCTGCACCATATTCGGGCACTCCCGTTTCCAGTGCCCCAAGCCCCTGCACACTTGACATGGTGACATCTTTTTCGCCCCTTGAATGTAATTTTGAATTAGAACCGTATTCAAATCTGAACCGCGGTTTACAAATCCTCTGCCTCGTCCTCTCGGTTGTGTCTGAAACACACCATTCATTTGCGGTTGTTGCTGTATCATCTGTTGAACTCCATTTCCCTGTATTCCAGCCTGTGCAGCCCTTATCTGCATCACCATCACCTTTTCCTTCAACTTTTTCTGCTTCAACTCAATCTCATCACTACAGTACTTTGCATACTGCAACACCTCATCAATCGGATTAGTGTTTCCGATATCGATTTTTTATTTATCTGCCAGGTTTGATAATCTCTGATGCACCTTACCTACTTCTTTAGTAATCTTGGGGCATAGGTATCTCAATTCCGCCTCTGTGTATGACTCCAATCTATTCAGTCCCATTGTCCCTTCTACTAACTCGGCAGCTTCCGCCCCTAGTCGTACAAAGTTCAGGTATTCATCCTGCTTTTCCTTCTCTGGTTCGACTGTAACCACTGCGGTCTTCTGTGAAGTATAAGTCTTTTCTAACCATTCATTTAACTGTTGAACTGTAAAACCCTGCAATGAAATGTTCCCTGCATGCATCATTGGGGAATGTGAAGTATTCGTACTCATCGTTGTGGAGTTGAACTCCCAATCCTGCTTGGCGCATTGCTTCTAGGGGTGCTCCTACCGGACTAAGGTCCATTAAGGGCCTAGGCTGTTCAATTACTTGTTCTCCGGGGGCCATTATCTGTGGAGTTCCCATAGACCCTCCTCTTATCGCCTCCTGAGTCATCACTCCCTGATCACACACACCCGTTTTACCCTGTGCATACAATGGTACTGGTGGACCGACAGTAATGGGTAACGATATGGCGGCAGGTGTCTGACCCGGACCCAGACTTCTTGGAGCAGCAACTCCATAGGTCTGTTCCAATGTAGCTGGAACGGGTACTAATGGTGGACCAGCTACTGGGTTGTACCCTGGTATCAGCTGTGGTTGTGGTTGAGATATTAATTTCGGAGTCGATTCAATCTGTATTAACTTTGGCTTCGTATATATCGGGTCTGGCGGCACTATCAAATTTGTAGTCGTCTCGAGCACTGGGACGTCAGGGTAGATTCTCTGTATCTGCGGTGGAGGCTGCAACTGTATCGGTATGTCTGGTGCAGTGGGTACACTGACACCATTCTGTGTCGAAGCCGTATCACTAGTCTGTACCGTATCAGTAACTCCCTTTTCTTGCGTCTGGTTCCCAGGATCCAAGCTAGTACTTGGAGCACTGTCGCTCACCGCATATGGTGGCGGACGATCATGTAACAGCCTGTCCATAAATTCCTCATCGTCTGAATCATCTTCCTCTTCCCAAGATCTTTTATTCTCTTTAGATTTTTTCGAGTCTTTCTCTGTTTTACAAGAGGCTTTCTTTCCCTGCGTCTCTTCTCCCTGTGTTATTGCTGGGAACAATTTTAATCCGTCTAAAATTCCCCGTCTCCACATTTTGTTCTCATTGTCCCACCTAGCCTCTGCATAGGATTTTTCTGCCCTTCTCAGTCTCCTCTGAAACCTTTCTTGTCTATGTTTAAGAGCCATCAAGTCCCAAATTGCCAAAGCCTCATATTGAGCTGGTCTCGGAGGTGGTTTCTGTGTACTTAACATCCACCTCAAATTTTCCAGTACCTTTGGATTAAACGTCCCATGTTCTGGGAACGCTAGACATCCCTCCTTCTCTGTTAATTTGCGCCATTGTTTCATCCATAAGCAAGGCGCGACACCTTTTTCCTCCATGACTATATAAGCTGGAGTACCCTCGGGAGGTGTAGGCGCTCCATCAGTTGCAACAATATATACGTCTCCCTTTAGAGCGCTCTTAAATGCTTTAACAAAAATTCTCTTAATTTTGTATTTAATCAGAAGTGACTTAGTTCCCAGGACACTCTTCACCCGCCCTTCTCAACCTATTGCCTCTCACGGACGGCAGCCAATCCGTGCGCGACCCCTCTCAACAACCGACCTATCTCAGCGCGGCACTACTGACGTCACACTCACACACACTGCAGCTGATTTGTCTTGCGGCTCGTCCGCTCCTCACTGAACCTATACAATCTCACATAAACTAATGCGATTATTGCGAGCACCTTAAATGACAACACAAATCTGCCGGTTTACTACAGGAAGTGTAACACATTCGCTTCAGAACTTTACAGAGATTTCACTTAAAGCCTTGGCCGCTACTTTCTCCTTACGCAAGCAGAATTCGACCCACAAATTCTACTCTGGACTTGTCAATGACTCCTTCTAGTGCACTTTAGAATTTGTCAAATCTCCATCGAAAGTTTCATACACACATTATGACTCAAACTTGACTTGTCAACCACGCCCGATTGACCTATTAAACCGCACAGATTACAACATAAACCACACTTGTCTTCATACTCCGGAGTCTTAGACCTCGACAGGTCCGTACACAACAACCAACCACGTGGATAATTTTTTAGCATTAAGCGCTACATTCACATGAAGTACGCCGACTTCCCTACTCTCATACTGTGGAGTACGTCCACTCCTACTAAACAACACTCAATTTGGCCTAAATACACACAAATCTTCACAATCACCTGCAAAATGCATAAGCTAAGCAAGCGCAAAAACCCTAACCACATACATTATGGCACCGAGAACATTCCCAACTTATTTAGGCAGGCTCCGAGATCCCGGGAAAGTCATGGTGAACTTAGAAACCCATCATACCTCCAATTTGCATTATCACAGAAAAACAAATTAAACAATAATTTTTCCGTTCTGGGGCCCCCAGGGGCCAAACCGTTGCTCTGCTACCAGAACTGTTAACGCGTCCCTTTATGTCAATTTTATACACATCAGGACTCGTATTAGGCAGATGAATCTTTTGACCCAGTGGTGAGAAACCGCAGAACAAGATAACTGATCAATATGTCAAGCAATATATCAATGACGTCACCAATATTTATCACCACAATACACTTTACTTTGGATAAAGACATTGATCAAACTGTCGGCGCAACCATGACCTTTCAGTCATGAATAATCACACCTTATTAGAATTTTTGCGAATTTTATTCCCTATTAATTACAATCTAATAGCAAAAAGTGTCAATCTCAAAACCAAGGAACAAAAGAGCATATTGTAGGCAGTTCTGTTGATGGTATCATGGCTGGCTTTCCATTTCCTTACAAACTGTTTGCAGTTTTGTTTGGTGTCTCTGAGGTGCTCTGTGTACCAGCTGGCCTGCTTGTTGGACCTTCTTCACTTGCTGGGTTTGCAGGGTGCAAGAGAGTTTGCACATGTCTTAATCCAGTTGTTGAAGTTGTTAATGTCCTTGTCAAGGTTGTCTATCAGGCTAGTTTGCTCCGTGCTC
The DNA here is from genome assembly GCF_031143425.1 of Pleurodeles waltl. Classification (NCBI taxonomy): domain Eukaryota; kingdom Metazoa; phylum Chordata; class Amphibia; order Caudata; family Salamandridae; genus Pleurodeles; species Pleurodeles waltl. The sequence continues at coordinate 330,027,447 of NC_090447.1, read as the reverse complement.
AGGACGCTGAGCCAGTTTACTTCTGAGTCTGTCCCTTAGCTGCAGCTTGGTTGGCTGATCTCGGTGGTTATAATGACTTACGTACGGCGTGTTGATTTGAAAATGGATGATGGAGTGGTCGGTCCATGTAAGCGGTGAGGTGAAATTGTATTTGATGCTGTTGCTGGTGGTGAAAATGGGGATCAGAGTGTGTCCCACAAAGTCCTGAGACAAGCTGGGTGAGTCTGATGTTGCCCAGGCTTTCAAGTAGAGCTATGGCACAAGGCTCGGTCCTGTCTTCCAAGTGGAATTTGAGGTTGCAAACGAGTATGTAGGCTCTGAAGTCAATTGTGAGCAGAGTGACAAAGTAGATGATGTGTTTGGTAAAGAAGGATTGTGGTACTAATGGTTGATAGATGAATGTTCCGTTCAGGGTGAAGTTTGCCGAGACCCATGAATGTGGTGGTCTTTTCCATGGATGTTGAGAATTTGATGGATTCCTTGTACATAATTGTGAGTCCTCTTCCTGGTTTGTGAAGGTGGTCCAGTAGAGCAATCTTGTAGCCTGCTGGAATTGCAGCAGCGATGTCAGGAGCCAATTGGGGGGGGGTTGAGCCAGGTTTCTGTGATGAAGAGCAGGTTCTGTGCTTCACTGTTCGGCAGGTCGCAGGTTTGCTGAGTGATTGTGTGTTGAGTAGCATGCATGCGAGTGGGTGTTGTCAGCTGAGTTTGCTGTGGTGTCTGATGGGGGGCTTGTTGGTGTCTGATGGGGATGTTGTTGGTGTTGCTGGTGCTTCAGTGGGGTGTGTAGGTGGGTGCAGGAGAACCGGCAGTTGGTGCAGGTGCAAGAAAAAGAGCTTGGCAGAGGCTAAGACCAGGAGAGAGAGGGGAGAAAAAGAGCTGAGGAGAAGGTTGAGGCAGGCATCTCAGGCGCAAGAAGCCAGGTTCGAAAGGGCCTTGACTGGTTGAAGGACCAGTCACAGGTAAGTGGGTGGGGAGCTGGACCTAGGTACCTGCTCAATGGGTGTCACGCAGGAGGCACCATTGAGTAGGTACCGGGAGGGGGAAGGAGCGCAGGGGGTTGTAGACGGGGCTGCTAAGAGTGGGAATAAAGAGACAGAAACAGAAACACAGGAGGTGCAGGTAAGGAATGGTCAAGTACCTCTTCTTGTCATTTATTAGCACTTATAACTATATTTATATGGATTTCTTCCACCCGGGTCATTCATCCAGGTCCCTCAGCCAGAACCTTACTTAAGTGGCATTAGCACTCATCCAGTGCAAGCATCCTTGCTTTCTTTTTATCCCAATACTTTGTGCATACTGGCATGGCCCGCCGTTGGCGGGCCAGTGATGTGTTTTTTTTTTCAGTTTTAACCAGGCAGTTCCATAAAATATATCTGCCTTCCTGCTCCCAAATTCTGTAGTCATAGGGCAAGACCAAAGTGAAAAAAAAAAACAGTGTTTGCCTTTCCACATTTAGGGCAAGCAAGACTCCTCTAGAATCTTTCCACGTAGCACTGATGGGTTAGCTACATCAGGTGCAGTACATTACATTTTGTAACCCTAAATCTTTTTTTGGTTCTGTGTTAGGAAGTACAACTGTATGCATCAACCCGTTATTATTCTGTAATTTCAATCTCACAGTCCGCTTTTTCATTTCACTCTGATGGGTAGTTCTTCTTCAGTCTTTCTTTCATTTCTGATTCTATATTGAAATTCCCTTTGTACACATTGTCAGGTTGATGACAGAATATGCTGGAGATGCTTCGACCGTGAGCGGCAGTGAGTGGCCAAGGCCAACCCCCTATGAGCACTCAAACTTGCACCATGCACGGGCCTTCACCCGTGCGCAGGGAAGGTTACCCGCAAGACCTGACCTGCAGCCAGACCTTGCAGCCAACTCGCCGTGCGCAGCAGGAGTTGGCCGCAGCCTCTCTGGGTGTGTGAATAGATGTGAGAGGGTGTATCTGGGGGTGAGAGTAGCTCTCAGACTGTCTCGGTGTGAGAATGCGTACATCAGTGTTTTAGTGGGTGCGTAGGTCTGTGAGTGGGTGCATGAGTGTCTGAGTGGGTCTGTGAGTGGGTGTGTGAGTGCCTGAGTGGGTGCATGAGTGTCTTACAGGGGCTGTGAGTTAGTGCAAGAGGGTCTCAGTAGGTGCGTGAGTATGTAAGTGGGTGTGGGAGTGGGTGCATAAGTGTCTCAGTGGGTGTATGAGTGGCATAAAGAGATTGAAAGAGAGAGAGAGAAAGAGAGAAAGAGAGTGAGAGGGAGACAGACAGAGACTTTTTTAGGCGTTGATTTATGATATTCTTAGAATGACATATTTTTGTTTAATTCAGAAATGTAGTTTTTCTTTTTAAGAAATAAAATCACCTTTAATTTTTTTATTTAAACATTTGTAATTTAAAAAGAAAAAAAGGAGGGAAAAGAATCTAGCTAGATTTGAACCCTCAGTGCTTAGTGTGAAAGTCCTTAACCTTCATGCTGCGCTATCTTTGTTTTTGTTTTTTCACTCTGTCATTTCCGCCTATCTGGGATCATGGGGTCCCTATATGTATTTTTATTTATTGTGAATTTATTATGTCAAAACAATGCCTTTACAGACTATCTGGGACCACAGGGAGCCATCAAGAGCTCCCCTGCAATACCTACTTTTTCTTTTCATTTTACAAAAATGCTCTTTACGGACTACCTGACACTGCGGGGGAAGCCTTAAGACTTCCCCTCCAGTGCCATTGCTTCAGCAAGCAGGGAACTGCTTTGACAGCAGCTCCCTGCTTGCTGAAGCATTTCATCTCTCACGCGTGCAGGGGACAGAGATGAAAGCTTCAGATTTTGACAGTGGGACCTGCTTCGCAGGTCCTGCTGTCAAAACCCGAAGTGTTTGCTGTGGCTTGGCTTCAGCTGCTATGCTGCAGCCAAGCCATAGCAAACAGCTGTGTTCCAGGGGTTGGCAACCCTGGGATATAGCAGGAGCCGGCCCTGGGGTAGGCTTTCCCCAGGGCCACCAGTGGCTCCAAGAGTGGGGCCGTGAGGCCCCCCCCCTTCAACATGAAGATAGCCCCGGGGGTGGTGGTCCCCAGGGCCTGGGGGTCTGAAACAGATCCCCTTTCAATATTTTATATTTGCCCTGGGGGGTGGAGGTCATCAGGGCATGCAGGGCCATGAGAGCCCCCATATATATCTATATAGAAGCCCGGGGGAGGTTGTCCCAAGGGTTGGGGGTCTCATAGGGACACCCCTTTTTGTTTTGAAGATATGCCACAGGGAGGTGGTGTTCCCTGGGGCAGCGGAAGAGGGCTGGGCAACCCTCTCCTCATATTAAAACAGCCCTGGGGAGGTGGCTGTCCCCAGGGCAGCGGGGGGCACGCGGCCTCCCTCCATAAACAATATAAGCCCCGGGGAGGTGGCAATCCCCAGGGTAGTGGGAGGGGGCCATGAGCCCCCCCACACATTTCTAATAAAAAATGCCCCCAGGGCTTTGCCCACTTGGGGGCTATATAATAAGGAAGCGCGGGAAACCTCACTTCATTTAAAACATTTTTTACGGTAGATCCGCTATGGATCTGACCGTAAAATTTAAAAAAATGCTTTTTAGTCCTGTGGGGGTCCCTTTGGGATCCCACCACCAGAGTTAGGAGGTTAGGGTGTTTGTATCCTGGCCCCTTTTGTATCTTTTAATTTTTTTTTTTCTGGGACTCAGCTTCAGCCGAGTCTCAAGATGGCTGACAACACTTCTGTTGAAGTGTTATCATCCAAATCAGATCTCTGCATAAGATTGGGAGGGGTCACAAATCCTTCACGTCCCTATATATACACATTTGGATTTTCTTAAATTTCTCAAAAACTACTAAACAGATTTATATCAAATAACCAAAAGGGCTCTTGCTTGACAAATAGTTACCTTTCTGCCCAATTTGGTGAAATTCCATCCAGTCGTTTTTGCGCTGTCGCTGGTCAATATTTCCTATGGGAATTAACATTGGAAAAACTCAAAATTTCACCCCCACTTTATCTCAGCCCCCGCTTGATAGATCACCCCAAAACTTTCCAGGCAGCAGCTCACATGACTATTGAACTTTGGATTTTTTTTTTAAAATTCATCAACTCAATAACTTAAAACAGATGAAATGAACTCACTGAAGAAAAAACTATATTTCTACAATATAACATTTCAGCTTCCACCTTCCTCAGCTAGTATAAAATGTGTTGCTGCAAAGCTGACACTGTTGAATTAAAAAAAATATCACGAGTGAAGATTCCATTTGGAATGTGGAATCAATGTGCCCTAAGATCTCTTGAGATATGCAGTAATTTGTTGGTGTTGTCAGTAATGTTCAGTCCATCTGCATGCCATGATTTTAAACGATAAATACAACTGTTTTCTTTGGAGTTCAGTAGTTCTCCCTTTACGACCTGTCCCAAAGGGAAGATCTTCAAATCTGATAGAAAATGGGCCACAAGGTTACATTGATTGGCTACAGGCTGGTCACATTTGTTATTAGTTATTGCTGATTTGTGATTCCTGAATCATGTAATAAGATCACTCACTGTTTGGCCTACATATTTTTTTTTTACAGCCTTAGCATTTGTACTGAACAATGCATGTTCAACACCTAAGATGCTGTCTTATGCCATAAGTTCTTCTGGTAACAGAACTTGTTATTAATGATGTTTGTAAAAGGTATGCACATGTGATGCACCTTTTAGAATCACATCAATGAAACCCTGCATTTTTTACAGGTTGCTTGAGTTCAATTCTCACAATAAGAGCTCCTGAACTGGGACCTCTGTCATAAGCAATGACAGTCAGTTTTGGAAAAATCTTTTGTAATTCTTCACAGGTGGATAATAAGGGGAATGTGTTTTTGCATTATGTTTTTGTAGTTAGGAGCTGATGGATGATAGTCAACCACACAAATGGGATTCTGTCACTTTTATTTCACTGCTAGTATTCAAAATAAGCAGGGGTGGCTGGTAACTTTTGAAAGTGTCCCACTGCTTCCCCAAAAAAAGAAAGCAAAATAAAACAGCCCATCCCTTCAAAAGGCCAAACAAACACCCCCCCTCCAAAACCTAAAAATAAAATACCCCCTCTCTCCAAAAGCCCATAATAAAACAAGCCCTCGTCCAAAAGCCCAAAATAAAACTACACTAACATTTAAAAGAAATAAAATTCAAAAAAATGGCACATATCCACTGCTGCACATTCTCCTCGGGTGTTTCAGAAACTGCAGCCTTCTGTGGAGCTCCCCTAACCAATCCAGATGGTGCTCTCATGCTTTTAACCAGCATGAGAGAAGCACCAGGACTGGATGGAGGACGTTGACCTGATAGTCCTTCAGGCCCTGAAAACCCGTGCTTCCTCTCCACCCATCAGTCTAGGACAGCTCGGGAAGGAGAGCTTCAAAGTGCGCATGTCAGGCTAGCCATCAAAAGACAGACAGCCAAACTGACATGCACACTTTGGAGCATCCAGCAAGCTACTGTTTCAGTCCTCTATGCTGCCAATCAGCAGCAGAGGACATGCTTGCATGTCTTTTGGCTTGGGGGCACTGCGGTACGCACAACAGTAAAAAATAAAATGGCAATGAAATCATTTAATTGGCATTTAATTTTTTTACGCATGGCTCGAAGCTGGGGGCAACGCTCCCCCACCCTCATTAGGATACCGCGGCTGAACATTTTTAATGAAGTTATTGATAGCAAAAATGAGCATGATGGGTGCGTGAATTATAGTTACCTTACAACACCAGCTATAGTTACTTGGGAGCTTCATGGCAAACTAATCCTTGTAAGGTAATTTCCTATGTTTTACTTATAATAGGAAGGAGAACTGTCCACTCCCTATGTCACAACACTTCCAAGTCTGTTGTGCTAGTGTTTCCTCCATCTTGGGTCGATTCCGAAAGGCAATTTCTACTTTGGTGATACCTGGTGTCTGCACAAACGTGGCTACTGAAAGGATTCGCCTATATCCATGGCAGGCAAGAACTGTGAACATATGGAATTGTAGCTCAAGCCACAGCCAAGGACAATCCACTAGGCATCCGCTTTGCAACAGTTTGTAGCACCAAAGACCCAGCCCAAGTCTGGAAGATATGGGTCTGGACCAGGCCCTGGTCCAAGGAGTAGAGGTGGACCAGACCCAGATCCTTGTTCAGACTGTCCAACAGCAGATGTAAGAACTGCAGCAACTGAAACATTAAAATTTGGCCTTACGAATAGCCCTAACATCCAGAGCTTCTGATGTCCCAATGGTTTCTCCAACTTTTCCACGGTTTTCCAGGGTGCCAAATTAACTAAAGGAACTCAATGATGCTTTGAGAATGTCCTTTGTCTTCCGCCCTGCTCAGTTCTCACAAGATCAGGCTAAAGTAGGAGATTTAAATAGTGCCATGTCTGGGCCAGCTTTGGCCTGGATGGCCCTTTCAGGGGGTTGTACAAGATCCCAGTCTTTCTAATTATGCAACTTCCTGACCACTTTTAAACAATTGATTGTTCTGAACTAGAATTTACAGTGGAGGAAGCTCTTTGTGAAATCTAGCAGGGAAACCACTCGGCTACTCAATGGAGTATCTGGACGCACAAGCCAATAGGTCAGGGGGAACCCAGAAATTAGCACTGATTAAAGAGCCATAACTTCAATTGTTTCTTAAACGCCGATTAACAGGACATGGTCTGCAGTCCTAGCATCAGCTTGTTCCAGGCCATTGCCCCCAGGAAAGCAGCAATCTACCACCACTTCTGAACTCTGTCACTCTTGTTAGCTGATCTCAGATTGTGTATGTGGTGATGAAAACTGAATCTGGATCTCAGGTATTTGGTCCCAGATAAATAAAGGGTAGTGTGTGTCAATACCAGTGCTCTAAACATGATTCTCTTCCCGACCGGCAGCAAATGCAGAAAATGCAGGTATGGAGAGATGTGCAGTTTCACCGGCAGGTGGAGAGGGAGGCGAGCTGCTGCATGCTGTATCATCTGAAGTTTCTCCATGAGATACTCAGGCAAGCCCAAATGAAGTGCATTGCCAAAACCCAAAATGGACGTTATCAGAGCCTGGATGACTGATTTATTTGCCGAAAAAGACAGATGTAAGAACTTCCTAAGAGAATGCAATATCCCAAAGCACATGCTTACCACTGCCTTAATTTGTGGCTTAAAGGATAACTGGTCATCAAATTTCACCCCAATGTTCTTCACAATGCAATTCTGAAGGCCAGGGGGAGCATTATTGGGCCAAACAAATGGCCAGCAGTTGGACGATAGATCACTGGAACACAAGGATTTCTGTCTTCTCTGGATTACAATTGAGCTGATGCTCTGCCATCTATTGAAATGCTGCCATCAGGCAGATTTTATGGCCTCATTTCACGTCTGGCAGTCCATGGACCACCAGACTCATGGTGGCGCTTGGGCCGCCGCCAACAAGGGTGGTCTGACTGCCATATTATGACCGTGGCGGAGCTGCCACGGTCCGATTGTCGGCACCGCTAGGTGGCCCCCAGCCTACAGCCGACAGCCCGGCGGTGCCTGTGGTCTCAATCCGGATTACGACCCACTTTTCTTCCAGCCTTTGCATGGCGGTCCACCACCATGCAAAGGCTGGCAGAAAGAGGGTGCTGGGGGCCCCATGGGGAACCCTGCACTGCCCATGCACTTGCCATGGGCAATGCAGGGACCCCCATGGACAGCCCCATGACTCTTTTCACTGCCCGAATTACGGGCAGTGAAAAGCGCGACGGGTGCCGCTGCACCCGATGCCCTGCAACACTGTTGCTGGCTCGATTATGAGCTGACGTTAATTTTGTGGTAAGTATTCCGTTGGGCCAGCGGGAAACTCATAGGCCCTCATTATGACTTCGTGGTCTTTTCAGCAGACTGCTGAAGCCACGGGCGCCAGAAGACCACCAGTGCTGCCATATTACGAGTACTGAAGGATTTCCGCCACAATCTGGGTGGAAATCCTCCTGTAGTCATGCTGGCAGTTGGAGGTGCACGGGTGGTTCCACCACCGGCCTCGCCCCGCTGAAAGGCCTCCAGCCATATTATGACCTGTAATACGGCCTGGCGGTGTCCCGATGGCGGGGCGCTGCCGGCAGTGGAACTGCCTGTTCCCGTTACCTGCCAGATGACCTCCTCGCCGGATAAGGTAAGTCGATCGTCCAACAGGGGAGAGGGGTGGGAGGGTGGGAGTTTTGTGAGTGTGTAAATGTAAGTGTGAATGCGTGTATGGATGCGTGTGTGTGAATGCGTGTATGGATGCGTGTGAGTGAATGCGTGTATGTCAGTGTTGGTGAATGAGTGTATGCGGGGTGCATGTGGGTGTGTGTGTGCATGAATGTATGGGGGAAGGGGGCTCTGTTATGAGTGGTGGGGGAGAGGGGTCTGGTATGGAAGCAGGGTGATGGGACAAGTGCTCTAGTTCGGTGGGGGGCGTGGAGAGGTGTTGGGATTGCAGAGGGTGTGGGGGAGTCATCTGCTGATGACAGGAAAGAAACTTACTGTCACCAGTAGCCTCTCTGCCAGGGTTTCCGTGGTGGTTCTACTGCCGCAGACACCCTGGTGGAAAGCCGACTCTTGATACTGCCGGCAGTCTATATTGGACCGCTGGGTCAGAGATGCTAATCTCCGGCACGGCCGTCCAACCGCCCTGGCAGTACAGGCGGGGATGTGTCGGGTTGGCGGAGGCCAACCTACCATGCTCATAATGTGGCGGTCTTCACCGCCAGCCCATTGGTCCACTGTGGTCCTGGCGGTCTTCGGACCGCCAGGGTCATAATGAGGGCCATAATTGGCCAGGGTGCTGAAAACAGGAGTGGTGTTTTTCCGTCCGAAAGAGTTTGGTGGGCGCCCTCCACCACACACCAAACTCAAAATGAGGCCCTTGGTCCGGTTCATGGGGAGCTCACTAGCCTTATCACAAGAAAACAAAAGTTGAGTATCATCAGCATAAGATATAACTTTAGCACCTCAGGATTCCGCAAGCCAGGCAAGAGAGGTAAAATATATATTAAAGAGTGTGGGACTCAACGCCGACCCTTGCGTGACCCCAACTGATATCAAGCCTCAGAAGAAAAATGCAGAATCAAGATCTGCTGGCTGCATCCCTCTAGGAAAGAGGACAGCCAGTAAAGGGCTTGCCCCAAAAATCCCACCAATGACAGATACTGAAGGAGGCAGGCATGGGGGACTGTATCAAAGGCAACCAATAGGTCTAACATTATCAACACAGCCTTTCCCCCCACCATCAAGTCTACCCTTGATGTATTTGCTGACCTCCAAGATTGCTGTCTGTGTGGTATACTTGGATCTAAGCCCTGACTGGCTGGAATAGTAGTCATTCATTAGATTCAAGATAGCTAGAAAGTTGTGAATTAACACGTTTTTCCAGAATCTTGGAAAAAGCAGGGAGCAAAGAGATTGATTTATAGTTTGCTGGAATATCCGGATCTTCAGAAAGTTTCTTCAGAAGAGGGAGAATTTTAGCTTGCTTCCAGCTACTAGGAACCTTAGCCGACTCAAGTGAGGAGTTTAATATCTTATTTACTAAGGGGTTACTTACAGGCACTGTTAACCCACATAATATGGGTGGGCATGGGTCTGAAGGAGAGCCTGATTTGAGATTGCCTCACGCCTTTAGAGAGTTATCCAATGAAATAGATTCAAAACTTGAAAGGGACGCCTCAGAATGGCGTTGGCCTAACCCATTGAGGATCACTTAGAGTTCTCCTAGTTAGTGGGGGTGCCAGCAGAAGACTTGCTTGGATGATTTGAATTTTTTACTGAAAATAATAGGCGAGCTGCTTACATCAAGCTATAGAAGGCTGGCGGAAGTAAGAAGTTGCAGTGGGGGCAAGAAACCTTTGAACTATATTAAAGGATGAGAACTGGGCCAGGGACAGAAAGAATCCAAGATTTTCTAAGAATCTCCAGAGCAGGTGCAGACCGTTGATGGTCCCCCCGTGAACTCTAGGCCGGTCCCAGAAATGATACTACCCATTAAAATAACTTTCAGTAAACACCAAGAAAAGGTCTCTTTTTATTTGTTATCTTCTCCTCATACTGCAATTCTGGGCTGGTTTGCTATAACCATTACATCAATTGGAAAACCTTATCATCTCAATTTCACCACAAACATTATTACTCTTCAGAAGACTACTGACCTCCAAAAGAAATGATTTCGGAACAAATGACAGATTCAAGTCTCATAAATCTTCTTTAAGAGATTCCAACTCAACATCGTAGTTTTGCTGATTTTTTTGAGAAACCTAAAGATATTTCCCTGCCTCCTGACTAGGAGTTTGATTGTGCAAATCCTATTAAACCTGGCGCTACTGTTGCTTTTGGGAGAATGAATTCTCTTACGGAGTGGCCCGAATACCCGATCAAGTTGGTCCCAGTATTTAAAGGGTTGATTAAGGTTACTATAAAAGACAGATATCCTCTTCCTTTAATTCAGGATATTTTAGACCCCATGAGGAATGCCAGGATCTCCACCAATTTGGATCTTCTTGGAACATAACACTTTCTCAGAATTACAGAAGGTGACAAATGGAAAACAGCCACTAGGCCTATCGTGCTCTTTGTTCTGAGCAACACACATTTTCAGCGTTTGATGGATCACATTTTTACTGATTTGCTAAATGAATTTGTCTTAGTATACCTCAATGATATCTGGATTTCCCAAAATATTCACTGTTGCACCACCATACCAGGCAAGTATTAGCCAGACTATTCCAAAATCAGCTCTTTCGCAAAATTGAAAAATATGAATTTGATCAGTCTGAAGTGAAGTACTTAGGTTCTTGAGTAAATAACACTGGAAATTCCATCGACCCACTTATGGCTTCTGCCTTTATAAATTGGCCTTATTGATCTAGCATCAAGGAGGCACAATGTTTTCTTGAATTTGTCAATTTCTACTGGCAGCTCATTAGTAATTTTGCTCATTTGACTAGTAACATCACCCATGTTCTCAAAAAGATATGTTTAATCTTGGCTTTCAGTGAGATTCCATTGCTGCCTAAGCCTTTCGGGCCTAAAAGTGAGCCTTTTATCAAGCCTCAATTATACCACACCCTGATCCTACTAAAAGATTCATTGTTGAGACAGATGCCTCTGATCGAGCCATTGAGGAAGTCCTCCTGTAACTTCAAGATGATGATTGGCTTGAACTTCCCATTTCTTATCTTTCTAACATTCTGTCAAATTCTGAGAGAAATTATTCAGTCCTCGAAAGGGAGCTTTTGGCTATGAAAAAAAGCCTGCTCATAGTAGGAACACTTTTTGATGGGAGCTTGTGAGCCTTTCAAAATTTACACCGACTATTGCAACCTTCAATGCTGCAGGAACATGCAATGTAGGAATAGTCAACAAGCCCACTGGGACTATTGTTTCAACCAGAATGACATCATCATCACTCAGATTCCTGACCCTACAGGCATCTTGGCTGATGCCCTCTCATGTAGGTATCACAAAACTCAATCTTCTTTTGCTCAAAACATCCTTTCTCCACAAAAGATCATTGGAGGAGCTCAATACTTTCTTCAAAAGATGCAAGCCTGTTATTCCAAAGTTTCCAGGAAAGAATGTGAAGCCTTGTAAGGATTAATACATAAGAAAGGGAATCTTGTATTTTAAGGAAAGACCTAATTTTCTCCTAACAGTAAACTGAGAGTTGAAGTGCTCAAAATGTGCCATGATTCTCCGATTGCTGGACATAGAAGGATTAATTCTGCTGTGGAACTCATTCTTCTATTCTTTTTGTGTCCCTCCGCACTAAATGATACTGAGCTCTATGTTGGCTCTTGTCCTGTCTGCACCCAGGGAAAAACTTCTCAATATTAACCCTCAGGGCTGCTGCAACCCTTCCCGATTAGTCCAGAACCATGGCACACTATTTCTTCTAATTTCATTGTAGCGTTGCCCCCTTTTAAAGGGAATCACATCATCATAGTCACCATTTATTCTTTTTCCAAAATGGCTCATTTCCCCGTCCTAAAGAAATTGCTTTCTGCCAAGACCTTGGGACAAATCTTGCTACAGGAACTGTTTTGTTTGCATGGTTTGCTCCAAGTTCTTGTTTAAGATCGAGGTCCTCAGTGCATTTCAAGTTTCTAGAAATCTTTTTGCACAACTCTTCAAAATGACATGGCCCTGTCCTCTAGTTTCCACCCTAGACTACTGGTCAAACTGAACAGTTAAACCATGGACTTCAACAATTATCTTCAATGTTTAGGTCTGGCTGTGTTTTCCCATTACAATTTCATCCATAGCAAAAATCCGTCTTCACCATTCTTCTGTCTCCACGGTCTTCATCCTCGGGCCTGTACTAGTTTTCAGGGTCCTATCATGGTTCCTGCTGATGCCAGCTTTGTTCGACAGTTACAAATTGTTTGCCTTAAGATGTTGCTTAATTTCCAGGAGTCAAAGAAAAGGATACGATTGTATGTTCATACTAATCGTACCTTTTCCCCTAACTACCACAATGGGGATAAGAGTTAAATGTCCTTTGCCTTCTCGGTTGTCAAATTTAAACCTCAATTCTATGTGCCTTTTAAGATTGTTTAAATCATGAATCCAGTTGTCTTCAAGGTTCAGTTACCCCTCGATTGGAAACTTCATCCAGTATTTCATTACTCTCAAGAACAAGAACTGTGAACACTGGGATGCTAGGTTAAGCAACATCCAAAGACTCCCCACCAGGATTCAGCTTTGCGATAGGGGAAGAGAGAAAAGACAAACCAGATCTCCAGTAATTTAGGAGTCCAGCTTGAGTGGTTATCATTTGAGGGACTGTGCTAAAACTAAAAAGCCAGAATGGTATCAGTATTCTGGTAGCTGTTCTTACTGTTCTTTTCAGTGCCCTGATGGTAAATTAGCAGAGAGAGGGGTCATACTGAGTAGAAAAAAAGAATATAGCAAGCAGAAAGGTGAAACAAGATGAGAGAATGAGGCAGCGTAAAGTTTAAAAAAGAAAGTAGCAGTACTTTCTAAAATATCTGCTGTACCAGCTACGGATACTTCTGAGGAATAGGACTTAAGCGAGAGTGCTTTGACAGAGCAGCAGAAGTAACACTAGTGAATCAAACACTCCAGACCTATCCTCCAGACAGAGGTTATAACTTAGATATACAAATTGAGGGAGATATACCACACACAATTAAAGCATTCTTCTGGCCACACTTGAAGACTCTGAAGATTATGATATAATATTGACAGAAGATAACTGGCCCCCAGTCTTCATTAGGGAAGTACCCCTGGGAGCGGAGGTAATAGAAGTAGCATTTTCCTCCATAGTAATTAAAGATATCAGGGAAATTTACACCAGCGAGTGGGCTGTTAAACAAGCTTCAGCTTTATACAAAACCCAAGCATAGGGAGATAAACACTCTATTCCACATACTTATTCAGTGAGCCCCATGCACATGCTCAATATCCCTTGATGTGAGAAGCAAAGTACAATATAAAAGCAATACTAAATCAATTGCTATACCAGGGCCCTATTGTGTCTTGTATTTCGGCAATGAGCACTCCTCTTTTTCCTGCCTCAAAACCCAGTGCATCGTATAGTTTTAGACTTTAAAAGTCAAGTCATACATACTCGAACACATGCAGTTCAAAATGCACACAGAAGAGGTTTAATGACAAACGTGTACGGAAAAATATAAAGCAACCCTGGACATCCCCATTGGGCTCTTCAATCAGAACATAGCCCCTGAAGGTGAGTATCTAACTGCCTTCAGTTTCGATGGAGTGCAGTACTCATCAAACAATTGCCCATGGAGTATAAAAACAGCCCTGGCCTATTTTTTGCATGCATAATGGAGATCTTTCATTCAGATCCCAAAGCACTATTATACATTGATGACATCTACCTCACAAGTGACAATTTAGATGCACACTTAACTTGGATGGACTGAATAGTGACAATATTTAAACCAACTAGTTACAAACGTAACTTTAAAAAATCTAAGTTGCCTACCTTACAGTAACTTTTCTCAAATATGAATTATCCAGTGAGTTAAAGGGACTTACACCTGATTTCCATCAGAGAAGTGCTACTTTGCAGCATCCCAATACACTAAAAAAATTACAATCTCTTTGGGGTTTCTTAACTTACCTGCCACACTATGCTGAGCGAATTAATGAAGCCCATGACATACTTTCTGCCACATTTTTTGCAAAACAATGGACAAGTAGACACTTTGATATAATACATACGCTACAGACACACATGCTAGAGACAAACTATTACAGAGCAGGGATAACAAGACAAACACCGTAAGAAGAATTATACCAAGCTATTAAGGTTATACATAAGTAGTCTACAATGAGGGCCAGATGGTTTCTATGGCCTACGTCACAACTGAATTCTCCAGCTGAAGCAGTGTTTGCTTCCATAAAGAAAAACTGCACAGACAGCTATTTTGATGAGTGCACGTCGGCACAGGGAAAATAAAAAATGTTGGTCTCTCTTGTACTGGCACTAGGGTCAGCCACTAAGGCAAGCATTCCTTATGCTTCAGCACTAAAGCCAAAATTGGTGCAGTGGGCCTCTTTGTTAAGTGCAGTGGATGTAAATTTCAGTATACTCTGACTTTTCAGACACAAGCTTTCCTACGATATATACAGAATGTCACCCCGACTCCAAAAGGCTTACCAATTGAATTATACAAGAGCATATTCTGTGCAGACAGTTGTGCACAACCTGTGGTAGGAGCTAAACAAAAGTACTCTCCAGCATGTGCAGCAGTGCAGGGTGTAGTTAAAGATGGTGGTTTTCACCCCCAGCACACCCACATAAAAATCCTAGGTAACAGCGCCGCACAACATGCAGAAATTGTTCTTGGTACGTGCATTGCAGAAGGTTGACTCGTCTATTTCCCACACTAATAGCTTAAGATTTTATATTTGGACCATATCAGGCCAATAAATTCTGTTAACCAATACAAGTGCATATTGGTAGCAATCAATTCATGTTCTGATTGACAATGGGTGTGTCCTCAGAGAAATGCAGGTGGTCTGGTAGCTGTAAAGGACTTGGAGTATCTCAGAGTCATGGGACTAGTAGATACCTTTCATCCAGACAATGGTCCTGCGTTTGCCTCCAAGGCTTATACTGATTCTATGTCTACTTTAGTAGTAGGTCCAAAATACAGCAACTTGTTTAGAGCAGAGAGTAACAAGTTTATCAAGCATGCTAATGGCAAGGTTAAGGAAGCCTTGAAGACTTGAATACTCAGTTCAGATCTTAGTTGGCACTATAACCCGTATGAAGTTCAGAGAGCAATAAATAACTTACCTAGATGAGTACTGGCAAACCGCACTCCCCACGAAGTACTCTTTGGAGTGCCGACGTATGTACCTGGCCTAGATAACTCTGGGAAGGTGGTGGAAAACAAAGAATTTGACTTGGACCAGTGCTTAAATGTGTTTCAAAATGTCCAAGAGGTCAGAGACAAACTATCTAATTAGAACCATTATGAAGTCGCCACCAGTAAAGAGAAGGTGTCACTAGCTGCTGATGAGTGGGTCCCTCAAACAGGGAAGATCCATGTTAAGCAAGCTTTTGGCCCATTCTACAGACAACGTGTTCCAGCTATTGAGGAAAAAGGAGAACACACTGTAATCCCACCTCCCTTGTCTGGTTCAAGGAAAAACCAACAGGTGTCCATTGTGTACAAGTTCCAAGGAACACTCTTACCTGACGAAGAGTTCTTTGTTACGTTGCGGAGACAATAGGGACCCATCTCCTAACTCCCTACCTACCACCTAGGAAGCTGATATGTCCGGGGTAATAGGTAAGATTCGAGGAGGGGTGCCTTCCAGGAAGATGTACTTTTCGTCTTTGTTCAATCGTCCACTTTGGGAGATAACAAGAGTGTGAATTACTAGGGCCCTTCCTTAAGGAAATAGATTTCCCTCCCACTGTCCCTAACCTGATTCTATTTCTTGTCCTATCCTTCTGGTGTCTTGAATTGTACCTGTGTATGACGGAAGGTCCTCTTATGAACTGAGGCTGTGTAGGTGGAGCGATTCATAGAGATGATGCAAAAAACTAGTTTAAATACACATATCATGTGCACAATGTATTTAACTTAATGACGTGGGAACAATACATTAAATAAAACGTACCCACAAAAGCAATTCCCTAGGTTTAGCCTCCAGTACGCACGGAAGTTACTTCACTTCTTAGCTATAAAATGTCTTTCAATCTTTACATGCAGAAACAACTGGCATTCAAGATAAGTCTCTGCCTTTGAGTATCCTTGTGCATTGTGCTTATCCTTGTACAAATACAGTTCAAACAAAAAAAAATACGTTTGGAGTAATTCCTTCCTTGTTGTCTGTATTCGCTGCACAGCGCTGCAGCTCCTTTTTAACTATTAATCTTGTCTCTTTCTTTCTTTACAGGTACCGTACTGTTTGTGGATCGAAGCGGAGTATCCAATTCTTAATACACGGTGAGTAAATGTTCTGAAGTCCTATGGCCTGAGGTCTCGGGGATCCAAAGAGGCTTGACCGGGCTCAGGAATCATGATGCGAAGCAAAGGCCTGTGGATAGGGTGGGTTTAAAAAGACTCTGCCTACTACATTGCGATGAGTCATCCTGAATACAAATGGCAAGGAGGCTGTGTTTACTGCACTGCCATGAGTCATCCTGAAAACACATGGCAGAGGCTGTGTTTACTGTATTGTGATGAGCCATCCTGAAAACAGTGGCAGCTTAGTCATGTCGGCCTGTGGTTTTTCCCAGCACCAGTCATCTGTTTACCTTGAAACTATAATTTAACAATTTAGTGACTTATTTGTGAAACCAGTTCAACTAATGGTGTTATTTTAGCAAATGCATGGCACAGAAGCTAAAACAAATAAAATCAGGTACAGTAGTGTTATGTGAAGCCAAGTTCAGGTTCTGATTATTATTGCATAATCCCACTATTAGCCCTTTAGTAATGTTTAAGCATGATTCATGCCTGAGACATTGACCCACTTAAAAAGGAATATGTGGCTGATTCTGTACAACATATCCTCCAGGACATCAGGTAGGATTCAGGGTAGAACCTCCCAGCCTCTTCCTTTACTGAATTAAATACCACTAGAAGAGCACAGGAACATCACTAGCTTGAGTACGCCTGGGATATTTGAGCCTACTGTGTCTCAACCTTTACAGCGAATAATTGATTCCACAGAAGAATGTGATGCTGGAGATTACTACAGTTGCAAATATTCTCAACAATGCAGTGATTTAATATAAACTGTGCATTAATAAACATCTACCGAGATAAAGCCTTTTCAAGAAACAACACTTTGTAAGAATGAGTCTGAGTTCTGCACAGATGACTTTTTATCACACTCCCTAGCCACTCTGTGCCATTGATTTCTTCTTGCTTATCATTAGTTTTGTGATAAGTACCTTAAAGTGTTATGGTCCTATGTGTGGATTGCTATCAGAGTGTTTATTTTCATCATGTGGGTGATAATGCTGACTGACATTCTGCTGCTACTGAATGCATATACATCTCTTAAAGATCTGTTCCACAGCTAGTGGTTCGAGAGCTACAACCGCATCTATCTTTCGATAGATGTCGACGAGACTTCCACCCTGCAAACATTACAGCTTATATTTTACTAGAGTGCATAGCTTGGGAAAGGGATCCCTATCAGGTTATGGGACCCACTGAGACATTGTTATTGCCATGTGTTGAAAGTTTCAATAAATAATGTAATTATTCCTGATTACTGATTCTATTTCAGGTAACTGGGGCACTGGAAAGGTAAAAGACATATACCACATTAAACAATGAAGATCCTTACTTGAATGTCTTGAATTTGAAGAAATGTATTGTTTCCATCATTATGCAGACTATTACATACATCCCACTAGCTATCTCAAAGAAATATAGAATTACATACAGTGAGAGCATTGTGAAGCTCCGCCTCTTAATAGTTATTCAGATTTCTTCAAATAATTTCATTATTTCCAGAGTGAGAAAAGGTCCCATCCCTGAGCTTTCTATTTTTACAGTGTCCACAACAACTCCTGAAAGACCTAATTATGATTAACAAATTGATTTATTTAGAAGAGTTCCATCAGAATTTGGCCATGCAGAAATATGAATACTGGAAAAAACCTATTGATGAGAAAAGTATTTGGGGAGCTAAATATTGTCAAACGTAAGGGCATGCATCATACCTCAAGAAATCTTCTTCAAAAAAACTATTTAGCAGACTACTTGTCTGAATTTGGAAACATAAAAGACCTTAAAAACCCTCTGTCTGAGAAAATGCAGACAAGATGATAAGGCTGCTGAGGATCTCCAAAAATGGGAGACTTTACTAATGAAATTCAAGGGAAGGACAAGAAGGAGTTGGAGAGTGAGGTGACTGAGGAGGGCTAATGCCCAGGAGGGTAAGATTGAAGATGGCTCGTCAGGCAGGTACTTATAGGAATACAAAGAATGTAAACTATTGCTTCATTAATTAAGATGTTAGGACCACTACTATAGTGAGTATGACAACCATGCATGTCAGCTGTGCAGGAATGGCAGGGATTGTTCTTTATTGTGTTTTACTGTTATAAGCATCACTGTACCATTGTATGATTGTCTTGACTTTCAAGACGTGAGTGCAAGTAAAAGAATCTTTGTAACAAACATTTCAGACTCTTAAATGAATGCTATGATCCAGAATTGAACTTATACTTCCTCACAATTCCCTAGTGAAGGTTTAGCCTTATGGCCTTATGATTCCAATACATTCACCCATTATTTCCTTTTCAACACCCCTGGTCCGAAAGCTAATTGCCCCAAACCCCTAGTATTACAGATCAGACATATGCATGTAGTGGTTATTACCTACAGTGTGAGTAAGCTGTGCCAGCCTTGTTTAGCATAATCCAGTCTTTGAGCAGTGAAGAAGCATTTATCCCTAGTTGAAGGAAATGCGCACTTTTCTGGTTTCCTGCTGATTGTTGCAGTTTTACTACAAAAAGAGGTCCCTTTGACTTCTGCAGCAAAAACCTACGATTTGCAGACAGCCAGAACAGCTCTGGAAATAAATAGGCTTTTACAAACACAATTCCTAACTCATTTTGCTGATATTATACACACAATTCCTGAAGCATCAATACAACTATTAAGGCACAATTTTTCACACTCATCAGATCTGGTCTGGTGGCTGGATTTAAAGCTATTTGTGGACTTATTCAATCATTTTCCACTCCTTGTTTTGGAGGATTTTCCATCATTTTGTTGCTTATCAGCGTTAGTATTGCCATTTTCCTCCTGATTCAACAAGACAATTGACAACATTGAGTACTCGTATCAAGCTGAGAAAAAGTCCTGAGAAAACATAGTGCACTATCTGGGGCATAAGTGACTTTCTGAACTCACTGAAAGCTGGATTTTGTACTTTTGAAAAATGGATGCTTTACAAGTGAAACCCATCTTTTATTATATGCATTGTACGACTGAAATCATCCAGGAACTACATCTGGAAAGGCTCCAGTGGCTATCCAAGACATGGAAGCACTCTTGCAACCCCTGCAGTCAAACCAGAAGAAGTTTCAAGCAATGCATCTGCCCATGCTGTGAAATGCTAGCTATGATGGACTATCTTCGCTCTTTGAAGAGCTCCCTGAGAAGTGGTTCACCTCACTGATGTAATTTGAGCCATCGATCAGTGCTCTTTCATCATCTCTGAGTGTTTTGGAACCACAACGTCTGTTCCAGTACTCTGGTCCATTCAGTTCACAAGGAGCAGGTAACATGCTTGAGTTACTCATCCATTCATGGATAACTAATATGGTGCCTGTGATGCTGCTATCATGAAAACATTTTCAACTGCCAACTTGGAGCAAGTGCCCCATAATCTGAGATAAAAAGAAAAGGGAATGCTCACTCCCAGCTGAAGTCTGATAATTACTGCTTTTCTGTTGTGGACAGGTACAAAGTGTGCGGAATGCCAAGAAACTCTAAAGGCAAGTAGGTTTTCCATAGTGTACTGCTTAGAAGTAGTGTTTAGGTGGCCAAGCACTTTCCATGTTAGAAATGTTCATATAATCCTCACTGTTAGTGACATGCATTTGTGCTGTTCTAATTATATAATGTGTGGGTATTACTCATGTATAAAATTAAAGGATGAGACTGTTGCAATAAACACTATTAAGTATATGGGGCATGACTCACAGTGGTAAACTTGCACTTTTGTGTTAGATTAATATTTTTTGGTGTTCACAACCTACAAGATTACTTTTACAAATAGTAATTTTATGATTGCAGAGACTCCACAGTCGAGTCAGAGAACTTGCACGTAAAAAGATAAAAACTATCTAACGAGCGCAGAGTCTCTGCAGTTGTAAAATTACTAATAGTAAAATTAGACCTGTAGTTTGTGAATACCCAAAAAAATAGTAAACTTACAAAAGCGTGTAAGTTTACATTTAAGAATCAGTCCCAGATTGTCTTTTCTTAATACAGTACTTGTGTGTGCTATTCTAAAGAATAAAAATGGATTTGAATTACAACTGCGTCCCTGATCTCTTTACGGGGCTGTCAGTAACCCAAAAAGCATAGAAACCATACCAACAAGTATGTCAAGTGGGGTTGTGTGTGGCTACAATAACCTTGAATTTCACACTCAAGAGTTGGGGCACTGAACTAAGGGCCAGATGTAGCAAAAATCCAATTTGCGAGTTGCAAATTGCGAGTCCTTCTGACTCGCAATTTGCAACTCGCAAATTGGTATGCAGAACGGTGTCTCAGACACCGTCTGCAAGTCGGTATGGGGTCGCAAAGACCCACCTCATTAATATTAATGAGGTGGGTCGCAAATTGCGGCCCCATAGCGACTATGGGCACTCGCAAACATGGAGGCCTGCTGTAGTCAGCAGACCTCCATGTTCGTGACTGCTTATAAATAAAGCAGTTTTTTTTTTTTTTAAGTGTAGCCCGTTTTCCTTAAAGGAAAACGAGCTGCACTTAAAAAAAAATCCGAAACCTTTAGTTTCGGTATTTTTTCAGGGCAGGTAGTGGTCCCTTGGACCACTACCTGCCCTGAAAAAATAATTTGTGGCCCATTCACAAAGGGAAAGGGGTCCCATGGGGACACCTTCCAATTTGCGAGTGGGTTACCATCCACTTCAAGTGGATGGTAACTGCGACACCATTTGCGACCGCATATGCGGTCGCAAATGGTATTGTATACCACTGCGAATCGCAAATAGGAAGGGAACACCCCTTCCTATTTGCGATTCGGAAATGCATTTTGCGAGTCGGTCCCGACTCGCAAAATGCATTTCTGCATAGGAAACTGAGATTTGCGACTCGCAAACAGCATTTTTTGCCGTTTGCGACTCGCAAATCGTTTCCTACATCTGGCCCCAAGTTTGTTCACCCATCAGAGGGAAAGCCAAACTTTGTAGAACTAAGTCAGAGCCCCAGTTTACGCAACAGGGTTACACATCTGTCACAGGTATTGTGTTACATGGACATTCGTAAATTACTGTAGTAAGCAAAGGGTTTGCTGTTGGTTTCCCCTCAGGGTACCCCCCTGAACAAGCCCTGCAGGTGGAAGATTTGCACTTTAATAATCCTTGTTATACCTCTTAGGAAGCGTTTGATATTGATCTGCCAAAAGTGATTTTGTGTATATTTAGAATTTTCTGACTCTATCTAAGGGTTGCCTTGTGGGAACGCTTATGCAGAATTCAGTAGGCTTGAATTGGTTATGGTGTTAAAAGGTATATGCTTTTTTCTTCCTTTAGGTAAATGTATGTCAGCTACAATATGTCTGAAATGTTTATTATGAAAAGCAATGACAAAAACAGTAATACTGAGCAATTTACTGTGAAACGTGTTGTTAAAGCCAGTAAGCCTTTAAGAGTGGATTTTCATTTTACTGTGTTGAATGCTGTACACCAGTATTTTGTTACACAGAATCACAAAGATTAATAATATAGAGTAGTAAGAAAGGGTTCCGGTGTTGATTACCCCATATGACAAAAGCTGAAGACTGCAGTGTGATATTTAATTGTATTCCTCTGTTATAGGAATATACTCACCAAGGTTTAGTGGTGGTGTGTTTTATGTTTTCAACTTTTATTCTGTTAATTTATCTCCAAGATGCTTTTTTAACATTTCTCAATACTTTATAATGCAGAGCTTTTTGCCCCAACTGCTGAGTCTCCATATGATAAAGAAGAGGGACCATGAAAAAAATGTATTTGACTTGTAAGAAATACTAAAAATAGGTTTATGTTAAATATTAATACAAATTAATTTGATATTTTTATTGTAAATGTAGAACACATTTTTGAAAATGCTACAGTACTATTAACTTAAATTTGAAATAAATATTTTATTAATGGAAATATATTAAATTATTTAAAAATAAATTATTTTTCTGAAGTTTAAATTTAAAAACAAATTCTCACCTAAATAAAAAAAATATTATGCATTAACAATTGTTAAAAGTTATGTTCAGAATGAATAAAACATTTAGTTATATGTTATTAAAAAATATTGTCACATGAAATTTTAAATTCATAATTGAGTATTAAAATATTGTATACAATCATTACTAAAAAATAATAAATATGTACTATATTGATATTTTAAACATTAAATTATCTTGATTGATATTTTGATTGAAATATCATAAATCAATTAATTTATATCTAGCATTTTTTCTTAGGGGTTTTATTTATATTCACTACCTCCATTATTTTCCATGGAAGTACTAGTGGTTGGCCCTGTGTGATGCTGGACTTACTACTGTTTTCTTTTGTAGCAACTTGCACTCCAACTTTGTGAGTTTGCAAAAAAGTAGTAAACTTACTCAAAAGTATAAATTACTTAAAAGTGTAAATGACCTTTTTTAATCAGGCCCACGGTCTCCAACCATAACAATTTATCCCCAGTCCAGGCATTGCTCTGAATGTATCTAGCATTTCACTGTAGCACTGGGCTCATTCTAACAGGGTCTGTCACATAAATCAGCTTGTCATCTACACACAAGAATATAATAGCTTGAGTGTTCCAGATAGCAATCCTCTCATTCCCTTCAGTAATTAGCATTTGAGTGGTTCCACTGCCAGATAAAAAGAGATACCATTTGGTGCCAATGACCCAATTACCACTTTCATTGTTTCCCCTCCATATTCATACTAAACAAACCTTCAGTAATTTAAAAATATTTTTGCAGCATATCTTTGAAATATTGTGGATAAAACAGGCCTTGTAGTGCGCACTGAGACATCCTTCATTTAGGTGCCATTAGCTGTCCTCTAATAAACACCGATATTACCCCTGCCATGAAGGAAAAGTCACCAAGATTGTGATACAAGATACAGTGAACTATCGAGTCTATCAATAGTAGCACTCGGTTTAGATTATATGTGATAAAATCATTTTTCGAAACATATTTTGCTAAAATTACTTTTCCAAAACATTTTTCAAATAACATGCTTTTGTATGTTATTTATTATATTGAGCAATAGATTAATATATTTCCAACTCCCTTAGCATCTTGGTATTTAACTTCATTTTTTTTTTATCTTTCCCTCTACACCAGGGGTCTTCAAACTGGGGGGGTGGCCCCCCAGGTGGGCCTCAAATGATTCCTGTGGTGGTGCCAGGCTCTGGCCAAAAAGAAGAATTATATGAATAACAGTGCTTTGTTTTGAGCAGAAACATGTTAGTGCGGTTTTAAAAATGTAACAGTACTTAACTCCAATGTTCAAATAAGTCTTGACATATTTAAACATTGCCATCTTATTAAAATAATTGTGAAAAATTCTGAGGGGCCTGATGATTTTTAATTTTCAACTGAGGGAATGTGAGAATAAAAAGTTTGAAAACCACTGCTCAACACACAGACATACATATGTTAATGTTAATATTTTAAAGTTCAATAAGTAAATGATATATATATATATATATATATATATATATATATATATATATATATATATATATATCACCAACACTTTGCTCCGCGTTAAAGAGCCTAATCCAAACAGGGCACCGAAGTGCAGGGACGGAGCACCCTCGCAAATAAATTCTAACAATATCTGCACACAGAGAGAAGCGCCGTACTCAGGTTCATGGTGAAATGAGGAACTTTTATTTTCATTTACAAATCACAGAGGCAAACATTATTTCATTCTCTGTGTGCAGATATATATAAATATATACAACCCAAAACAAATGATTCGTTGCATTCCAGGAAAGTTTATTGCTTTATCCAAAGAATATGAAACAACACCACCTACGCGCTTCAACCTCTCGGTCTTGTTCACAGTTCATACAAAAAACACCTTCCCATGAGTCTCTATTTATACTTGATTTGCTTAATACCAGCCAAGTGCATTATGGAACATGTGGTCTCACTGAAAACTAAAAACTAGAGATCTAATAATAACCAAAACATATCTACAGTCCAAAAGCTATAATTTATAATTGTTTCAATTTAACATAATATTGGTAAAAAATGTCAAAAGAATCTTCACAATGATGATTTTCATATACAAAAGCACACAAAAAAAATATTTTGAATTGATGTTCAAGTCCTCGGTGCAATCCCAAGTGAAAGTGGAGGATATTAGATAGTGATTCTATAAACTCCATTTGGAGAAGGTACTATTTTTCTGATACAATGGAGCTTATTTTACAAATTTCTATAAACCTAGTGTATGTGCTTGGTATAGTTCCCAGGTCAGATCTGAACTATAACACATATTTCTTTCTGCCTGTGTATGTATGAGAGCATATATGAGTATAATATTCTTCTTGCCTAGTGCTTATATACTCCATATCTATACCTTTGACCTTGTTTTGCATTATTTTACAATCAGGTCTCCATGATGCCTTCAGGTTGTGGAGGGAACAGATGTAGAGTGTATTAACATAGGGGAATAGGTATTAATTGGTTATGAGCAAAAGGCATCATGAAGGCCTGATTGTAAAATAATGCAAAACACGGTCAAAGGTATAGATATGGAGTATATAAGCACTAGGCAAGGAGAATATAATACTCATATATGTCCTCATATGATATTTCTTTATCATTTCTATACTTCTTTAAAATTGTCAGAGCATATATGTTCTCTTAACTGACCTTACTTATTCACCATTCTAATATCTGGCTCAATTTATTCTATTGTTTACATTTTTGTCTTGTTTCCCTTCTAAATCAGTCGTCCACATTGTGAGGTGCTGTTAAATCCTCATTTTACAAAAAATTCCCATTCTTCACTCTTATTTAAACCTTCCTTATATGTTCTAAATTTACTCATATAAAACTGTTCTATTCATTTATTTTATTGTCAAAGTCTCCTCGTCTTGTTCCCTTCACCATTATATATATACACCACCTTAAATCATGTTCATTATGGTTCTGCTCCAAGTAGTGTTCAACTAGAGGAGCATTCCTCTTTCTAGTTCTTATCGCTGATCTATGTCCGTTTAATCTTAGCCTAATTTCTCTCCCTGTTTCTTCTATAGATCCCTTGTTACATGGTCATATTATCAAACATCACATTTTTGGTTTTACAATTTACAATGTCTATGAGATGATGTCTCATCCCATTTAATTCCACTACATTACCTTTTTTTAACAGTATTTCAGTTACTACAGGACCCGCACAGGAAATTTCCTCTCACTTTACCCTCATCTCGAATGTCTCTCTGCTGGGCTTCTTTAGATTCCTTATACGTTTGTACTAAAGAATTTCTTATTGTTCTATTTCTTCTATATGCAAACAAGGGTTTCTCTAGACCTCTTCCATTTCCTTCATTCAAGAGTGTCCAATTCTTATTTATCAAATTGTTTTATCTTATTACTAATGTTGGAATAGTTTGTAATGTAAACGATTCTGTTTATGTCCTTTACTTTACACCCCCCTTCAAATAAGCTTTCCCTATTGTAGTACTTAGCTCTCTTATATGCATTTTTTATTAATGTCTTTGGGTAACCTCTCTCTCACAATTTTCCTTCCAAAGTCCTAGCATGTATTTTGTAATCTTCTCATTGTGTACAATTCTGTTTAAGTCTTAAAAATTGGCCAAATGGTATATTATCTCTCTGTCATCCTGGATGGTTGCTAGTATAATGTAATGGGGTATTAAGATTGTTCGGTTTTGTATATAACTCTACTTGTAGTTTCATCTCTACAGCTTTGAGCTTAATATCTAGAGAATCACATTCCTTCTGGCAAATCATCGAAGTACATTTCAAATTTGAATCTCCACAATTTAGCCAGAGAATAAAGGAATCCAAATCCTCTCCATCTCTCTGCCATATGAAAAATATATCATCGATAAACCGTACCCAATTTCTAACACTGTCATAGAATGTGTCAGAAGATTACCCATTAAATCAAACTTCCACAGGAGCAGATGCCTTTTACCCAACTCCCTCTAACAGATGCGTGCTCAGACTTTAACTGATTATCTGAACCCGGCATGCGCTAGGGGGAAGGGAAATGGGAAAAGAAAAAGAGAGACCCCCTCCAGATCCAGTTCCAGCCTGTGTTTCCCACTTGAAGATAGGATATTTAGTGTCTGTCTCGGAACTTCTGCACCTTTCTTCTTATTGGGATTTCTTTAAAGGAAGGAACTGCAGTCGGGTGAAAAGAGCATAGATAAGTACATTCCTACTGTACATTCAACTGTTCAGCCATTCACATTCACCCAATTCTATGGTTCTCCTAACCTAGATCTTTTGAGAGACTATCTTCTCTCTAAGAGAACAATGTTAACTTAATATCTTCTTTTCTCCAGGAGTCAGAGGGATTCCAAGGTTCTCTGGAGAACAGTTCACAAATTCACAAATATACAAACTACTAATAGCTTTTACAGGAAATGAAAACTCCTTCTCAAGGTTCAGTTTTCTCAATCACAGTCTCTAGGAATTAGTCTGAGTACTGAGGTTTGCCTCTACGTCTGACAAGTCTGCAAAGCAAAGAGTTCTTGAATATATATGTACATATATATATTGGCAAGTCTGGAAATCATACAAAAGGATTCCTTACCGCAGTTGCTTGAAGTTCTTTTAAGCCAAAGCAAATTCTCCTCAGAAAGCCGACAGCCAGTTGTTGGAAGAAGGAAAAAAATCAGCTTCTTAAAAAGGGAAAAAGTAGCTGATGTGCATACCGCAACAAGAGAAAATAATGAATTACTCAAATCTGGAAGAATTCTTTATGAAAAGAAGCTCCTCAGGAACACTGCTCATTCTCCTCAGGATGACAGTTGAAGTGCAGTGCTCCCTGAGATAAACAGCTGGAGGGAAGCTTCAGCACAAGACTAATGTAGAAACACTAGAGCGCTGACCTCACAAGGATTTGCGGCCACCGTCTTGAGGGGCAGTTAAACCTGAAGAAGCTAGTTCTAAGAACAGCCTCCGCAAGAGCCACCGGGAGTGAGGACTCCGCAGCAACCAACATGGGTACAAGGAAAAGGGGAATCGTTTTTGCTGAGGGAAGAACTTAACAACGCTGGCAATAGTTTTCATGACAGAATGGGGCCATTTTATTATATATATTTTTTTCTTAGAAGGAACCTACATACAAATATGCCAGACTTGGAGCACATGTAGCTCCCATGCTTTGCTTGGCAGAACATGCTTTTGTTTGGCAGAATATTTCATCAATGAATAAAAAAATATTATTTTTCAAAATAATCTCTACCCATTCTATTATTAAATTTGCGTGGGGAGATAAGTCACCTTCATCACTACACAATATCTGCTTCAGCATTTCTACTGTAGCACCCTGTGGGATGTTCGTGTATATTGCTTCAATGTTCAGAGTTACAAGCCATTCCCTTTCTGAGTCAAGTCTCAATCCTTCTATCTTACTGATCATATCAGTTGTATCCTTGATATATAATGGTTGTTGCAAAACTAATGGT
Source organism: Pleurodeles waltl (assembly GCF_031143425.1). Taxonomy (NCBI): domain Eukaryota; kingdom Metazoa; phylum Chordata; class Amphibia; order Caudata; family Salamandridae; genus Pleurodeles; species Pleurodeles waltl. The sequence goes on along the minus strand of NC_090447.1, from coordinate 329,999,547 downwards.
TTCAAAAAGCAATCTACATATTTGCTCAGAGGCTCAGTAAGAGAATTCAGACTTGAAACAATCGCCCTCATAGGAGGATCCTTAAATTTCTTATGACCATTGGTAGGCCATATATAGCTGGAATCATGGAATGTTCATTGTATAAGATCTCATATTCATCCTGACAGATTAATTAATTCTCTTTTGTTAGACATACATTCTCCTTTATTTTTGATCCTACAGCTACCCATTCTTCTCTATTTGATTTTCTATAATGTTCTGTCACCTGCAGTAGGTTATTCATCCTTCTGATGCAATCATTGGTATCCATTATCAGTATACTCCAACCTTTGTCTCCTGGTTTCATTGTTATATTCTCACAATTTTCTAGATCTTTAAGTGCTTACAGTTGTTTTTTTGTTAGATTGCTCTTATACCAAATGTTTTTCTTTAATATGTCTTCCACAACCTTCTCTATCACCTTCTCCAACACCTCTACTTCTTTCCCTACCATCTGTCTGGAAGGGATCCATACGGACGGGGGTCTCAATCCTGATTTATTTTCTTTTTTTAATCCTGTCCCTACCTTCAAAAACATTTTTTAACCGAAGTTTTCTAAACAAGTCCCTCATATCGCTTTCTATTGCATATTTATCTGGGGATACAGAGGGGGCAAAACCTAAACCCTTTTCTAAAACCTCTCTTACCTCTGTCTTCAAAACCCTGTATGACAAATTGATTACAGATGCACAAGTTATATATATTCCCACTCCTTCTGACTTCTTGTTCTCGTGTGTTGCCTCCTGGGGCCTGAACTTTGATACTGATATGTTCCTCTCCCCTTGCTTCTGCCTCGATGATTCTGGGTGAACCTATTCTGTTCTAAAAAAATATTAGAGCTACCGCTGCTTGATCCTGCTAGTCCCTCTCCTTCCCTATTCATTCTATTATCAGTGGTGCTCTCTTCCTCTGATTCAGTTCTTGTATATGATGTGTCTGAAAATGTCACATGTCTTTTGAAACCCCTTGTTTTATTCCGAGAACAACGTGTGTTCTAATTCTCTCTATTTTGGGGCATCTCATAATAATCTTTCTGTAAATCTCCATTTTGTATTTTTTGACATCTTTACTCAATTTTATAGTTTTTTTATTAGTCAAGTATCCTCTATATCCTACCAAATTATCTTGTATTTCCTCAAGTTTCCGTTTTGCTTTATCTAAAGCATTCTTTTCTTTTAACTCTAATACTAGAATTTCAATTTCCTTTTCCCCCAAAATTATTATTTCTTGTGCCATTTCTATAATCAATAACATCCAGTCCGAACTACATATGTTAGCTCTAAAGGTCCACTGTTCATATAATTTTTTCTATTTTAACAAATAGGCCCGGCTCATTTTTTATTTGAAGGCCCTTAGGTATAATACCTTTTTTGCAATATTCAATCAAAAAGTCAGAATGCAACTCTGTACGAATCACCTTTTCCTTTAAATTCCAAAGGTTTTTCCACTTATCAACATCACCACTCGATACTGTTAACATACTGATATTTTTAGAGTTACCATTTATAATTTTGTCAAATCGGTCCTCTGAAAATCCAAATATTTTTAAAGTATCCATAAAATTATCCATAAATTATTTCTCTCTCCAGCTAACCAGCTGTACTAATATTCTGAAACAAATCAGAGAGGAACCCCTTCCAACACCAAAGGGACAGGGTTGAAAGTCCATACATATACACAAATTCCCTTTAGATGTGAATTTGAATCCTCAGACTCAATTGAAATTACACTGCTGGCATGCAATTTTCTACATATATGGGATTGAAAGTTATTTATATATATATATATATATATATATATATATATATATATATATATATAGTGAAAAAATAAAGGGCTATTGACATTGAAGATACGTTTGGTGTTTTTATCTAAAATATTTTGAATAACATAAAAATAAAAAGATAAGAAATAACAAGAAAAACAATGTGTAGAGTATGGTCTTCACATAGTAATGTTTGGAGTATAGTGACATTGGAAAACGGTCAATAGCCCTTTATTTTTTCACCTTGTATATATATATATATATATATATATATATATATATATATATATATATATATATATATATATATATATATATGCAAAAAACAAAGGAGAACTCTGGGAAGTTCCCAATTTTAGGTGGAGAGCTGCTCTAGTAAGTAAGTATATATATATATGGCGCCCGCGGCTTTGGCGGTCTTTTTTCAAGACCGCCAAAATCGTAATGGGGGCCTTTGTTTGCTTTTAACAGACTTAAGACACTTTATATCACTTCTCAGTGATATCTCAACATTTACTTATTGCATTTTAATCATTTTGACCTGCATCTTATCAGATAAATATTATATATTTTTCTAAACACTGTGTGGTGTATTTTTGTGGTGCTATATGGTGTTATTGTATGATTTATTGCGTAAATACTTTACACATTGCCTTGTAAGTTAAGCCTGACTGCTCAGTGCCAAGCTACCAGAGGGTGGGCGCAGGATAATTTGGATTGTGTGTGACTTACTCTGACTAGAGTGAGGGTCCTTGCTTGAACAGGGGATAACCTGACTGCCAACCAAAGACCCCATTTCTAATAGGTAGTATATCACATGCAACAACAGTGCAAAGTTCAATAACAAACAACATTAAGGGTGTTACTAACATTATATCAGCAGGAGCATTGGCACTAGTACCAGTAGTGTGAGTGGAATACTACCCTAATTGTGTCATTACTACCCAAAAAGGGCCCTATTTTCTTATGGCATCCCTTGTTTTCAAAATATGCTACGAAGGTGAGGTAGGTGAGCTTGCAATTAGCTACTTACACTCACATTTGAGAGACACTAGTGGTGAAGGTGGACTGTGTCAATAGTGGATGTGGGCAGTCCCAGTTGTATTAGTGGGTGGTGGACTTTTGAGACTCACGTTCAGTTATTTGTTAGCAAATTAAGCACTGGGTATCGGGAATCAGAAAGTCGGACAATCTGTAATTTCATAATTTTCCTTGATTTATACCTTTTTAGAAAGGATTCTTCAGCAGCACTTCATTGCAGCAGTAAACCTAGCGGTGGAACTGACTTGATCAAACCCCAACCCTTCCACCTGTGGTGTCCCCTACCTGCAGCACAACCCGATGCCCCTAAGGCCTTCCACTACATTCTCTCTTTCCACGCACCCCATACATGCAGGGGCACAGATTGCTGTGGTTGTTTCAGGATTTCAAGCCACAGAATGCCCTTGGGTCAGTATAACTGGTGACACACAGTTTTGGTTTTACCATCATTTATTATAGGAGTGACATAATCATGTAATCAACAATACATATATTGTGTGCCTTAACGTTACTAATGTAAAGTGGAGCATCTAAATTGTATTACTGAAGGTGCATTCACAGTAAGAAATTAGCAGTCCATGTATATGGGTGATCTAGTGTTTTATTTTAACATGCTGATTTCTAGTACTCATGCACTTTTATATTCATATATTCTTTTTAAAGTTTAAAAGATAAAGGCCCTCATTACAACCTTGACGGGTGGCGAAGGCCGCCCGCCAAGGTTCAACCGCCGAGCGGCCGCCAATGCAGCCGCACTCCTGCCGGCCCCATTTTGACATCCCCACTGGGCCGGCGGGCAGAAACAGAGTATATCATAAGAAAATTGCTTATACACAGTATCATTGGTAGAATTCAAATGATGGTTATCTATTCCTAACGAAATGATATGATATAAATAAACAACAATAATAAGTATTTCATGGAGGTTTGGGTACTTCTTCCGTTCGAAGATTATGTACATATTGAGCTGAATCATTTAGAAAAGATATAACACGTAGCCAAAGGATGTCACTTTTCAGAGGAAGAGACACTAGAGTAACATAAGCTCTGTCCAACCTATGATTATAACAAACACCATACCACCAAGCTTGAAATTATATATTTGAAGCTTTCTTCCATTACTTGGTGATTTGCTGAAATGCAACACCAAGACGTAAATCTAAAATACCAATCTTATCCTGATGAGGTGACCAATCTTGAGCAAGACCACCTAAAAATATATTTGTGTACCTAAAAGGTATATGTGTATTACAAATAGTATTTATTTGTTGCCAGACTCTTAACTGAAAGTGATGTATTGAGGGACATTCAAAAAACATATGTTTAAGGTTTGAGGGTGAATCATTGCAATACCAGCTAGAGGGTGAATTAGTAACATTAATTTTATGTAGAGAGGTTGGAGTAATCAATAGCCTAGTACAAATATAAAATAGAGTTTGAAACATATTAGCCGCTCTAGATGATTTCCTAATCTCACAGCAAATTTTATTCCATAAGGGTATTGGGAAAGTGACATGCAAATCATGTTCCATTGTAACTCTACTACAGACCTATACCGATCTATTGGGGGAGCTGTGAGGATTTGATAAATATGTGATGCTGAAGGAAAGGACAACAATGAAGTCCTCAACTGAGAGGTGTGAGAAATGGAAATGTTATCTGGTATAAATGTCTTCTAGGCCTTTTGAATGATGTTAATAAGTGTAAAGTATTTAGTTGAATATGGAGTTGGAAGAGAGTAACATTGTTGAACTTGTGTAAAAGAAAGAAAAACATCATTATCAAAAAGCTGATTAACCCAACTTAGAACTTTCACTTGTCACGATTTCCCAAAATAGTTGTATTATTTATCTTAATATATTTTTTGGGCCAAATTGAAGAGTGTAGAAATTGCTCCTTAATGTCTTTATCGAGAACAAAAATGGGACATAATATTTTACACTCATTTTTCAAAATGGGAAGAGAGAATGAAAGAGTAAAGATTAAAAATTCTCGAATAGAGAAAGGATGAAGAAAAGCATTTTCCCTGCCCACCCAGAGAGGAGATAAAATAGATGTTTCCCCATTTAATGAGAAAGAAGCTTATTTGAAGAAGAACGCAGTGCGATATGAATGAAAATCAGGGAAATTTACGCCTCCTAAATGCTTGGTTTTTTAAAGTTCTTGAAGGGACATTCTAGGTTTTTGATTGTTCTATAGAAATTTAGATAGAGTTGTATTGAGTTTTTTTAAAATAATGACAAGGACTATTTATAGGTATATTTGACACATAAAAGAGTATAATTGGGGCTAGCATCATCTTAAGTGTCTAGCCACGCCCACCAAGATAGTAAGAGAGGATTCCATTTGACGTTTAGAGTAGTCAAAGTGGAAAGAATCTGTATCATATTGGATGAAACTGTTTACTTGATGGAGGGTTTGAACTAAAGACCAAGATATTTAATTTTGTCTTGATTCCAATGGAAGTCAGAAAAACTAAAATCAGCATGGAAACATAATTTATTTAAGGGGAGTATGTTGCATTTTTCTTTATTTAATTAATATCCTGAAAAATTGGAGACTTCCATAAGAAAGGCTGGCAACGTAGTCTGTGATTTCGACATGAAAAGTAGCATGACATCAGCATAAGCAGAACATTTTAATTAATTCTTTCCTTATTGAAAACCATACATATCTGGATTATTCCAGAGTTTGATTAAAAAGGGTTCAAGAGCAAGATTAAATAAAAAAGGTGATAAAGGACAGCCTTGTCAAACTCCACACTAAAGGTCAAAAGGGGGAGATATAAGACAAAAATATGAACGCTTTGGGTGAAGAATAGAATAAAGACATGAGTTTTACAAATTTTGAACAAAAGTCAAACCAGGAGGGAGTGGAGAATATAAATTGGCAATCAATTTGATCAAATGCTTTTTCTGCATCTAAAGGAATTGTAGCCAAGAAATGTTGATATACTTTTGATTTGCTCAAAATATTGTAAAATAGTCTAGTGTTATCTGATAGATATCATCCTTTGATAAAACCAGATTGTTCTCTTCGGATCAACTGAGGAAGAAAGGGATCAAGATGAATAGTTGACATTTTAGCAAAAACTTTATAATCTAAATTAACAAAGGAAAATGATCTGTAATTTTTACATAGTTTTGGATCTTTACCTTCTTGTGAATAAGACAAATCAAGGCGTTTTGGAATGAGCCTCTGGCAGAATTGGATATGATAAAATATGTATAGATCTGATATAATTTGGTAATTAAAATTTGTCAGAAATGTAAATAAAATTCTATAGTGAATCCATCGAGTCCAGGGGCTTTACCTTTTTCAATTAGATGCATAGCTTCAATAATACTTTTAGTACAAATATCTTTATCTAGGGGGGATCAATATTTAGATGCAGGGGTGGTTTCATAGAGGCTAATTATTGAAGAATATGATCCTGAAAAGGTGGAGACTCAGGGGTATAGAGATCGTTGTAGAACTTAGTAAATTCATTCAATATATCTTCATTTTGTTTGAAGAGGAGTATTAGTAGAAGACAGAATAGATTCTATTTTAACACAATCTTTTTAGTCTTAAAATAATTTGCAAGACTTTTCTCAGATTTATTTTGTCCCCCATAGTATTTAGCACTAGAGTTAAGAAGATATATGTTAGCGATTTTTGTTGGGTTCTTGTTAAAGGTAAATTGGGCTTGAACTAGTTTACTGAGGCATGTTTTAGATTTGGATGTGCAATATGTATGCTCTGGTTGCTTAATGAAATTCATGATTTGAATTCATTTTTTAGAAGCATTTTTTTTCTTGTTGGCCACATATGAGATGATAAAATCTGTAAAAGCTGTTTTGAATGCACCCAAACACTTTGAATGGTCACCTCAGGTGTATCATTATCAATAAAGAATTGGGTTGCACATTTTTCGAAACATTAAGTGAAATTAATATCAAGAAGCAAGGAATTATTGAATATTCAGCTTCTAATTCTAGGGATATTTGGTATGAGATCTACGGGCCTCAGTACGATTTTCGCAGTCCCAAAAAGACTGCCATGTTGGTGGTCTTTCAGACTGCCCTATCATGAGTTACACAGGCACGACCACTGACCGCCAACCAAAAAAGGCAGACCACCAGCGGCATGGTGGCCTGGAAATATGCGGTCTGACCTCCAGCACCGACAGCATTGCGAACCACCACTGACAGCATTACAAGCACACAGTCACTGTGGTGGACACCCATGGCAGTCAGCCAATGGCAGTCCAAACCACCGCCATCCCTGGTCAGCAAACCAATACACAACAGCACATTGAATGAATTTGAAAGCAACACAGCTGACTCACATTGCCGCACCGGACACACCTGCAAAGGACATTATAAAACATACTCCTTCACACACCACAATTCTTTGCATTTACTCTGCAACACACACATGCCAGAGCAACTTTTTTCCATACAGCACAGTTACTAGGAACCACTTTTTTCACCATCCCATACAACACCCTACACACACTTTTGTCTATTAACATTCTATTGCACTTACCCTGTATAGTACGTCACTGTCACCCATTTATTTTTTGTCCAACCATGTCACACTAATTTTTCTGAAGATGAGTTGAGTCATGGTGGGTGGAATCATAATAGAAGAGTAACAATTGTTTGGAGCACAAGCCCAGCACACTCCTCTCAGTAGGAACCTGGAAATGTGGGACAGGATAGTCGACAGAGTCAATACTGTAAGCATCACCCTGCGCACAAGGGAGGATATCAGGACGAGGTGGAGTGACCTCAAAGGCAAGGTATGTTCCCTGGTCTCCAGGCACGAGCTGTGGGCCAAGAAGACTGATGGTGGCCCTCCCAGTGCCTTATTACATCTCTTTCCCTGGGAGGACAAGGTCTAGACCATCCTGCGCCCTGAAGGCTTGACAGGAATACCTGGGGGAGTGGAGTCTGGTAAGTCACATCATTAATAATGTTACCAAAATGCTATACTCACATGGGGAGATGGCATTTATAGAGTGTGCGTAGTACAGGGATTGACATGACTACAACTCCCTGCGGGATCTGTTTCTATAACACCAAACACCAGACCAGTGGTCACTTCTCCAAATACCCCTGTTTGGTACCCGTGAATTTAAGGGTACACACTTGGGGAGATGCCACTTGTCAAGTGTGTGTATTACAGGCACTGACATGACTACAACTCTCAGCAGGCACTATTCCTGTAACTACAAGCACTAGCATAGTGGTCACATGCTACAATACATCTGTTAGTGAACTCTCAATTGGAGTGTACTCACCTAAAGGAGAGAATATTGGTCAAGTGTTTGTACTAGAGAGAGTGGCCTGACTGCAACTCACAGTAGACTATGTCCCAGCAACTCCAAATACTAGCATAGTGTTTACTTGTCTAAAGACCACTGTCTGGCAACTCACAATTGACGTTTATTCAGTTGGGAGGATACCAATTGCCAAATGTGGTAATTAAAGGGAGTGACATGACTACTAAGGCCAGGAAGGTGCTGTGTCTGTAAGACCATCAGCCCAGTGTTCTCTTGTCCAAATACCATTGTTTGTGAACTCTCAATTGAAATGGACTCATGTGGGAGGGTAACATTTGTTTACTGTGTGTAGTACAGAGACTGGCATGACTGCAACTCCCTGGAGGCTCTGTTACTGTCACTCAGAACACCAGTCCAGTGGTCTCTTCTCGAAATACCCTTCTATGTAACATCACAATTTAAGTGTACTCACCTGGGGGGGTGACATCTATCAAGTGTATGAAGTAGAGGGAGTGACATGACTGCTAAGGCCAGGAGACTTTGTTTGTCTAACTCCAAACACAAGCCCAGTGTTGACATGCCCAACTACTGTCGGTTAACTCTCAATTGAAGTTTACTTACCTACGAGGATAACATTTGCATGGTGGTGGGAAGTAGAAGGAGTGACAGGAATGCAAAGCCCAATAGGCCATGTGTCTCTCACACCAAACACAAAACCAGTGTGCCTTTGCACTCATCCATCTATTTGTGAACTCTCAATTGAAGTGTACCCACCTGGGAGGATACAATTTGTCAAGTGTGTGGACTAGCATGACTGAAACCCCCAGGAGGGAGGCACTGTTTCTGTAACTCCAAACACAAGCACAGTGGTCACTTGCCCATATGCCCCTGTGTGTCAAATCAGAAACGAAGTATACTCACATGGGAGGGGAACATTGGAAAAGTGTGTGTGTAGTCAAGAGAGTGCATGAATCTAGGGATCCTGAGGCGCTGACTAATGCCCCTAGACCTCCTTTGGCTTGAGATTAGTGGTCAGAAACATGTTGTCCATTAAATAGTAGGTGACTCTTCGAGCCATTACCCTCTAGAAGCATCCCACTTCTTCTTTTTAATCTCACCAGCAATCCCCACTAATAAAGGTGAATCATCACACAGGTGATTATTCAGGTGTTTTTAGTCTTTCTGTAGCACAACTGGATCCCATCATTATCCAGATAACCTTTATCTCTGCACTCCCTCCAAGTTCCTTCAAATACGAGGTTGAGTCCATCCAGGTGGTATTATCCTACCTGCATGGGGCTAGGTGGTCATGTGATGAAGCATGACACTATATAGTGTGTGAGACCACCTAGTCCGTAAGGAAAGATTCCCCTCAACACCATTCCCAGCAGAAGAATAAGTCCCGAAGTTCAGGATATGCAAACGGTCCAGGGCAAATTAAATTTATTTTGCACCCACACGATACCCCATACCCCATACTCCTTGTGTATTTGTTCCTGTTTCCAGGGGAGATAGTATGGGTTTTCTTTTCTTTTCTCACTCCCCTCCTCTCTCGTTGTGATTAAGGTAAAGAGAATGACCTGACAGCAACTCCCAGCAGGCCCTGTATCTGTAACTCAAAACACCAGTACAGTGGTCACTTGCCCTTATACCCGTGTGTGTCAACTCACAAACGACGTATACTCACCTGGGTGATAACATTGGAAAAGTGTGTGGACTAGATGGAATAACCTGACTGCAACTCACAGAGGCACTGTTTCTGTTACTCCAAACACCAGACCAGTGTCCTCTTGCCCTAATACCCCTGTGCCCTAACTCTCAATTGATGTTCACTCACCTGGGAGGATAATATTTGTATGGTAGTGGGTAGTAGACCGAGTGACCGGAATGCAAAGCCCATTAGGCCCTCTCTCTCCCACTCCAAACACAAAACCAGTGTTCACTTGCACAAAACCATCTATTTGTGAACTCTCGGTGGAAGTGTACTCACCTGGGAGGATAACATTTGTCAAGTGTGTGTAGTATGGAGAGTGACATGACTGAAATTCACTATTTCATTAACTCCAAACACGAGACCAGTGGTCACTTGTCCAAATACCCTTGCTTGCTAACTCTCAATTGAAGTTCACTCACCTGGATGACCAAGATACAGATCATGCTCAAATCAGAGATGTTCCTGGATACCTTGCTCCATCTTGACCTGCAAACCTAAGATGAAACTATTGAGGACAGGAAGGGCAGCTTACCCAGTGTGCAAAACTATGATCCCAAAGACCTCAAGATGCATCACCAGAATGGCATTAGCAACCAACACATTCACAATTCACTGACCACATGATGACTCCTGGGTCTGCCTCCATAATAATCAACTAGTCATCAAAATGGACAAAGACATATCTTACATAGCCACTGTTTTGCCTGCACTGGTGGCAAGATGGCATTTTCACCACCCCAAGGGCAAATGATCTGCACATTTCAGCTGCTGCTTGACTTTAAATGGAATTGGCATGCTTCACAAATGTCAGGTCAATATAATGAATGCCATAGGTGCCTGCTGCATTAGGATTAACTGCAAATTAACTTTGTACAAAGTATATGCTTAATGTAACACTGGATTGTTGGAGGTAGATGTCACAGTATAACCAGTAACATTGTATCTTTCACATCAACAGGTCGAACGGCCACTGGGCACACAGAGGCCACAGAAGAGACTGCCACTACCCTCTGGATGAAGCCCTCAGTTAAGAAGACACTCCTGGACTGCTGGACATGGAGGAAAGTCCTGGCACGTCTGGGCAACCTGGTCAGACAACAACAATGAGTCTCACTGTGGCCACATCAACATCTCCCAGCCCGGTTGCCTCTACATCACAGATAACCATTTGCCCCCAACCTGTGTCCCGAGCACAGTGTCTACCATCTTGTGCTCCCCAGTCCTGGCTCCTGAGTCAGCACAACACTTCTGAGAATAAGGGTCCAGGACTGAGTTAGAGAGGGCACCTGTGGCAAGGGCACAGGCCCATGGGAGTAGGGTGCATGGGAGCAGTGCTTCATTTGTAAATAAAAAGGTGCCAGTGGCCAAAGCCCTCCTCTTAAACCCGCGGGTGCTGCAATACAATGTGTGAACACAGAATACAGAGCCGGCGTAATCCTGAAGCCAGCTCAGACCTCTTCAATCCATTTACAGCCAATCCCTGCCCCTTCAGCTCACTCTTGCAGTTTTCTACTTTCTCCCTTTGTGACGCTTTTTCGTTTTACCTTCCTCCGCCTTTCCCATGTGTGTCTTTTGCTTGCAGCAAATGCTTGAGGCAGAAGAATAAGCCCCGGCCATCAAAAATAAGTGCCAGTGCTCAGCACTGGAAACAACAACCACAAATTAAGCACTGCATGGGAGGGATACTGTGGGCCAGCAGGGTGAGGGCACGGGCTGATCCTGGCAAGAACACCATCAGCCACGCCTTGGGGGTCTATCAGTACTTCTAAGATGTGATGGGCCTGGTCTTGACCGAACTCTGGGAAATCTAGCAGCTAAAGAGGTTGCGTGGGAGGGATACTGTGCCCAGCAGGGTGAGGCCACCAGGGCTGTTCCTGGCCAGGATGCCATCAGTCGCATCTTAGGAGACTATCAGTAGTCCCAGGGCGTGATGGGCCAGGTCTTGACTGAACTCTGGGAAATCTAGGGACATGCGAGAGCAGTGGGAGGCCCACAATACCAACATGGCCTCCCTAACAAGGGTGATGCGGGACATTACCACTGATTAGGGGTCTACAACACTACTCTACCCCTTCCTTTGGCTCATCAACACCAGGCACATCTACATCAGTGCCATCAACTTGAAGGGAGGCCCTGCCAATGGAAAACCTGCCTCAGACACCCCTGCCTCTGTAGCAGCAGAACCCCCCATGCAAGTGGGGATGTCCAGCAAAGAATCCAGGAGGTGTGGGTGGAAAGGCACTCACCGCTTCTTTAAGCAACTCCTTCATAATCACTCTGTTGACTGATCCTCAACCACATACCAATTCTAATGCGAGGCGTACTCTGGATTTTAGAATACCAGTGGTGTGGCATCTACTCCAATGATTTCAATCATCATGACTGACACCTTCACTTTATTTTTACTTCTTTTCAGTCCAAATCTTGTTTTCTGCTTCAGCATTGTAATAAATTCACCAATTACAAACTCATTGTCCGCTTGCTTAATTTCCACATTTTGCTAAGTAGAGATGTAAGACCATATGAACGACATGATGAAGACTTTCCTTATTTGTGCAAGGAGGGATTTGTTACAGACACACAGGCCCTCATTTTGAACACAGCGGTCGAAACCGCTGTGCTCATGCTGGCGGTCTTACTGCTGACCGCCAGCACCCCCGGATCCCCGCCAGCCGTATAAAGAACATTCCTGTGGGCCGGCGGGCAGAAACATTGTTTCCACCCGCCGGACCACAGGAATGCCTGGCCGGGACATTGACGGCTGCTCCACATAGAGCTGCCGCCAATGCCTCTGTGCGGCGGGTGCAGCTGCACCTGTCGCGCAGATCACTGCCCATAAATTGGGCAGTGACCTGCGCAATGGGGCACTGTACTGGGGCCCCTGCACTGCCAATGCCAAGTGTATGGGCAGTGCATGGGCCCCTAGGGGTGCCCCTGTGCACCACTTCCGCCAGCCTTTCCCTGGCGGGAAAACCCACCAGGGTAAGGCTGGAGACTGCAGGATCATTATCCGAGGGGCAGCACCGCTGCCCTGTCAGATGATGATGCCAACCGCCGCCAGGCTGCCTGACGGAGGCGTCCTGGCTGTGAGTGAGGGCCGCCTATGGCAGCCCTCAAAGGTTTCATTATGTGGCGGTTTGGGCCGCCATACCGTCTGGCAGGTTTTCCCAATCCCGCAGACCATGGATGGAAGGGATTTGTCAGACATTGTCCTGTAGAATAGGCAAACATTAAAGTGGTTGGTGTCAGCAGCTGGAGCGTTCTCACTTACCCGACCAAAGTAATCTTACATCACATAATCCAAGATACAGACAGCAGAACAATAGTCCCTGACCACAGGCACATCTTAATCCAATGACCATGCATCTGGTGGTATGACACTAACATTTGTCAGTGATGTGGCGCAGGCACTGTGGCCTGCAATGATGAAGCACATCTACAGCTACATACAGGTCATACATAACCAATGTGAAGGGTGAGTGACTTGTTTGCAATCTATGACTACATATTTCATGCCCACATGATGGCACTCATGATGTTATCTGCCCACCACAGCACAAAAAACAAGTGCAATTTTCACCTCTCACCTTCCACCCAAACACTTTGCAAGCAGCCTTGGCACACGTCTCTTACACCCTGAATCTGGGACCTACATGACCTGGGACAAACCATGTCTATTTCCTATGTCAGAACAGCATCAGATACCTGCCAATGCCACAACTCTGAAATGCCCACATGAGAATGTCATGGTAAAGGTACCTGTACAAAGGTAAAACAAGGAGTATAGGCTTGAAAGTATACCTATGACACAACTCACATAGCAAGCAACTGGAAATATCATTACATTGCAAGGAAACTGGAAGAAACAAAGCAACAGCATCAAGGTGGAGATATTTCAAGGGGTAACTCTTCAAGCAGCCTTTGACTGAATATTTCAGAGTATCAGCTCCCTAGTTGTTGCTAATACACCAAATTCCACACATTCTCACAACTACAGTTCATTGTACAGTCACAGTCACATGACATGCACCCATGAGAAGTAGCTGTTGATGAGCTTTTTCTGCAACTCAGCTGCTTCCTCTTCACCACTGTCATCTTCACTTGGCATTTCAGGATTCTCACCTGATGGCACTGTAGGCTCCACCTCCTCTGGGATGTACAGAATATTTGTCCGCAGGAGGATGTTGTGTAGCATGCAGCATGCCACAGTGATCTGACACACTTTTCTGGGTGAGTAGAGGAGGGCTCCACCAGTCTGGGCCAGGAACCTAAATCTGGTCTTCAGGAGCCCAAAAGCTCACTTCACTACCCACTGTGGGCCTCATTGAATCATATTTCCCCTGGCGTAGTTGCGCTCCTTAGTGGTGTCAACAACCAAGAACGGTTTGGATATGCAGTCTCCTGTAAAGGAAAGGGACATATGTGCAACAATGCGTCACTGACATCATGATTGTAGCATCTGACATTGCACACACACAATCAGGACAAGTGTGACTTACCAACCAGTCAGACCCTCTCTTGGTACAGTTGTGACATCAGCTGGTATATGGTGCTGTTCTGCATTATGAAGGAATCATGGACTGAACCTGGATAACGGACACAGACGTGAAATGTGGAGATCCTCCAAACAGACAACTTGCACATTAATGGAATGGAAATTCTTTCTGTTGCGATACACTTTTTCATTGGCCTACGGTGAGACCAAGCCAACATATGTGCCATCAATGACCCCATCACATGTGGGATGTGTGCAAAACCATAAAAGTTAGCCTTCACATTGGCTAAATCCTCACATCGAGGAAATCGGATATAGCTGTCAAGGTTTTTCAAAATTGCTGAGAGGACCTCCTTCAACACCAGACATAGGCTGGGACATACCAGTAGATAGGGCCACTGTATGTTGGAAGGACCCTGTGGCTACGAGATGCATTATTGACATGACCTGTACAATGGTTGGTATGCTGGTTAGATAACTAATAGCTGGCATCAGATCTGGCTCCAACTGATGTCATAAGGCCACTATTGTTTGCCTATCCAGGTGGTAGTACATGATGTTGTGCCTTTGCTCCATGGTCTGTAGGTCTGGCAGTGGATGGTAGACAGGAGCTTGTCGCATCCTCCCTCTCCTTGGGTACCTATGTATGACAAGAAATTATTTCTAATATTAGTCAGTGTGTTCACAGCAACATATGTGATGCATATTAAGGATATCATGTGACAAAGCATTTCTGACTAGATACACATTGCACCCAGTACACATCACAGCTGCGAATTATACAAGGGTCACATGAGACCCCAATTGTTTACCACACATGTCAACAACATGGCTATGGACCAAACTCAGAGATGTGCAATACATTTTTCCCTCGTAATGTGCCTATTAATCCCGACCGCCAAGATGACCGTTGGCGGTGGTGGACTGTGCCCCACTGTTAAATGCCATCTGTGCCCTGCAACATACTAAAATGGTGTTTGAGTTGTAGGATCTACATGACAAGACAGGGTAAGGATGTTTGTGAGGTTAAAAAAACTTTTTTGCAGTTGTGATGCAGTTTCAAGAGCACAAAACAGCATTCCGGGCTGCCAAAATGGTGGATGCTTGACCTACTCCACTGAACATTGGGAACCATCGGTGACTGCCGGCAGAAGTCGCCATGGTGGTAGGCGGTTGCAACTGCAGCAGACACAGCCATAGGCTAACGTTGTTGCCAGTGGGGGTCGGGACCCAATGGCTGTGTCTGCCGATGGTGACGACCATGTACGTGGCAGACGTGACCGCCTTGTTCTGCAAGTTCACTCATTTGACTCCTGACACTGCTGCCAGCAACACCTCCAGTACCTAAACGGCTGTGTGCTGTCTTTGGGAGTAGTTATGCTACATCCTGCAGGTGATAGGGCCCCTGTCATCTCACCAGAGGAGCTGGAGAGGCTTGTGTCTGAGGCCCTACCCCTGTATGGACAGCTCTATGGCTCACCAGAGGAGCAGGTAAGTCACTCATGTGCACAATTTTGTCTGTACCTCCGTGACCTTTCCCTCCTCACAGGCTACAATGTATTCCTGTATGTCAGTTAGACTTCCTGTGTACCTGTAATTGCAGTCTGTGTGGCATCAATGGGATGTAGAATGTGCAGGTTATTGATGGGCAGTACCATATGTTAAGTTCAGTCATATTGTATTGTGTGAGATTTTTGGGGTCCTAGATCCTTGGGTTGGATGCACATGACTAGGTAAGGAGCCATTACTGCCATGCACTGACATCTCTTTCCTCATGATTGTTGTAAATGTCAGACAACATGTACATGCATGGCAGCATGAGCTGTGTATGCATGTTGTATGAGTCATTTGAGAGTAATGTGAGCAATGTGTATAGTGCCATAGATCTTTCAATCCACATCTAGCTTTGCTCAACTGTTGCGTGGAAGGATATCATGATTCACTCTGTCCTTTAAGTTGCCACACACACCACATGCCAAATTGATGTACTGTTATGCATGGAAGGGATGGGAATGGAGTGTCATGTAGGTTCTGTCTGCTCAGCCAGCAGAGACCAGGGCCTGTCAAATGTATCTCCCAGTATAGGACCTAGTCTAGGCTGTGAGAGAGTCGTTGTGGTTATGCAAATGTGGCACTATGTCCACTTCCTGTAGCCCAGAAGACCCTGTCATGTGGACAATATGACGGTCTGGTGGCAAAACCTACCCTGAATGCCTCATTCATTTGACTAGAGTAGGAATGGGCACAGAAGCAAATCATTAATCTAGTCCATATGTGCATTTAGCATCATTGTCAATGTATATCTAAGACTAATGGAACTTCCCTTAGTCCCACAGCTCTGTTGTAACCATCACACAGGTCATATTTGTCCTGAACAGGCATATTGCATTACTGACAGTCTCACAGTGCAGACAGTGTGTTGATTCCTGGGAAGCCATGCTATGCGGCTCAGTAGCTTGGTCACATAGCAGAAACTAAACAATGCACGTCTTTGTTTGTTGGATGCCATCTTTGTAGGATAGACACATATGTCCAAAGGACTGTTCTGTGGTACAGATACATATCACAGAAACCACTCCCTGAAGTGGCATGAGTCAGCACTTGTTAGGCCACATGTACACAAACGAAAGGAAGACACTTTCTGTACCCAACATGCCAGCCCCTTGATTGTCACTCATGTGAAATGTTGAAGTTTGTGTTTGCCTGGAGGGACTGCATGCAGTGAGTCATTCTTTCAGAGTGTGAATGTGTTGATTCATTCCTGCCTAAGGAATTTATCCTTCAGAAGCCATATAGGTGTGTGGTGTTTCACAGTGGCTCACATCACAGTATAGGTTGCTAGTGCATGGGCTACCTGATGTCAGTAAGCTTGCTTAGTCATTGTAGGCCATGAGCAGGGTAGTGGGTTAGTCTTCAGAAGCAAATACATATGTCTGTAGTCATGTCCCTGTACTTATTGGCTTGTGTGTTTCATACTTGGGGAGTATTGACAAATAGAAAAGTCCTAGCTTGGCGTTACAGACATGTAAGTGACTCACCCATTTGTGAAGAAACTTGTGATAATAATCTCTGGATTTGTCTTTTGCATCCATGCAGATCAAACCCCATCAAAAAAAGGAACTATGAAGGTGCAGATCCTGGAGGTCCACAGCCTGAGGAATTCCCACTGCAGGTAAAGGTGGGAGGACCTGAGATGCTGGGCCCGGAAGACAGCAGAGGTCCTGCTGGGGATGTCATCCCAATGTGGGCAGAGTGCCTGTCAGACCATGACCCCCGTAATGGCCCACATTCTGGCAGTGGCCTACCCAGACCTTGATGGTTGTTTGAGGACAACACAGCAGCCACAAGGGGGTGAGTACATGGCATATTCCTGTCTGTCACATTGGCAAGTGAATGTGTTAGGTTCTGACATCTCCCCCTGGTGATTAGGGATGAGCCATGTATGACACGGTCGACGAATGATAGCTCGTGTAGACATGCCATGTGTTGTATACTGGTGTGCCTTGCCTATTTGCCCAGGGACCAAGGACAAAACTGTGTACAATCAACAAGCAACTTGCTCTCCAGGGATGACATATGGCTGTGTACAGTGATCAATAAGGTACTTATTCTTGTTGTAGTGTATGTAAATTCTATGCAACAGACCACTACTCCTCAATGTTGCAGGGCAGAGGTAACAAAGTGATGTATCACTGTCCTCAGTCATATGTCTGGTCAATTGAGTTTTTTGGGCATCTGCCACCCAGAGGCTACATGACTTTAGATTATGACGGGTGCTGGTGCCTTGCTACTGTCTGTAATGTGAAGGTGGCTATTATACATGTGCAAGAGCATACATTGTACTTTGTATGCATCTATCGACCAATACTTTTCCTTGGTAAGTGGGGAATGACCATTGACATGATTTATATGCCATCACTGTTGCCAACATTATTTGTGCCTACATGTCCGCGTGTGTCCCTTTCTCATTAGCAAAACATTTGTAAGCTACTGTTTCATGCATGGTCTACCTGTGTTGATGGGGTGATGTCTGTATTCCCTCACATATATGTGCATAGCAACCTGTGTGTGATAAAAGCCATTTTACAATGGGGGTACATTTCATGGTGTGGCACATGCAGGAGTGTGCCACCATTATTTAATGGTTGACACATTATCTCATGCGTCCAAGCCTGTCATTTGTCATGTACAACTGCAGTAGCAATGAAGGACATGACAGGTAGGCCTAGAGTTTTGAGTTTTGAGTCACAATGTGCATTTCTATGTGGCAGCATGTAGCAAAGTGCACTGTGCATGTGTAATGAATAAGATTTGTAACCTGACTGCTTGCATGCATCATGGAGTGACTTGCAGTTATGCTGAAATCACATGTATTTGGGTACAAGCATTCATCCACAGACAGACATCTGGGTCTTCATGACCATAATAAAGACAATGATGTGGCTTCCTATTGGGCAACATGTTGAGGGCCTTCAACAAGTACTTCCAAATCTCAGGGCCTCTCCAACATTCAAGGGACTAATGGCGTTTATTGATGCACCCGGAGTATATCATTGTAAGGGATGCCAGACATTAGTGGTGATTATCTTGGGGCTTGCTGATTCATTGTGTTGTAGATATTGGGGACATCTCTGGCGGTTGGTGATAAAGCGGCAGTAATACAGCCAACAGGCCGGCGGTAAACAAAATGGAATCATGACCACGGCGGAAACCACCAATAGATGCAGCCACTTTAATACACCGACTGCCAAAGCGGTAGCAACAAACACCGCAGTGGTAACCGCCAACAGCCAGGCGGAAGACAATGTACCGCCCACTGCATTACAACCCGCCCATCCGACACCTTTTCCGGGGTGGTACAAACGCCATCAAAAGCACGGCGGAAACAGAACACACAGGGGAAAGAAATCACTTCTCAACACTCAAGAAAGAACCAGGACGCCATGGAGCCAGAGATGCAGGTGTTCCCCATACTGGTGTATCTTCTCATACACCTGGAACATGAACGCCGGATGAGGACGACCATGGTGAGTACTGCACATAGCACTCAGGGGAGGGGGAGGAAAAAGAGAGTGACACACACGCAGCACGCAACACCCCCACCACCAACACTATACACACAAACACATTCAACAACATTACATATACAGCCCGTAACCCTCAGGAATAACGCAAGGACAAAAGGAATGGAGTAAAATGAGTGTAATATTAGTAATTTTAAGAAATACATTCATAAAGAAAAAACAGTACGTACAATATATACAAAAGGAGGGACAATGCCCACTCAAAAATTGTCCGTGGCCCACTGGGCCAAAACACATAGGCCAAGGCCACACTTGACTCCTGCCTCAATATGGAGAGAACACTGCAGGGGCATCAGGTCAAAAACACACAGGCACCTCAGGGGGACAGGGAATTGGGGGGCACTTCAGCCGGAAGATGGTACAACGCCACTGCTCCTGGAGGGGGCTCCATGCCCACTGCTTGGTCCTGGGGAGTGCAAAGCCACAGGCTCTCAAGTGGGTGGTTTTCCCACTGCTTGATCCTGGGGAGTGCAAAGCCACAGTCTCTCAAGTGGGTGGTTTGCCCACTGCTTGGTCCTGGGGAGTGCAAAGCCACAGTCTCTCAAGTGAGTGGTTTGCCCACTGCTTGTTCCTGGAGAGTGCAAAGGCACAGTCTCTCAAGTGGGTGGTTTGCCCACTGCTTGGTCCGGGAGAGTGCAACGCCACAGTCTCTCAAGTGGATGGCTTCTTCCACTGGTTCTAGAGGGGGCCTTGTGCCCAGTGTGTTTCATCCTGGCAAGGAGGGGCTGAGTGGATGGTTTCTTCCACTGGTTCTGGAGGGGCCCTTGTGCCCATTGTGCTTCATCCTGGCAAGGAGGGGCTGAGTGGATGCCTTCTTCCACTGGTTCTGGAGGGGGCATTGCGCCCTGTGATGCAGATATTTTGGAGTGCAAGGTCACAGTCTCTCACTTGGGTGTCACAACTACAGCTTTTGTAGGGGCCAGGACACACTGCAGCCCATGTAGTCACCACTACACACTGCTCTCTGGCCGTGACGGCTGCTCAGTGTATGCCAGTTGCGCTGCAGGGGGCGGTGCAGGCAGTGGTGGTGGTAGCCTCCAGGCCTTCACCTGCAGCCTTGGACGGCTTCCCACCGGGGCTGCTGCTGCTGGCAGTGGTGCTGCTGGCGGCGGTGCAGGTGGCGGTGCTGGTGGTGGTGCAGGTGGCAGTGCTGGCAGTTGTGGCGGTAGCCTCCAGGCCTTCACCTGCAGCCTCGGACGGCTGAAGTGTCATGGCTGGTGTTGTGTGCCCCTTCCTGCCCTTGGCAGATGGTGGTGCCTCCTTGCTTCTGCCAGCTGGAGCCTTTGACTTGGCCTTGATGGCTGGTTGTGCCTTCTTCCCCTTGCTGGCTGCTTTCCCCTTCTTGCCCTTGCCAGGTGGCGGACCCTTCTTGGCAGGTGTTGGTGGCACACTGGCTGGGTTGATGGGTGCCTCCTTGGAGCCTCTCACAGCTGCAGAAACCACAGTGGCCGTGGACTTGGTGGCTGAGGTGCTGGGCTGGGTTCTGGCCACCACAGCCCGAGGTGAAGGACGGGGGAAGAGGTAGGGAATAGGTCAAGGGTGGCAAGGAAAAGCTTCTTAGGGACACTGGGGCGGGAAGAGGGTGAAGGTTTGGGAGTGGAGGAAGAGGGAGTGGTTGTAGAAAGCATCAGTCTGCTGTGTTTGGGTGCAGGTGCATGGGGTGGATGCTGTTGTGAGGTGGATGCCTGTTGGGTGTGTGTGTGCTTGTGGTTGTGTACTTTGGGAGGAGGGCTCACAGACACAGTGGGAGAAGACACAGGGGATGTGTGCATGGATGTGGGGGGGTGACTGCCAGTGAGGGCCGTGTAGTGATAGGCGTGTGGTGATGGATGCAGTGGATGAGGATGTAGTGCATGCAGGTGTGAGTGGAGACGCTACTGGGAGGGGGGTGGACAACGAGAAGGAGGGGACACAGTGGAGGCAATGGATGTTGGTGTGTCTGCATGGGGATGGTGCTTGTATGAGTGCCTGGAGATGAAGTGTGGTGCTTGTGTTTGCCTGAGCCACTTCTGTGTGTTGATTTGGGTGATTGCTGGTCTGAAGGTGTGTTTGGGATACGCTGGAGTTGAAGGGATTGGGACTGGGTAGAGGAAGTTGGAAGGGGGAGGCTGGAGACAGGGACAATGGCTGCCATCAGTGCAGAGGCCAGAGCTTGGAATGCTCTCTGTTGGGCCGCCACGCCAGAGTGAATGCCCCCTCCAGGTATGCATTTGTTTGTTATAAATGCCCTTCTACACCGTGGATGGCATTCACTATGGTTGACTGCCCAACAGAGAGGGATCTCAGGAGGTCAATAGCCTCCTCACTGAGGGCAGCAGGGCTGACTGGGGCAGGGCCTGAGGTGCCTGGGGCGAAGGAGATGCCCACCCTCCTGGGTGAGTGGGCCTGGGAAACACGCTAAGGGGCTGCTGGGAAGGTGGTGCTGGTACAGGGGGTGGCAGCTGTACCTGTTGTTGGGGTGGGCACAGAGGTGTCTGCCACCACCAGGGAGCTTCCATCGGAAGAGGAGTCACTGTTGGTAGTGTCCCCTCCTGTCTGGTCGTGGTGCTCCCCTCGCCCTCCGTCCCACTGGGGCCCTCACCGTTGGTGGATTCGGCCTCCAGGCCCATGTGGGATGCAGCTCCCTCGGTCGCCAGTGCTCTGCTCCTCCGCCAGATGATGCTAATGCACACAAGGACAGGGTGATAAAACAAGAAGGTGGGGGAGACAGAGGATACACTTGGTCAATGCCAGCAACAACACTACCGTTGGAGTACACAACACACAGGGATCAGCCCTATGCACTAGGCCAGGCACTAGCAGTTACAATGCTAGTCACCAGCCCATGGGGTACAATGCCTAATGCCATTAGCTGCCCTTGCCAGGTGGCAGACCCTTCTTGGCCTTGGCAGGTGTTGGTGCCACACTGGCTAGGCTGACGGGTGCCTCCTTGGAGCCTCTCACAGCTGCAGAAACCACAGTGGCCGTGAACTGGGTGG